>NC_051180.1:166260618-166860618 GCF_013339695.2 Rhipicephalus sanguineus | reverse complement strand
GTATTAAATGTATCCGCACGGTAATCTTAAAATTTTTTATTTGCAGACATAGATCATACAAGGTTACCAAAACTGGTTGGACTCGTAGGCGATATATATTGGTACGTGCGGGTCCAATGAAAAAAAAAAAAAAAACCTATACATAGGTATTATGAGTACATAACAAGTAACATACATTACGTGCGTACATTTTTATTACACCGCAGAATGGCACCACCAAAATAACACTCGACAGCGTCACGTGCTGACAAACTAATTTTATTTACACGAAACCCTGCCTATGTACGCGCAAATGCTGGCCATATCACAATATGGATTAACAATGCATGCATGGTCACTCGTGATAAAACAAACTGCCGATGACAACCGTCGATCTAACTGGAACATCTCAAAGGAGCCCAATCCCCGTGGGCCTCCCCCGCTACTTCAATCATCCCCCCTAAATCCTTTTTTTTTTTGTACATCGATCTCTATCCAGCCCGTTTCATCTGGCAGTAGTTCTGTGCTTAGGACTTAGAACGAAACAAGCAGCCAGAATTCTTTATCATTTTTTAGAAGTACCCTGACCGCTTTACCAAAGCACGAGTAAGGTTTTGCTGTCACCGCCCTCGTATTTTCTTGCTTTTATTGTTATCGCACTTGACTTTGCGCTGTCACTCTTAGCTTCGTTGGGTCCAGCTGTTTTTTGTTGTCAAACGCTGCACCAGAAATTTCTCTGCACGTACGCTGCATGCTCTATGTGCACGACCGCCGGAGACTGTAAAAAGCGCCTCCCTCCCGTCCAGATGAAGCGGCGGGCCGTCTTTGAGACAGTTGCAGTGTACGGATAGACACAGATGCCGCTCCTTCAGAAAAACAAGCATACATAAGTGCAGCAAAGCTGCTCGCGTGGTGCCGACAAAGGTCCTTCAAGCGAATGAATGGCGGGAACATGCGCTGCAGGGCATGCACGAACGGAAACAGTAGCTTCTACTACTTGGAACAGCTTTGAAAAAGAATAAAATGCTCAACCCCCTTCTCCCTCCGTTGCTTTTTTTTTTGTGATCTCTTGTTGTGTCATTGTGGTGGCCCTCTCCCCGCCTCCAACCCCGCGTTTGTTGATACCCCCCCCCTCCCCCCGGAATTACAGCGTAACCAGCGTAACCCCGACCAAGAGGACGCGCTTCACACCCCGCAAGAGACGTTTTAAGGAGAAACTGGCGGCAAGACCCCTGGCGGGCGCCCAAGCAATCGACGCGGAGAAGGCCGTGGAGGCGCGGCGCAGAGATACGGCAGTGAGCCCACTGCCCAATTCTAGTACACTGTAGTTCAAACGAAGACGCCTGTCCTCCGGTTTCACTTTGTGGCGGAAAAGCAGGGAGGCAAAACTTTCTTTAGTAGGTTGGACGACGACAGAGAATCAACACGTCCGCTTGGTTTGAACGCATCACGAAGACTGCTTTGTTTGTTCACTATTTACAGTGCTCTCGTAGAGAGGGAAAATGAAAAGGAAAATAGAAATGCAGAAACACAAGCACAGTCAAAAGATTTTCTTTGCACCCCGCACGTGCAACAAACTTGAAGAACAGAGGGAGAAAACGCTTTCCCTGTGTTGGGTGACGCTCCCTGTGGCTTTCAGTGTTCTTTCACGGGGTGGGCGCGTGGGTCGCAAAAAGACGAATGTCAAGGACGTTCTCCGCTCTTCCCGTACTCATCGTCGCCTTCAACCTCCTTGGTTGCAACCCCGAAAATGCGTCCCCCGGGTTGCCCCTCTTCCTCCTTTTCGCCGCGGGGTTTTCCAATTAAAGCTGCTTCGAAGTGGGGGCTGCTTCCCAATATTCGACAAATACGACATCACTTGTCAGTCGTTCGGCAGTTTCAGCCTGCACGCGTCCACAGAAGTGCTGCCAGCACTGCAACCGGCCGCGCAACCTTCTTGGCGTAATGTGCTTGTGACTTTCAACTGGACTGGGAAGATGCCGCACAAGCGGCAGAGTTCGCTGAGCTCGTTCTTTTTGCCGAATTCCAAGCGACCTTCTTCGGAAGACAATGTCACCAGAAACACTGATGAGGTAAGCCTTTTATGTAATTGATCATTGATTATAATTTTGTTTTGTCGGGTACCCTTAGTGCAACATACAAGGATTTTTATTCTGATTAAAAAAGGGGGAAGTGACAGTTACTTGAATGCCGCCTTGAAAGCCCAAAATGGCTTGCAGTCATTAGACAGGTGGATAACTACCACGTTACGTTAAACAACTAACAGAAATCTGCTAGATAACTTTTAAATCAATGGTTTCGTGAACTACGTTGCAACTAGCTTCAATGGAGCTATTATTAGGACTACCCTAATTCATACAATTCGCTAAAAAGCAAGCAATGTTTGGTGGTTTCATCCACCGGTTCCAGGATCACCTACCGAAGGAATTAATGCCATTTAGAAGAGTGATTTAGACGCTTCGGCCAGCTCTTCATTACCTTAGAATAATAACAGAGAGGCAAACTAGTGAGCCGCAAGCGGAGTCTGTGGTGTCTTGACTTCTCTCTTGTTTCCGTGCTTGCACGCCCAGTCATTTTAGCATGAATCGTCATCGCCTTGGAGTTGATAGAAGCGCACGCACAGCAGTGACATGTTATCAAGGCATTGAGTCCAGTGACGAGCTACCCGAAAACTCTTCTACGCACCATCTACATGGCTTTCCTAGCGCGGTTCTTGAATCACGCGAAGGAACCTCGAAACTTTGTAATGTTCAACCTCCCAGCTTTCCTGCAATATGCCAGCAGGCGAAAGTTTCCCCACGCACGATCTCCAGGCTGGCGGCTAACTTTCGGACAGTCTGTTTATTCATGAACAAAAGTGTTTACAATCAACGAACACGTAGCCGTGAGAATTTTTCGAAACGCTGCTGTAATAGCTGAGTTACACGTGTTTGATGATACAAAAAAGGCCCTCGCTCGTTTCTCTCTTTCCTTCGTTGATCAGCTCGTCTCTAGGTCGCGCAGCTACGTGTAGCCGCGCGTCCTCTCACTCCATAGGGAAAGGGCGCGGCGCCGAGTCCACACGCCACGAGCTGACGCGTTGTAACGCGTACGGGGGGTAAGGGCTTAAGAAACCATGCACCCTCGCAATGTGAAGGCTCAGAGTTGCGTATTTGCGAATAAAAAAAAATATTAAAAAGCGCATACTTCAATCTCCCGTATATTAATGACACAAAACATCCCATGATGGCATGATGCCCTCTTCGTCTTTATTCGGACATCAAGCAGGAAGTGATGTAACACAGAGCGAACCGTCCAAGGGCGTCGCCCCATGGCTCCTTCAATCAACCGCTCCCGCGGTGAGAAAGCAAGGAGAAGGCTTTATGTGTATACCGGGCTCTAATTTTGTTATGCAAACATAAGCTGCGCAACGAGTTCTTGATATCTGTAAAAATATTTTGTGTATGCACCTGATGAAAGGGACATGAAAGTGACTTCGGTCACCTCTAACTTTCTTTGTCATATGCTCTTTCGGAGAGAACGAGGCGAGGGGGAATAGTGTGGGGTCGAGTGTGGAACACTCTTTTTTCTGCCTTCTTGGCGTCACGTAGCACGTGATCTATATACCAGCAGGCAGCTGACCAATAATCTTAACACTCCTAAGTTTCCTGAAGTTTCAATCCACATATATACCCTATAAAGTGGACGGGGAGATGACCGCCGCCGTAGCGAAGTGGTAGAGCATCGGACGCGTTATTCGAAGGTCGCAGGTTCGGTCCCTGCCGGCGGCAAGTTATCTTTTCGTCCACTTTACTTTCTTCACATTTATATTCTAATTACTACAAATAACACCCCCTATACTTTCCTTGGCATTGCTGTGTGTTAGTTCTCATTAATACCAATGTTTCGCCATACTAGTGAAGATGTCGCGAGGTGCTGTCAACTCAGATGAGCATTCAGGCTTGCTTCAAAATCAAATTAAGATAACTGAAAGCTAACGTCCGCCAGTTATAAACGGCCAGAAGTACCCTTGCACGCATACAGACAATCAAACAATACAAACATCTCGAGGTTTCAATTTTGGTGTCAGTGTTGCTTTAACGTTTGTTTCATATCCAGTGTGTAGATTCATCGAATACTCATCGGCTGTTTGGAACTGTGTTGTAGAAACTAGTTCAGAACGTTGTATGACTCATTCGTCGCGCAGTGCAGATCGTCAAGAGCATTGCAATAACGCGATATATCAATATTTGTGTGTTTTCTTTTTGTTTTATTGTAAAGTTTTCATTTTTGTGTAAAATAAAATGCACATTTCTAATAATCAAGATGGCTGCCATGCAATGTCCGGGACCCCCCCTGTTGTTTTGCTGGATTTACGCCACTGATCATTAAAGCTTTCCGACTAGGCCAATTTTGGAAAGGTAATTAAACAGGGACTGTAAAACCCGTCGCTGTTTAGAAGGGCCGGGCACTGGGCCTAATATATGTTGTGTAACGTTAAGTGATCGTGACAAATCATGTCCATTTGTCTCTCAAACAATGCTCTCTCATCGCGGTACGCGGAGCAGTCCAGTAGTATGTGCTCTACTGTCTCTATGCTGCCACAGTTATCACATCAGGGACTAGTGGTGCGCCCTATGCGGTACAAATAACTGTTCGTGTATGCCACGTTCAGTCGAAGACGATGGTCTCAAGTTGGCGAGGAAGTGTTGGGGAAATTTTCGCTCTCACTTCTGGGTCAGTGCAACGCAGACAGTTATCTTGTTGGAGCGGCAGATTCCAGAGGCGGTCATTTTCTTGATAGGCATATTTTTTTGCGACGTTCGAGGCGTCGACTTTAGTAAAAAATATTCGTCATGTCGAATTATTCGAAACCTGGTAAGCCGCCTCAAATACCCAATTGGACCGCTTATTATTTGCGTTTGGTAATGTAGTGCTTATCCGTTTCTTTGTTAGGCTCGAACGAAGTGCAAATAAGAACTAAACAGGTGTGTCCACTTCATCGAAGAGGAATGGAGTGGCGATTTTAGTTCGCCTACAAATGCGTCCGAATCGCAGCTGTCATTTTCCGACATCTCCGAGGAGCTTGTGCACGTAGCCCGGTCAGTCACGCACAAGATATATTTCCGAGGGAGTCACCTTTCCCCTGAGCGTCTGCTCTTCGCCGCTTTCGCAGCTTTCATACTACGCGCTGGCGGGACCAGCATGCCTTGCACGATTTCCGGTTTTTCCCTACTTATACGTCACGTGAAGACAGTATGCTCGGTTAGGTTCCGGTGTTGCGCTTTTTTCCTGTTTAAAATTATTCTCCGATTTGCCGAGTACTTCTGCTATCGGGCCCGTGACAGGAGCGTCTCAGGAACATAAAAGCATCATTACTTTGACATGGCCAAAAAATCGCCGGAGTTGGCCTTTAGCACCAATATCTAGCATAATCGGTGCTCTATACTAGCACATTTTGATCTCGTACCTTCAAATATGAGTTATCAGAGTTTGCAATTCGATCAGTGAGGACATTTTTATTGAAAGAGATGACTCGCACGATATATATTGCCACGTGCGTTTTCTTTATCACTTTTGCTGTATTCGGTTTTCGGCCACAAAGACTGCCGGCAACGCTCAGCGCGAACCGAGCCTCATTGTTCGAGAACCTTCGCGATCATTGTAGATCGTTTTGTTAAGATTGCGCGCAAGACGCGCACACTCGAGCTTATTCTAGAATTTGCAGGACAGCCAGCGATAACGCTGGAATATTCGACGGCACATGTTTAAATGCCGACGCGCTTCACCGCTTGTCAGTTGATCGACGGACGACGCCCTGTTCGACGCTATCTTTGTACAGCGTGTATTGCTGTAGTTCGAGTTCTCATTTTCCGGCCACAAGTTCGGCCAAATAAACAGTTTCATCCTGCAAACGTTGACTGCTGTCTTCATCGACGTCACGACCACGTGACATCTGGTGGAGGTGCTGCTTCTTCCATGATCCGGACGCCCCCGCGAAGCGCTGACCCAAGCCCAAGCCGCGAGGAGGACGACAGCAAAGAAAACCCGGATCGTCGAACAAGCCGCAGGCAGAAGGGACTGCAGCCAGAGCACGGGCTCCTTCCCGAACAAACCAGGCAGCCCAAGGTCCCAACACCCACCGCAGCGACGATGACCGACCCCGTGCAGCCTGCACCGATCCTACTCCGGCAGCCCAAGGAGCCGCCAACCTTCCGCGGGTCGTCATTCGAAGACCCGGACACCTGGCTCGAGACTTTCGAAAGGGTCTCAAAATTTAACAACTGGGACTCCGAGGACAAGCTGCGGCACGTCTATTTTTACCTTGAAGACGCAGCAAGGACCTGGTTCGAGAACCGGGAGTCCACTCTTCGAACTTGGGACGCCTTTCGGAGCGCTTTCCTGCAGACGTTTGCAAGCGTCGTCAGAAAAGAAAGGGCCGCAGCCTTGCTGGAGACACGGGTGCAACTACCAAACGAAAGCGTGGCCATCTTCGCAGAGGAAATGACCCGACTGTTTCGCCACGCTGACGCTGCCATGCCCGAGGACAAGAAAGTCCGCTTCCTCATGCGAGGGGTAAGGCAAGAGCTCTTCGCTGGGCTGATACGGAACCCACCCTCGACGGTCCAAGAATTCGTCTCAGAGGCAACCACGATTGAGAAGACGCTGGAAATGCGTAACCGCCAATATAATCGCCGATTGATTCAAGACAGCCCAGCTGTTCATGCCCTCGGCTCCGACGACCTGCATGAAACGATCAGAGCGATCGTGCGGGAGGAGCTTCGCAAGCTCTTACCTTTGGCGCAGCCTCAAGTGGACTTGATCGCAGATGTCATTCGATCAGAAATCCAGCAGTCCCTGGGCAACCTTGAACCGCCACTGCCTCAGCCGCAAGCCATGAGCTATGCTGCTGCAGCCCGACGCAACGCCGCCCCTCCTCGCCCGCGTCAAGACGCCGCGCCGCCGCAGCAGTTCCGACGTCAGGCACCGCCGCCACCACCACCGAAGCCATACCGCCCGCCGACAGGACAACCATGCGCCCCTCGAAAGACCGACGTTTGGCGTGCCCCTGACAACCGACCGCTCTGCTATCATTGCGGGGAAGCCGGCCGCACATACCGCCGCTGCCAGTACCGACAGATGGGGCTTCGAGGATTCGCCATCAACGCGCCGCGCCCGCAGCCAGGCGAACGGCCTCGGGACATCGACGACTACCTCACCGGAACACACTGGCAAGAACGACGACCTTCCCGCTCGCCGTCGCCCGGCCGCTACATGTCTCCGCACCGCCGGCAGTACACTGGCCCAAACCGGGGCCGGTCACCTAGCCCGTATCCGGAAAACTAAGGGCAGCAACCGATGGAGGTGCGGTTGCTGTACGACGAACTACCGAAGATCCTCCGCCGCCGACGACGACGCCGCAACGAAATCTAAAGAACACACCGCAAGACGAACGAAGCCCTGACGTCGAAACTTCACGGCCTGAGGAAGAACTGACGACGCCACGTTGAAGCAGCGGAACAAACCGACGCAGCCGTGACCCGACGCCGCGACCCAATTGCAACGCAAGACGACGAACTAGCGACCTCGACGTTCTCATTGACGGCCACAACGTCACCGCTCTCGTCGACACTGGAGCCGACTATTGCGTCATCAGTGGGCCTTTCGCCACAAAGTTGAAGAAAGTTAAGACTGCTTGAGAAGGCCCCGAAATCCGTACCGCTGGAGGCCATCTAATAACGCCGTCTGGAGTCTGCACAGCAAGAGTTACAATCAATAATCGCACGTATCCTGCGAGTTTCGTAATCTTACAAAACTGCTCCAGGGATGTGATACTTGGAATGGACTTCCTAAGTGACCACGGCGCCGTCATCGACTTAAGAACCAGGTCGATAACCCTATCGTCGGAGAAAGCGACACCGCCGGATACGAACCTATGTCAACATGCCCTGAACGTGCTCGAGGATCAAGTCACCATTCCTCCTAGATCCAGCATCATAATTCCCGTCGGCACCGAAACGGCTGAATGCATCGAAGGTGTCATCGAGAGCGATCAGGGTTTGCTGCTAGACCGTGACATTTGCGTCGCAAGAGGCATTGCTCGGCTGTATGAAGGGAAAGGAAGCGTGATGCTAACGAATTTCAGCCAAGAATACAGACACCTGAGCAGGGGCACGACGATTGCGTTCATCGAAGAAATCTTGGCTGTCAGCGATGCGTTTGCCTTTTCAGATTATGACGAAGCTACAACGACAACCGCAATGCCTGAGCCATCCTTCGACGTAAACCCAAGCCTTCCCGCCCGCCAACACCAACAGCTCCGATGCCTTCTGAAGAAATATAAGGACTGTTTCTCGTCGTCATCACGGGTCCGGCAAACGCCCCTTGCTAAACACCGTATCATAACGGAAGAAAATGCTCGACCACTCCCTCAGAGTCCCTACCGGGTTTCGACGCGAGAAAGGGACGCCGTTAAGAAGCAAGTCGACGAAATGCTACGCGATGACATCGTCCAGCCGTCCAAGAGTCCGTGGGCGTCTCCCGTAGTGTTAGTGAGGAAGAAGGATGGAACCCTACGTTTCTGCGTCGATTATCGTCGCCTGAACAAAATCACGAAGAAGGACGTGTATCCCCTTCCCCGGATAGACGACACCCTGGATCGATTACACAACGCAAAGTACTTTTCGTCGATGGACCTCAAGACCGGTTACTGGCAAATAGAAGTCGACGAGAGAGACCGAGAAAAGACTGCCTTTATAACGCCAGACGGCCTGTTTGAGTTCAAGGTCATGCCTTTTGGTCTTTGCTCGGCACCTGCGACTTTTCAACGGGTTATGGATACAGTACTGGCCGGCTTGAAGTGGCAGACATGTCTCGTGTACTTGGACGACGTCGTTGTGTTTTCCTCAAACTTCGACGAACACCTTCGGCGCCTTGAAGCTGTACTTCAAGCAATCAAGACCTCCGGACTCACTTTGAAGCCTGAAAAGTGCCGCTTCGCGTACGAGGAGCTCTTGTTCTTGGGTCATGTGATCAGCAAGGATGGTGTTCGCCCGGACCCGCGGAAAACAGCTGCCATCGCTGACTTCCCGACGCCCACCGACAAGAAGGCCGTACGCCGTTTTCTCGGCTTGTGCGCCTATTACAGACGTTTCGTCAAGGAATTTTCACGGATCGCCGAGCCACTGACGCAACTCACGAAGGCCGACGTCGAATTCAGGTGGGAAACGTCGCAAGTTCAGGCATTTCAAGAATTGAAACGACGCCTGCAGACGCCTCCGATACTTGCGCATTTCGACGAGCACGCCGATACGGAAATCCACACCGACGCAAGCAGCGTAGGACTCGGCGCCGTCCTTAAGACCGACGGATTGGAAAGGGTCATCAGTTATGCTAGCCGGTCGCTATCAAAGGCAGAAATCAACTATTCCACAACAGAAAAGGAGTGCCTGGCCATCATCTGGGCTACATCGAAGTTTCGCCCTTACATCTACGGCCGACCCTTCAAAGTTGTGAGCGACCACCACGCCTTGTGTTGGCTAGCCAACTTGAAGGACCCTTCAGGTCGCCTCGCGCGGTGGAGCCTAAGACTTCAAGAATTCGACATTACCGTCGTTTACAAGTCCGGAAGAAAACACTCCGACGCCGACTGCTTGTCTCGTGCCCCCTTGGACGCACCGCCGCAGGACGACCACGATGATGACTGCTTCTTGGGAACCATAAGTGCCGACGACTTCGCTGAACGACAGCAAGCCGACCCGGAACTCAGGGGCCTTGTGGAATACCTCAAGGGCAGGACCGCCGTTGTTCCAAAAGTATTCAGGCGGGGATTGGCGTCATTTCTCTTGAAAAACGACGTCCTCCTAAAGAAGAACTTCTCTCCGGCCCGGGCCGACTACCTCATCGTTGTTCCTTCGGCACTGCGACCAGAGGTTCTGCAGGCCCTGCACGACGACCCGACGGCTGGCCATCTCGGCTTTTCCCGCACGCTCGCGAGGATACAGGAAAAATACTACTGGCCACGCCTTCCTGCCGACGTCGCCCACTACGTTAAGACTTGCCGAGATTGCCAGCGACGGAAGACACCGCCGACTAGGCCAGCGGGAATTCTGCAGCCAATCGAACCACCTCACCGGCCGTTCCAGCAAATCGGGATGGACCTACTGGGGCCGTTCCCGACGTCGACTTCCGGCAACAAGTGGATCGTCGTAGCAACTGACTACCTCACCCCAGGGGCGTAGCCACGTTAGGGCACACCGGGCCCGTGCCCCCCCCCCCCCGAAATTTTTTTTTTGCCATAGCATACAGAGCAGAAAATGACACTCGACCACATCTGCCTGCTCGTCCCCACTACAGATCAAGGAGGTGCCCCCCCCCCCCCCCCGAAAAAAATTTCTGCCTACGCCCCTGCCTCACCCGTTACGCCGAGACAAAGGCCTTGCCCAAAGGCAGTGCCGCCGAGGTAGCCAAGTTCTTCGTGGAGCACATCGTCTTGCGTCATGGCGCCCCAGAGGTCCTCATAACAGACAGAGGTACCGCCTTTACTGCGGACCTAACTCAGGCGATCTTCAAGTACAGCGAGACGAGCCACCGCCGCACCACCGCCTACCACCCACAGACCAATGGCCTCACAGAGCGTCTAAATAAGACCATCGCCGACATGCTGGCCATGTACGTCGACGTTGAGCACAAGACGTGGGACGCCGTCCTTCCGTACGTGACCTTCGCTTACAACACGGCCGTCCAAGAAACGACGCAGATGACGCCGTACAAGTTGGTCTACGGAAGAAGCCCGGCGACGACGCTCGACGCCATGCTATCCAACGTCACCGACGAAGACAATCTCGACGCCGCCGCTTACTTACAGCACGCCGAAGAAGCACGACAGCTCGCCCGCCTACGGATCAAGAACCAGCAGACGAGTTGGACGAGTGACAGCCGCCGCTACAACCTTCGGCGACGCCACATGGAATACCAACCCGGTGACCGTGTATGGGTATGGACGCCAATACGCCGACGGGGACTCAGTGAGAAGCTTCTTCGACGATACTTCGGACCGTACAGGGTACTTCGACGCCTCGGCGCACTCGACTACGAGGTTGTCCCTGACGGCATTACGAACTCTCAGCGGCGCCGTGCACGACCTGAAGGCGTCCATGTCGTGCGAATCTGAGGACTGTCATTTTGCTTTGTGCTTTCTTTCTTGTGCTTATTGTTTATATTACTTTGTTGCTTTATTCTTGTTATTTATTGTTGCATGCATTGGCCTGTTCTGCTTAAAGCATCGGGACGATGCTTTTTCAGAGGGGGGCATTGCCACGTGCGTTTTCTTTATCACTTTTGCTGTATTCGGTTTTCGGCCACAAAGACTGCCGGCAACGCTCAGCGCGAACCGCGCCTTATTGTTCGAGAACCTTCGCGATCATTGTAGATCGTTTTGTTAAGATTGCGCGCAAGACGCGCACACTCGAGCTTATTCTAGAATTTGCAGGACAGCCAGCGATAACGCTGGAATATTCGACGGCACATGTTTAAATGCCGACGCGCTTCACCGCTTGTCAGTTGATCGACGGACGACGCCCTGTTCGACGCTATCTTTGTACAGCGTGTATTGCTGTAGTTCGAGTTCTCATTTTCCGGCCACAAGTTCGGCCAAATAAACAGTTTCATCCTGCAAACGTTGACTGCTGTCTTCGTCGACGTCACGACCACGTGACAATATTTATCAATGACTTCCCGTGAACGAGTCTGCGGGGGGAGGGGGAGGCACCTCCTCCCCCTCTCCCTGCGCAACTCACGCCTGTAATCTATAAATATTGAGCTGACTATGAACGGTAGCACGTGGAAGTATGTGTGAGTAGACGTGAGTATAAACGTGAGCCGCTATAAGGCTGATGGTAATGCTGGAGTTCAGATGATAGGGCCATACGTCGGCAAAAAATGTGGAGCTCACTCAGACTCACTCATGCAAAATATTTTGCCCTTAGGGCTCACTCGGACTCTGACTCACCAAAATTTTCCTCAACCGGACTGACTCGGACTCGCTCACTATATTTTTTCTCAACCGGACTGATTCGGACGACTCACAACAACATTACTCACTCGGACGCACTCAGGCTCAGGTCTCGTTCTGAGTCTGAGTGAATTTACTCATGAGTGAGTTTACCGACCTACGTCATGCCGTACATGACATGCATGGCATAATTTGCATGTTAGGACCTGTCATTTGTTTTCGTCGTACAGTCATGTCATGCCATACCAATTTTGGTATGTATTCAATGAATGACGAACGGCCGCAAGCGCAACATGAGCGTGGCATGTAAATCATGCTGTACACGACATGCGTGTCATGATTTTTGTTATTACTTGTCATTTATGTTCTTCATACAGTCATGTCGCGCAATACTAATTTTGGTATATATCAAACTAGCGAAACGGCCGCGAGCGCACCATGTATAAGTCATGCTGTACATGACATGCATGTCATGATTTTTATATTAACACCTACCAATTATGTTCGTCATACAGTCATGTCACGCCATACCAATTTTGGTATACATCAACTTTATGACACGGCCGCGAGCACCCCAATACCGTGTCATATAAATCATGCTGTACGTGACATGCATGTCAGGATTTGCACATTACGACCAGTCAGTTTTGTCCGTCATACACTCTTTTCGCGCCATACCAATTTTGATATACTTTAGATTAATGAAACGGCCGCGAGAGCACCAAGAGCGTGGCAAGTAAATCATGCCGTTCATAGGAAGAACAAATAAGACATCGAAAGAATAGAAAAACGAGAGGAAAGAAAGAAGATAAAAGATAAAGAGAAACGAAGGTCATCCAGCTACACACTTCCTTCAGGCTTGGCACCACCAGTGCGAAGCTGATTTAATTTTTTTTAATATTTCGCGGGCATTCTTTGCAACACGTACAAAAGGACTACGAGAGTCTTGTACAGGAAGCAAATGGTGGTTTCAAGGTGCTCTACTACTCCGCGATCATTATATGGGTCCTCAGCCAATAATTAAAAAGTTGTGCAATTAATCATGAGTTAGTTAAGGGGAAAATAAAGAATAGCCCGAGTAACTAAAGCCAAGTGCGAATAGTGCCTGGAGGCATGCTTCTCATTTGTCCAATAAGAAATCAAACTGAAAAATTCTTTTGGTGAAACTGTCTCTAGGCAGTGCCCTATAACTTCCACCGTGCAACCAATACTTGCAATGGGGCCTGATGAAAACTACCTAAATGCCTATATAGCAACTCTGGTTTCCATAGGATAGGATCAGCAAACGGCTGATCAGAAAGTATGAGGCGCATCTTGGTGCAGGAGGGCTGGTGCAACCGCTGTGTCCATGACGATGCGCCACAAGCTCACGGTTTCAGTACATGTGAACATAAACCGCCCCAGCAAACGCTGGGGAATGCAGGTTGCTGGCTGGCATAGCATTGTTTTTAATGTGAAACTCTACCTGGCAGACCCTTAAATTATATCCTAACAAACACGTCCGGCACCTTTTATAAATGGTTGGTGCTAGGTTTGCAAGATTTATAACAAATTTAGTAATACTCTACTCTCTCTCTCTCAAAAAAAAAACACGAAAGAAAATTATGACGAAGTGGAGAGCATGGTTGAGATACAACTTTTTATTTAAAACTATAGGCATCGCTTCCAGGTAATGCACAATTCAAAAGTACAGAGTGGGTATCTGGTGATGTAGTCTTTTAAATACAGAATCAAAGATTTGCATTGCACTGCATTCACATGGTTCAAAGCAGGTGCAAACAGCTCAAAACAAACGAGAGAAAAAAAAGCCAAACTTGATCAACAA
This sequence comes from Rhipicephalus sanguineus, assembly GCF_013339695.2. Lineage (NCBI taxonomy): Eukaryota > Metazoa > Arthropoda > Arachnida > Ixodida > Ixodidae > Rhipicephalus > Rhipicephalus sanguineus. The sequence continues at coordinate 166,846,822 of NC_051180.1, read as the reverse complement.
GTTTCACTACAGCTTACGTCATTTATGGCAGCACAGACTCTGAAGGTAAGAGTCTATACACCAAAGCACACCAGATGAACAGCCTAAACTTGCATCTGGAGAGTAGCAACATGCCCAAAGGTAACAAAGCTTGAGATGCTCACTTCAAAAGGCATGTATATATGTACATGGGTGCAAAACAAGCCCACAATGCATCATTCTAATGATGTACCGACTTCATACAGGACTAACTAAAGTGGCAAAGCTTTATAAACCAGAGGTACTATCGCACCAGAACCGACGACTGAATGGCAAAAAATAAGTAAATCAAAGCGTCCCTTGCATATGACTTCTCAAAAATGCAGCATATGGCATTGCTGCAAATCTGGCCTGTATACAGCCCACAGAGTACAAACTCCTCTTTCACAAAATAGCCGCTGTCACGCACACTGCAAGACGTCAAAACACCAAATCCACATTTCGGTTCGCTTTTTCCCGCTCATGCTGAATTCCGGCCTTGAACGAAACGTCGAAGGAACAAGTTCGCTAAACAGCGTGGGCAATGTCACTAACCCACAAGCTCGCAGCTAAGTTTGCACGTCAACAGAGAGAAAAAATAATAATAAAACAGGAACTGCATAGACGATTGAGCGAGACGTGCCCAGTAGGCATGGCCTAAGTCATCAGCCATGGCGCTACATCACTGCACCAAGCCGAAACAATCATTACTGCTGGAGCACAGTGGCAATAAGCAAAACCCAATATCAGTTTTACCTCTAACTTGTACTGCTAGAAATGTAACGTTCAGAGCCACCACATTGGTGACAACACCCATCATAAGAAACAGCAGTAATCCAATACAGTTCTGGACGATTAAAGCTGCTGGAAAATACTAATCCTTGTCTCAGCTTTAAGGGGCATTGCTAGCCAAAGCAAAATTAGACAACATCACTGGCCGAAATGTCTGCTCTTGTGTTTTTTGTAATAGGCTTCTTTCAGAGATGCCAAATTACACTTCTCGCGCATCAGGCTGACCCATTCTATGCTTTTCAAATTCTTTTCTAATTTTATCAATAACTGTTTGTTGCCATCCCCTGTGTTTAACTCACGTTTGTACCGACTTGCTTCTTTGCTCTAAACATTACACTACCTATTCAGCCACACTTAGCATTCTCAACAGCAACCAGGTCATTGCTTATGCTCATTTAACATCTGGTCCACATTTATATTTTGATATTCAGTTGGCATTCAATTGATACTCTGCCTAAATATGAGGTTGAGTGGTCTTCCAGGGACTGAGTGGTGACCTCGGACGTAACAGCAATTAAGAAGCCTTGGTACAAAGCCTCTTTAAATAACCGCAATAACCGAGAAGCACTAAATTCTGTCTTCAACAAGCAGTACCAGTACTGCTTGTTAACCAGTACTGGTTATAGACTAGTAGGAGAATAGGGACGATAATTCAAGAAATTGTAAATACAAAATGCACAAGGATGTACAGTATTAAAGGGACTTCAGAAAAAACATTTAGCCGCAGTACTTACATCGTCGTCTACGACATTTGTACTAGTCCACAAAGCGTGGCACAGCCCACATAATCCCAAATTGCACAAAATGCTAGTAGCCCTACATTTTCAGCCAAGCTCATGATCCAAGTCCACAAGACTTCAGAGCCTGCCTAATGTTCGATGCAACAGAAAAAAAAAAGCCTTTGCGTAACAGAACACTATGAAAGTAACAGTGTGCAGATATACCAGCAGAAATATGTCACAAGTGTTTTTAACTGCACCAGGACATCCCAACGTTATCAAAGCTTAAACTTTTTGCATTGTGCATATCACCTGCATGGTTCTACCATTATATGTAGATGTAGATACTGGAACTTGTGGTACACATCCTCTGGAGGATTGGCCATAAACCAAGCAGTTTTAAAAGAAATGTTAAAAACAGAAGTTAACCGGTTTGGGTGAGTACAGCTGATAAAAATGACAACATTCTAGAGGTGTTGCGTTTGGTTAACTGGTTTGATGTGTTCACCACAGATGGCAGCACTGCGTGGGTTCAGCAAAAAATATCCAAGAGCAAAATGTCCAATGTAGCTGTACGGACGCATAGTGGGTACTTCACAAATTTGCAAATGAAGAATTATGGCTTAGTGGGCACATTGCAGCAGTACTTGCAGTAGGCGCTCTAGGATAGTTTGAAACTGCCAATATTACGCGAATAGATGTTTCCTTCCTAGCGGCACGGTTAAGGTGTCCATCGAAAAGCTAAACCAGGCTAGTGATTGAAAAGGTGATGCACGCGGGGCCTGATTACACTATCACGTTCTACTCTTGAAGGTGAAGCTCAGGTGTCCCTCGAGTTTTTAGGAATCTTTGTTTACTACTTCTAAAAATTTGATTAAAATAACAAATCACCATGAACTAGTGCTTACCAGGTTGAATTAGCTCCATTTTTTAATAATTTATTCATATACACAAGAAATGGGAAGGCTTGGCTATGTGGCATAGCAGTACAAACAACAAACTATGCTTTTACTCTTAAGGGGGGACGTGGCAATGGGAATGGTAAATTTGGTCAAATTGTTCAATTTTTCAATTTATTTTTTTATGCAATCCTGAGACCATGTTTTAAGTCACAGTGAAATATTAGACCAAGATAAGCAGTAGAAGTTGAAGAAAAAAGCATTTTACTAGTGTGCTGTCATCGAAAACTATGAGAAAATTGGGCTCTAGAAAATGCAAATTGAAGTTTTCCCTTGGCACAGTGCCACCATATTGGTGTCATCATAAAGAGGACAGATGGAGCTCAAGATAGCCGCAAAGCTGCATTTCTCCAATGAAAAATAAAACCAGCTTCCTTCCGAGTTCCATTTTCTTAGCTTTTAGCTCCATTTTCTTTGAGCTCCATTTTCTCAGCTTTCATTTTTTTAACAGTTACTGTCAGTCATCCCTGTCCCATTTCACAACAAATAAAGATATAACCATTCCTTTTTCTGTGCTTAGATCCTGAGACATTGGTGAGTGCCGTAAAGCTGTCCATATTTGTCTGCACATCATACAGATTTTTATAATTGGCTTTTTGTAAAAGTTGTTAGTAAGACAATATGTACAAGAAATTTCAAAAATTTTTGTGTGTGCTTATTTGAACATTAAAAAATAAACCAATAGCATTATGGCACAGAATGGGCCCTTGTGAATATCCTTATGCAAAAATCTTGATGAACTTATGCCTAATTAATTAATTAATTTTGGGATGACATTGAGAGTCTATCAAGTGTTGTAACTCAAAAACTACAAAAGATAACTCAAAACCGATTTCAGTTATGATATCAGCACAACATATCACATCTGCTTGCAAAATTTCATCACTTTATCTCGATAAATAACAAAGATAGTTTTCATTGCCACGTCCCCCCTTAAAGCAGAAAGGTAATCAACACAGCAACAGTAAAGCGAGTGAAAACAGTAAAAGCTCTTCAATACTGGCAAAGCACAATGGTTAAGTTTAGTGACTATGCACTCTAGCAGCAATATTATTTTCTGCTGCCACCTTTACTTAATGCTGCCAGGTGTCAAAATCTCAAATAAAGACCATATTGGCTAAAAGATGCCCCAAAAACAAATACAATCCCTTCAAATGGCACTGCATCTGAGATCTGCGCGTCAAACAAAGACTTTCAGTAAGGTTCACACTCGGGCGTAAGTTGGTACGGTTTCGATGATCAAATAAAGGTAGCACAAAACACTGACAAGACATCACAAGCATTTATGGAATCCTGTCCAACTCTTGGTTGTTTCATGTCATGCTCATTTCACCAAAATGACTCTCTTCACCTAAATATGAACCTACAAACTAACATTGTGGATTGAATTAACTTCTTTCATGGCTACAGTAATACCCCCGATTGAAATGCAATAAACATCACATGAGCGTGTTTCTTTTACTTTGCACACTTGCTAAATGATTTGCAAAACTACACAGTGTGTACAGGCCTCAAAATATTTGAAACGGACTACAATGTAAAAAGAACTGAAGCCCATAATATTCAATCGAATAGTTGAATGGAAGCCCTGCCATGGTGGTCCAGTGGTTATGGTGCTCGACTGCTGACCCGAAGGTCGCGGGATCGAATCCCTGCCGCGGCGGCTGCATTTTCAATGGGGGTGAAAATGTTTGAGGCCCATGTACTTAGATTTAAGTGCACGTTAAAGAACCCCAGGTGGTCTAAATTTCCGGAGCCCTCCACTACGGCGTCTCTCAATCATATTGTGGTTTTGGGACGTTAAACCCTAGATATTATTATTATTAATTGTCAAATGGAAGGGCATAATATTCCTGACTAAAGGTGTTATATATATACAATTGCCATTTTCCAAGAAGCATAAAAAGAAACGTGCAAAGCAATTAAACATATCTTATTTGTCTACCTCAGTACAAGCAACGCCTTTTTCAAGCTTACTTCAACAGGTCATATGAAAACAAACTAATAAAAAATTGCCAGTAAACATCCAGCCTGCCACGAAAATGCAAATAGTGATAAGAATACCAGGCTGGTAGCATTCTAACGAAAGTGTGTGGCTACTCATGCCATTTAGGAAATGCACTGGCATCACACATGACGTCAGTGAAAAGCCATAAAAAAATCTGAATGAGCCTAAATAGGAATACTACTAGCAAGATCACTGCACCTCATAGAGCAAAAAAAAAAGGAAGAAAAGTGTTAAAAACCATTCTATCAAATCACTCAACACTTCTTCAATGCACAAACAATTTATTTTACCCCCAAATTTTACGCTGTAATGAGAGCACTGGAGTAGCAATCAATTTCCGGTTAGGTTAGCTTAAGGCATCGCGTAGAAATATTTCAGAGGCACACATGATCCACTACATGGCCAATGAAGTCAGTTTAGACTAGTATGGTAAGATGTTCTTCGAGAATTCCATTGTCATTAAATTTCAGATCCAACATTAAAAAATGAAACCTTGATTTTCATTTTTCCTTCTAATAATAAATTAGAAGAGAAACTGAAAATCAATGTTTCATTTATGAATTTTGCACCAAAACCCATACACCTGTATGTCACTGTCATTGGTCATTCTTTCACTCCATGAAATTTCCTCAAAATTTTTTAAATCACAACGCATACTATTTTCACCGATAAATAAATATGTAGGCCTCGGCAGACATCGTCAAAACAATGTCTCGGTGGAGAGTTGCTGCAGCAACTTCAAGGTGGTGGCACAGTCTGTATTTTCTTTTTGCGTTTACTAGCTTGCAAAGAGTCTTCTCGTCACAAGGGTAGAGTTTTCCAATTGCACAAGGGCAATTTATTAATTTTAATGAATTTTCTCATTAAACCATCTAGCCTCAACGCAGCTTCAATTAGCCCTAATGCAGGTTTTCATCAATTTAATTGTAATGTGCAGCTACAAACGAGCGGGTATCCCTGCTTGAAGTTGAAGCAACGTCATTAGCAAGGACGTCTTGCTGGCCTGTTGGAAAGCACGCTTGCGTTTCTTTTGCATAGATCAATGCAGCATATTTTCATCTGTCTGTGGGTGCATGGTTATAAAAATATAGGATATAAAAAAAAAGTATTTTTCATACTTTGTTCTAGCGATGTTCAACTGTAAAGTTCACTGCCCAGATCTCACATCTTCTACGTTTTCATCTTCAATACAGACGAAGCTCAAACTAAACGCTTATCACCATGTACCACAAGATACGTGCCCAAAAACCCACAATAAACGAACATAAATAAAGCTACAAGCCATTTACGCAAAATATACCTTCAATTGTCATTTCAAACTGCTTTTATTGATCCCAATCGCACACCTGAATGCACATTTTGTAACAGAAAATCTTAGTGGTGCATCATAATGCCGTAAAATTATTAAGATTTTGCAGGTTAATTTACAGTTTCACAACACCAGCAGTGCTATGATTTGCATTTGCACAAGCACCAGTCAATTACTAATGCAACTATCAGAAGGGCCGACAACTAGTGCCAGACCACATGTGTATGACGTGGAGACATTTAAAACAGTCTTGTTTTGTTTAAAAGAAACAATTACAAAAACTGTAATAGTTTATCGGTCCGGTTAAGAACAAAATACATATTATTCATGTTGTTGAATAGATTGACCATTCTTTTAGCACTGTCAATGCGAAAATAGAATTCCCTACCACCCACCCACACAAATGGATTCCAAGCTTTCAACATCAAAACACGACTTACTGTGCCTATGTATGTATCCCAAGTAATGAAATGTGCAAGATGCCATGTAAGTGTTATACTATATACTCCCCATCATTGAAAATGTCAAAATTTGCAGTATAGAGGTTATTCCGGGTTTTTAAAAGATCAGGCGATTCTGCTAACTTAAACAGCACCATCGCACACAACAAACAACACTTTCTGGGTTTCGAAAACAAATTTGGCAACTACAGAGCCCATGGAGCTACACCCAACAAGACAAGCGGAATGCCTCTCACACATAAAAAATTTTTTGAGCAATCAACAAAGACATGCGGCAAGCGTTTTCAACTTTTCTTTTGACTATATGCATGAGACCTAACCTGACAACTAAGACAAAACAGCAGAGTAACACAAACACTCCTGTACACATAGCTTACGTAAGGCTTCATTAAATTCAGAAGTACAAAACGAAAGGCGAAATTGATAAATGGGTGCGCTTTTATCAAGACACAAGTCAAATAGCAAGAAAAACTGCGGAACATTGTCAATCACTGGTCACAAACAAGAATGGCTTTTGGAAATCATGTGAAACAGCTTCGTTAAACCCCACACACAAACACTCAAACATGTAGTAGCAACAGAAAAGCGATGAAAGCGAAGGTTTGGAATATACGTCACTCCTAAACAGCGTCATGAAAAAGAAAACGTCTTTGGATGACTGTATGAATCCTGTAGCATTCAGCAGTTCATGCGTCATAAATAATTATCCATAGTTAACAGCTAGATCCTGGCATCCCAACCAGTCCTGCCTAGGTCTGTGGAAAGTACATTTTTGCTGCAAGAAGCAAAACCTTTTGTGCTTAAAATAAACACTACAAAGGGAAGAATATAGCAGGGCGCCACTACATTCCACCTGGAATCTGAACCGACATTGGCTGCTGCGATTAATTTGTGATTGAATGCATTTGCAGTTAAGCCTAGTCTGCAGGCACAACTTCGGCTCACACGAAGAGCACAAACGAAACAGAAGTGCTGTCCAACTTTGAGAAGGGAACTGCAATGCTCACACACAGAAAAAGACTGTACCAGCGCAATTCCTGTGCCTGCACACAACAATTACAGATACTATGGTCAGCAATCTTTCTTTAAAAGTCTTGCCAATCCGATGGCTATCCCCTTGCGATCGACTTTCTAGTTACTCGGAAACCATGCAATGAAGTGCGTAACGAACATGCACGTGAAAAGTTGCACACTACGAGAATTATAAGAATGGAGAAACCATGCCGTACCCACAGCCACACAAACTTGGCAATCAAGTTCCTAAATGTACATAGTAGTGCTGCGTAAATAAGAACAGTTCTAGAAACCACTCTTCTAGCTGAATTTCTGCCTTACTATGTTCTCAAACTCCGCACAACAGTGGTATATTGAACTGCACACAGTTTAGCAGGACACTTGCTGGGTTGCGGCAGGTCATTCTTTGAGACGAAATCGAGCAGTGGCAAAATTGAATTGAATATGAAATAGTTTTCAAGTAATGAGCAGCTGTTTTCACACTTCATACGTATTGGTGTTTAGCATTCTAGCACAGATACTGTTCGCATTTGTCGTTAAATGTTTATTAAAAGCAACGTAGAAGTACTAGGAACAAGCAAGCAGCTTCCAGTTCTGAAATCCCATGGCCGAGTGAAAAGATGACAGCAGATGAGACCACGGTTTTGCCGAAAGAGTGCTGTGCGTACCGGGAGTCCTTATTTAAGCAGCATTCAGTACATCAGGCAAAATGGCACGTACAAAACAAAAACAAGTGTGCCCTGTCCATGCTCTTGCTCCATGGCCAAACAAACCCACCCAGAGGCTTTCTTCCTTAAGACTAAAGAGACAATAAAGATCCCTTATGGAAGAGCATCATTACTAGAATTGCGGCATAGCAAAAGACTAAAAGACAAGGGCAACAAGCACATGTGCACTGCCCTTTGATCTTTTGTTGCGCTGCAATTTTAGTAATTATTGATGCGCCATGTAGCCTAGCAACGTGTTTTATTGGAAGAACAGACTAGCATTGTCAGCAGAGTCACTACTGCACAGTAGTTCGACACTGTACCGGGAGACAGAAAAAAAAAAGGCGTCAACAAACAAAACAAAACATCATTCTTTGAGATATAAAAAGCGCAGCTGGACACACAGAAGGAAAGGCCACTGAGATGAGTGCGGTGGCTGCAGCTGCAGCTCTGTACTGGACGCGGCATCATGACGAGGAGGTGCCAAAGTCCTTGAGGTGTTCCTCGATGTCCACGCGGCAGATCGGACAGCGCTTGTTGGTCGTCAGCCACTGGTCCACGCACACAATGTGGAACAGGTGCATGCATGGCAGACGCCTGCAACACGTACAAAAATGGTTTAATTATCTGTTTCGATAAAATACCTACAGGCCCCCTACAGCCACAGTCTATGGGGGAAAGTAGAACAAATGCTTCGCCACCCAAAGTATGAACAAATGTTCGTACTGTGAGTTAAGGGCAAAAGCGAAGTCAATAAAATAGGCAATTTACTTATCAAAAGTTCGTTAAAATGAAATACCACGTTTCCTACAAAGTGTCAACTCCAAAGGATTCATTCTTACACGGAAAGCACCGTAAGAAAGTTTGAACACGTCTCTTTGTACCTTTCGCACAGTGTAGCAATTCCTAGCACCGAGCAAGGCATCTTGGCAAGCAGCATGCTAAAGTCATAGTCCTCCATTCCAAGGCGGTACTCCAGGCTAGTCGGTTGCGAGACCAACTAGCCTGTAGTGCAAAAACTAATGGTCAGTTATGTCTAGCGCCCATCCTGTCTTTGTGTCCCCTTTTGTGTCGATGTCCATCTTTTGCAGTACAGTAAAAGCTCGTTAATTCGAATTTCACGGGGACACCCAATGAGTTCGAATTAAACTGAATTCGAACTAACGAAATTCATTGAAAAAACAGCAAGAAATGAGACCGGGTTGTTGGAAAATCACTCAAAACATTTATTTGCGAAAATAATCCGGGATCACTGTCTGCTTCTCTTCTTTGAATGCGATCGCCATAGCCTTGTTTTCCAACGCGCGAACGTCGCGGAAAGCATCCTCTTCGCCTTCCTCGAAGCTGAAGAATAGGCGTGCGACATGCATAGCCTCCATTAGCTCCGAAGCTGAGGACCGCATCAGCGCCTCATCCTCTTCGTCATCCGCACCTACATCGACGACAGGCGCTTCTCCGCCAGTAACCTGCGCGATGATATCGTCGGTGATTGTGCCGCAGACCGCTGCACAGTGATCTGCATCGACGTAGTCGTCGAAGCTCATGTCCTCCAGCGCATCCCGCTGTCCAGCAGGAATGACCGCGGCCTCGCGCTCGTCGGGCTCGCAAGCTGTGCCAGCGCAGGCTGTGCCCTCACTGGCCACACAAAAGCCACTGTGGCGGAAGCAATTGGCAACAGTTGTTGCTGTGACCTGATCCCAGGCCCGCACCAACATATGCAAGGCCGCGAGCAGCGTCACATCGTAGCCTTTCATACCGGCGGCGCACAACGCCAAACGCTCCAACATGTGGCGCCTGTAAAAGCACTTTAAGTTCTTAATGACCCCCTGGTCCATTGGTTGCAGGGCTACTGTTGTGTTCGGCGGCAGAAACGAGAACTTAATCGCCTTCAAGTCCACATCAACCATGTGCGCCGAGCAGTTGTCGACTACCAAGAGCACCCTTCTGTTAGTTAATTCAAACTTGCGGTCGAGCTTTATCAGCCACTGTTTGAAGATTTCCCGCGTCATCCATGCCTTGCAGTTGGCTGTATACTCTGCCGGTAGTGTGCGGATGTTCTTGAAGCAACGAGGCTTCTGGGCCTTCCCTATGATCAGCAGCGGTAGTTTTTCGGTCCCGGTCATGTTTGCTGCGACCAAGACAGTAACGCGCTCTTTGCTTCTCTTCCTGCCAGCACAGTTGTCGCCTTTGTAGGTCAACGTTTTGCTCGGCAGCAGCTTATAAAATAATGCGGTTTCGTCGGCATTAAATATATCGCGCGGCGAATACGCGTGAAGGTGTTCTTGCAAAGCACCGCTTTGCCACTTTGCGCATGTCTCGCTGTTTACTTCTTTGCCTTCGCCAGACACGGTGCGGAACACAATCTCGTGCCTATCTCGGAAACGACGGAGCCAGCCCTCTGAAGCTTTAAAATCATGAATGTTCAGGCGAAGCGCGTAGTCTGCTGCCTTCGCCATAACGATAGGGCCGCTCAGTGGGATGTTTTGGCTCCTCATTTCCTTGATCCACGCGAGCACTGCGCGCTCCAATTCCGGATGCTTCGCTGAGCGGAGCCTCTTGCGAATGCCAGTGAACGCATCAGTTGCGTAGGCCTCCTCAATCGCTCTCTTATTTTTTATATCTGTTGAATGAGTGCTTTTGGGGATGCCATGCTTCCTTGCGATTTCAAGCTTGCTTGTTTTGCCACCGTCCACTTCACGAAGGATTTCTACCTTCTCCTTGAGCGTTTTGGTGCTCTATCCTCTTCTGCGAGAAGTCATACTGTTGTAGTAAGTGCAGATATGCTAGGTCCAGCAGCCGAAGGCAACACCATCACAAAACCCACGACACGGCACCGAATGACTCCGTAGCTCTGACGTCCACGAGGCCTAGCGACTGAATGTGCGGCACACAAAGGGCACGAAGACGACACAGACACGTCCGGCACGAACGACCTCGCGATGCGAAGAGCGAGCGAGCGAGCACAATCAGTGGCGCCACGTATCCGGGCGGCGTGCGCTGCCATGTGCGCTGCGCTCAGCACTCGCGCCATCTATCGTTGAGCCATAAAAGCTCGCGGCGGCAGTATAAAATACCACCACGCAGTGGCGTGCAGTTCGAATTATCGATAGAGGAGCCAATGCACGCGTGAACTAACGAGTTCGTTAACCCATAGACGCCTATATATCGTGGCCGGACCATGGCCATCAGTTCGAATTAACCCGAAAGTTCAAATTAATGAGGTGCGAATTAACGAGCCTTCACTGTACAGAAATAATTACTCCATTCCCTTCATGACATTCCCCATTATGTCCAACGTAAAAACAGTCCCACTGGCTCCCTTGCTCAAGTCCAGGCTGTCTTCAATGTAACTTGTGATGAATGATTCACCCGGACGCTCTGCTCACACCCACAAACACTGCTTACAGAGCTTACACACTGGAGGGTAGCCAAATACATCTACAAAAGACACCTTGAATTCGGGCCTGGTCTGAAAATCAGCCTAATGGTTGCTGTACAATAGGCTGGCCACATCCACAAGGTAGAAGAGCACATTACTCAACTAGACTGTAGTTCCTGTCTGTGTGCATGTATGAGCCACTGCTCGTCCCATCGTACTGACGAGCACTCGTCTCTACGATGGCTTCAGGGCTATGAGGATGCCTGAAAAAGGTATTGTGCCCACCAAGTCATGTTCCAATAGACATTAAAGACTATGAGAATTGTGGATATTAGACAAGGGCAAGAATTAGGGGTGCGAATATTCGAACTTTGTAATATTTTTTAGTGTTTGCTATTCGATTCGCACCAGAATTTGACTATTCGAAGTATTCAAACTTCTGGAAGACAAATACAGTCAACGTCCGATTTTTCAGACTCCATTGGGACTGAAAAAGTGCCCAAAAAATCAGGCAGTCTGGAAAAGTAAATTCACGCTTTTTTTATTCCTCTCAAGCAGTCAAATCGTCACAGCCACGTCTGAAACAGCCTTAATGCCTCCCAGTACATTTATCAGGCATTTTGGTGCGCGCCCAGGCTCGAGTCGTGAATACATTCGATACCTGCTGCGAACCCCCCTTAACTAAATGCCGACCACCAATTGCAAATTTGCGTCTCGTGACGAGCGCCGCAGAGAGCATTAGGAAACGATGACATCAAACACAAAGTTCCCAGATACATGTGCGACGTGCACATGCAATGCCAAATCTCCGCCAATACACGACATTTGCTGCTGCGTGAAGCCGAACGTTCCTAGTTGTGTGCAGCACATCGCCAATTAAGCCGCCCGTCACTGCTGGGGCGCTTGCTTTACCATATGCACGTGTTTGTCACGAAACTGTTCGTGATGCCCACTCCGTTCCTGACCGCACACGGGCGCGACAATGGTGAGCTTCTTTTGTTCATGAAGGCAACACGTCTGTGCGGCACCCTTAGCGGTCTTGCACAAAGAGGCAGCATGAATGGCGGCACAGCACGTTTGGGTTATACGCATACCACTGCGTTAGGCCACATGCACTACCGAGTAGTTAGCTGAAGATGCTCATCAAAAGTGTTGGGTGTGCTTACCGCCTGCCGTCATCATGCCTCCGTTCATTTCCGGTGCTTATCCGTAAAGACATCGCCGCAATGCACCGTGACAGCGGCCCCTTTAGATTTTTCAATAAGCTTCACATCATCACACTCTGGCCTTGCGGTAAAGCGGCCTTTCAGACTCTGCTACGGTCGCAAACAGATTTACTCACAAGAGCACTGGTTCGAACCTACGAGAAGATTGACGCGACACAGGTAGGAGCTTCAATTAATGCTGTTTTGGACCTGCAATTCGAGGAGAAAGTCCGAAAAATCGGACACCGAAGAGTTTCGGCGTCCAAAATTTCAGATTCTCTTATACATTGACGTCTATGGGGAAGATTAGGAACTCCGGACTCAAAGGAGGCGCGCCCTTGTCCGCCACATCAGTTGGGCCTCCACAGAAGTTGAAGGAGGAGGAGAGGTTGAGGAAATACTGTAGCATCTTTTCCTTTCGCATGTGAAGTGTTGTCGACACCACTCTGGTTGCACCAGATCATGTAAATAAACATAAATACAATTCGGCCTCTGTATTGCCTCATTCTTGATAAGTGGGGAACACCACCCCTCCAGCACTTCACTAACCTAGCCAAAAGAAACATTTTCATGTTGCTATCTCATAAGAATATGCTTAGGGATCCTCTGCAACTTTTTTTCTGTAATTTCGCCTCGAAGTATTAAAAAAATGTTCGACAAATATCCGACAACTATTCGATTCGATTCACACTCACATTTTAATATTCGAATTCGCTTCGCACTGAAAATTTTGCTATTCGCACGGCTCTAGTAAGAATGCTACACCATGTACAGATTATTTTATTTAGGACTAAACTGCATGGTTTAGGTAGTTATTAACCACAAAATGGCTTATGAGTTACAACGCAGTGTGGAGATATTAACTGTGATTATCCATGACTGTTCAATGTACACTCATTGCAAGGCACACGAGCATTTTTGTCTTTTGCCAGTGCCACAATGAAACCATTAACAACCGAGAATCAATCCCATATAATGCTGCACATGCAAAGGTTTTTCTGTGTAACGATGCATGTGCATGTAACACTGCACGTGCGTCACCCTATAATGAAATTTGAGTAAGCATTATTCTGTAGTTTTGAAACAGCCAATTCTAAATTCCGGGCTTTCACACGCTAAAACCAAAATCTGATTACGGAGCATGCCACAGTGGACGACACCAGATTAATTTTGACCACCTGACTTTCTTTAGTGCACATTTCAATCTATTGGTACAAGCGTTTCAGCCTATCGAGCCCGCACAATTCCGGCCACAATAGCCGGCAATTGAACCTGTAACCTCGAGCTTGGCAGCCCAATGCCATAGCGCTTAGGCCTGATGAAGGATGTCAAGAACATTATGAAGTACGACCTTCTGAAAGAAACGCTGTGAGCCAAGGAAGGATGATGTTAATGGCCATTATGGGCCGTTAGCACTCTTGTAAGCATAGTGCATGCTTTTATTAGGTTAGGTGATCACACAAATTGCTGTGCCTCTGTCTGCTGCCGCCTTCTCGTGTAAGACAGTGGCTAGAGCATTGTGGAGACACGGAGTGCATGTCGCTTGCATGAGGCTTGTCACCGTGTTGAGACAACAAGCTGCTCACCACATCCATGCAAGGTCTGGAGCAGAGTGGTACAAACACTCCCCTGGCAAGCATGTGCATACGGTACAGCGAGCAGCCCGCGGCAATCACAGCATGAGCTGTATAGGCAATGTGCTGCACGCAACCAGCAAGGAACGATCGGCTCCACACGGTAACAGCGCATTTCCATAATGAAATGGTGTCAGTTTTCAATCAACAGCAGATCACCGTACAGATAAACGTACATGTATTGCAGAGAGCCAGTACAGTACGTGTGTCGCTCTGCTCCATGCCGGTCACTGTGTTCAGGACCTCGTACTAATAGTTTCGAAACGTTCATTGGGGTCACAACAGCACGCTACCAAACAGTCATGCGAGACAGCAGAAATCGGCGCTTTGGCAAAAATAATAAAAGGCTTTGTAGGCGGTACTTTAGTCAATATTTGCTGTGGCATAGCATTTGTTTCTTTTTGGTGACGTCGGCGCGCCAGGAGATGCAAGCTTGCACTTGGTGGTTAATGCATACTACCATTTAGTGGATAGTTATGCCATGTTCCTGGCAGGTACGTTTTAACAAGGTTTTACTGTACAGTAAAAGCTCGTTAATTCATTTTTCTAGAGACCGGAAAAAATGTCCGAATTCACCAAATGTCCGAATTATCGAATCGTCAAAATAAACACAATAAATGCAAGAGTTGTTTCAACATACCTTTACTTTACAATGTAATCGCGGATGCTTGCCTGCTTTCGAGCAGAAATTCACGCGGACACAATTTTTCTGAGTCCTCGAAGGTGCTCAGCAGCTCGCACGCTGTCTGCAGTGTCAAAACAAAATTCTTCGAGAATGACGAGGGCCTCCCCAGCTTCCTTCACAGTACAAGAGGGCCTGTGTGGCTCATGGTGTGGCTGCTTTTCTTCAGGCTCTTCTTTCTCGGACTCATCGCCATGCGTCACTTCCTTGACGATTTGTTCATCAGTCAGAGATCTGGCACTAGCAACGCCATCATCAATGCCGATATAATCGTCGAGTATCACTGCATCAGGCATGACACTTCCGAAATCCTGCCCGTCATCGGCACCATCGTCCGGCGACACTTCGGCCACTGTGGCATCGCTGGAGTCGGGTACGACAAAGCCAATGTGCCTGAAACAGTTGGCAATGACGTGCGCAGGCGTGTTCTGCCACACATTGTGGGGGAGCACGCGCGCCCATTTCCTTTCCTTAAAGGGGCCCTGCAACACTTTTCGAGCATGCTCAAAAAGCGCTGCCGATCGGTAGTCGAGGCTCTCGAGAACACGCGAGCCAAATATTATAGCGATGCGCACGGCCTGGAATTTACAATAAATTCTCAAAGTCAGCTGAAAATCGCTCCCTCTTCTCTCGACAAATGATGTATTAGTCGCAAAATATGACGCGATTGTCGGCAGTTCCACCATTGGCTGATGTTATAATCACGATAACACCCTCATTATTACTTTCGTTGTTAATTTTGAGTTCAATAAGTAGATAATATGTACGTTTATATGATGTTATCGCGTTAAAAACACCGAACAAACATTAATATTAGCACTTCCGGTCTCACCGACAGCTCGTCTGCTCGTAGTTGCGTGGTTCCGTTTTCTTCGCCATGCGCAGTGCCGAAAACGTGAATATTTCTGTGCTTTTGACCATCGCCGGTTGCCGTTGAGAGTGGCAGCCGTTCGAGTGTTGCCTCGTCAGCTGAGAACTGCATCGTCGGCACGTTCTCACGACCGACCGAGGCACGGGCGCAGCGTGTCTCCGATAACAATGCTGGCGTCCGGTAATGGCGGCGCTTCGGGGTCGTCTGCCAGTGCCGTCTTACGAGGCGGTGTATCGGAGTATGGGCCGAAACCGATCTCAGCTGTCATTCGTTCCAACGAGCGCGCACGTTTGCTTCTATGGTTGGCAGAGTGATCAAAACACTACGGCGTTCGAGGTGCACACCCAACATTACCAAACCGACGCGCAGTTTTCAAGCACGCACGATACACAGCGCGATCGACTCCGCTCGACGAGAACGACGCAAGCCGACCAGAAGTGGCGGCACAGACCACGTGGTTGCGCCGAGACGCCAGAGAGAAAAAAATGAAAAAAATGCCGCCGGCGCTGACGTCGCCTCCTCGCACCTCCGCCCTCCCTCCCTCCCCTCACGCCGCGCGCAGCTTTCCGCGCGCTCGCTGCGTTGAGTTGAGAGAGAAAGCTGTAGAACGTGATCTCTATAATTTGGTAACACCACTTAGACTTGACGGATTCGAAAAATTTTTGCGGCATATGACTCGTGAAGAGTCATACGTCAATAATGAGACTATTCCAATATAATTAAGAAAGGTGTTGCAGGGCCCCTTTAAGGCTGGCGCGATCGCGCACTGACGGCGGGAGCCGGGGGACCACTAGGAGAGGAGCACCGTCGCCCTTTCCGGACAACCCCTTCTTTCCCCCCACTCCGCGCGCCAATCCTCGCTTCCCGGCTCGCGGGAAAGGGAACTCGCCCTGCGAGGGAATCAACCCTCGCGGTGGGGAGGGACACGGGAGGTGAACAAAACTGCCGACCAGGCAGAGAGACGGTCTCTCGTGCCCTGCTGACCTGCGAAGGAACATCTCACCGCCCCGAGACCCGCCAGCCAATCATCGACCGAAGGTGTAAGCGTTACCCTTTGCTTTCTACGAGAGCGGACTATCCCTCTACGCGACATTTAAGCGTTATTGCTAACGTAGCAATAAAGTGTTGTTTGTTGTGCTAGCCTGTTGCCTTATTCGCCCGAACCCGTCGTAGCTGCAATGACGCGCACTACGGGAAGGGGACGTTGACACGGTACGACTATTTGCGGCTGGGACCGGAGCTAGGCTTCTGCACCAGCCGTGCATATAGCGGACCCCCTCAACATACGCAAGAATTTAACCGCGCTCAGGAGACTCACGTCGTATTGTTTGCCGACTTCAAGGCACAGGAGCATCCGTTCCAACACGCACCTACGGTACTTGGTTTTCATGAACTGGATTATGCCCTCGTCCATGGGTTGAAGCGCTGATGTCGTATTCAGCGGCAAAAAAGCAACTTCAATGTTGTTCAGTCCGGTAACACTGTTATATGCACTGCAGTTGTCCAGCACAAATAACACCTTGTGGTTCTTCACACAGAACTGTCGATCCAACTTTTGGATCCAAGTTGCAAAAATTTCACCCGTCATCCACGCTTTTCTGTTGGCACGGTAATCCACGGGAAGATTGTTGATGTTCTTAAAGCAGCGTGGCTTTTGAGCCTTTCCGATAACGAGAAGTGGCAAGCGCTCTGTCCTCGTCATGTTGGCGGCTAAAGGTACGGTCACTCGTTCCTTGCTTCTTTTGCCGCCGATACAAGGATCCCCTTTCATAGTCACAGTTTTGTCCGGTAACGCTTTGAAAAACAGTCTCATCAGCGTTAAATATGTCATTCGAATCATAGGCAGCAAAGTGCTCCAGCAGCTCAGCGCTCTTCCAGTTGTTGACCGCGTCTTCGCTCACGGCACCTCTTTCGCCGCAAACGGTCTTGAAAACAAGGCCGTGTCTTTCCCTGAACCGTGCACACCATCCTTCCAACGCTCTGAAGGAAACGATGTCCATCATCGCTGCAAACTTTTCAGCTTGCGCCATAATCAGGGATCCATTCAACGGCAGGTGTCCATTACGCGAGCTGACCACCCACCGAAGAAGGGCTTCTTCCAACTCTGGACTAGCTGCTGTTCGTAGCCGCTTTCTCGATGTGCTGAACTTCTCACCTTCAAACGCCTGTAGAATTTGCTCTTCATTTTTAACATATGTACCAAGAGTACTTCTTTTAACATTGAACCTCTTCATCACTTCTTGCCGGGAGAGCCCATTTTTCAGGGCACGCAAAATTCCAACTTTGGTGGTGAGGCCCTTGGCATCGTACTTGGGCCGCATCGCCAGCGTTGACATCGTCGGAGAGCGCGGTCGGTGCGGTCACACGAGAGCAAAGCAACAAAATGGCACCGCCAAACCCACATGCGATGAAAAGGCGTTCAACCAGTCTCAAGTCAAGCCAAGTCGATAGTTGATGTCCATGGCGATGCTGCGCTTGAGCTTCGCTTTTGTTCAGAATTGCTTTTTTTTTCGTTTTCGAGCCTCGCCAGTGGCCCGAAAGTCACCGAATTATCCGATTTACGGTCAAACCTGTCCGAAATAACGAGCGCCCAGTCTCATAGAGTGATGCGTATATTTACAGGGACCAGATGGCGTGTCCGAATTAACCGATTTTCCGAATTAACGAGAGTCGAATTAGCGAGCTTTTACGGTACAAGGTTACCAATAATCTTCCATTGGTGTATTTGTAAATCATGAAATCACACAACAGGTCACCTAAAAGTTGAAGCTAAGAGCACCAACTCTGTGAGAGGAGGGGGCATTACCTGACTTCTTCGTTGTCCTCAAACTCACTCAGACAAATGGTGCACTTCTCCACGTT
This sequence comes from Rhipicephalus sanguineus, assembly GCF_013339695.2. Lineage (NCBI taxonomy): Eukaryota > Metazoa > Arthropoda > Arachnida > Ixodida > Ixodidae > Rhipicephalus > Rhipicephalus sanguineus. The sequence continues at coordinate 166,828,223 of NC_051180.1, read as the reverse complement.
GTCCTCACTGTCACCACCACTTCGTGGAATCTGAAGAGAAATAAGTTACATTCATTGTCAAAGAGCAGGCAGCTAAGCCGAAATACAAGCGTTACAGAGGGAAAATGTGCCTGCATGCACAGTAGCTGATCGATGCTGAATATTGCACCGAGACAGCAAAACAAACTTGGCATTCAGTGCTGCTTGCCAACATTCATTTGGCGATTCTTACAATGTTTTTCTTTCTAATGACCACCTTTTGTCAGATTGTCAGTTTTCATAAAGATATCACTCAGTGCAATACACCTTCACTGTATCTAAGATATCATGAAGGTGTACACCTATTCTACAAAAAAGCTTTGCCTGACCATAGTGCGAAGCAAATGATCAGCCATCTCAAATAAAGAATAGCAACAGTAGCACCGGATTTCAAAGTGGTGACTGAAATTTACACTTACTCATGTATAAATAGGGAACTAACTAGAGTCAAAAGTCTGACCAAGCTAAGATTTGATGATCGTGCTCATTATAACATAAAAATAACTTATTTGTTTCTGACATTTCAAGTACTCCAATGTGTACTTCAAGTACTCCGACGAGCGCCACTAATGTTGGTTGCTTGTTGTTCTGGGCACAAATTCACAAAATGAAGACTCAGAAAGCTCTTAGCCACACATTTTGCAGTGCTCAATTCACTGCCACCAGAGTGTGACTGTATCTTTAACAGCCTCTTCTTTTTCCCCAATTTCACATCCCTTTAGTACATTAGTACCATCATGCAAGTTGTAGAAGACTAAACAAACATACTTACCGTGCTTTATAAGAAATTATTCTTATAACCCTGCCACATGGGCAAACTTACCATAACATTGACCGAATGCACTTCAGTGTTAGTGCCAGGCTGTCAGATAGAAAGGTTAAACAACATCAGCTGCAGAAAGAGCTCACCAGTGAGTGTATTCAATGAACTTGCTTTGATGCATCAAGGCATGTAATGTCAAGAATAAATCAAATTCGAAGTTGGTAGCAACTTTTACAACATTTTTCCTTTTTATCCAACCTAAAATGTTATGAATGAGCATTGAAGCTGAAGTTTGTTTTATTATTCCCCTAATGCCATCTTCAATGGAAGGTGACACTTTGCTGTGTCCTCCTTGGATGTAACTCAATCTGGTCGTGACTAATGAACACAGGCATCAGTTATGGAAAACAGAGGAACGCAGTGCATATGCAGCCTATGTGCACATAGCCAGAATAAAACTATATATTACCGTATTTACTCGATTCTACCGCGCCCTTGATTGTAACGTGCACCCGTTTTCCGCGACCAAAAAAAAAAAAAAAAGTAATACATCGATTGTAACGCGCACCCATTTTTCGTGAGAGAAAAGAACAAAAAAAGTCCGTAGGAGTCAAACTTCGCACATTCAGAAGAACAAGTATTTGGGTTTTAAAGAACTAAAGCTTCAAAAGAGTAAAACACAAAGTCAAAAAGCGGGCCTTGCCGCTAAAACTGTCACCACTACGGCGGCGATACGAGTCGCGTAATGGATCAGTCCTCGTCACTGTCGGACAACTCCTTGTCGCTGTCAACACTCTTCGATTTCAGGAAACCGGCCCTGCTTTTGTCCACAGAAACTTTTTCGTGAAGCTTTGCTGCAAAAAATCTTCTGCTTCTACACGAGAGAGTTGGCATTTAGTAAAATAAGATAGTTTAACTAGACAGCGTGCGTGCTGCTCACACAGTAAGTGACAAGCGTCTACCACCCTTCGTTGACACTAACCGGTTTTACCCATGCCGGTTGTGTTTTTGTGTGTTGGCTTCGAGGCCGTAGATATGTACAGTCATGAGCAATATTAGTGAAATTACCTTTTTAATATTAGTGAAAAGCGCAAAAGTGTTCATGGCACTAAATGCTCGATTAAGCGGAAAGGCATCTCTTGTGATTCCATGCATCACATATCAGTAGATTACAAGTATGTAATCGTTGAATAAATATGATTCGGTGTTCCAGTTCATCTAGCTTACAATTATACATTTTGACAATATTGGCATGCCATCATGCACATGCTGCTTAACTGCTACATCCAATGTACATTCGCTCGGTAATAGTACCTGCACTGATTGCATTATTCCTTTCACATTTAATGCGTAGAGATACATACAGGTGCGTTTGGATATGTGTAGTACTATTTGCGGTTTAAAATAATCAACAAGCGGCGACGTGTCCTTCTTGTTTTGTGCTCCAATGAGTAGTCAACGTGTAGGAGCAGCCAACGGCTCCTACGAACAGCCATCCTCACTCGACATACAGTAAAACCTCGTTAATTCGAAGGCCTCGGGACCGAGAAAAATATCCCAATTAAGCGGGATTCCCACTTATCCGAAACAACTCGAAATTAAAGAAATCAGCCAGAAAACGTGATGTACGGAAGTCACACCTTTATTGTGGCAAGTCAGCCTACTTGGAGAACAATTCCTCCATGCGTGACTGACGCGTTCGGTAGTTCCCAGCACTGAAAGTCATATTTTCCAGCCTGTCAATGAGGCGCAGCATCTCAGCCTCGCCGCCGTTGCACTCGACGAAGCTGCGCACAACACTCAAGGCATCGATGACATCCGCCAAAGGGGGTGCTCGGGAGGGCTCGTCATCGCTGTCAACATTAGAGGCCGAATCGGTCGATCTCGCAGCTATCTCGCTGTCGATGTCGGCGTAACACGTCTGCACTGTGCACTCGACATTTGCGTACTCGGAGAATCCGATTGGAGTGCACTCCTCGTCCGCGTGCAAAGCCTCATATCGAGCGCAGAGAGTCTCCCCTTCTTCATCAAATGGGCAAGTGACAGCGGTGACAGCAAACTCAGCGGAGGTTGCCTCTTCTTTCACAAAACCGGCGTGCTCAAAACACCGTCGAATAACGGTGGCCTCCACCTGCCTCCATGCGTGAACAATGAGGCAAATACCACCGAGGAGGTCAATGTTATACTCCTTTCCGTTGTCATAGCAAAGGAGCATTCGCTTCAACAGATTGTAGCGATATATTTTCCTGGTATGGTGTATGACGCCCTGGTCCATCGGCTGCGATAGCGACGTCGTGTTCGGGGGTAGAAAGACCAGCCTGATTGCCTGCAGGTTCTGAATATCGCCGTGAGCTGGGCAATTATCGACGACGAACAAAACGCTGCGCCCTGCGGCCGCAAACTTGCGGTCAAGGTGCCGCACGTATTCTTCAAAGAGTGCAGCCGTCATCCAAGCTTTCTTGTTGTTTTTATAGATCAGGTCATCCTTGGATGGCAGTCGTGCATTTTTGAAACAACGAGGCTTTTCTGTCTTCCCAATAACAAGCAGTGGCAGCTTGTGCTCACCGCACATGCTTGCACCAAACAAAACAGTGATTCTATCTTTGTTCTGTTTCCGCCCCTTAATGTCTGCCTCCTTCAAAGCGAACGTCTTCGTAGGCAACATTTTGTAGAACAGAGCAGCTTCATCAAGGTTGTAAACATCTGCTGCTTCGTACTTGGCGAGTAGTGGAGCCAAGGTGTGCTGCTTCCAGCCGTCGACAACAGACTGATCCGCGCTGCCACTCTCGCCACAGTCACGAATGTCAGGTTGTTGCGCTCCTTAAATCGGCAAAACCATCCATTGCTGCATTTTAAACTCAGAATGTCCAAGTTGCAGCGCCAGCTGGTTGGCCTTCTCACGCAATATGGTCCCATTCACAGGAAGGTGTGCTGCGTTGGCTTTCTGCAGCCAGTCCATCAGAGCTGCTTCAACGTCGGCGTACGTAGGCGGGCGTACTCGTGTACGCTTTGACGAGTGCGTCTTGCTGTAAGCATCGAGAATTTTCTCCTTATTCTTGATGATGTTGCACAGCGTTGACAGAGGCACGTGGTGCTTTTCAGCGAGAGCCGTTTTCGACGCCGTCGACTTGCTGGCCTCTTCAATTAAGCACACCTTTTCGTGCAGGGACAAGCTCTTGTACTTCGGCATCTTCCTTCCAAGCACACCTCAATCAACTAATTCACAGGGAAGACACTCAAGCGGAGACAGGAGACAAATGGAGCAGTCGCACCGAATCGCACAACGCTCGCCAGCCGACATCCAAATGGCACAAAGACTCCACAAAACATTCACTTCGCTAGAGTGGCTAACATCGCTGTTGAGATGATGATGATCATGATCGCAACCGCACGCATCGCCGCCTGGCAATTGCTAAAACATGGCGTCTACGACGTATTTCCGGTAAAAAAAAACATGGCCTTCGAGATCCGTACATCAAAAAAAAAAAATGCATGTTTTAGTTACAGCCTCCGAGATTCGCAACACCCTTTGCATATCTTGGAAGTCGCGGCCAAGTGTGCCAATTAACCGGGAAGTCGCAGACTGGCCGCACCAATTATCCGGTTAAATTTACATGTAATAATTTGGGACCGCACAAATAATACAAATTATCCGGGATTCCCAATTAACCGAGTACAAATTACCGAGGTTTTACTGTACACAGTTTTCGCAGAGTGCTCCACGCACCCACGAGGTGTTCTGGGATTGCTTGAAAAAGGTCAATTTGATAAATGCGCACATGCCTTAATAGCATTCCAGTTGTTCGCAGATGTAAAGAAAAGGATGGCCAAAGACACTTCACATAAAAAATCTAGATTAATTTGCAACAGGTTGCTGCCAGGCACTAACAGCACCACTTCCAAGTCATACAAACGTCACAATATGCACTTTTGATCGAAATCATGGCCAAAAAAGATTAAATTTCTTGATCGCGATTGGCTCAGTGGCGCGAACTGCAAAATGAAGCTAGTCGTGACAGAGAAACTCAAGCTGCTTCGGTGTTGATTATGATCAAAAGTGCACTGTGCCACATCCATATCATTCAAGCTTTTTGCAAGCCTGCAGCATGGCCGCCACAATCAACAGCGTTGCGAAGCAGCTGCAGGCACCCCCGAATCTGTGCCGTTGCCGGCATCTTCAGAGGTGATCATAGTAACAACTCAATGCTGCATCTACGATCTCAGCTGCATCAGCAAACATGAAGTCATCTTAGGGGTCCACTACGACCACTTCGTGCACACTTACGCCTGATGATGTTGCTGATGTTGAACATGCCTGAAGTCTAAATATTGCCTATCCACACACATGCTCACACTACCGTGGTGCATGCAGATGGCACTTAAGTGCACTCAAGTTGACATGATCAGAGTCAAAAATTTTTTCTTCTTCCTAGTGCTTTTGAACCCCTTCATCAGACACATACCAGCAGTTCTTGTTCCTTATATGAGAAGTCTCATACAAGCAGGGTACTACATTCTCATTGCTGATCAACCTCAACCCCTATTTCGTGGTAGGCACACTGGTGCCTCCTACAAAGGGGTTCAACTGCATTTAAAGAACGGTGCAACTCCCTGAATTTTTTTCCCATGACTTTTCTTTCTGAGCCAGTAGATACAAAAAGGCACTCTAACGTGAACAAATCACAAGACCTGGTAAAAAATGCAGATACCCTCTACCCAAAAACAATAACTTTCTTGCATAAGTGATGGAAATAAACGAATGGTAGACAAACAAGGAAAACACCGACCTTTTTGTATTTGTGAGGAAACGTGTTCCGCTCAATGGTGTTCTGCGAAGCTCCACGGTTCACGACCATGCGACGGTGCTCAAACAACCTCATGGTTTCCTGCAAGAGCATGAAGCACAGGGGCATGGGTACCAACACGAACATTGATAACTTAATCCCAGTCGGAAGCATCATGTCTGAAGAAGTGAGCAAGACCTGGTACAGCATCACGAATTTCAGTCACAGCTATGCACTGGTCCAACAGAATTAGATCTTGAGGTCAGTTTTACCACAGACCATCCACATAACAGCGTTCATAACAGTGCACAAATTGAAAGAGTGCTCACTTGCAGCAAAAGCACTGTTCTGATTGTTTTTATTGGGTACTTATCCTATTCTTCAGAGTGTCCAGAACAGCTCCTTTCGACTTCGATAAACTACTAGCGTTGCAAAATGTGAAAAAAATTAAATAAATAAATAAAAGGCCTCTATCTTCTACATCAGCAATCTTCCATTGCACTAATCTTATTTCACATTTTTTGCACTACCCTCATGCAGACATTGACAATCCCTTCCAAAGCACTTCCACACCCATCACAGATAGAAAAAACAAAAAGATCATTTCCTTACCTTCGAGAGTGTGATGGCAAAGGAACACAAACACAACATAACAATGAACTGAAGCCTAAAAGACTAATGCTGGCTCTTCCCGTGGCACACAATTTGTGCCAAGACGTGCCATAAACGTTATCTAATGTGACCAAAGTTGACAATTCCGCACACACTCACTTGAACGTGCCTTGACAGCAGGGGCATGTAGTGGGGCAGTGAGACGTACTGAGGAATATCGGAGAGTGCTGAAATGGCATACAGGTCTGGGAACCTCTGCTGCTGCGCATGGAAGGAACAAGAAAAAACATATTCACCCTGCTGAATTGCAAATGTGAAACCGAGATTATTAACAGTTTTCACAGCATCGAACCTCTCCAGCCTAACTTATGCACATCACAGAGAGACTTAGCGTGTTCAGCATTCCAGGATGCACATTTCAGACGACCCAGTATCGCTTTTGCGTAATACCAGGTTATCGGAAGTTAGCAATGACATGGCAAGCTTTGTCTGGCCACATTTGTAGCCGTGCTTTTCGTCTTCAATGAGCATTCTTGCAGTTAAAATAGCTTTAAAAAATCAGGCAACACATTCACAATTATGGCACTGTCAAAAATTTACACCAGCAGCAAGGTGGAATGGACTTAATTACTGCAGTAATAGTTCTGCGTTAATCTGGCTGATGCCTATTCCAATGGATGGCACCACCAATCTGGCAGCTCACATTTATGCCTGCAGAAACCCAGTACAATACAGAAGTGCTAAGACACCGGTTATCACTGTGGCAAAAAAGGGAAATAAAAATGTTGAACATCGTATTGAGTTGCAAATGCTTAGTCCAGTGTAAGCTAGTGCTAGGAATTTCTTACACAGCCCATAGTAGCGAGCATGTTGTAGTTTCTCAGAATAGGTTGACTACTTATAAAATAGTGCTGATAGTGACTCAGTATAGTTGTGGTTTGGGCAAGTTGGTGTTCCATACTTGTGGGGTGGTGTCGAGCAAAGAACGAAACACAGAACACAAAAATGGCAAAGACAGGTGGTTACTAAGTTTAACTCATTAGTATGTCGAATGAGTGTGTCAATAATGGAACAGAAGCAGACTTTTTTGACACCATACAACAACAACAACAAAAAGACGGATCACAGAAACCAAGAAAAGGGGAGAGAATTGAATTTATCATGGCTACAGGCTGCATGGGCCGCCAACATCATGAAATTTCAACTCCTTCACCGAAAGACAAAGTATGCTTATGTGTGTGCCTCCTTCCCACACAGTGTTGGCTGCCTCCAAAATGGTGCCAGCCTGTTTATCTCCTAAGTTGGCGGACAACATTTGTCTGCTCAAAACAGAGAACACAAGGCGCATAGCAATGAAAGGCTAAGAACTCAAACAGGACGCTACCACACTTACAGAAACGAAAGGCTAAGACGCCGTCTTCGTTACGAACATTGTTTACATGCTCACGTAGATGAACACTTGCACATCTGCCTGTCTATTCCATGTAGAAACCACAACAGTTCAGAAGGATACTGTCGACAACTCCCCATGCACGCAGCGCGTGCTGGTTATACAGTCGAACCCACTTATAACAATACTCAAGTGCCATGAAAATTTCATTTCATAACCGATAATTGCTATAAAGAGATTAATTGAAAAAAATCAATATAGGAGGATGGCAGGCTGTTGTGAGAGAACTATGATACTGGTCGAGATATGCCAACAGACATCAGTGATAAGGATGACAGAGCTGCCGATTTTTCAGACATGCTTGAAAATTAAGACGTTTTCAAGGGACCACCACAAGCCCCACTGAGCCAGCGTATGACAATGACTGACGTTTCGATGCTGAAACTCTTTGAAGTCTCAACTTTTTACTCAAATTGCATGTCCGAAAGTGCATTAACAGAAGCCAACCGCAGTCACTCCCGCGCCTTAGCGAATTTTAAAAGCCAGCTTTGCCGCAATGCCATAATGCTGAGCGGTGGAGCATACTGTGGATCCAAAGGGGCACTGGCAACGCCTCCTAGATATTTTCAAAGCCTGCGCCCTCTCAGGTGACGTCAGCGACCGCCGTCCTACGAGCCGGTTCCTCAAACCGGCCCTTCCGTCCCGTCTTCTCCCGAGTCCCCGACGGCACTTTTCCTCTCTTGCTGCTTGTGGCCAGTTCGTCAAACCAGTCGCTCCTGTCCTGTTTTTCTAGTGCTACTTCTGCGGCATGCAGGTCTCGACATGCCAAATAAGTGTTGTGTGCCTATGTGTACGAGCAATTACAAGACAGGAAACAAAGTGCAAGTGTTTTCGTTCCCAAAAGATGAAACGATCTTCAAGAAAGGGTCAGTGCGATTCCTCGACGGGATTTTGTGCCTACTGCCAACAACAAGGTACGAAGTAAATTCTCACTACTGTTACCACAAATTGGCGGTTCATGAGGGAGCCATGACAAGCGTTATGTTATTTGATTGTATCGCAAGGGTAATCATGTGCTCCGCACGTTCGCTACTGTAATGCAGGTATGCGCCTTACACTTCCACGCGTCGTGCATCGAGCGTACATCATCGTACACAGATCCCCGGACAGGAAAGGTGCTTGAAGCTCCCCTAAAGGTGCCCCGTCTGCGCCTTGGATCAGTGCCATCTATATTTCCTGGCTGCCCTTCGTATCTGTCGAAGCAAGATGCCCTCCCAACAAGGGAATCTCCAGATGCCAAGAAAGCGCGCCTCGAGGCAGACAGTCTTGCTCGTGCTATTGAAGAGTCCGCAGCCTTGCATCGCGAAAAACAAAAGCAGCGCAAATTTGTGTCCCTTCCTGAAATGATGGAGCGCCTAAAAGGGAAATGCATTCCAGATGAATGGACCGTTATTTATCACCCAAACTGTGCCATGTTCCTGAACATTGTAAATGAGTGCATGCCTGTTCTTCAGTCCTCTGTTACTGTGTTCGAAGATCTTCGTATCACTGCGTGTGTACACGGTAACTTTGTGAAACGCATAGGTGACTGTGTTGTGCCAGATAACATCAGTGATATTAACGATTTATTTGACATACTGATTAAGTTGCAGCAGATTTCTGGCGACAAAGCTTCAGCTGATGGAGCTGAAGCAAATCTCTTAGAAAAGATTGAGCAAAATGTCCCCGAGAATAGAAAGGACACTGTCAAATTTTTGAGGGAGCAAGTGTTGTTGGTTGAGAAAGAGAGATTACAATACTCTTCGCAAACAATGGTACTTGCCTGCATATTGCACACTATATCTCCCCATGCTTATAAGTTTTTGAGGAGCTCAGGTTCTTTGATTCTGCCACATCCGGGTACTATCAGAAATGTGTGCTCGTCCTTCAAGCTATCACCTGAGAATGAATCGGGTAATCAGAATTTTCTAAAATACATTGGCCAGAGATATAAGAAACTGAGGTCGCATGAGACTGCCGTCACTTTAATGGTAGACGAAATTCACATTCAACCATTCATGGACTACAAAGGAGGGAAGATTGCGGGGGCAGCAGTGAACACAGTTGAGGCTGCAACGACTGCACATGTGTTCATGGTTCAAAGTATGTTAAGCTGTTTTCGTGAGGTTGTTCACATTCTTCCCGTGCGAACATTAAATGCTGAGTCGCCTCATGCTGTATTGAAAAAAGTCATTCTTGAGCTGGAAAATATCGGCTTTAGAGTTTTAGCTGTAGTAACAGATAACAACTCCATCAACAGGAAGGCTTTAAGGGGGGAGGCTACCTTGGAAGGGCAACTTTTTTGTTTGTTGAGATATCCTATTGAAATTTTCAGGGTAGGCTAATAGCAAAGCCATTTGAATAACCCCAAAATTTCATGCATTTATGCTCACTGGTTCCCAAGTTACAGCCATTTATCAGGATAGTCCACATGGGTTTCTTAGTCAGGCTCTGGTGAATTTGGTAAATGTGCTAGAGAAATTCACTATGATGATTCCTGGATGGGTGCTCTACACTAAGACAAAGCTCATTTTTTAAATTTCCTTGCTGAAAATTTTTAGCAGGGCACTGGATTTAGTGTTTGCCATTTGGCTTTTATCAATGAAATTTTAATTAATTATCACAAATTACAGACACAATAAATTTAAAAAGCGGCTTTGTCTTTGTTTGGGCAATTTATTCAGGTGCATAATAAAAAAAACCTGTCGGAAATCGGATGAATGGTTCCAGAGATATGTCTCGACTAAGCAGTATCACCAGCCAAAAAAGTCATTTCGAGATATTGGGCTTCGAAAGTTTCGATCACATATCTTGGTCTGAAATGACCCTGTAGATTAAAGAAAATGCGTTTTTATTGATTTCTGTTCTTTGCCACCTTTACTGGCTTTTTTCTATTTTTCATACGAGTCGGGGTTGCGATCGCCGAGGTTGATTCGAGACGCCAAGCTCATTTCAACTATGCATTCACGTGCCGCTGGCGCACACTGGAGATACGAGGGCTGACACCGTCGATGCAATCGTCTTTACCGATACAGAGGTTGCTTCGCTTTGAAAAGGGCCGTCATAATCGTTGTTGGAGGTGCGCTTGACCACGGTAACACAGTTTATATAACGATTCAGCGCACCAATCCACCGAACGCGTGTACCGTGACCAGCGGCGTGTCCGATAACACAACGATCGCAGGCACATGACACTTCTTAGTCGGCGGGCAGGATGCGATATCGTAAACACGGTGTAGAGTTCAGAAAGTGCAGCGAGCGATAACGAAATGCGAAGCTGCGATAACAAAAGCTGGCTGCACGACGGTGACGACGGCAGCAAAGAACGAAGCAAGCGCTAGCACTAGTCGCAGGGTTGCCGTTGGGTAGATTCGAAAAGGAGCCAGAATTCAAGCTAAAAGTAGCCAAAGTAGCCACATCTTTTAACCTTATCGCCAAACTTGTAGCCAAATGGCAGAAAAGCGGTATTATGAAAAGAGTTTTTATTATTGAACAATAAATACCATTTTGTGCCAGCAATAAAATAGCATACGAACACAGTTTTTTTCTCCTCATGCTTTGTCTTCAAGCCATAAGCAAGTTGCAAATAAATGAACAATTACCTGCATACAGTCTATATAGAATAGAGTAATTGCCAGAGACAGAGTAAGATTGGAACATTCCAGCCAACCATTCAGTAGGAATATTAATCGTAAAAGCAGGTCGTGCTTGAAGTCTGCGACTTCAAGCACGACCAGCTTCAAGAAGTGATATCTGCTCGAAGATGACCGGTCCAGCTTCATTTTGTATCGGATCTCTGTTTTTGTCAAAGTCACACGAGAACACACGCTGTGCGTCAGCACTGCAAAACTGGCTAGTATAGCGCCGGCACCGATGGCGGGCAGAGTGAACAGCGTGCTAGCCACGCGCATGCCAACATGCGCGCAATTTCGTCAGTTTTGATCTGCCAAAAGGCGTACTTAAATTTCATCTTTAATTTGTAAGTATATCTCCAATTTCCTAATTTTTATTTAAATTCATAAAACCACCGAATTATTGGCCGATCCCCCATAATGGGTGTGAGACACTGACTAGGGGAACAAGAACTTCATCATTCCGTCTCGGCAGGCGCACCGCGCGTTGCGTTCAGGTGCCTCGATGAGCACCAGACTCATGGCGGGGCTAGAACACGCGCATACACTGGCTGACGCCTCAGAAAAGCTTGGAAACAAAGGGTAATAATAATAATATCTGGGGTTTAACGTCCCAAAACCAAGATATGATTATGAGAGACGCCGTAGTGGAGGGCTCCGGAAATTTTGACCACCTGGGGATCTTTAACGTGCACCTAAATCTAAGTACACGGGCCTCAAACATTTTCGCCTCCATCGAAAATGCAGCCGCCGCGGCCGGGATTTGATCCCGCGACCTTCGGGTCAGCAGTCGAGCGCCATAACCACTAGACCACCGTGGCGGGGCCTGGAAACAAAGGGTAGTCGTCAGGCTTGCTCGGTATTTTATCTGCAGATAATGAGAAAAAATGGCTATTGAATGCGCTAAAATAAAGGTTCAAAGCAGCCAGAAAGTAGCCATGGCGCCAACCTGAAATTTCTGTCGCCAGACTGGGTCGTAAAGTAGCCAATTTGGCGCAAAGTAGCCACCAACGGCAACCCTGACTAGTCGCAACCGACGACGCACGGAGCAAGCCAGAAGGCCATCGCGTCATCGCGCGCGGCAGCCAATAGCAGCCGCGCGTTCCCCCACTCTCTCGAGGAGCGCGCGCTTAGTCCAATGGTAGCTGCGCGTCGAGACGCGGGAAACTCAAACCCCTGCGAGCCCCCCCAATCATAAGCGAATCATGCTTCGGCCGCGCCACCACCCCTACCGCCGCGGGCGGTAAAGAAATGCGCGGGAATTCACGAACAAAACAAAACCAAGATGGTGCCGATCGGTTGAACGGCGCGGGAACGGTGCTCGCTCGAAGTTGGGCTTGTTTCGGCGCTTCTTTGGCCGGCGCAGCAGCTGCCGCTGCTCGTTATTACCCGATTTGACGTACTTTTACGATGTTTTAGGCGTTCATAATTACAGGAAAGGTCGTTTGTAATACGTACAGCCCAAATATACGGTTTTTCAAGAACCGAGTTTTTTGCGATTTTTCGATTTTCAAAGGGCGCGTCCCCCCTTAAGCATGTTTTCTAACCCGCCAAAAGTAAGAATTAGTTACCCACATCCAGCTGACGCAACGCGGCCTTTGTTTTACATCGTAGATGCTGTGCACCTGTTAAAATGTGTTAGAAGCAATTGGCTTAACCAAAGAAACCATGGAACCCACTTTTATTTTCCCATGTTTGACCTCACCAACAATTCTGTCCACCCTGACATCATACAATGGGCGTCATTTAAAGAGCTGAGGGAACTTCACAAACTTGAAGCTTCTGAGCTGTTGAAGTACAGCTACCGGCTATCTTCGAAGGCTCTAAACCCAAATAATTTAGAAAGGCAAAATGTGAAGCTTGCCTTACAGGTTTTTAACACCTTTGTGGCTGAAGCCTTGGACGCACACTGTGGTTTGCCCGCATTTTCCCGAGGGAAAGAAACTGCCAACTTCATCAGAATAATTCTTCGTTGGTGGAAGGTTGTCAATGTAAAAACACCACACAAGGGCCATCACCACCGCGACGTATACGAAGAAACAATTACTTCAGTGAGTGATGACCCCAAGCTGACATTTCTGGACGCCTTCGTGACCTGGCTTGACGTATGGGAGTTTTACAAGCACGACAATGGCACGCTCACTAAAGAAACTCTTAACGCTTTGAGGCATTCAGCATATGCTCTACTTGAATTTTCAAAGTATTGCATCGTTGAGCTCGGCTACAAGTATGTGCTGCTAGGAAAAGTGCAAATGGACGGTCTGGAGAACAGATTTGGGCAATACCGACAAATGGCTGGCGGTAACTATCACATCAGTATCAGGCAGCTTTATGAGTGTGAAGGCAGAATTCGCCTTCAAAACACTCTTCCTGTGATAAGCCCTGGGGACCTCAACGACGATGAGGAGCTTTGTTTGCCGGCTGCTGCACATTCATTCAACATTGCTGTGTGTCCAGAAGACCAGGACAGTTTGAGTGCACGCGTGCCTGTTTTTGGTTATGTCGGTGGCTTCTGTGCTCATTCTGTTCTGAAAACACTGAAGTGTGATTTCTGCCGAGAGCAGCTTGTGGAGTGCCAAACACCAGAAATCGAGGATGCAGATGTGCACTCTTTAGCAGCTAGTCTGAATAGAGGTGGTCTAAAATTCCCCAGACCGTGTATCATTACTATCGTGATGCACGCTGAAATAGTTCTGAAAAAGCTGCTTCAGCCAGAGAATGTCACAATGTTTTTTCAGCAAGAAAGCCAGAGAAATGTCTTCAGGCAACTGATAATTGAGTCACTGCCTGAATTCGAAGACCTGGTGACATGCGTAAATGGGCACGATCCAAGTTTGTTGATCAGCATGATAGCAAAGTGCGCAGCAAACATCATGTTGAGTAATTACTGCAAGCAATGAAATGATATGGCTGCTACTGCAAAAGCCGACGCCAAAGCGCGAAAGCTAAAAACATTAACTTCGAAGTAAAGTGCACGTTGAGTTTTTGTATATTATAGTGCTTTTTTGTGTGGACTTGTACTGTTTTAAATGTATGTACATAATAAACTCATGCCACCAAGTGTATGGGGCAATTTGTATCGTAATCAAAGCGTACTTCGTGACTGAGTAGCACTTGCGTGCAGCAAATCAAGTGGCTTCAGGTGAGCTAATAGAGATAACTATTCTTGGCGAGATTGCTGTGAACTGCGCGCGAGCTGTAGATACAGCAAACAGACTGGTTAAGCAAGAAACGCGTTCGAAGCAGCGCGGCGGCGTCCGACCGGTCGGACGGCCACTGATGACGTAGCTGACGTCACGACGCGCGACACGCAGGCTTGTCAAGTTCTAGGAGGCGTTGGCACTGGGGGACGTTGAGGTTGTGGGCGGGAGTTCAGTAGCTGGAATTTTACATTTTCTTCTTCCTTTTCAAGGATTGCACGTTCCATAGTCTTTATACACAGACACCCAACAGGCAGAATGCATTGTTATAACCGATAATGCGCCATGCGGGCATTGCTGTAAGCAGGTTATTTCGCCATTGAAAGCATACAAAAGGTTGGTGGTGCAGCAGCGTCTAATTGTTATAACCGATATATTGTTAAAAGTGGTATCGTTATAAGTGGGTTTGACTGCAGTGCTTAATGTGCATTATATGGAGCCTCCTGTTTCTCAGATCGCAGGCTTTTCCTTGAAGGCATGCGACCTGAAACAGTTGTATTTCAGGGGCAAAGCACCTTAGGGTCTCGGTGTGTCGGCATACATCGTCGTCTGCTGTCAGTATGGTCCATTTGATTGAGCGCAATAGAGGGCGCATCGCCTCATCGCTCACCGTGTGGCGAGAGAGAGCAAACGGCGCGCGTTGACTCTGGAAAGACTCTTTTTGCGATGAACGTTGAACTACCAGCTCGCAAGGAACGAGAACGCACCCTCGCCTGCGAGAGATAACGCTGACGCAGGCAGCATCTGCTAGCGAGTTTCTTGACTGAAAAAAAAACGACCGCTCGCGCTGCACAACTGTTCACTGGCCACCCCGTATATATAGGCACTGGATTTTGACCTGCAATGCAGTGCTGGTGGGAGATTTCTCTTGTGCGTAGTTAAACAAAGATTCGCAGCGTGCAAGTTAACTAAAAGCAGACTGCGGGTCTCTGTGTCTAATCTTCTGTCTCTCATTGCCCACTAGCAGTGATTTTGCTGTGGGAAACACGGCGCACACTGCATGCTTTGCCCCTTCACAGGTTTCACGTTAGTGGAGCTGAAACACCCTTCCCTACATGCTTTGCCCCTCCCCAATTTTTTTCCACACCACGCAAACTTATGCTTTCTATGCTGTACGTGTTTTCTTTCTTTCATTCTGGGCTTTTAAATGCCAAAACCACAATATGATTCTGAGGCATGCCATAGTAGAGAACCACAAAGTAAATTTTGATACCCCAGGTTTCTTTAATGTGTGCCTGAATCTAAGTGCAGGGGTGTGCTTTTATTTGATTCCCATGGAAATGCACATGCACTTCAGGTATATTTTAATTATCTGCATTAGAACAAAAGATATGCAATTTCTGAAAGCATATTACTTACGGTGTTTCTTGACAACTTCTCTTTGTCAAACACAAAAACAAGTATGCGGTAAGACTGCCAGAGAGCTTGTCTAGCCAATGATGCTAATTTGATTATTTTATTGAACTATGCTAATTTGATTGTTTTATCGAACTTCGAATGCAAAATAAACAGAAGCAGAAATGAGTGAAAAATTTTTCCTTCATATACTTTACGATTATCGAGATTTATAGTATGGTAAACAACATTATAAGAAAATGGCATCATCGGCTAGACCATCTTTCTGGCAATAGTGCCACATACAGCATAGACCGCTTATAACGTAAGTCGCCGGAGTCGCGAATATCCGCACTGTAAGCGGTACCGTACTATAACCAAAACAACATTTTTGAAAGGTTGCACGTGTACAAAACATGACCAACAGGCAGGCGCGCGATTCCGACTATCGCGGCATGCGACTGGGGCGTAAGTTTGCATCTGCTTACATTTGAGAATGTTGAACTGTTAGCGTCCGCGGACCTGCGGTGCCAACATAACGAACGCGGAAAAAATGCGCCGTCACGGGAAGTCGCCGCGGTAACACACTGCGCGTCCGCGATGTCGAAAACGGTGGCGACCACAAACCACCACTCGAGTGTTTCACACGCACGCCCGCGTTTTCGTAAAAGATGTAAGTCACCCCTTCTAAATGCAACAATTGCAAAATGTTTCATTGACTCGGCACCAAACCGCAACTTCTGTAGTCCGCGGCCGCCGACATGGCAGCTAGCGCTCGTTAGGCCTAGCGTGCGCGTTGCAACTTGGCATGCCACCGTGAGAAGCTTGCCCTAGGCAACACGGAGATCGGGAGTAGAAGAGATCGCACTCGCGAGCTAAACCGAGGGCATCACGCGTGAAACGAAGTTTCGGCTCGCGATCGGGAGAACAGCCGCGGCAACTATCCTGAAAAAGTCTTTCAAGCTTGTAAGTCCGCCTGTTGGTGGCAAAGGCGAAAGCTCAATCGCGTCTCAAAGCATTGTTACTTGCGGGGGAATCGAGGTTGCACGCGCGATATCTGCGCTCTACGACGAAGCGCGCATGTCAAGCGGCCGAAGGGGGCAAAGGCTTCTCTGTCGGCCGCGCAACCGCTCCCCCTCCTCACACCACGCACCTGCGCCGGGCTGCTGTCCCCCACAGCCATCCTTTTTTTTTCTCCCCCCGCTCCTTGTTCGTTCGTTCCGCGACCCCTCCTCCTTTGTAATGCCGTCGCCGCTCTCTCCCCCGCTGGCGCATCTCCGCTGAGAAGCACGCTCGCACCCTCGCATCTCTGAGAATGTTCCGGCAGCTGCATTATAACCGGTCTTTCATCTGGGGGGTCTGCACAATAAGCGGTATGCGTATACATGGAGTTCTATGGGAGAGTAAATGGGAGTCAGAAAAAACCGCATTATAGCCGGTACTGCACTGTAAGCGGTTACGTTATAAGTGGTCTGAGCTGTACTTTGTTTTTGTGTTTGACAAAAAGAAGTTGCCAAATATCCCCGAGAGAATTATGCTAAAAAACACTGTAGTATCTACTTGGAGATTTGGAATCTGCAGAAGAAAACTGAATAAGTGTATTAAATTTCATTCCGTTGACCCAACTACTAAAAAAACGTTTTTCAAGACCCAAGTCTCCCCTTAAAGGAGTACTGACATGAATTTTAAAATTTTTCGGGTTGTTGCTCTAAATGAAAGCACGGGTGTCGAGAACCCTAAAAAGAGTGTCGTGGTGCCTGGGGATGCATTGCATATATTTTTAATACCGCTTCTTTCAATCAGCAATTTCGGTTTCAGTTTCGAGAGGGCGGCTTCATAGTGACGTGTCAAGTCTGCCCGTGACGTCACGGGCAGACTGCAACCCACGAAATATGCACCTGCTGTCCTTTGCTGTCAGTCGAACGTGGTTCATGATGAGTGAACTGTCGTCCAGTGCCTCCGACAGCGATTTCTGCGATTTAGGCTGCATGCAGAAGCCAGACTTTGCAAACCAAGTGAGCTGACTTGAAACGTCATAGGTCTCTCCATGCGGTGAAGCTGCCTTGCAGATGCTGGGAGATGAAAACTTTAAAATCAAGCTTAAATATTTATACGTGTTTCCCGGATGCGGTGTGGGGAGAGCGTTAACACTACATGCCAAGGAAACCAAAAACGTCCGTTTTGCTGCACTTCAAAATCGTGTCAGTACTCCTTTAAGACAAAAAAGCTTTACAAACCAATGCAACACATCTCGTATTAAGTAAGAATAGCATGGGCACATGTGAACACCAAACAAGTGGGAGCACTCACCACATTATGGGGCAGAGCCAGTGTCAGGGGCGTGAAGGAGTGCAACTGCGGAGGTGTTGGTGGGTGGTGGTAGTGGTGCTGGTGGATGTGGTGATGCAGGTGGGCGTGGCCCCCACTTGCCTCCCCAGCACTGAAATGGAAGCAGATGAACACCCGTGACAACAAGGAATCCACTCCAACCATGCAGTTCAACAAAGAACACAGATCTATACACTGAAATAGCTGCTCAAATGGAACAGCTGCATCTAATATGATTGGTATGTATCGTACTTGAATTCTGCACCACTTTTCATCTCTCAGTAAGCAGAACTCCTTTAATTAAGCAGAACATATTTTCCTTGTCTCTTCAAGTTCCCTATACAGTCTACTGTAAGCTCCATTTAATATTCAGCATAAAATGACACTAGAGCGCAATGGTAATTTACCAAATTAGACAAATAAAGTAGTAGTTCTATTAAATCTCAACTTTCATCCATTTGGCAAGGTATAGGTAGAGTACTGCAAGTCCTGGATTATTCTCTATTTTTTTTTTTAGAATTCTAAGCGGAAACCTTAGTGCCAGAAATCAGCATGGCTGGCTACACAGATGCCTGCTGTTATGGCACAGGTAAAGGTCTTGCGACTTGCAAGGGATGGGCTCTTGCTTAAATTACAACGCAATGTAATTCGTTTTGTTTCATTCTCCCTTTCTTAGAGCGAGCTTCGAGAAGAGAAGGGTTGTATCAGTGGAGGAGGGATGGCGGACACAGCCTGCAGACGCAGTCAGTGCCTTGTTATTTTTTTTTTTACAGTGAAAGCTGTTATGAGATCACAACACCACCCGATTTTGGTGGCACAGTTGTCCGCCGTCACCGGCATACGTGACTGCTATCGCGCACAATGAGAAAAAAAATATCCAGGATCGCATGGAATGTGAACCCGGGCCTTCGACGTGGTATTCTGCCACAGAGCCACACCAGTGGTTGAAACTCCCTTGTAAAAAGACCCTATACGGGCATCAGGTCGGGCAAGGAATCATGCTAACAGATGTAATATAGCATGGTAGAAGTGTAAAATAACAAGCAGGCATCACACCACATGAACTGTGCAACAAGTGGGTGGTTTAAACCTTCCCACCCATTACAAAGGGCTCAGCCATAATTCTTCGTCACCATCTACAGCATCAACATAGTGCACATAATTAGGCTTGTGCGAATATTCGAGCAGTTCGAACATTCGAATGAATATTGCAGTATTTGAATTCGCTTCGAAACGAATTTATTCTAAATTCCGCAGTATTCGAAATGAACGAGTAGACATATATAAACCACATGCAACTCCCTGTAAAGGTGGTTTCGCTGCAGTGGAGGGGTGCTATACCATGGATACACCTACCCAGGAAAATCCGCACTGCTGCGAAGCCCCTCTTCAAGGTTGAATGAACAAATTACCCTCCCATCAATTTTAAAGTTTAAAAGCTTGTTGCACTGGCTTATATGCTCTAAGTATAGTAAATTTTAAAATGTAATTTATTTTACAGGTTATCACATGCATTCTATTGAAAGTCAAATCCCGCTACTTATTCAAAGTTGCTTCCACTCCCTTTGAACCAAAAAGAATGACATCTGCACATGCCTTGTTTCAATTTTAAAGAATATTGTGCAAGTTAGTTGAGTCATAATAAATATGCTCATTTTTTGTTATAATGTGTAATATATACTATTCGAAGTCGATTCGAAATTATTCGACAAAATCACTATTCGCTTCGAACCTAAAATTTACTATTGGCACAAGCCTACACATAATGCCTTACAGATGTGTAGCAGGTACATCCCTACTCAGGAAAATTATGATGATTTATGGTGTGATGACTACCTTGCAACTGAACTTGTACTAGTTTCCCAACGAGAGTTTACAAAGGGCTCTAGAAAGGCCACTCCTGCAGCTTTCGCTGCAACTGTGCTGCACTTTTCGTCTTTCTCTGTCATTTGCGCGGTGGTTCAACAGAAAGACAAGCTGCCGTTCTCCATTCTGAATTAGCCCTTGTGAGTCGTGTAAGGCGGGCTGCAGAAGCCAGTAGAACCCTGTACTTACGACATAGACCAACAAGCTCCTGAATAACCCTACCCCTCTTTACTCGTTCCCTTGAAATGAAGTTTTGTGCACCTATTGTTTTGTTACATCCCATTTCATTAAACAGGGTCTGGGCGACCTTAATTCATCAATGTAGTACTCTCGGCGAGTAGCTCGCCTGAAGTTCTACAAAGTGCATTCAAATTCACACCTGGGTCCTGCAAGCCATTTACATTTGTTTCCAGTTCAGTTTCAAACCACATTCAAAAACACATTGCGAGAGTGCTCTGGAGCACATAAAATGCAACCAGTCAAACAACAGAGAGCCGAGCTAGCTGGTAGGCATTCGTGTTAAAAGGAGTGGGCGAACAAACACGGACACAAGAGAGAAGGCAAGACACCACGAGCACACTTTGTGCATTTGTGGTGTCTCGACTTCTCTCTCGTGTCCATGTTTGCATGCCCAGTCCTTTTAACATCATCATCATCATCATCATCAGCCTGTCTACGCCCACTGCAGGGCAAAGGCCTCTCCCATGTTCCGCCAATCAACCCGGTCCTGTGCTTTCTGTTGCCACGTTATACCTGCAAACTTCTTAATCTCATCTACCCACCTAATTTTCTGTCTTCCCCTCACGCGTTTGCCCTCTCTTGGAATCCAGTCAGTTACCCTTAATGACCACCGGTTATCCTGCCGACGTGCTACGTGGCCGGCCCATATCCATTTCTTCTTCTTAATTTCAACTATGATATCCTTAACCCCCGTTTGTTCCCTGACCCACTCTGCTCTCTTCCTGTCTCTTAAGGTTACACCTATCATTTTCCTTTCCATCGCTCGCTGCGTCGTCCTCAATTTAAGTTGAACCCTCTTTGTAAGTCTCCAGGTTTCTGCTCCGTAGGTAAGTACCGGTAAGATGCAGCTGTTATATACCTTCCTCTTGAGAGATAGTGGTAGACTACCATTCATGATTTGATAATGCTTGCCGAATGAGCCCCATCCCATCCTTATTCTTCTAGTTATTTCACTCTCATGGTTCGGCTCCGCGGTTACTACCTGTCCTAAGTAGACGTACTCCTTTACAACTTCCAGCGTCTCGCCACCTATCGCGAAGCGCTGTTCTCTGCCAAGATTGTTCCACATTACTTTAGTTTTATGCATATTAATTTTCAGACCTACTCTTCTACTTTCCGTATCCAGTTCAGTAATCATGAGCTGTAATTCGTCTCCCGCGTTACTCATCAATGCAATGTCATCAGCGAAGCGCAGGTTACTGAGATACTCTCCATTAACTCTTATCCCTAATTCTTCCCAATCTAGGGCCCTGAAAACCTCCTGAACTAGCTCTGCGAGGGAAAGTACAGGAATTCAGAGTTTCACTTCAGAATAGGTACGCGGCTTTAACCGAGGAAACCGACCTTAGCGTTGACGCAATGAATGATAATCTGACTAGTATCATTAAGGAGTGTGCAGTGGAAGTCGGGGGTACAGTCGTTAGACAGGACACTGGTAAGCTATCCCAAGAGACGAAAAACCTCATTAAGAAACGTCAAGCTATGAAAGCCTCAAATGCAACAGACAAAATAGAGCTGGCGGAGCTTTCGAAGTTGATCAATAGGCGTAAAGTAGCCGACATAAGAAAGTATAATATGGAGAGAATTGAGCATGCTCTAAAGAACGGAAGAAGCCTCAAAGCTACGAAGACAAAACTGTGCATAGGCAAAAATCAGATGTATGCGTTAAGGGACAAGGATGGCAAGGTCACAACCAATATGGATAGAATAGTTGAGATAGCGGAAGAGTTCTACAGAGATCTGTACAGCAGCCGAGACAGTCAGGATGATAACGTAAGAAGCAGTAATATCCCAGAGGAATCTGACATCCCACCAGTATTAACAGGAGAAGTAAAGAAAGCCCTAAAGGGAATGCAAAGAGGCAAAGCCGCTGGTGAGGATCAGGTAACATCAGACCTGTTGAAAGACGGTGGAGAGATTATGTTAGAGAAACTGGCCACCCTGTATACGAAGTGTCTCTCGACAGGGAGGATACCAGAATCTTGGAAGAATGCCAACATCATCTTGATCCATAAGAAAGGGGACGTCAAAGACCTGAAAAATTACAGGCCCATCAGCTTACTGTCCGTTGTCTACAAGCTATTCACAAAAGTAATTGCTAACAGAATTAATAGGACATTAGAGTTTAATCAACCAAGGGACCAGACAGGATTTCGTACAGGCTTCTCAACAATAGACCATATTCATACTATCAATCAGGTGATAGAGAAATGCGCGGAATACAACCAACCCCTATACATAGCCTTCATAGATAGCCTTTTAACACGCACCTTTTAACACGCACCTAGCCTTTTAACACGCACCGTCAAATGCTCCACAATGCATAGCTCTACTGTGTCCCCTTAGAAGCCGGTAACGGATTGCAACGCACCCAGTAGGTGATGCGATGACCACTTCGGCCTGAACGTTGGGGTCCAGCACAACCGCCTCTCTAGCCACCTGGACTGGAGGTGGGGTCGCTGTGGTTGCCTGGCATCCACCACCACTCTCCAAAGAAGAGGAGCCCACTCCCCGACCAATGCCCTCGGGGCCAGCCGGGGGTGCTGCTGCTGCATCTCTCGTGCCCTGTGCCACGAGGGGACCGGAAGCCCCTCGTTCCGCACACACGAAGATCCCGTCCAGTGCCGGTGGTGAGGTCAGCCCCACGGAAGGAGGAGGAGGTACGGCAGCGGCTGCTGCAGCTGCAGCGACGGCGGCAGCGGCACCTGCCGCCAGCCCCGCGGCTGCCCGCTGGGCTTCCATCATGCGCTGCAGGGCCAACGCCTCTTGCTGCCTACAAGGACAGGGGACGATATCATGCACATATCCATTTTTTCTTACCATCATGTGTGAGCAAATGTGTACATCGTGACAATGGTAACTGGGGCCTTCCCCTTTGTATCAGGAGGTCTATGGGTATAACTTGGATCTAGCCCCTAAACTAAAACAAAAATACGCCCATGGATTCGCGTGTGGACAAAGCCGTGGTCACTAACTGATGAAGATAGCGATGCGGACAGTGCCGCCTCGTTTTGGTTGTCTGCAAACGCCGTTTTCACTCTTTTGCATCGCACATTTGCGGCGCTTCACGCTCGGTGCGCTTCAAGGATAGTTCGAATTAACTAGGTTGCAGCCAAGTAAGACCAGATCAACGAGAGTTTGATGCCATTAAACAATGCAATGCATATGCTAGCCAGGACCAGGAAACATGTCCGAATTATCAGATTTTCCAAATTCACGAGGGTCCAATTAACAAGATTTTACAGTAGTGGGATTTGACTGTATAACAAAATCACTTTCGTGGAAGTAGCCTCTCATTTATAGTTGGTTTTGTACCAATTAGGCCCTGCACCCCTATACACCCGTCTTAGTAAACAAAGCTCCTCTAAAATGGAACTAATTTGTTCAGTCCCTCAGTGTTTCGTAGAAGTGCTAGTGTATTTGAATAGACAAGAACTTCTGTGAACTCATTCTAAAAACCGCCGAATGATCATTTCTAACAAAATTTCCCATGTCCACAACCTGTAGGTGCAAGAAATTGTTTCGTTTCAAAGAAAAAAAAAAACAGTCACATTATGGTACCTCTTGCATAAATGTGTTTGTAAAACTTTGAGCTAACACAACCGCCTACACTTAAGTGTGCTGGAACACAGTGCACACGTAGCTACCTGGTCCCTTAGAAATTCGAAATAACAAGGTTCAACATTAACAAGCAGAAACTAAGAATTTTTTCTTATGCTCATCCTGAAGACTCGTAGAACATGTGAAGATCATGGAGCACGAAAACTGTCAAGCTGGAATAGCAAGAGTGTCTAATACTTCACTGCACAAAGCAGTAACACTGTACACCACTAAGTCAAGAGCATAGCACCTGGTAGTAAACGCCCTTGCATATCCCGATTTGAATCATTCCCATGGGCAAGCAAATATGCAAGAATGTGGCCCTTACCTCTGCATGTACAGGGAGTGCTGGTACATGCACCGCCTCTGCATCTCTTGCATTCTCTGCTGGCTCTGAAGAGGAGAACACAAGATTAGCATGCAAAAACGGAGACAACTTAGACTTGAAAGGAGTACTGACACTTTGAAGGCGAGATAACTTGTGAGATTTATATCTGTGGACACCCACACCTAATCCACAAAATATCAATGGCTAATAGAGTCTAGGACATATTTAAAACCAATTTGGAAGCGTATGCCGCACAAATGAGCATGAAACGAAGCACCTCACGACACCGACATGAACTCGGTTTTAATGTAAACAACCAGATACACCACGAGTTTGTGTTGGCTGCCATGTATCCTGCATGTGCTCTATGCCGCAGCTGGGTGCTCAGGCGCACACGATGCCGCATACATCACTGTTTTGTGTGCTCACATGGTCAGCTATGTTTACAAAACCAACACCTTGGCCCCGCCTCTCTCGGCACTCTGATACAGAAGCTGCGACTGCGCAATGTAAACACGTCTCCAAAATAATCAGCCATCATGCACTCGAGCAAACAAGGCTTCTTCTAGCCATGATAAGTGGGCAAGTAGCTACTTATTGCAACTGAAAAAACAAGACACAAAATGTTTGCATAAATAGTAATCCTTTGAATGCAGTTTTCTTTTACCTAAAGACCTTTTTCAAGCCCATGAGCGCCGCCAACGGACGTGCAAGCGCTGGGTGGAAACAGTGTGTACACCACAGCAGTTGCCGCGAGGATAGCACGGGCCTCAAGCGGCTAGCTTTCCGCCTGCGCCATGCCAGAACTTCTCAGATCAATTTGGCAAGGTGGAACTAAAGCCCCTCCATGAGTTTTCCGCCGACCAGGTTAAGTAGCGCCAACTCGCCCTCTCCCTCTACCTTTGAACCGGATCTCCCGCAACGGAAGCCGACGTGCCGCCATGATGTTTCCCGGTTGCACCCTCCCCCACCCCCCGCCTCCACCTGATTGTCCCGCCGCTCGGCTGTCTCCGCAACCTTCCTGCCGGCGGAGGATCGGTCGTGATTTTGCTTTAATGGAGCTTTGACGTACATCGATCTCGCTAAATGCACACACTAGGTGATGTAGCTAAGCGTCTAGGAGATCAATGGGAACTGCAGCTGTGCGTATGTGATGCGTGCGCGGGCATTGCAACTGCACGAGTGCGTCTCGCCCGATGGAAGGACCTCCTTGATATGTGTGTTGTGTGAAGTTTCGTGCGATGCACCGAAAATGTGGCTTCGCCGTGCGGCTACGACGTCGATGCGGCGAAAAGGCGGGCATTGCAACTGCACAAGTGCATCTCACCCGATGGAAGGACCTCCTTGATATGTGTGTTGTGTGAAGTTTCGTGCGATGCACCGAAAATGTGCCTTCGTCGTACGGCGAAAAGGCGAGCCGAATGAAAGAATGCGAGCTTCAGTGTGCGAGCTTGGTGTGAAGTTAAGCTCGCTTGGTCTGCCTGAAGTGACTTAAACGCCTTCCTGCAACGTCATACTGGTGTGAATGCTCATAGACTGGGCATTGTGACCGGTTAATATAATCGTTTTGCAATGTAAAGTTCGAACATCTCTGTTCCACGGCTGCTTCTTCAGACGTCGGTCAAGCGTCGATGAAAGACCTTCCTTTGCGTCTGTTGCCGCATCTACGCCATGCAGTCATCGAACGCGAGGTTTGCGTGTGTCGTAGACAGAATGAACAATTCGCTACTCACCCCACTGGTTCACTAGAAGTTAACAGTGGACCACACGGGCGGAATATTTACACTGCGCGGGAAGGTAGGTTTTGCACATGTGCACATGTGTATGAAGCGCTACGTGGTGCTCAGTGTGCATATCGGCGCGATGAATACGCAAACAGTCCGGGCCACTTGCTGTAGTTTTCTTTTTTTTTTATGGATTAGAATAGTTATTAATGATCTGGATAACCTAAACGATCCTCCGAGAGAATGCTCTCGGAGGATCGCTGCCTCGCTGCATCCCTCGCGACGCAGAAACACCGAGCGAAAATTCCCTCGGCGGCAGAGGTAAAGATATTCTAGTTCACTGTAGCAGAGGAAAATAATTGCTGTCTCGCGTGTGTGGAAACAAGATGGAAGGAAAAAGCGGAAGGAGGTGGCTCAATAACTTCCTTCCGGAAACTCCGGAACCGGAACTAGGCGGCGGCGGCGGAACAATGCTTGGCGCTACTTAAAAAAGCGGCAGTAGACGCGATGGAGGGGCTTTAGGTGGAACATATTGCTGTGTAATTCAGTCAGGAACTTCTGTGTTTAGCTACGACAGCCTCTCTACGATTTACATCTGTCTAGTGTTCCCGCGTGCCCCTGTTTGACAGGTTACAAAAGATAAGTGTTTTCTTACCATTAATTGAAACTAACTGCAGATATTATAATCTTATATTTTAACAAACGCCGGCTGTGTTTTTGCATGTTGGCTCACATGTGCCCACACTGTAGATATGTATAATCTTACTGTTGAGCAATACGAGATTATCTATTAAAGGCCAACTCCGGCGATTTTTCGGCCATGTCAAAGTAATGGTGCTTTTATGTTCCTGAGACGCTCCTGTTACAGGCCCGATAGCAGAAATACTCGGTAAATTGGAGAATAATTTTAAATAAGCAAAAAAGCGCAACACCGAAACCGAAACCCAACCAAGTGTACTGTCTACGTATGACATGGACGTTGTTACGAACGAACCGGAAGTCGTGCAAGGCATGCCGGTCACGCGGCGCGGAGTATGAAAACTATTACAACGGGACGAGCAGGCGCACAGTGGAGAGGTGAGCACGCCGCGCACCAGCTGCAATGTCTGCAACTGACAGCGCCGCGTCTGATACTGACAGTGTTTCGGCCACCACAGCAGACGCTCGCAGTAGCGGCCGAAGTTAGCGGTGCCCTCGGCTGCGTCACTTCCGCCGCCTTCCCAACACTAACGTCACAGACGCAATGTTGCCAATAATTGTGGGAAGCCAGGAGGGCGTTTGCAGACAATCTTTAAAATTCATTTGCGAACGATCTGCACATGTCTCAAGCCTGTAATTTGGCATAAATGACGGAAACGTGCAAAGGAACGTACCCAGCGAATTTCGTTGAGATCCATCGACCTCGAAAAATCGTCGGAGTTGGCCTTAAAGGTCATAGCAGCTAAACACAGTTGGCAAGCGCAGAAGTGTTCATGGCACTAAATGCTCAAGCATTAAGTGTCATGGCAATTCGATACGTCACATTCGCATCATTACAAGTAATCACCGAATAAGCATGAATTTACTGTTCCAGCTCATATTGTAGTAAGTCTCGACAGTACTGGCATGCGATAATGTGCATGCTGCTTTTAAATGCTACATCTGATATATATACAGCCGATAATACCTACACTGCACTGCGTTAATCCTTTCATACTTCATGCACAGAGATACATGCAGATGCGTTCATAAGTGCAGTATTTGCAATGTAAGAACAGTCAAGAACCGGTGACATGTTCCTTTCGTTTCATGCTCCCACTGCTCCCACAGCACCAACAAGCAACAGGAGAGTGGCTTGCTCGGCGTACACACTTTCCCCATAGCCTTCCGCGCGCCCGCAGGGTGCTCTGGCATTGCTTGAAAAAGGTCTATTACGACAAAGTAAACACACAGTGAAGCTTCTTCAATATGAATTTTGAGAGATGAGAAGAAATTATTGACCAAATCTTAAATTATCTAACTGACGATGACAACAAGAAAAGAAATCGTTATTGACTCAGCATACTTTTACATAACTCGAAATTCTATTGAACTCAATTCTATTTGGCTCTTTATTCTCAGAGTTACAACAATGTTAACGCGCACACTCACAAACACAGCAGAGCCAATAGTAACCGGGTGAGTAATGACAGCAGATATGAATTTTGATTTTAACTTATAACTGATGAATCGCAATTATTCTTGCCTATTTGCACAGAATCGTCATGCAATTATATGCAACATTGCTAATATGTGACAGCACATAAAAGTTGGCAAGAGAGAGTCTGAACATGAGCAACTCTATTTTATCAGTTACTGAGTTGTGTGTTCAGCTGCTCTGTTTTTGAACGCTCTTCTTGCCTCAAAAGCCTTCAAGACAATGCTCAAACGTACTGGAACACCAGCAGACCTGGATGTTGAGATAATAGACTGGATGAAAATCCCTCTCGTAAAATCTCCATACAAGGAGTGGTGGTCGTGGTTGATTAAAGCAGCAACAATTTGGACGTAATACAGTGCAGACTACTTATAACGTAACTGCATATAGTGCAGGACTGGTTATAATGCGGTCTTTCTCGACTCCCGTTTATCCTCCCATAAAACCGCATGTATACGCATACCGCTTATTGTACAGTCCCCCAGGATGAAATACAGTTTATAATGCGGTTGCGGGAAAATATTTCTGACAAACGCGGTAGCGAGTGCGGTCGAGGGAACGCACAGTGAACGAACTAGGGGTGGAGGGAGGAAAAAGACCGCGGCAGCGCTGTGCGGGCTCGCCGAGTGGGGAAGGATGGTGGTTGCCTAGGTGACGCAGTAGCCTTTGCACTGGCGGCGGCAAGGCTTCGCGGCCGCTAGCCGGCAGCGCGTTCCGCGTGGAACGTACGATCGCGTCCTCATCAAGTGCGCTTTAAAGTAAGTTTCCTGTCGAGAAAAGCATCGTCGTTATCACTCTTGCTACAGATATCACGTTTGCTACCTCTTCCACAAATTGAAAAGTTTTACGGCTTCATGACGCGAGCTTTCGCCTTTTCTGCCAGTGCGCGGACTTAAACGAGCTTGGCGGGCTTTTGTCGCTGTTGATCTCCCAGCCGGGAACACAAACTTCGTATCACGCGTGCTGTTCTTGGGTTAGTGCTTGAGTGCGATCTTTTCGACGTCCGATCTTCATGTTGTCTTGGACAACCTTCCCGCGACAACATGCTGAACCGCAGGCTAGGCCTAATCAGCGTTGGTTGCTTTTCGGTAGCGGTCGCGGGCGATAAAAGTTGCGGTTTGGTGCGGAAACTTTTAGTGATGGCTGAACTTGAAGGGAAGGGAATCGTAACGTTAATGAAAACGGGGGCATGGTTGGCACATGCAGCTCTCAAATGGTGGTTCCGGATTCGATTGCAATGTCTTGGACATCGCGTGTGCGCCCGTGAAATCGAACGATCAGTACCGCTCAGCACGTGAAATTTCGGTCGCGATTCGTACATACCTCGAGGTGGCCTGAAACGTAGTCGGCGAATTTCCGCGATGGCACTTTGTTTTGTTTGCTTTTTTCCCCCGTGTTCATTTCGTTGGCAATGCGGGTCTTTGGCGGTTAATTTTTTAACATTCGGAGATTTAAGTGGTTGTAAGCGTCCCAAATTGCATATGTCGATTATTGGACACGCGAGGCTACATGCTCAACACGTTTTGCGCAAGTGCAGCCTTTGAAGAAGGTTGTTTTGGTTATAGTGCGGTACCGCTTATAGTGCGGATATTCGCGACTCCGGCGACTATGTTATAAGCGGTCCATACTGTAGTTTTCCAGCAACTGCGGTGTAAAAAAAAAGGAAAGTACCAAGAAACAGTGCCCCTGTTTCATAACATAACACATATACATATACAACACACAACAACACATTAACATAACACATATGAGACAGGCTCAGAACCATGACTGGACGGAATTTTCATATGTGGCATTGTTTGCAGGTTCGTTTATACTGTTTCAAAACACAGTTGCGATATCCCTCAGTAAATGTCCCTTTAAAGTTTTAAAGAGCAGTGTCTCCCCTTCATATTGACAGCACGGCAAAGAGGACAGTGCTTGTTCCCTAAGCTTTGTTTCTAATTGTCTCGGTCCCCTCTACACTGCTGTCATGATTAAACATTTCTTTAACGCTATCCCATTATGTGGCTTCAAACCGGAAATGTTACTGAATTTACTTGGTTGCAAAGCGAGCCTGTTCTCCATCACCAGGAGTCAACCTTCATGTTACAATCAAAAACTAGCCAAAATAAATACCTAGATGGACCAAATTTGACAGGAAACTTTTCCAGTTTCAGCAGTTTCGCAACACATGTTGGCAACATGCACACGTGCATCCAAATACGAATCCAGCCCAAATCAAGACTTTTTTTAATACGTGTCGTGCCCATTACAATGGCTACTTCAAGCTGAAAGCAATTTGAAGTCAGGACAGTCCCAAAATCGTGAGTCTGAAAGATAGTTTGATATCAACGAATTCCACAATCAGTGGGTGATGGAACCAGCAGGTGAGAGACTTGAAGTGTGAGCGTGACTTGCATAGGCTTCCGCAGTGCTTGCCTTACGATGAACAAGAACAGAAGGTGGCAGTGTTAACTATTGAGCATCGTAGCCACCTCATGTGAGTGAACTGGTTTAAGAAGTGTTCCATATCTAACGAGCTCGACCACTGACGAGGACGAGTGATGCAACCATTCTGCTCAAAAAGTTCACTTTCTTTCAGCTGTTCTGCCACAGAGCCTCATGTTACGTTTACAGTTTAATTATTATTTTTTCTCATGAACAAACTGAAAAGGTGCACCTCGTGTTACAACAGAGTAAATATGGTAAATGCAATGGCCTGCCTCAACGTTCAGCCTCATCGAATATTTTTGCAGTGCATATGTTGAGCCACTACAACCTCTTAAAAGCAATTTTTGTGTTCCCTGTCACATTGCTCCAAGGGGCTGAGAGATGAGCGTGCTCCGAATGAACATGATAAAAGGATCCCAGGCATTCACCGGTCTATGTAAAACACTAGATCAATGGTTCTCAAATGGGGGTCTGCGGACCCCCTTGGGTCCACGAAGCCATTTTAGGGGATCCACGAGACCCATCCTCGAAAAAAAAAAAATCTAGTGTTTTTTTTTTTGGAGGCACACTACATCCTGTGACAGCCACCCCTTCTGATTTTTAATACGCTTCACCGCATAGCATCTTTGCATTGTGGCAGAGCTGACTTATGTGCACACTACTCTTCGAGACTGCTGTAAAGTTTTTGTTGCAGTTTTCTACGAAATATGCATGCCAGCATACTTTTTTCTAGGCTTGCATACTTGAAGAGCAAACATAGCCAGAAATGCTGACTGTTGAACAGTTGAATGTGGCTGCAGAGTGCACAACTTATTGACAAGCTGTTGAGATCGAATTGGCGTGGCACTTTAGTTCGACCATTTTTTGCCACGGAGAAATAAAAGGCACCGATTTCACGCTGCACATAGTGTTAATTTATGACCCCCCCCCCCCCAATCCCCCTTCAGTCCCTCGTGAGTTCCACTGGTCCACTAGGGATCCCCAAAACATCCTTGGCAGAGAACCACTGCACTAGATGATACACCACCGTGTCCTTACATGCCAGAGCCTGGAGTGCGATGGGTTCATGCGGGCAAACACGGCGGCCGAGGAGGGAGGCGCAATCTCGTAGTGGGCAGCAGACGGCATGGTGGAGAATGCCTGGTACGGTGAGCTCGGCTGTCCTAACCCCAGGTTCAGGCCAGGGCCCGCATTCAGGGGCGGGGGAGGAGGAGGAGGATTGGGCGGAGCCAGGTAGGTGACGTGGGAGCTTGCCGATGCTGTCGGGAGAGAACACAGAGACTGTTAAACACACTTCTCGACTTGCCAACAAGATTCGCTTCTGCCTGAATGCATGCAAGATGTATTCACAGAAAGGTCAGTTACGGCCCACAGGAAGCTTCCCACCTTCTTAAATTTGTAAAAGAATTTTGCTAGACAAGTAATAGCACACTTGTGTGACAATGTAAGACATGTGACACGTCTCTTCTGTAGATGCATCGTTCATCAGTTTCCATCAGTTTCCTTCTTCCATCCGATGCACACTATTACGTGTACTGCGATTGGCGAATAAAATCAGTTGCGAGTCAGCTCTGTATCTGGGCATTTTCTTCCTGGTGCTGTGTCCTTCATGCGCTGTTTATCATAGCTACGTACTAACTCGCCCAAGCATCTGTTTAGCTCTACAGTGCTAGGATTACACCCTACAGAATTACACTAGCACGCCCGTGTTCACGCCGAAAGCGAGCAGACGTGTTAAAAAGGCTAAAAGAAAGTGCTCAAGGGTCACGTCACGTGCTGATATCGCTTCTTTGCCCCTTGTCAACCACCTGTGTAGCTTGCAGCATGCCCGTTGGGGCAATAAGGATAGAGCAAGTGCTTAAAGTGTGCAACAAATCGCTGTAACTCTGCTCATACTTTACGGTCTCAAAAAATTTCTGCGACCCCCTTTCTAAGAGCATAAACTCCCATAGTGAGGTCATTTGACGATAACTTGGAAAAGCGTTGCAGGTCCGCTTTAAGCCTCAAACTGACGAATAAATTCTTCCGAGGTAAAGCTGTGGGCAGTGCGTCTGTTTCATTATTTAGCACCCTTCTTTCACTGACTGCATGTTCACGTTATGCTTTTCCTGGCTACTGTGCTTCTTTTCCATTTCGGTCCCATGAAAAGCCTATTAGAGAGGTTTTGTTCTACTTTCGAGCTCTAAAATATACTCACCTGGGTAAACATGAGTGTGACCCAGCACCACGTTGGATGGCCCCCCATGGCTAATACAGCTTGCATAGGTTCTGCAAGGGTCAGCACTGGGTGCCGCAGTACCCTGAAAGAACAATGGTACGCCTCTCTGTTTTAACTCTGACAAACCTGCACAGTACCGTGTTTACTCGAATGTAACGAGTTTTTTTCCAGATTTTTGCTACCTGAAGTCAACCCTTACGTTACAATCGAATCGTTACGTCACAATCATTACCGAAATCGGCGCAACAAAAAGTCTCCCCAGACGTTACTTTCGTGGTTTTATTTTGTCTTACTGGACACAATGAAAAGTCACCCCTAGGGTTTCAATTGTGGCTGCGTTACAATCGAGTAAATACGATACCTACTTTGCGAGCAATTGCAGCACTTGCTGAACACTATTCTATACCTCAACAGGGTTTGAGCTGAGGTAGTGAACATCAGTGTTCGTGAGACATCCACACTTTCTTTTTTCAGTGGCGTCAAAGGCAGCAGGTTCTCTCAGCCGTCAATATGTTTGCCACCAGTCTTGCACAAGTAACAGACAAAAAGAAAGTAAAGAATTACAGTTACAAATTGCTGTTTGATGGAAGTAATTACTGAAATGTAATAGATCACTTGTACATCACTTTTTGCCCCAAACTTTTCTTAACATTGCATAAACGCAGTAAATTAGACTGAGCTGACCCGTCAGTCTCACCGTCTTCTGCAGACACACACACCTTGTGTGCTGTCACTAGCAACTGTTGTGGAGCATTTTGGGTCATCCTTCCTGGCAGAGGTTTCCCATTTGGCCAAAGAAAGGTGGGTGGGGGAGAGGGGAACGGAGCCTTGGCATCGACAGGTTAGGAGGGCCGGACTAAATGTGAATAGAGATGAGGTACGCAAAAGTGTCATTCTCGTGATAAAAAATTTAGAAGTTTGCTTGTGCAAGGCTCCTTCCAGCATTATACCACAAGTTTAGAGCAAAATGCAGCCACTAATTACGCTGCTAAGGTATGCGGCCCCAAGGAAGGTTGGGGAAGGCCGAAAAATCCACGCACAGAACAAAAAAAAAAAATTTTTTTTTAAGTACCAAGATTCATTAGCATTGCTATAAGATACCCTACAACTGAGTTTCATGAGCTCACGTAGCTTCCGCATCAAATCTGAAAGTCCAACTTCCCAGCACGAGAATGGGCAGAAGAGCAGAAACAGGTGTTATCACTTAGAGGAGAGTAACACAAAAAAAGACATGCTATGACACTGCATCACAAACACGGTACAATTTGTCACTACAGACGAGAGTTCATATGTATGGACAGCATGCGGACGAGGCCAGGGGCTGTGAGACAAGCGCCTTGCGTTGACCCTCCATCCACCTGAACTTTCATCTCACCATGGTGCGTGCGCAGGAGTCGCCACTTTCAACATTGCAGTGGACGTGTTGGTGCAATGGCTCTGGAGGAGCAGCGTTCCCATGAAACCGGCAGCTGGCAAAGCCGGAGACCAGGCTGGAAGAAGTGGGAGGCTGAGGGGTGACCCCGTACGACTGCGCGGGGTAGCCGTGCATGTGGCTCGGGAGTAGCCGGCTACTCCCCGATTGCGGCAGCGAGCACGAAGGCGGGCCCCTGTGCACGCGGACAAAGCACGGCTCCCTGCCAGGAGGGAGGGGACGATCGCTGCGCACAAGATATTACTCGTCACACACACTGCAGTAGAGGAAAGGAAGCATGGACACGGAAAGAAATGGCAGCACTTGTTAACCACAGTAGAATCTTGACAATAATTCTTCGGGCGCACACAGAATATTTACATCATCCCGTATTCATATGATAAAAGCAGGCCAAGTCGTACATGAAATTACTGTCAGTGGGGAAACAGATGGGGTGGGCTAGTCACTCCTTTCCAATCATTCTAGGAACGTTCAGACTTAAAATATCACTTGCTAGTCGCGCTTTGTTCTAAAAGCTGATATTTTGTGGTTTGTTTTTTTTTTTCAATCACGATTTCAGGTCATAATAATAAGAATAATAATATCTGGGGTTTAACGTCCCAAAACCACGATATGATTATGAGAGACGCCGTAGTGGAGGGCTCCGGAAATTTCGACCACCTGGGGTTCTTTAACGTGCACCTAAATCGCGATTTCAGGTCAGTACGTGAATAATGAGCATAAGTTTTATTAAGCTGTAAGAAACCAACACCTCAGCAACAGCACCCTCGAATCTCAAAGGCTGTGTTTTGCGGTCAATGACATGTCACAGCTGTCATGTTGATTTTTCGAACTGTTCGATAGCATCGACATCCGATAGTCCACAGTAGCATGCTTGGAGCCACTCGTGTTTACGCATTTAAGGCCCACATTTGGCAACTTTCAAGCATCTCTCTCAGCAGGAATGGTCGAGCAAGTGAAAGGATCAACGCAGATGCATGATTGCTGGAACCTGAGAAGCCACACAATTTGCTGCAAGCCTGCACCAAGACATCGTTCTGGGCTTGTTTTGGAGAAAGAGAATATTGCAAGTGTTCGAAATGTGCCGCCAGAATGTGATGACCCCACAAAGTCACAGTTGGCGCCGGTTGACGGATGCAGCGTGTTATTGCAAGATTACTGCCTGTCGCAATCACACAAATAGCTGTACAACGAAGGCTCAGTGTGCTTTGCCGCAAGCTGCATCGCCATTCACATCGCGGACCAAATGCGCATGTCAAACATTTGTTTAAATGCAACAGCTTGAGGCATGCGCAAATGTGCAAGCTAGCTGGAAAGCTTAATGTACTGACACTAATGTCATTAAGCCGCAATAATCGCTGCGCAAGCTGCATCGCCATTCACATCGCGGAACAAATGCGCGTGTCAAACATTTGTTTAAATGCAACAGCTTGAGGCATGCGCAAATGTGCAAGCTAGCTGGAAAGCATGTACTGACACTAATGTCAGTAAACTGCAATAATCGCTGCGTACACCCCATGAATAAAATTCCCGGTTTAATCATCACTGGCAAGTCATAAATGATTGCAGGCATGTTGCATGAACTGGCGTGAGAGAGGTGGCTATGTGCTTTACACGCTCTTCAAGCAATCGGTGATACGTACTCTCAAGTGCAATCTCACACTGCGATAGTCAGTCGCATGCTAGAACGCAGGTAGAAATCAAAGCGCCTGTCACTCAGCTTGTCAATGGCTGCTACAGCTGCCTTGTATTGAATCAAAAGCACCTGCCACCCAGCACCAGTCTCTCATGGACAAGATAAGATGAAGAAAAAGAAAGATAAGAACTGAGACTACCATTTTGCAAAGGCCTTTTTGTTTGATGTAGATATGCAGAGCTGATTGGATGCCATACAGTAAAACCTCGTTAATGCAATGTCACTGGGACTGTGAAAAATCTTCGAATTAAGCGGGTTTTTGAATTAACAAAACATGCAAAATGCAGGATGCAAGGAACTTTGAATTACTGAAAGTAATCAGAGGTGGTCGTTTGCTATTCCTGCCAGTTTGTGGCTCCAAGTTCTATGTTTTCCAGCAATACCCAGTCCCAATTTTGCCGCAATCCCCAGACGTTTACTCACCCGCAATGGTGCAGGTGGTTCACGTGCCCGAAGTGCATTGCGGGACTTGGAGAAGCAGGCGACCCTCGTCCACCCCTGGGCAGGCCAGCCCCGTCATTGGCACTGCCGTTTGCGGCTACACCACTCTCTTCGTCCGACTGCGTCAGGTCCACAAACGCAGCTGCCGCGGCATGACGCGACAGCCCACGGCCGTTGCCGGCAGAAGTGTGCTGTGCCGAAGTATCCTCCTGCGGTCCTCTCGACAGCGGGGACCGCCGCAGCGCGTGACGAGACAGATCACAAGGGCTGCCGTGGCTTGCACCAGAAGTGGATGAGTGTCCACTGCCAAGTTGACGCGACACTGGCCGGCGGTAGTTCCTACAGATGGGAGTGGAGGGAGGCCAACAGAATGAGGAGGAACCCACACAAAGCTTGTGAGAATGACCGCAAAAGAATTGACATTTGGCCAAATTGGAATTGGTTATTACGCATAGGGATGGCTGAATAGTAAGTTAGAGGTTCAAAGCGAATTCGAAGCGAATACAGTCGAACCCGGGTATATCGAACTCGCCAAAAAACGTTTATTAGTTCGATATATGGCATAATTCGATATAGGCCCGCTATAGTATTTTGACACAAAGGCACATAACACTAAGAAAAGTACATTATTAATATGGTGGCTTACTTGCGTGCAGTACTTTGGAACAAAATAGTCCTGGATTTTCTTCTGTGTCAACGACTTCGCTGCCTGTGACAGCACGCACGCCTCCACGTTGTCCAACGAGTCGGAGCAGCCTTCCACATTCACGCAATAGCGCCGGACCAACGCAAGTGCACTAATCACTTCGGAGGATGTAGGCAATGGACCATCGTCAATTTCCTTATTGCTGTCGCTTTGGCTCGTGGTCGGCACGACGTCTGCAACGTAGCCCTCACCTTGTAGCTCACCCATGATGGCGACATCATCGTCCGCACTGATGAACTCGTCGAATGTCGATCCGTCGATAGTTCCCGGGAACTCAAGGTGCTCCTTGGAATTTTGTGCGCGGCGGCGACGTCGGACTTCTTTTCACCGCGCTTGGCCCGATTTATGATTTCGAGTTTCGCGGCGAACGGCAAATTCTGCCTCTTTGCACAAGCCATGACGACAGCGCGCCAATAAAGTTCACAGAGCACCAACAGGCAACACCACCAGCACGGACCACGCTGAATGAGGACTCGAGGAAAACAGGCAGCAGCTGGCACACAAGCATAAAGAAAGAAAAAATGGCGCTCACTTCTACCACTTCTACCGCCTCCGCGCCTCAGAGAAAGCACGACGGCCTCTGATTGGCTCTAAGCGCTGCGAGCGGGCCAGGATCATTTCTTGCAGGGGGGTGTTCGCTCGTGCACAACCGGGTCTAAACCACTTTTTCTAGGGTGGCGCCGGCAGTTATCCCCGCCACCGCGAGGGAAAGCCAACTTGCTGGGGCACTTTTGAGGCACATGGAGTTTGATATATCGGTTGTCGTTGCTATTTTCGTTCGATGTAACAGTAACTTTTGCTATATATTCTCAATGTAAATTTACCGTGTTTAGAAATTGTTCGATATACGGGATAATTTGATATAAATGGGTTCGATATAGTCGGGCTCGACTGTACTAGTGATTTGGTCGAATAATTTTGAATCGAATAGTTCGAATAGTATGTATCACATATTATTGAGAAAAGTTAGTAATCAAATAATTCAAATAGTATATATCACATATTATTAAGAAAAGTTAGAATTTTTGTCACGACCCAACTAACTTGCACAATATTTTTAAGAATTGGAACTAACATGTGTTAATGTCACCTTTTTGGTTCAAGTGAAGTGGAAGCAACTTTTAATAGTAGCAAGATTTATACAGCAGTAGGGTGCAAGTTATAATTGGTACAATACAATATGTTTTAAAGGTTACTATGCTTAATGCATATAAACCTGTATAACACGCTTTTAAACTTAAAAGGTAATTAATTGAGTTTAAGGTAATATGTACATTGAAGTGTGGGTTCGCAGCAGTGCAGATTTCTCCTGAATGGGTGGTTTCACGGCATAGCGCCCCTACGCTGCAGCGAAACAACCTTTACAGGGGTACTATAAGAGCTCAAATATACCATACTGTATATTCGTTCATTTCGAATACTTTGAAATTTCAAATAATTTAAGTTCGTGTCGAAGCGAATTCAAATACCGTAATAATCGTTTGAATATTCGAAGCGTCCGAATATTCGCCCATCCCTAGTTATGCATTTTGAAATGGACAGTGCAAAAACGAGGACACAAGAAGTAATACGCACCACACAGCGCCCTCTCACAACTAACTTTATTAGAAAGGATGCTAATAGAGTTAGTTGTGAGACGTCGCTGTGTGGTGTGTATTACTTCTTCCTGTGTCCTTGTTTTAGTGCTGCCCATTTCAAAATGAGAATGACTGAACCAAACAGACGTGCTGCCGCTGCTACCATAGCTTTGTCATTGCTCCACAAGCTGCAAAACAATTGTCACAGGACGGCTTCTATGCCCATAATAACAACAACCCCAGAGGTAATTTAAAGTGATCTTGAAAGCCCTTGGCAAATTTCACCTGCTGGAATTAGTTCGTGACATCACGTGGCGTTTGCCATTTCTGGATGCCTTTTATGGCAAACAATACAAACAAAGGCACCTTACGAGAGCGGAAATCTGGGCGAGTTTGTAAGAATTCATCGTAGAGCATGTAGCGCGAAAATTACAGGGACACAAGGAAGCAACATGAACACGAGACAAGCGCTCGTCTCGTGTTTATGTTGCTTCCTTGTGTCCCTGTAATTTTCGCGCTACATGCTCTACGATGAAAGGCACCTTTTCATTTTTTTTTCTGTACTTAATATCCAGGCAAGTAAACAGCCTTGAGCATCTAAGTGAATGATCATGACTGTGAAATAATTAATCCCTTGCTGTGTCATTTTACAAGTACAGCAAGACCTCACTGATATGTACCTGCCGGGAATGCGCCATAACTACGCACTATAACGGTAATACGCACTAACAACCACCAAGTGGAAATTTACAACATGCCGTACGTGCACGTTTGGCAAGATAGTGTCACTGCAGCAAGGTTTCTTGGTGCCCGCACCGTGCTCATGAAAGTGGTCCCGCATGAACGAGCACGAAACGGCAGCAAAACACGCTTAGGTTGTTGCCTATTGAAAGCGTGCAGTACACTTAGAGTACACTCAAACCACATTATAACAAAGTCACATCTGCCACGAAAATAACTTCGTTATATCCGAAAGTTCGTTATAAACGTATACAGTCAAACCTCGATATATCGAACACGGACATATCGAATTATTGCCTATATCGAACGGTTCCTATATCACGTGGGAAATCGCATGCATTTTTAATTTTTTATTTCGAACGAAGTTTGACGTATAATGGATATATCGAACTCGGCCACCCCAAACCGCCCGCGCTCCGTTGACAGGCGGCGAGCTTTCCCGCCGCGCTCCGTTGACCAGGCGGCGAGCTTTCCCGCAACTCTCGAAAATAGCGGTAGCGCGGTGGGCGTTTACGACTGCTGCACACATCGATGGCGCCGAGTGCGCCACTTGAACGTAGCGGCATACGCACGCCGCAGCCTTGCAGCAATGACGCACTGCGCTTGTTGCACCAGCTCCTCCTTGATAGTAATCGCCAGGCATCCGTCGCATCGGTCGTTGTTGTGCTCGTGTGTTAGGCCTGCCGCGCGTTGTGGTGTGTGTAGCGATGGCTGCAGACGCGAAGAAACGGACGACCCTGACTTTTGCAGCAAAACTGGAAGCAATCCAGGCTGAAGGCGTGGGATTCGGACCTGGTGCGTCAGGGACGGAAGGTATGCCTTATCGTCGGTAACTGCACGGCACACCACACCGATGCCCAGCTGAGCAACATCGAAGTGGTATTTCTGCCGCCCAACACCACTCCGAAGCTCCAACCGTTGGACCAGGGCATTATCCGCACATTTAAGTCTATCTACAAGCGTCGGCTGATCGACATTTTGCTTGTAAGACTCTGGATGGGCCAAGATCTGAAGATCGATCTTTTGGGCGCCATCCAAATGCTCAAGGCGTCGTGGGAAAACGTCAAGCAGTCAACGATAGCCAACTGCTTTCGGCATGCGGGCTTCGGTGGACGCATTGACGAAGCATCAGTGGAAGAATCCGAGGAAGCTGAGCTGGCATGCGCAGATGAAGAAAGCGAGCTCGCCGAAACGTGGAGCAAGCTGGAGAGCTTTGTTGGTGCGGAGCCGCAAAGCATGTGCGTCGAAGACTTCGTTGGAGGTGACGACAGCACTGGTACAACGGCGGAGCTAACGGATGTAGAGATCGTCGCCGAAGCTACCGCTGAGCAGCCGAATGAAGACGCTGCCGAGGTGGATCCCGCAAGCGCTGATGGTGCCCCGCTCCCGACATCAGCTGAGGTCGTAGCCGCTTTGGCCCTTGCGCGCCGCCACTGCAGCGCGATTGAAGGCACCGGCCTTTCACTTGTGGATCGCCTGGACTATGTTGAGGACGCAGTCGTCAAACACGCCATTGCCAACAAAAAGCAGGCTACTCTTTTTCAGTATTTTAAGCCAACACGATAAATACTTTGTTTGAATCTTCAAGTGAGTATTTACTGCACCACGATTGGTTCGTTGGTTGTTTTCCACAAGTTCCTGACGCATTTTTTACGTTATTTTTTATATCGAATTCTGGATATATCGAACTATTTCGCGATCGCCGTGCCATTCGATATATCGAGGTTCGACTGTATTCCTAACACTGTATCAATGACAAGACTATTCTTCATTTACTTCGTTATAACCGATAATTCGTTATATCCGTGTTCGTTATATCAAGGTGTGAGCGTAGTGCTGCACCAGACGCACGGCCAAGCAGATAGCTGAAAATGCTTATTGGGATTGGGCAGTCCGCGAGTCATACTGCCGTGTTTGTCAGTAGCCACCATTTCACCTTTGTTCTTTCCTGATGCTTATAATCAAAAGCATTGCAACCATCACATGGAAGTTGGAATCGTCGATCGACCGGTCTTCGCAGCTACCGAAAAGGTGGAAGCCATTTTGTGACACACTGTGACATTGGTGAGATGAGGGGTGTAATTAACTTTTATGCAACAAAAAGTTATAGCAGTATGCACTAACCAATAGGCATAGGACGAGCCACTATGGCATAAGCGGTAAGCGAATACATTAGGCTCAATGAGACTTGGATGGGGATTCGTTGCAACTATGCTTTAAAGGGGTACTGACACAAAATTTCACGACCGAGCTAGCCTGCGGGATCGATTCCCGTGAACAAGCGTATATCATATGCAAAATATCAACAGCAAACATAGCTTGGAAGGTATTTTACATGAATTTAGAAATTTAAGTGCACGATCAAGCACCGCCCCCTGAAAAGTGACCCACGGTGACCCCCCTACTTCCCTTTTTTTGCTTTATTGCCTGCTTCCAGACATAAACCACATCACAAACACATAGAATAAATAACATCAAATGTTGTCCGTCCTACTGGACAGACATCAATTTTAAAATTCCTTGAGCACTGTCAAGGGTTCCACTCTCGATAACCACTCAGGTACAACCTCCTGCGTTTTCTGCAATTCAACAAATTTCGACATACACTCTCGAAAGTACGTTCTTGCGGGCCTTACATCTGGATCGCGGTGAAATCCTGCCATACGAGCCCGCCATAGACAGTGGAGGCCAGTTAACATTATTAAGTCTAACGGCAATCCATTCTCATTATCTATTGGGAGAAACCTGATACCGTATTGATCTAACGGGAATTCCTTCTTGATTGTCCTCTGTAGTACATCCCAAAAGTACACGCCCTCCCAGCAATGTAAGAAAACATGGTCAATAGTTTCTGGCTTATTACAGATAAGGCAGTCTGAGCCCCAAGGTAAGAAAAAACCACGCTCCTCAAGAAATACCTTGACATGCAATGTGCCTGTGTGAAGCTTAAAGAAGAAGGACTTCGTGGAAGGCGCCACTTGCATTCTTTTAACCCTTTTTAGCACGTCCTGCCCTTGGCCTCTACTGTGCATGGCTCTGTACAGAGGGACGGGCAAAATTGCATCACACACATCTTTGTACAGCTTTTTACGTGACACTGAGAACAGATACTCATTAGAAAATCTAACAGACAAAAAGCGAATACTTAGAATCACCTCCTTGAGATACCCGCAGACTGCGCCATTCATGTGATCTGTACCAACTACATATCCAGGTAGAGCCCTGATGAGCCTCAATTGGCACACCGTGCGCAGGAAAGGGTCACTCACATTACGGAAAAAGAAGAACCTGTTTATGATTTGCCGAATGAAAAGATGTGGCAGTCCCAGACCTCCTTTCTTTACTCGTCTAAACAGATTGGTTCGACTGCATCGTTCCCAACTAGAGGCCCACACGAAAATTGCGAAGACACGATGAAATTTCTGTATATTTGCCCGTGAACAATGCAATACCTGCATCACGTACCACAGTTTCGACGCGAAGAATAAATTGCAAACCGTAGCTCTTAAGAACATTGATAGGTGATTACCCTTCGACCTATTCGCTTTCAACTGAATTACTCTTGCCTGTTCTTGCCAATAGTTATCATTGTCTTTGTAGTATTCGAGCGGTAAACCTAGATATTTGGCAGGTGTCGTCCCCCACTTAACATTGGCGAAAAATTCTGGTCTAGATGACCACACTCCGTGCCAAAAACCCAAGCACTTTCCCCAATTTACCAGACTACCAGTTACTTTGCCGAAAAAATAATCAAAAGCATTGCAACCATCACATGGAAGTTGGAATCGTCGATCGACCGGTCTTCGCAGCTACCGAAAAGGTGGAAGCCATTTTGTGACACACTGTGACATTGGTGAGATGAGGGGTGTAATTAACTTTTATGCAACAAAAAGTTATAGCAGTATGCACTAACCAATAGGCATAGGACGAGCCACTATGGCATAAGCGGTAAGCGAATACATTAGGCTCAATGAGACTTGGATGGGGATTCGTTGCAACTATGCTTTAAAGGGGTACTGACACAAAATTTCACGACCGAGCTAGCCTGCGGGATCGATTCCCGTGAACAAGCGTATATCATATGCAAAATATCAACAGCAAACATAGCTTGGAAGGTATTTTACATGAATTTAGAAATTTAAGTGCACGATCAAGCACCGCCCCCTGAAAAGTGACCCACGGTGACCCCCCTACTTCCCTCACGTTCCTATGCTGCAGTCAATACCACAAGTTATGACGACGTCATAGCCGCCATTTTTCTTCTTGCTGCACTTGCTCCAACAGACTACTACGCGGCGGCTGCTCGCCAGTCCGTGGCCGCGGCGCACACGTTGAAAGTTTTGTATTAGGCGACACTGCTGTCCCGACATCTTGATGCGTACCGTGCGGAAGTGCGTCGCAGTTGCGTGTGCTGATGTGGTCGAGCGTTGCACACGCTAGGTGGTGATAGTTGCACCTGGCGGCTTGTCGTTTTAGGAGCTCTCTCAAACCAAAACTGACACTGGTCGGCAATGAGGAGCCTGTAATTAATTATCTGTCGCGCGCGGCAGCAAACGATGTGCCGTGTTATGACTAACAGGCCCCAAGCAACACATTGCAGCAAAAAACCGTGAGGCCAAAATTTTTATGTCAGTGCCCCTTTAACCGTCGTAGGCTTAAAGCAAGTACGTATTAATGAGGTTTGACTGTACAGCAAGTCAAAGCAAAATAAACATATATATGCCCGTGTCAATTCATGGCACAATGCACCAGCAAGGTCGAGTAACTAGACTACAATGGTGATGAACCGTGCTACCATTGGTGCAACAAGACTTTGTCATTACTTCTAATTTGTACACACATTTGTTCAGCATTGTGAATGAAATTCCACTTCAGGTGAGACAGTCCACAGCTATCAGCAATTCTCACCTGGGAAGCTCCACACTGACAAGCTCCACACTGCTGCTGTCATCATCATCATCGCTGATTAGGCAATCCAGCTGGAGATCCGGAGCCGAAGGCCAGATGCAGTCGTTCGGCTGCCCCGCCTCAGGTGAGCCTCCCTCGGCACCACGGGATGTACCTGGCAAACAAATAACCCTCACAATAAAGCCCACCTAGCAACCATCATCGGATCACCTAAGCATATCTCCGAAAGACTTCCTTCAGTCATCTGGCAACCACGGTTAGTTTGTTTAAAAGACATACTAGTGTTACGGTTCATGTCAGGTTGGTGCAACAGAGAATGCCTCATGAAACACAGTGCAGAGGGAGACGAGTTCAACAAGAAGATTGCCCAACGCTATCTCGCAACCATATATATATCCACCAGCAAATCCAACTTCTGGTTTCGTTAGAATGCATGCACCAATATCCTCTTCAGTTTGCATGATGATTTCTTCCATCAATTTCAATTACTCTCAGCACCTGCAGCTCCATTCCATTCCATCTTACCAGCTTACACTTGCAAACATTCACAAAAAATGCTTCATTTAAGAAAAATATTCTGACCGCTACAGTACAGTCAGGTATAAACTGGTTCAGCTGCACACTACTCCCAATCATTCAGTGTCAGAAAACTGAAGCAACCTGATCAGTCAGTGCACTACTAGAAGTAGTTCCTAGCGCTAATGATGGGTGTGTACTGCATGGGACTGCCTTTTTTTCTTTTTTGCATAGCGGAAATTCCAAATTACTGAGACTGGAGATCGACATCAGAAAAGGGTAAG
Source organism: Rhipicephalus sanguineus (assembly GCF_013339695.2). NCBI lineage: Eukaryota > Metazoa > Arthropoda > Arachnida > Ixodida > Ixodidae > Rhipicephalus > Rhipicephalus sanguineus. The sequence continues at coordinate 166,783,236 of NC_051180.1, read as the reverse complement.
GATGTTTGTTTTGAGCTGCTTGAACCAAATTTCTTTACTTGTGAAGGCATCTGGCAGTTCACAGGCGCACGTGGTACAGAATCCGTACTTGTCACCTTTCCGCGAAGTCGCAAGGCACGGAAACTCAGTGAGCCCAGAAACACTTCCAAGCACTTCTTTGATTTTGACGCCGTCATCGACCTTCTAACTGAACTCTGGAAGCACGCAACCCCCACGGCAGACGGCGTAGCGTACAAAATGCGGGGGCCAAGAAGGAGACGCAAAAGTTCTGGCTAGGCTCAACGGAAACGATTGCCGCAAATGAACTGAACGGTGGCCAGAGCGGCAAGATTGCGACACGCGGCACTGTTTCTCCCAGGCACGTCGATATCGAGAGTGCAAAGCACAATGGGTGTCGCTTACTTACCGCCAGTCTGCTGGCCACCCCTCCTTTGGAAAATGGAATGTGCTCGACAGTCTTGCAGTCTCGTTATCGGAACGCTCGTGAACATACAGCGCCGCGGCTCTGGCCGCCGTTCGCTATTGGCAATCTTTTTCCGTTGAGACTGCACCTTTTCCTAGAATGTACTCAGCGGTAATCTGTGATATGGTTACAATGAAATAGAAGTGTGGTGGCAAGTGCTCTTCCGCAGCACCGCCACAGATGGAAAGGCTGACGTACGTGCATGATTTAAAAAAAAGAGAAAAAAACCCCCGCCTCTGCTGTGGTGGCCACTTTTCGGGAGATTCGAGATGACATTCGTACAATCGGGAGAGTTGGCAGGTATGCATGTGGTTCGCTATCTGTCCTCCAACATTCGTCATTTGTTACTGGAACGCCATTTATTCTGAGATGTTCTCTCGTTGCAGTTAATTCGTTGTTAGAGATGAATGTCAACCAACTAGCCCATCTTGCGCTCTGCTGCTCACAACAACAAATGCTGTGCCCTGGATGCAAGACACAAAACCCTGAAACACACAGCTTACTCGGCTGAGTTCTCGATGATCCCCTACGGTGGCTGCGATGCTCCCTAGCGAGCCGATTTTCTGAATAGCTGTGGTCTTGGCTGCAAGCATCCTGCGACAGTGGCCTGGAATGATGGGCAGAACGGGGCCTCGGTGGGGTGACAATGACGTCGGCGTCGCTGTCACTTTCGGACGACGCCTTCGTGACCCTTCCATAAGCTCCCCCCTGCTGACCTGCCCCGGCTGTCGCTTCAGTGCCTGAAACAACAAAAATGGCGCACGAACGTGACGTAATGCCAACAGCAAAGGGACGCAAATGTTGTGGGGATGGCAATCAGGGAAATACGAATTCACAACTCTAAAAGCTTAACGCTAGTCTGAATTAACTACTACTTGGTATCACAGTTTCCTTTCCCAGTCGTTCCAATAAACCAACTGCAAAGCAAGCATGCATAATAAGAACAAGGACAAGAGCAGAAGGCAAAAAGCAGAGAAAGGACACAAGGACTTTCGACATCTCGTTTGCCCCTGTACTTAAAGGCTGTGCTCTCAACACGACATCAGAAGTGCAACGTGCTTCACATTAATCCAGCAAGCACTCACTGGGCGATGGCGTCGTGCGGCTGCTTCTCTGTTCGACGCCATGCCTCTCCCCGTGCCTGCCACTGGATGCACCTTCTTCGCTCTCGGAGCTGCGCCAGCGAGCCTCCGCATGCTGGCGCGACGAAGTGGAAGCGGGGAAGGGACCGTGCGGGTACATCTTGCGTGGCTTCTCCTTCTTGCAGTGGCTGCTCTCGCCCTCGCTGAGCAGGCGTTTGCGGTGGCGTGCTTCGGCGCTCTCGAGGCCCCCCGCCGACACCAGACACGACGGGGCGACGTCCGGCGAAACCACGCTCGAAGAGTAGACGCTGGTCGAGACGATACCCGGCGTGACGATGCTGCCCGGATGCCAGTCCCGGCTCGGAGGGGCAACGTTGGTGGCAGACAAAAAAGCCGTCGCACTACCGCTTCTCGGGGCTAGCCGCACGTCCATGCGAAGGTCGCTCAGGGAAAGGAGCGAGTGAGGGTTGGGCGCAGAGAAGGGGGAGAACTGCGGAGGAGGAGGAGGAGAGTAAGGAGAGTACGGGGGAACTGCCGGTGGCGGAGGGGTGGCGCGGCGATAGTTACAGCGGCTGCCACGGAGACTTCCGTGGTCTAGCCGACCGGATGCACTGTCGGCATCTTCGTCGGCAGAGGCAAAGAGGGGAGAGCCACATTCAATGGGCATCTCGGGAACTGCAACGGGGAGACAGAAACAAAACGGCGCCGGTTGAGAAGCAAGAAGGCATAGCCGCAGCAGCAAGGAAAGAAGAGTGCCCAACAAGACAAAGGCTCCCAGGGTAACCCCAGAGCTGAACACAACACATGCTGCCACTATCGCTTTGCATGCATGGAAATGAATTGCACATAACTTTAAAATCAGAAGAGTGCCAACCGTAGTTTTGAGTAATTCCAATGCCAATAAAGGGTGCCCGTCTTAAACTCACCCTTGAAATAGACTACTTCCCCCTTCAACACAAGGGCAGTCGTGCACTCATAGGGTGAGTTTGATTGTATCTCCGAAAGTGACCAAGATCACTTTCGGAGATAATGTTGCCACAAAACCAGGAACACAATCACTCGTGAATGCTGTGTCTAATGCCAAGCCACAAGAAATCTCACTAAATAAGTAATAGATAAATTATTGCAACGATAAAAATGACTGACCAAGAATACCGCTCCAGCTCTTCTCCACTTTTGCAAAGTATTTCAATAAATAAACCACCGCCTGTTTTTTTAAGAATAAATTAATTAATATTGGTTCCAGTTTGGGATAGAGTCTCTACGAATGTGCAGCAAATATTGATTTTTCAGGATTAGCAAATTCGAGTGTCTGTGACCAAACAGGTGACACTATGCCAGTATTTAAGCGCAAAGCGTGAAATATCAAGTGCCATACCATTAGGCAATTCTGCCGACGACTGTGTCACGGTGGAGACGAACGCAGTCTCAAAGATGGATGACAGTGAAGGGGGCGGGCTTTCTTCAGGAACCACTTCTTGGGAAACCTGTAACAGCGAGTCACCTTAATGGAGACCCTGAAACACCTTTATACAATTCTAAAATAACTTCACTGTTGGCATCTTTCTACTGGAAACTACACATGGCAGAACTGCCTTCTCTCTTACCGAGAGAAGACACTCGGTAAGCATTGTAAACACACAAAACGGAAATAACAGGTAGCAACACCGCCTTCAAGCTCACACACCAACCCACCTTGATGTCATAGATTTTGACAGCGTGTGTTAGGGCCTACATAATTCTTTACCAGCAAAATGGTGATTCTACATTTCCCGAGACACTCCTGTCACGTGCTTGATAGCTTACATGCTTAGCAAATTAGCAATAATATATTAAATAAGCAGAAAGGCAGAAAACAAAAAACCAAAAAACTAATGAGCAGTACTGTCCTCATATGGCATATTAAGGGGCACAAACCAACAGTTGTGCAAGGCATGTCTCTCCGGACGTCACAGAGGCAGATGGCGAAAGCTGCGATGAGCAAATGCTCCGCGGAAACGTGACCACACCCCACCATTTGTACTATGTCTCTGGTTGAAAGCGATCTTTCAACAGTGATGTTTTACCGAGCAGAAACTCCATAACATGTACTGTGTCAATCCACATACGGTAAGCTGCGCATTGTACGAAAGGCAGTTCGTAATTCACTTGCATTACATTTCATCGATCCCACCTTCGCAATATCAAACGCTGCTGTCCACAAACTTATGCATTCTTCCCATAAAAATAGTATAAGAGAGGCTCAGTTTGTCCACAAACATTTTAGTGTTAGCATTTTAAACGATTAGCGTAGCCGCAATCTTGAGATGTCTGGATAGGTGGTGCCACCTGATGGCAGAGAGATAAACCAGGCAAGCACATAACATAAACAAATCTATTCCGCTTCACTGCCATCGTAAATTTTTAGCAGCAACTTAGTTCTACATGCGCTGGCTCTAAAGCTTTTTTATGTTAACGACACGTGCGAGGCACTGGCCAAACGTACACGATTGTTGCCTTGACATTACAGCAGTTATTATGCTGGATCCCAGAACACCTGCACCAGTGCTTCCATCATATACGTCGCTGTGCCCAGGCTGATGTCACATACAGTGTGGCCAGTAATTGTGGGAATCCAAGTGGGCAATCAGAAATAATCAAATAATTATTTTGTAAGCAATCTGCACATTTCTCGAGCCTGCAGTTACACATAAATGACTGAAATATGCAAAGGAATGTACCCAGCGAATTTCATTGAAATCCACTGACCTCGAAAAATTGCCAGAGTATGCCTTAGTTGGCCTTGGGCTAGCTGGTGTTGCATAAGGAAAGGGAAAAACAGCACTATACAACGAGGACAGTGCATCGTGTGTCGTTCCTACCTTGTCCTCGTCGTCACAGGCCGTTTTTGCCTTTCATTGGCCTTTAACACAAGCAAGCACCAGGAAATGTTAGTGAGTCATTGCAGCCATCACTTCTTCACATTTTCAGTGTCAAGAAACTTTTCGACAACAATGAAACTTTTGACCTTCATTATCTAAAAAGATAATGAAGGTCAAAAGAACATATCAAGATAGCCAAGGGGTTAAAGAACCCTTTAGCCACTTTGATATATTGCCAATTGTTCTCCCAAAACACTTTTTTAATTTCATATAGAATTTTTTTTCTTCTGAAAAGCACATTTTTATGTCGGAAAAAAAGGGAGCACATACTAACTTAAATTTGTATAATAAAGTTTATTGTTCGTAGGAAAGGGCCAGCTACCTGCTGGTGATCAACAATACAAAACAGAACAAAAGCACTGTTTGGAAAGTTTCATCATTCTGACAATTTTAATCATTCTGCCGATGACAGACCAACAACAAATGCGTCGCCTACACTGGATGCCAGTTTGAAAACACAGGCTGCCAAACAAAAAAATGTCAAATAGCAGATTCAAGAAAAAGTAATTACCAGGTGCAGTAGGCCGCAAACAAGTGTGTCTTGTTCAAATGCTCATGGGGGAGATTATGTCATGCGGACGAGCTACGCTTGTACAAAACAGCTTGGCGATAGTTCGGTAAGGACAAGCTGTGCTCATACAAAATGGTTGAGGGGTCAATAAACCTTTGACTGTGAAATTAATGGCAACAGAGTTCTCAAGCTAAACTGCAGAGCATAAATTCGGTATGGGACATACAACAACACACACAGCGCAGGTAAAGCACTGTTCCTCCATGTCCCGTACCAAATTTGCGCTCTGCAGTTTAGCATTATAAACCAACTACTCAGCAATAAATTCTCTTAAGAGTTCTCAAGGAATATTACTGTAATACTGTCCCTACGTCACTCAGACCTGTCCCATTGTGTTTACACGTCACTGCAATACCACCCCCTCGATATCGAAACTGAAAGTGGTTTTTGAAGAAAGCGGTATAATAAAAATATCTTAGGCGCGCTCTGAGCAACCACAATATACTTTTTAGTGTTCTTGACACCTGCACTTCTATTAAGAGCAACAATATGAAAATCTCTAAAATTCATGTCAGTACTCATTTAAATCTAAATGCGTGGATGGCTCCTCCGCTTCACCTCCATGAAAATGCAGGCACCGTAGCCAGAAATCGATCCCGCAGTCCCATGCTCAGCAGTGTGACAATGTAGCTGAAACTACAAGACAGTGCCCAGAAACACTGGCCGCTCTTTCTGCACAGGCAGCAGCACACTTGCCTTCGGCTGGCCCTTGACAAGGCCCGAGGAGTGGTTCCATTGGGCGGTCTGGCTACCGGGGGAGAGAAGCTGGTCCTCCATGACCTGCGTGGATGGAAGCGTTGCTCGTTCCACAAAGGGTTTCACGAACTATCTCAATGCACTAAATATTGCCACGCACGCATCTTTTGCTACGTTTTTGTAACTGGTCCGTTGCACGTGTGATCGCTATCTTGTCTGGACTGCGCCAAAATGTCTGGGAATGTTCCAGATTGCAGTAGATCATTTTGTCAAGATTGCACACATGACGCGCATAGTCAAGATTGTTCCAGAGCTTGCGCAACTACCAGTGATAAGGCTGGAAAGTTCGATGCATGATGTATAAAAGACGGCGCACCCCAGCCACGGTCAGTTTTTATCGAAGGCCGACGCTCTGTTCGCCGCTGTGTACAGTGTGTATTGTAGTTTGACTTTCCTTTTCCCGACCACAAGTTCAGCCAAATAAAAGAGTTCCATCTTTGAGACACTGACTGCTGCCTTCGTGGACGTCACCACTCCGTGACAATATTAAGGCAAAAGCCTTAAGTAAATAATCGTGCGGCGTCTTTGAACGAAACCCGCAGTGAGCCCACTGAAGCAAAAACAGTCTTGTATTGCTCCCAGTGCACGCGAGCTGCGCAATCACTTCGTTACTTTGTCTTTGCAGCGTTCCCGTGACCAAAAAGATGTTTAACATGCGGTGTTCCTCTCAAGCATGGCTCGAACATGGCCACTTCATCTTTGAGGCGTTCAAGTGTTTTAAGAGTTATCCAACTCCAGAGGAGGCTCAACAAGCACGAAATGAGACATGAAGAGCCAAACGGTGCGACGATGTGGTTCCTATGGCAAGATTCCAAAAGGAAGTTTCAGTCTCTAATGCATCACTAGTAAGACTCTTGAGACCTTCGATAATGTGAGACCCCCCCCATTTTTTTTTTCTAAAGGGAATGCAGAACAATATCAGCCAAGAACAGTACAGAAAAGCACGCCCTGTTCTTACTTCCTACTCCTCATTATTTTGCGCCAAAGCAAATGCTGGAATGCACAACATTTCTCTTAAATTGTGAACGAAGATTTCACCCGTGCCACTGTTTTGTTTTTGCTCAAACTGAAATGGAATAAGCTGCCCGATAAAATTGAGACACAGAATTCATTATCACATTTCGAAGCGTACCTTCAGTTAAAATCATTTTGCTTTGGCTGTGATTGAGTGTGTTGTCACTGTTTGAATGTACAATTTGAAAATCACTGGAATAACTATGCTTGCTTTTTTGTTTTGTTTTTCAAGTGCACGAGTGAAGAAACTTTTGAGCACAGTCTTCCCCTCTTCCTTCTATTCATTGACTGAGTACTTACACATGTACCACACTGCAAATATCATTTTAAGGTCTCAGTATATACGAATAAAAATAACAACGTCCAGGTGGTTCAATGTAACGCTTTGCATTGACTCAGTTGGTTTGTCATGAAAGAAACTATCCAACTCATCTAAGCTGGCACTCCTCACAGACAGTAACGTTTAAAAACATGACCACAGTCTGTTCCATTGGCATGCAGCAAAGCATGGCCTTCGAGATTGGTTTCTGTTAAAGGGGTGGTGGATCAAATTTCGAGGCTATAGCAAGCCTGTTGTGGGTCTCCTCTGTATGCAAGGACACTCCACATGAAGGGTCGGACACAGCAAACGTTTAGAATATATTTTAATTCACTTCCAAAGTGTACCTAAATGCCCATTCTCCCGATCGAAACCCATCGCTAGCGCGCCAACACTGACGTAGATCTGTAGGATGGGCAACGAAAGTTGTAGTGACGTCACACCAAATCTACTGTAGTAATGTGAGTGACCTCCGGAGCTCTGCCACTTCCGCAACGTACGTACCGGCTGTAGTGAGCTAGAATATATTCTAGTTCACTATAGTACCGGCAAAGCATCGGTTGCTACATTACTCGCCGTGTTTCGATCGCTTCTTGGCTAGTGCGTCACAGCCTTGTGTGGTCATGTGACCCCGCCTCCTACACTTCTACGTCACTGCCCAACCTCGGCGCCCAGAAACCGAAACCGAAAGTTGTTCACATCAAAAGGCGATATTAAATTATTTAGCGAGAATACATGAATCTTGGTGCGTGCATCATGCTTCCTGGAGCTATAGGAAACGCTTACAGCAAAGAACACGCAAGCCACAAATTTGGTCGCACCACCCCTTTAACTGTTCAAGAGCGCATCCAAGAGACGCAGATAAAATGCAGATTTTTTCCCTTTTTAATAACCAAGTGAGTAACATGGCCAAGTGCTGCACCGATTTTATCAAGGGCAGAGCAACTGTTATTGCAATATTTTTGTTACGGTCTTAAGGCCCGTATTCGCAAACCAACCTCTTATCTCTTTATCATTTCTGTGCTCTTGCCCTTAACTTAACATGCTTCATAAACAAATTAAGACAGGGTTTTCAAACAAACCTCATAGTTATCTTTTGCCCTGCTTATCTGTTTTTTGCCCTTAAGGGTCGCTATGAATACAGAAACGGTAATCAGGGCAAAATATAACTACAAGGTTGATTTGCAAACAGCGGCACAACTTCCTTATCAGGCGAGTTAATATGGTCGAGGCTTGGGCTAGTTGGTTCATGGTTAAACTTGGCAAAAAACAGCGCGAAATTGAGACAGGACACAAGACGAAGAAGGCACGACAACAGCGCTGTTGTCATGCCTTCTTCGTCTTGTGTCCTGTTTCAATTTTGCGCTGTTTTTTGCCAAGTTTAATCAGGTGAGTTAAGGGCATAAAAAATTATAAGGAAGACAAGAAATACAGATAAGCTTGGTTTGCGAATATGGGCTGTGAAACGCACATCTCTGCATGAACGAACCAGACTAAAGCAAGTTAATGACAATAAAATTGGAAAGAAATGCACAAAATAGATAGCTAAAGGCTCTTTGTTGTTAGAAAAAATACTTTATCTCTATTGAAACTAAATTTAGGTGCACGTTAAAGAACCCCAGGTGGTCGAAATTTCTGGAGCCCTCCACTATGGCGTCTCTCATAATCATATCGTGGTTTTGGGACGTTAAACCCCAGATATTATTATTATTCTATTGAAACTAACGAGCTCGATTTGTCGCTTACATTTTGACACACATACGTGAGGATGGTGATGTGATACATATGACAGAAAGCACATAGGAGCACCCAACTCTTTAATGCGTCATCTATGTAATCCTGCAATTTCAGCCATATCCTCTTCACACAAACACAATATGAGAAAATTTTGCTAAATCATGCACACCACACTGGCAATCATATCATATTCCATTTCATTACTACATATGTTCACCAAAATACCAGCACAAAAGTAAACACGCTCATCAAATTCAGCAATAGCATGAGCGCAGTATTGGAGGAAGGAAAGAGGTGCTATTTTGAATGCTGCTTCGCAATTTAAATGCACCAGCGTGCTTTGGCAAGGTAAAACGACACTTCTCAATTCGCTGCGAGCAATTATGCAACCACAGAAACTGCACAACCGGTAAAGGAACGAGAAAGAAGAAGAAAAAAAAAAGATAAGCATGCGAACGCCAGGGCTGTGGCCTGATGGCCGTCATACTTTTGGAAGCCTTTGTAATGTATATAGCAATCTAGCTCAGTAACAACCACTCGGTAAAATTTTGTTTTCTCAGAGAGAAGTTCACGTTAAATAAAAACCGCACAGCCTGGCTTCACAGCACGAACGCAACGCTGCGCGCTGATCATTGCAAACAAGCGCAGCGACGAAGCACAAATGTGCTCGGTCAAGCAAGCAATTTTGCGGTCGGCTGCGTTTTCCTAACCCCCGTTCCGACAACGAGGGAACCAAATATCAGCGAAGCAACCACAGAAACAACAGCGCGACGAAGAGGGTAGCTAAAAGCGTCACCGTGGGCAAGCAGCGCTTCGCAAAGCCTAGGCAATCGACGTGATTCACGATCGCAGGCGTAGTAGTACGAACTAGAACGGGCAATCGACGAAAGGCAAGCGGCGCTGCACGGAGACGCGCAGTAAACGAGGATACTCTGATAAGAAAGCAGCAGGTCTTACAGCCGAGGTTGGCGCAGCGAAAAGATGCGTCGACTATCACTTGGCAAGAAGCTCCATCGGAAGAATTGACGTGTCCAGCGGCGGGGCCAGTCGCAAGAAATCTGGGGTGAAATGCACGAGAAATGTCACGCGCCCACGGGAACCACGGAATCTGGGCCTTCGCGCGTCGCGTGCTTACAAAACACCAATCCTTGCACAATGATAAGAGCCCAGCAGCAGGTTCAGGGCTAGGATGCGAACAGATCTCGCTAACCACTGCGGCGTCTTCGAAACGAACACAACTGTATCGCTGCGTCGACACCTCGCTTAGGACAACATAAAAGAGCAGGCCAGCACGGTCACACTTCTCTCGACATTCACACTTCACACGCACCGAGGTCGGCGTTTCATGATCGACGCTCCCGGCAAACACTTGAAATAGGACGACAACAAAGATGAAAGCGCAGTTTCGCTTACCCTAATTATAGAAGATGCATAGCAGGTCCAATCCTAAATCCAATGATCGGCAGGCAAGCCCGAGGGTACGACGGAAACAAATTTGTCACCACGGAGCGATTATCCACCCTTCCGCCATGGCAGGCACGGGAACAACACAATACCACAATACCCCCCGTTTATTGTTTTTTGTATGTTTTCCTTCCTAGCGACGGCTGCTTCCTTGGAACGAGGGTAGGCGTAGGCGCACGCATCGGGCACGTACGCGGAGTTTTGGTTTTGGTTGGTACGCTTCTACGAACGAAGCCCTGTTGCATCACGCGAAGGATCTCTGCCTTGAGGAAATTGCCTGGCGATTGTATTTCGATACTGAAAGCGTCCGCGAGTAACCTGAAGCCCGCTGGTTGACGGTGGAGACTGAGGTACGCAAACGCAACTTGATCCTACGCGGACATACGTGGACGAAAAAAATGTCAGATGACGTCGCGGTTAATCCCAGCGTACCGCAACCCGTTTTTCCATTGCTTATGGACCGCTTATGCAATCTAAGATTTATCCTGCTAATGTATTTAATTTAATTATTTTTCTTGTCATCGTATTGGTTGTGTTTACACCATCGAGAGGTGTCCACGCAGGCACGTCTGAGGCCCATGGAACAGCGCTTATACTGGCTTATACCACTAGCTGTGAAATGAAGACCGTGTTTGTTACCGTGGGAACGACCTCCTTCGACGAGCTCATCGAGACTGTTGTATCGGCGGAGGTGCTAGCTGTGAGTCCGCATTTTGCACCGATTAGCACATAGAGAGCATCACTGTAGTAGTAATACGAGCAAAGAATTGACGTTCTTCAAACGCACAACACGTTGTTTATGCAGGTCTTGAAGAACCAAGGTTACACGAAGGTTCTCCTTCAAGTTGGCAAAGGGAATACACCGAAGGTTGATGGCAGTGTTGAGCCGTCTGTGGAAAGCTATAACTTCAAGGATTCGTTGACAAGAGACATCAACGAAGCTTCGCTGGTGATAAGTCATGGAGGTGAGTTCTCCCCGACTGTACGCGTATGCCGTTCTGTACTTTAGTTCGAGGAGCAGTTTAGGAGGGGCCGTTGGATAGAAAGGCTGAAGGTTCAGGAGGTCAAATAATTTCATTTCTGTGGAAATACACGAGGTAGCCGCGAGTGAACCACAGTGCCTGAAAGATGTTGGTCCGGGATTTGAATTCCTAAGGCAAAAAAATTACTTTTTCCTGAGAAACACACATTTATAGCTTCACTTTACTCTTGGGTGAAGGGTGGTATTTCCCATTTATGTTTGTTCATATGTGCCACATTCTTCTAGAACATGATACCTAATTAAGAAGTGGCAGACTTTTCAGTTCCTCAACGTGAGGTGATAAAGAACGAAATATGTTTTCCACCAGTGTTTAAATGTAGGTACAGCACCTTGACAATGTTCATGTGAACTGCTGTCCCAGGTGCAGGCAGTATACTCCAAGCTCTGAGAGCCGGGAAGAAGCTGGTTGCAGTAGTGAACGACAAGCTGCTTCACAACCACCAGAGCGAACTGGCAGGCCAGTTGCATAAGGAGGGCTATCTTCTCTACTGCACTTGCAAGTGAGTGGCTGAGATTGACACCCACAGATCATATTGTATACGTACCGGTCTTAATTGGAATCGTCCTCATTAAAGCTTTGCGAGTGTAACACCGGTGTAACATGTTCAATTTTGATCGCAATCGGGTCAGATGCGGATCAAATTTCTTGATCGTGTTTAGCTCCTTTATGCAAGATGCCGATGGGCGCCAATCACTGTTTTGAAATTTGATCCCGATTGCGCTTAATCACGATCAGCAGTGCACCGTGCGACACTGGCATAATATAAAAAGTTAAGGAGTATAAAAGAAGAATACCATCATTATGATTTTAGGGTCACGAGGCAAACAATTACACATCCAAATAAGTTGTAAGGACTTTCAGAAACTTCAGTACCATTTACTTTATATCCAAACCAGGTTGGGTCTTGTTCAGCCATGTATTAAAATTTACATTGAAATGACCACAAAATCTCTTTCTTTATGCATTTGATTACCGTTAGTACGACATGGCAGATATACTAACTTAGTTTGCTTGTCTTAGCTGCATTGCCGGAAGAATAAAATGTGTGATGTCTGATGAATGTGCCTCTCTAGTGATGAATTTTTTTTATAATTAATGTTTTCAACGTCACACTCGTCCTGCCCATGACTGTTCCACTTTATATTTACTCCTTGCAATTCGCGCACCTTCAGTGATCCGTGCACGTGCACTTGCAGAGACCTCCAGTCGACATTGGAGGAGATGGAGCCGAGTCGCTTGAGGACTTTTCCGGAGCCAAACCTGAACCGCTTTCCTCAGCTGCTGGATGGCATCATGGGATGGTCGTAGTTGAGCGGGACTCGCCTCCGCTTTCAATGTAGACAACTGCTCGCCATCTTCAACACGGGGATTAGATATTTTTCCCGGGCATTTAACCATGCTGCTGGGCAGCAATAAATGGCGTACTTGTACATATACAAGATTTATTTCAATAACAAGGAATTTGCAGAATAAATGCATTCAATTTCAGTGATGTGAGCCGTTTGTAATTATACACTTTCAGTTGGGCCACCACCAGCCATGGTGGTCTAGTGGTTATGGTGCTTGACTGCTGACCCGCAGGTTGTGCGATCGAATCCCAGCCGCACCAGCCGCATTTTGATGGATGCAAAATACTAAAGGCCTGCGGGCTTAGATTTAGGTGCACAATGAAGAACCCCAGGTAGTCGAAATTTCCGGAGCCCTCCACTACGGCATCTCTCATAATCATATCATGGTCTTGGGGCGCAAAGCCCTAACAATTATATTATTCAATCAGGCCAATATGCTCTGCGGGTCATGCACATACTGCGATCACAGCAAAGTGTGCTTCCAACAAACTGCTCGCCTCTAAAAATATTTGCCGTCGGAGGAGTCCCTCATTAATTTTTTTCTTTTAATAATATCTGGGGTTTAACGTCCCAAAACCACGATATGATTATGAGAGACGCCGTAGTGGAGGGCTCCGGAAATTTCGACCGTCTGGTGTTCTTTAACGTGCACCTAAATCTAAGCACACGGGCCTCTACCATTTCGCCTCCATCGAAATGCGACCGCCGCGGCCGGGATCGAACCCGCCACCTTCGGGTCAGCAGCCGAGCACCCTAACCGCTATACCACCGCGGCAATTTTTTTTTTCTTTTGCATAGATTGCTACAGGGCATAGTGTATACACAAGCCTTCTTTGTACAGCAACTACAGAGATGTCATGTAGAACTTATTGTCCATGATTGACTCTATGCATAGTAATCGGGCTCATTTGCCTGTATGCTAGCATCTGTAAACACAGCCTCCACTGCATCCACTGGAGCTACAGGGATACAATACTAGAAGCAGAATGCAAGGCCATCCTTTGAGTGAACACTAATGAATGCCGGTTGGGCAAAATTAATCCAGGTAGATCTACTACAACACCTCTCAGAGTCTGTGTTGATTTGGCTTTATAGTTGGTGCACGCTCACCATACATTCCAGGTTCCTGACAGCTGGCAAGCTTGATTGCCAGAGCAAGGAAAGGAGGCTCAATTTTGCAGGCTAAAGAGGCCTCCATGTTAAGTTTGCCGCCCAGAACAATAGAAAGTTGAGTTAGTTCGTTGGAATTAATTTTTAACAAGTACAGCAGGGACCCCGCTAGGATTTTCAATGCTATGTGGAGCATTGCGACGATGCCCCCACGCTTATAAATGAGATTATACAGGTGGTTTACACACCCTACACACGAAAAGTCTAGGGTTCAACTCTGTTGTTCAGAAGGTCAATGGTTCGACTCCCTACACGCAAGGTGAAGGATTTGAGTGCCTACATGCATCGAGTGTGCAAAATCGAGTGTGATACTCCACATCTGTAGAAGGTACAGAGCTAGAGTGCCTACATGACTCTACCCTACAGCTTACTTGTTGAGAAGGATTTGTTATTCCTTACATACTACTGCTCACACATCACCATGTGTTCCTATAGGATTTCCGTGCTTTGCAATGCATTCTTATCGAAGTGTGTTACATCACCAAAATCACTGTGCTGGAAGTTCAAGATAGGCTTCACATAAAAATGTTGGGTTTATACTGTCTATTTTCCTCCACATCTGTGCACCGAACTTTTTTCTAACAAGAATGTGATATCCTATCATCTTTGCCAGATTATCTTACGTCTACTGCAGGACGAAGGCCTCTCTCGAAGATGTCCAACCCGCCCTGTTCTATGCAAGTCAATTCCACTTTATGTCTGCAGATCTCTTAATTTTGTCACTGGTGCCCAAAAAAAGCTCTTGTCAACCTTACAGTTCCAGAAATTGCAGTCAAAGCGGTGCTGTCCTCAGCGGTTTCCAAGGAAGTTGCATCGACACTCACGCTTTGTCGGCTCGCCAGCTAAATCATAAATGTACCCTAGCTAGAGTAGCTGTCATCAACTTTCAAGACCTCACACATTGCAACATTGATGGGATCTTGCTCCTACCTTTGCTGCTGCAGCACATATCTGACAAGAACTGCCTGCTGCAAAGGCAATCTTCTGCGATTCTCATGGAGCCCTTCTTAACATAACAAGTTTACACTGTGTAAATTACAAGCAGTTAATGCCTGAAATTTATCGTTGTACTGCTGATAGAAGACAATTTTTTAGTGGCTGTCACCTTATCGTGGCATTATTAAACACTGGCTGGTCAATTAGACTGGCTGGCCAAGCAATGACACTCTTGCGCCACTGCTAAATGTAGACGCTTCCATCAATGCCTCAATCCATCATTACAATTGCAGTTACTGCGTAATTCCTTCCTCGTGGCCTTCCTGACCATCGCATTGTACACTTCACTTGCACATTTCAACCGCAGCATCCTGTGCATGAAACTAAAGTTATAAAACATTGTGTGAAAGCTGATTATGCATCCATATGTACTAAGCTAGAAGTTTTCACTGAAAAATACATGACATGTGCTGCAGATCACTCCGTGGAAGAGAATTGGGTATCGTTAAAAAATAAGATTAATTCACTAATACACACTATGTTCCCTTGCGAACTGTTCGAGCGGCGTTCCGCTCTCTGTGGTTCACATCATCACTTCTTTGCTTACATAATAAAAAAAGCAACTTTACCACAGTGCTTTATCATCTGACACCAAGGAGAGATGGGTGGCTTATCAAAGTGCAGCGTAAGAGTACAAACAAGCTTAAGCAATTGCAAAACATAGTTTCTTTGGAGATACACTTCCTTCTCTTTTACAGTCTAATCCTAGTTCATTCTGGTTCTGGTGCATTGTTAACGGTCGAAAAATAAGAACATCAATCTTTGTAACGAACTTGCTTCAGCGATTGGAAGCGACAGGTGCTTTGGAAGATGTACATATTTAAAAGGGCATTTTCTACTGAAAACTCTTACGATTTACCAATTCAAACTGATGCTGGACATCTTCGTATGGAACCAATCATCACTGATCTATTAGGGCTTTTTAGAAAACCTCATACTTAAAATGAAGACGTCAGCACCTCGCATAGATGGAATCGCTCCCCAATTCCTCAAACAGACTGCCATTTATTCAGTAATGCTTTCGTTTGGGCTAGTTGGTGTATACTTGGAACACAATGCATGGCTGCGCTAAAAAACACGGACAATGAAGAGATGTACACGTCCTGTGTATGTCTCTTCATTGTCCGTGTTTTTAGCGCAGCCATGCATTATGCCATTTATTGTTCGGTCATTTTTTCGCAGTTTTTTTTCACAGTCATTGCAACATGCCTCAATGCTCAGCGATTGTAAGGCGGGAAAGGTGATCCCTGTGCCTAAACTAGGTGCATCATCTAATCCTTCCAATTACAGACCCATCACTTTGACTAGTATCTCGCGTAAGCTTATTGAACATGTTATCTATTCTATCTTAATAGCATGGTTTTAGGAAACACTACTCATGCGAAACTCAACTACTTCTCTTTATTAACGACTTATTTTCAGCATCTGACACTGGCTCCTTTATCAACTGTATTTTCCTTGATTTCCAGAAAGCCCTCGATACCGTTTCTTACTGTTTGCTTATACTAAAACTACGCATGCTAAACATTGACTCGAACCTATTGCAGCGGATTAAATGCTTCTTATGTAACGGAACCCATCATTTAACAGCTAACGGTCATAGCTCGTGCAATTGTTCTGTAACATCAGGTGTACCGCAAGGCTCCGTCCTTGGACCCTTACTCTTTCTAATTTACATTAATGACCTTCCAGCCTACATTACATTAACAATCGGGCTATTTGCCAACGATTGTGTCATCTGCTGCGCAATAACTAACCCTCATGATTCATCTCAACTTCAATCTGATCTTAACAACATTATTTCTTGGTATTCACTCTGGCCCATAAAATTATATGTAAACGAATGAAAAGTAACGATGATCTGCCGAGGTAGCACTGACTGTACTATCCCTGCTTAATCAATTACTAATTTTCAATTGTCATCTGTCAATACTTATGAATACGTAGGTGTTCACACAGACAATTTATCATGGAATACTCGTATTAACTATACGATTAACAATGCGAACTGCATTCTCAGCTCCTTGCGTCGTAACTTTGCATTGGCTCCCGTTTCCTTAAAATTTCTTTATAAAACACTAGTCAGGTCTCAACTCGAGCATGCCTCTTCAATCTGGGATCCTCATTCTTGTACACTTATAAACGCGCTAGAAGCCATTCAAGATCGTTCAGCTAATTTCATTGTTGCTAATTACTCCCGTGCTGCCAGTATCACTTAAACAAAGACTTCTCTAGACCTCCCTAACCTTTCTAATAAAAGGAAGCAGGCCCGCCTATGCCTCCTTCATAAAATCTTCTTTATGAATCCTGTACTGAAATGCATTGTTCTCGTTACCTTTTACATTTCATCTCGCATTGACCATAACTTCAAAGTTCAAGTGCCGAAGACTTCATCTGAATGGAATGACCTCCCTGCCTCCATCACCAGCAACCCTAATCATGTATCATTCAAGACTGCCATTTTGAATTTGTGCAGAGAGGAGTGGTGTGCTCCTCTCTGAAATGCCGCAAATGGCAATGAGTGTACGTAAATAAATAAATAAATAAATGCTGCAACCATTGTATCACATGTAGGTTGGAGTAGCCTTTGCTAATTCGTATTCTTACAACATTGCAATGGCTTACTCATACTACCTATGATCTGCTCTGCCAATGTTCCCAAACTGCAAACCTTGCTAGCCTCTCCAGTGTGCCTAGAGCAGTCTCGACTGGACTTAGACTGAAACTAAGGTCCTGGGATGCTGTCTGTACATATCAGCTCCAGATGCCCATAAACATTCTTGGGCAGGTTCATTGTTGTGGAAGCTATTCAAAAGGTGTGTTCACCAAAATATACTTCATGGCCAAGGAACAACCTCCCATCTCATTTTTTGGAAGCCACGAGAGCTTTACGGGCACTGTTCACTCTCGGAACTCTATAATTCACAACTATCTAACAAGCATATCCAATATTTCTAACGGTACTGTACTTTATGCTGAATATTCTTGATTTACATTTTTACAGCAGAGCTGTTACGCTCGAGGTTTGCCGTGTGTCGTAGATAGAAAATTATCATCATCATCTTGAACAGGCACACGCTCGTTTTGTCCTCTTCTTCACCTTTATACTCTTCTTCCTCTTCTGCTTCGCTCCCAGAACACGCGTGCAGGTTTGTCCAGCATGGGATGCAATAACCCTGATGGGCAAGAGAACGAGTACAGAGAGAGAGAGAAAACGAAAGAGATAGAAAGAGAAAAATTGCAGGCAGGTTGCACTGTTGAACAAAGCTTGGCACAGCAAAGAATGGGCCCATCGCCGCTCGTACTCCCAGTTGACCGACACGTCTAGCTTCGAGATGTGCGGCTTCCTCCTCGGGAGTATGCAGCCAGGCTATGCATAGGTCTCCGTGGTTTCACTGCTTATACTTCTTGAAAATTGGTGGGTGTTTATCGGAGTTTATATTTTTGGCAGAAATTCAGCGTTTATCAGAGTTTATTTCTAGTAAATCCCGAATTCTCCGAAATCCAGAGTTTTGCATTAGTCTCAAAACCATCTTAGATCTTAGATCAATTCATATCTGGACACTAAAACATCAAACACACGAAGTACATTTTATTTTTTCTAGAAGGTTTGAATGCACAAAAACATATACGCACAAGTGAAATCCTTTAACATAAAACACCTGTATTTCTGCGTATAACAACCTCATGCTTAAAGCCTATTGTAAAACACGCGAGCATACTTTGCGAGGTTGCTGTCAGTGATCGAAGTGCGCTCCTTTTGATTGACGACTCTCAGCTTTGAAAATGCCCTTCCAACGTTAGCGCTAGAAACAGGAAGTGCCAGAAGACGCAGCGCGCAGCGAGAAAGCACTGGCCACTGGACATTGTGAATTCTCCAAAATGACAGGGGTTCAACAATGTTACATATTTCATAGCACTGATAGTTCGCAAAATCACTTAGGAGCTGGTTCATGTCGTCAGTTTCAAGAAGCACTAATTGAAAACTAGGCGCATAGGTTTCAAATGTGCAGGGCAGCTCATGCTTCACATTTGTATTCACAATTTGAACACAGTACCAAACAATTCTTTAGTGTACTGTAGTTGATCGCACAGGTTCCTCTCAGATGTCTGTCTCCACTTTTCGGCTACAGCAGCGTAGTATCCATGAAAGTCTGCGACAGTCACTAAGCGGTCAGTCTCGTCAAAAAGGTCCAACAGACTTGTGACATCTCATGCGAAGACCTCGGTTGGATCACGCCATTGACTGATGAAAGCGGGCAAACGAACCCCCCAGTATGGGATAAACTTGGTGTACCAGGGTATTCTCTGCCTCAAGTTCCTTAATGATTGAGAGCACGGCACACGAATTGGTCTTCAGAAACCTCATCTTAACGAACAAGTCGTGCACAGCTTCAGGCGACGAAATAAGACTCTTGAGATTCTCACACTTCGTTCCCTTGGCTCTGTCGCTTCTTAAGAAAGACAAAATGGCTCACTAGCAGTCCAAAATATCTTCTAGAGCTTCATAAAAAGAGAACCACCTCGACGGACATACGGTTTTCAGCGACTTGATGGACACACCCATGACCAAGCACACACGACCAACCTTATGGCGCAGCTCCCGCGACGACTTCAACAGGGCAGGAAAGTGCACAACGAAATCGTGAACTACGTTAAAGGGACACTAAAGAGCAAAACGATTTTTCTCATATTAGTAAAGTGCTCTTTCACGGTACCAGAAACACCACGCTTGCTGCGAGAAGACGCTTAGTAAGCGAGAAAACGCGCAAAAACAAAATGTCGGTGGCGACACCACCTTGAAGTTTCCGCACCATTCGCCGTGACGTCACATCTTTTGACGGCACCTACTAGGGACTACGTAGTTCCTAATCGGTAAAAATGAAGTACGTTGTCCTCTGAGGGGGCCATAGACTTAACATACCAAGCTTGGGGTAATTTTGTTGAGCCAGTGGCGCCAAAATACAATATATACATTTTGAAATTCGTGACGTCACGCGGGGAGATTTCGGCGCGATATTTAAAATGAAACTTTGAACTTGGTTTTCTCCTTTATTAATAGACCTATGATGATGAAATTAATGACGTTAGAGTTCTCAGTGCACGAATTATCTATCTAAACCGATTCATTGTTTCTCTTTAGTGTCCCTTTAAACGAGCTCGTTCTGATTCCATCCTCCAGAGTATTGTTGAGTAGGTGGCACGGATCTTTGAAGTGAAGCGCCTTGAATTCAGGGGTTGGAGAGTTGCAAGTACTTGTGAAGCTTCTGCATGTAGGAAGCTGAGTCTGAGCACAACACAGCTACATCGCCTAATACAGCTATGTGCGGTAAACTTTAGATTGGTCAAACCAGAAGATGTATCAATGAGCGCTTAGAACTTGCACTTTCGATAAAGAACGAAATCAGGTCATATTGGCCCTTGAAATCGGAGTTTATTGGATAAATCCGAATTGTCAAAATATTTACCGGCGAATGTTTATCGGATTTTTTCGGATAAAACCGAAAACACGGAGCCCTAGCTATGCACTGAAGAGCGGAGTTTGCGCACAATGTCTCCGTAGGTGGGTGGGGCTTAGCTACTGCGCACGCGCGGCTTGGCCAGGTGTTGTGGTATCTGGTCGCAAGACAATGCGATGCTCGCTTCACTTTTCTTTCTCTCTCTTCGTTGATGTTCTCCCTGTCTCTTTTTCTTTTCTGCATTTCTTCCTACTTCTCTCTTTCTTTCTGTGTCGCACTTTACTCTCTCCCCTTCTCTTTCCCACCTCCTTGCTACACTATACTATACAAGGTTATGCTATGCTCTGCTTTCATGCCTGGATAGCCGAGTGGTTAGGACGCTAGTCTTCGAATCGAGGGCACGTGAATCCCACCTCGTGAACAATTTCTTTTTGCAAGAATTTTTCTCTTTCTTTATCTTTTTTTTCGTCTCTCTGTTTGTTTCGCTCATTCTATGTCTCTATCTCTTTGTGCTCGTTCTCAGGGTTATTACAGACCATGTCGTAGCGGTGAGTAGTGGGATGTGCCCAAGTTCTGTGGCACAGACCCATTCATGATGATGATAGTTTTTGGGCACAGTCACACACTTCACGCCGAGCTAGAACAGCTTCCCTGTTAAAAGAGAAATTCTTGACGAGGCGAGCTTCAAACCCGCCTACACACAATCCGAAGGCTAGCGTCGTAACCACTCGGCTATCCAGGCACACTAGCAGAGCGTAGCATAGCCTTGTATATTATAGTATGGCAAGGTTATGGGGAAGGGAAGTGAGGGTGAGGAGGAGGGGAGAACGAGTACAGAGAGAGAAAGAAAGATAGCGAGAGAATGACTACAGAGAGAAAGACATAAAAAGAAAAATAGAAAGGAAAGACAGAGAAACAAATAGACAGAAAGAAGCAGACACTAGAAAAGATAAAAAAAAAAGACAAAGCATAGCCATGTACAGTATAGAATAGCAAGGAGCAGGAAAGAGACAGTTGAGAGGGTTAAAGCCAAGCCAAGCCAGGACCAGCTAGGTGTCTACCACCTCTGGTGACCCAGCCTTGCGCAACTTAGTGCAAGCTGCGCTATTTTATTTTTATTTCAGCATAAGCAACGCTGCTGCATTGTCGTTACTTGTGCAAGTGTAACTAAGCAGCATATTTTTAAGCACTAATTGGTCGTTCATTTAGAAATTAAGGAATAAATCGGAGAAGGAAGAGGGAAGTTTACTACACTGCAAGTGTCTACACTTGGCGACAACTTATCTTGGCAGCAGAGCGAAGGCTATGGAGGCGAGGCATCCGCACATTTGTGTTACTACGCAAGTAGTCCAGCAGCTTGCAGCCGATTTCAGTTTCGGTTTCGCTTGCTCGCAGAATTCGTAGACAATTCAGGCTGACGGCACTTTACCCCAGCACAGAGGTTGCAGATAACTTGCTGGGTCTGTTTTGACAGCCACTTTGTCGCATTTCAAGTATATCTTTCTCAGAAAACAAAACGGTGAGTTTGCAGCCGCACATGGTCCAGCCGGCATTGGGGACGCCATGTATACTGCGAGACCAGCTGTGCAGAAAGCGTGGTGCTGTCCAAGAAATGAAAAAAGAAAATAAATTAAAGGGTATAATAATTTTTTACCGCCAACGGCTTCCCATACTTGTTTAATTTTAATAATGAAGAAAGCTTTATTTATTCGAGCTAGGTAACTGAAAATTGGAAAATAAAAATAAGTACTATTTCTTGGTGCTTGCTCAGGCAGGCATTTCGAAAGTTCTGTAGCTTCCACAGTACTGCGAAGAAAAGTTGTCGCCGAGTGTAGCATGAATGGCTGGCCAGTGGTCAGCTGTGTGAGTGGGAACACAGTACTAAAGGACAGACTTGATTGGATAGTACAAGAAAACTTTATTTCCAAAAACAAAAAAAAACAGCAAATTGAATAAGAATGTGCAGTAGAACAAAATTACAGGTCTGCACGGAAAACAACTTGCAAGTAATGCAGTACGATTTGTAAATGTATTCAGGCTTACAAGTAATCAGCCCTCAACACCCATAGCAGAGTCTAAATGATCAATTATTCAGGACTACATGGTCGTACAATGTGATGATTGTTCTCACCCACTCTTTCACACACAAGTTGACTGTGACTAATGTACAAGTTACCACATGCTGATGAGCACAACTGCCTCTTTCTATGTTTTCAGCCAGAAAAAAGAATAAAATATATACGTATGCCGACAAAACTGCACGAGCTGCTAATGCTGAAAAAAAGAAAACTGGACACACTAAACCTGCAAAAGAACGTAACCATCTTTGTTTTTGTAGTCAGATTTTTCTTAAATATGATGACACATAGTTGCCTTGTACAGTGTAGGCCTTTTTTTTCTGTTGTGCTAAAGAGAGGCTTCCAATTCAAGCCTGCTCATGTCTTTAGATTGTCCAGTTTCACACCACTATTACTAGAGGAAAACATGAGCACTGCAAACATGCATGCAATACTAAGTAACAATGCAGATGACGGCAATGTCAAACCAATGTTGCCCAGTTTAGGATCTATGTTACACATTCGAACCAATGCTGGCAACAATATG
Organism: Rhipicephalus sanguineus; assembly: GCF_013339695.2. Classification (NCBI taxonomy): domain Eukaryota; kingdom Metazoa; phylum Arthropoda; class Arachnida; order Ixodida; family Ixodidae; genus Rhipicephalus; species Rhipicephalus sanguineus. The sequence continues at coordinate 166,760,288 of NC_051180.1, read as the reverse complement.
TTCCAACCCATCAGACAACACTGTAAAGCGAGGCTATATGTTAGGCCAACAATCGAGTATAACGACCCAAACAGCTGGGCCACCATCGTGCAATCTGTTGTTCAACATTTCCTTTCTATGGAATCAAAGTTTTTTGACGAAAGTGTGATTGGGGTAGTAGTAGTATGTAGGCTTCTCTAATTTTGCAAGGTTTCACGAGATGGCACAGAGCAGCTTTCTTTATGGTGTTAGGAAATTAACCTGTGCCCTACAATTGCTTTGACACTTTTTTTAAGCATACAGCATTCCCCCACACATAACATTTGTTTTAACATGCAATTTTCAGTTGCTTAATAAACCACGACACTTGGCAATGTGCGAGACAACAGAGGTAGATACAGCATACTTCTGTTAATATGGATTTGATAAATTCGATCTCGACTGAGAGTCCCCGCAAAACTTTCATTCCTGAACGTTAGCCTTCAGCAGATAATTAGAACTTAGACGATCATTTTTACATCTCCCATCGAAACCATCCATTTCCAACCTGCCACAGGAAGATCTTAACCCGAAAACGGTGGCTAACGGTAAGTTATTACAGTATTTATTTGATTGTAATGCATGCGTCAGTATTTTTTTGCTTTTTCATAGAAAATTGGCCCGAAAGCTACTATGGCAGTGCAAACGAGGACAAAACCAATACTGTGTTCGCGACAACTTAGAGCTAGTTTGTCCAGTGCTATTACAAAATGGCTACCATGGCCGGTGAGTTTGGGCAGCATAACAAGACACCAGTTTCAGTATGATTACAAGTGCACTTTCAACCAATAATTTGTTTCATTTGTTGAGCCAGTGGCAACAGCTGCATCACGTGTCTTCTGTGTTCCACAGAATCGCACGTCGCAAGACGGACTAGCAAAGTGGTTTGTCTGGTGAAGGCCACCATTCCGTTTATGAATGTTGATGAGTCGTTTTATACATGCAGGGCTTCAAAGATGCCGCCAACCGTAAGGAAGATGACATAGTTTGTTTTTCACAGTGATAAACTGCTGCCTAAGCGTTATGATGACAGAGATTATGTAAATAAAGTTTTTTTCCGAAAGGAGAACGTTCACCGGTTTCTGCTTTTTCTCACTGCCAGACTTGGAGACGTGCTATGTTTTTTTCCCTGCTAAAAAATGGGGCACGCATTCAATTTCTAGATACTTTAGGTACCAAGTCATTTTTTATGTTAATTTTCTATTAAGGACGACTAAAGGTGCATGTTCTATTCAGGGATGTGCTACAATTGGGGAGAATTCTGCCAAATCAGTTGGCAGTGCGCTGTTTTTCGTGCCATTTATCTCGACCTGCCAGATAACTCAGCCAATTTTATTGGTCTCTTCAGGGTTGACGCAACACAAGTCGACTGTATTCCTTTTTCATGGCAACATCCAGAATGGGTAAATCCTGATAGCATTCGCCAAGAAATAACAACAGTTCAGTACTTGGTAAGGCTAATAACTTTGTCTCATATAGTTATTTTCCATGTGTCAAATTCACAATAGCAGTATAACTCACAGGTACCGAATAGATGTTCGCGATGGTGCAAACACAGCAGACAACAAAAAAGCAATGCATTTTTCTCGTCTGCTGAACAGACTCTTAACAGACAACAAAAATGCATTGCTTTTTTTGTCATCAGTTCTGCCTGCATTACCTTTTCCAAGCAATCTTGGGAATCTTGTGACCATCATAGGTTGCAAGGACAATTGAAGCAGAGGAAGAGGTTCCTAATGCAAATGCACATGCCACCCGTCACTTTCGATTCGGTCAGACCTGCATACTGGCAGTTTGTGTAGACGCGCGTGCCAAATGTTTGTTTGATAATCGCCCCTGCGAGATGGTCAACCTTGGTGTAAACCCTTTGTCTGCTGCAGGCAAATCTCACTGTGTGAGGAAGGTACCTTGCAGACACAAGAAGCAGGGTGCTCATTTGCTTCTTCCATTTTAAGCCATTGACAGCTGTGTTAGTGGGGCACCTACAAAATTAACATGAGATGCATCAACAAATTTTACATGTCTAGCACCAACAAGCAGACACGTGTCAACAATCAGAGCAATGACTGATTACTTCTCCTCACACAAATTACTGACTGTGCTAAGAGGAAGACCTATGCTTGGGCCACATATGATTTCCATATTTAAGTACATGTGGAAGCAATTTTGCTGCATTTAGAGAGATGCCAACTGTCACAGACAGATTTGGCGCTTGAGATGTCTTTACTAAAGGATGGAAAAACTGAAAAAATAAACTACCCTGTTTACGAGTACATACATAAATGTGCATCATACAGACGATGCAACGTAGTGTAAAAAATTTACAAGTTTGATATTAGTTCACGGCTTATATTAAACTGTTACATTGTTTGCATCAACACTGATCAAGTCATGTTCACGAAGAGGGGTGGGTATCCCTTCATACTGCTGTACTGCATCTATATTTATGTACCCTGGCCATACTATTGACATGGTTCGTATTACTGCAATGCCCATATTCACTGCACAATTAAAAGGTTATAAACTTGGCACTTTTTTATTAGCCACATCTCTGACAAACATTCTTTAAAGAAGAGAAGTGGTGGCCTGCACAAGATATCTGCCGTAAGCAGTCGGCATGCTTCAACTTTGCCATTTACGCCGCAGAAACAAAAATAAACTCGTTGAAACCGGGTTAGTTAACATCGAACAGTGGAATTTCTTGGCTTGCGCAAGTTCGTTCAGAAGCTTCCTCTTGGAAGTCAGATCTAAAGAAAAAATGTCCACTTCAAAAGTGTCGGTGCAACGAGAACAGTGTTGTCGTACGAAATAACAGTGTGCAGTTTCCCTCGAGTGGAAAAAACATGCGGAACATGGACCAAGCAAGCAAACACGCACACACCATACACGGGATGAAACAGCGCAGTAACACAACGGTGGTGGCATCTTCTGCCCAATCAGCTCCTGGGAGCGACGGCCAAGCGCTCGATGGTGCGCCTGTACTCCATCTCCAAGTCTCTGTATTGACTCTCCAGCTGCTCAATGCGGTTCTCGGCGTTGAGGCACTGCAACGTGGCACGAAACTCCTCCGGCGACATCGTCCGCTGCATCTTCTCAATGTCGGTTTTTTGCTTCTGCAGAAGAAGACAATGCAAAGAAAACTGTGGAGTGTGTCCAGTGGACAGGGCTCGTACAGGTTTCAAAGGAAGATATTCGAGGAATTTCAAGGGCCTGTTGCAGGTTTTTCAAGGACTAAAAAACAGCATCCAAACGAGGATTTTTCAGTATAACAATGTTTGAAATTCTGCCTAAATTTGTCGCACTTATACATCTACTGAATTTAACGAAGTCATCACCACATTCAAATTACTTTGTTAAATCGGGAAGTTTGTAACAACGAGAAAGGGGTTTTTCAGTCCTTCGAAACGTAAAAGTGTAACATAGGCAGCTGTTTGCTGCTAACCCACGCGTGCTCGTGTGAAAAGTCTGTTCAGGTGTACCGAACATTGAGCCTCAGATACGTGGTCCAGGCGATGCAGGCCAAGTAGACAGCCATGTGAAATGTGACATGTAGCCGAAATGCAAAGACGGGGAGAACGAATGCAGTGATCATGCGAGCAGGGCAAGCAAGAAAGTTGCGAGGAGACAATCAGTGTCATCTGTCGCATAAATCATGAAATAACGAAAGCACACAGTAGTGTTCCTGTGGGAGCATTTACAGGAACAATAAACCACTGCCACACGTAGTACCATCTGGTATGTAACAGCACGACTGTTGAGATCACCGTTCCATGCATGTGGGTGGTGTGCGGCCTTGTCAAAACCAAACCAGGCTCGTGACTATTGGTGACAGATGTTTTAACTGAATAGCGTTAGACTCGCGCTTGAAGAAAAAAGCCATTTGTGTAAAAAATAGGGAAAAATTAGCGGTTCTTTTTACTAATTTATTTCAGAAAAAACTTTGTTAAATCGGTTTTGGTTCCAAGTTAGCTTTGTTAGTTCAGGTTGACAACAACGTTGAACCTTAGGAGTACCTGCCAGGAAATGCCAATTTCTTCCTTAGACTGGGAACTGCGTAAAATCTGGTTTTGTTAGATCGAGTTTTAACTGTATTATTATACTGCAGGAAAGACTAGCCTTGATGCCATCTAAAGTAGTTCCCGACACACAACAAATATTCAGGACAGGTGCTGAGACTTCTCTTGCCATCGTTAGTGTGCTAACCACATGCACCGCTCGCTTGACAGGGAAAGAAGCAGCATAAATGCAGGAGACAAGTGTGAAGTCACAAGGACATAAGTAGAGAGAGAGAGAGAAAAAGCAAGACAAGGTGCCCTGACGGGTGAGGAGTGAAATAAACGATAGGAAAGGCATGAACAAACAGAACACATGCAAACTCGCACGGTGTGTTGTTTCTGAAAAGGAAAGTTTGCCCCATCGAGGCTAATCTACAACGAAAAGCAGGTCGCACTGTGGATTTTAGACTGCAATGGTACTGAAATTCAAGAGTTTTCAAAGACAGAATACAATTCAAGGACAATTCAAGGACCTTCAAGGACCTTGAAAATGAGTGACAGTGCTGCATTTAATGAAATTTAGGCATACAGAATCTTTTTCAAATGTGCATATAAATTGGCTTTCAATGGAGCTATAATTGGGAAACAAAAATGACTCTTTACTTTTCATTTCATTAAAATGAGGTTCATTACATTGAGATGTGAAAGTATCAGGCTCCATAACTAACACAGGAATACCGGATGGCTGAGCAGTGAAAATGCTAGTGCCAAAACATCATTGTCTTCCTTTATGGCCAGAATAAAAACTTTACCGCATTTATATAGAAAATAAACACATTTCACTATATCAAAGCTAAATATACAGGCTAAAGCTAAACATACTTTTATGGATATCAAGTTGGAAAAGTAAAACAGTTTGTTACAACATCATATTTTTGTTTCATCGAAGTTTATTTATGCTAAGGTTTAACAGCATTTGTGAAATAAAACATGGCATTAGATCTCGCTAGTAAGACAGGTTTCAACTTATCAGGCATTTTGGTGCGCACCCAGGCTCTCAAGCACATTAGGTACCTGCTACGAACTCCTTAACTACGTGCCAATCGCCAATTGCAAACTTGCGTCTCTTGGTGAGCACCACTGATATCAGCAAAGCGTGGAATATATAACTGATCACGTAGCGCAAAATTTGACACAGGACAAGAGAGGGGGACGAAGACGAGCGCTTACTTCCAACAAGGCTTATTTCGAGGAGCGTACACATATATACTCTCGAAATGCGAAAAACAAACAAATCATTCAAGAAGCTCACAATTGCCATGCCCGAAAATTTTACATTCTCAGGAAAGACAATTCTTTTTGACAAAGCCCGAGAGAGGGAGTGCTGATGCAGTTCAGCCCTAATCTACAAATCCTCTCTGCCTCGATAATTTCCCTTGTCGTTTTATTTCTGTTTTTTCCTACGATAATGGTGTCATGAAAAAGCGGTTTGCAGCCACACGTGCTGCAGTGCAGTGCCAGGAAACCATCGCGACCATTCTTGACATTACAAGCATGTTCCCGGAGCCGGTCATTAATACAGCGGCCAGTTTGTCCTATATACTTCTTGCCGCATGAAAGAGGTATCTGATAGATTGCATTTGCTGTGCATGTGACGAACGGGATATTGTGCTTCTTTGAGCAACCACGTTTTGCATTTGAAACATCCTTGGTGCACAAGTACGACAGCTTTTTCGGGGCAGAAAAAACCACCTTCACATTGGCCCGCTCCCCAACCTTTTTCAAGTAGTGGGAGACTCCATGTAGGTCCGGGACTACAGCAAGCCTCTGAGGCCTTACTGGCTCAACATGTGGGAGCGCTTGTTCCGAGAGCTGAAGCTTCTTCACCAAACTTTCCGCAACTGAAACCTGTATGTGAGAAAGGTAACCGCTCATTCCGCCCACACAAAACTTGTTAAAAGAGGTATTGTAAACATGTGCTTTCGCAATGCATTAGAAAAGTCTTGCCCCCATCTAATGGCAGCCAGTTTTAAAGAGCAAGCAGAGCGACTTTCGAATGCCGGTTACCCTTCTCACATACAGGTTTCAGTTGCGGAAAGTTTGGTGAAGAAGCTTCAGCTCTCGGAACAAGCGCTCCCACATGTTGAGCCAGTAAGGCCTCAGAGGCTTGCTGTAGTCCCGGACCTACATGGAGTCTCCCACTACTTGAAAAAGGTTGGGGAGCGGGCCAATGTGAAGGTGGTTTTTTCTGCCCCGAAAATGCTGTCGTACTTGTGCACCAAGGATGTTTCAAATGCAAAACGTGGTTGCTCAAAAAAGCACAAAATCCCGTTCGTCACATGCACAGCAAATGCAATCTATCAGATACCTCTTTCATGCGGCAAGAAGTATATAGGACAAACTGGCCGCTGTATTAATGACCGGCTCCGGGAACATGCTTGTAATGTCAAGAATGGTCGCGATGGTTTCCTGGCATTGCACTGCAGCACGTGTGGCTGCAAACCGCTTTTTCATGACACCATTATCGTAGGAAAAAACAGAAATAAAACGACAAGGGAAATTATCGAGGCAGAGAGGATTTGTAGATTAGGGCTGAACTGCATCAGCACTCCCTCTCTCGGGCTTTGTCAAAAAGAATTGTCTTTCCTGAGAATGTAAAATTTTCGGGCATGGCAATTGTGAGCTTCGTGAATGATTTGTTTGTTTTTCGCATTTCGAGAGTATATATGTGTACGCTTCTCGAAATAAGCCTTGTTGGAAGTAAGCGCTCGTCTTCGTCCCCCTCTCTTGTCCTGTGTCAAATTTTGCGCTACGTGATCAGTTATGCATTACCAACATGCCCAACTTCATACTCTTGTGGAATATATTACGGCTCTCTTGCACGAAGCATTTGGAAACGATTACACAGAACACGAAGGCCGTGGCAGAAGAGCAGATGAGTCATAGATACGTGTGCACATGTAAATGATGCAAACACGCATTGCCGAAACTCCGACAATACACAGCTTTTGCTGTCGTGTGAAGCCGATCATTCCTAGTTGTGTCCAGTACATCGCCAACTATGCTCACGCCGTCATTGCCATGGCGCTTGCTGCACCATACGCACGTGTTGCTGTGCCGACCGCAGCACATGGGCACGGCAATGGCAAGGTGCTTACTTTCGTGAGGGCAACGTGTCTGTGCGGCGCACTAAGCGGTCTCGCACAAAAAGGCAGCATGAACGGTGGCGCAGCACGTTTGGGTTAGTATCACCTATTAAATGCGTGCAGTACGCTTGCAACTGCGCTAGGCCACATGCACTACAGAGCAGTTCAATGAAGATGCTCATTGTAAGGATTGTCAGCGATTAAGCCGTACTGGCATGTTTGCCGCCTGCCGCCATGACGCCTCTGTGCATTTCCGGTGCTTATCCCTAAAAACATCACCGCACTGTGCCATGACAGTAGTCCCTCCGGATTTTCAATATGCTGCACCCCATCACACTCTGGCATTGCAGCAAAGCTGCCTTTCAGACTCTGCTATGGCCACAAACAGATGGACTCACGAAAGCACTGGTCCGAACCTACGAGATGATAGACGTGGCAGAGGTGGGGGCTTTCATTAATGCTGTTTCGAACCTGAAACTTGGGCAGAAAGTCCGAAAAATCGGACATGGAAGACATTCAACATACAAAATTTCAGATGTTCTTATACATTGACGTCTATGAGGCAGATTAGGAACTATGGACTCGAAGGGAGCGCGCCCTTGTCTGCCACATGAATTGGGTCTCCACGGAAGTTGGAGGAGGAGGAGAGGTTGAGGAAACAGTGTCTTCCTTTCACGTATAAGTGTTCTTGACACTACATTGGTTGCACCAAATCATGTAAATAAATACAATTCGGCCTCTGTACTGCCTCATTCTAGATAAGACAGCTGGGAAACACCACCCCTCCAGCACTTAACCAACCTAGAGAAAAGAAATGCTTTCATGTTCCTATCTCATAAGAATATGCTAAGGGATCTCCTGCAACTTGTTCTGTAATTTCACTTTGAAATATTCGAGAAATATTCAAAAAATATTCTGTTGAATTCGCACTCAAAACTTTAATATTCGAATTCGTTTTGCACCCAAAACCTTGTTATTCGCACAGCTCTAGTTATAACAAAACAGTGGACATTATTTTCCCCTTGAGGCTATGGAAAGTCGTGCGGCGACATTTACGTGCCTCAGGGACAAGAATTCAAGCCCCTTCGATCAAATCTGAACAGGCAAGTAAGGAAGCCAAATGCAACATCAAACTGCATACACTGTCCCTGCCAAATTCAATAATGAGATGCCGCATCTTTTTCCCAAGGATTCATATAGTACGCCTGGCATCCTCATCTGCATAGTATTCACTATGCAGATGACAAATTGGGGCAAATAGCGAAGGTGCATCCTGAGCTGCGCCACCACTAATCCGTGGAAAGTATGCTTGAGACGGTGAGTAGGTAATGGGCTTCGTAGTTCTTCTATTTTTGGTTTGTGCCTCACAAAGTGCTATCCACAACAAATTCAACATACATGCAATTCCTTAGACAAACAGTTCAAAGAATGGCATTAGCCTCCATACCTGGTAGGGTGCATTTAGCCGGTTCTTCACTTCCAGGCGATACGCCTTATACTGGCTGGCATTTGCAGTGTTTGTCGCTCGTAATCGAAGAATCTCGTATACTCTCCGTGCCTGCTTCTAAAGAAGGAAAAATAAAAGAATATGAACACACTACCAAGGATTGAGAAAACAGCAAATTTCCAAAGAATATGTTTCGCGTGTGTGAGTATATTCGCAAGAATTTTGAGTCAAACTAAAACTCAGAAATGATGCACAATTTCAAATAGATGTACATTGTTACAAGACATCTTGAGCTACTCAACATAATTATCATAGTATGCCTCGTTAAGCAATAAGTAAATTAACTAAGGTTATGCTAATCTATAAGTGTTCATTTTAATGCATGCCACAAATGAAAAGCATGTTCTTCAGAAGGAACATGCAACACAGAAGTTTCCGTGAAGTTATGTAGGCCTTTCTTTCACTCATTCCTTTTGTTCCAAACTGCAAGTATAGCACTGAAAGCATGAAAAAAAAGGGAAAGAAATTATACCACTCAGTGATTCCTTGCAAGGAATACAGTGCTCTACTAGTGCATTGCTTATGAATGAGGTGAAAATGAGTGCGCAAGCTCCTGAAAGGGTGACTGGCCCCAGCAAACAGCACACGTCAGGCAGTCATTTGGTATGCCACAGCTCTCAACACCTTCATATTATAAAAATTGTTTTAAAGAAGGTTTGGTTGAATTAAACATGCAAAACTGCCACTCAGGCCATCCCTACTTTCAGGGAAAATATAGTGTAACTAGCTTGGAAACCTTCCTCAATGTTCGTAGTGCACAACCAAAAATGGTTCTACCACGTCAACTGCTTTTACCACAAACTAAACAGAAGGCATATTCCTCACAACTTTCATCTCATCCACTGACTCGTATGGCCTCCAAATGGAGTTCCAAGCCATCGTAAGCACAGTGGCAAAAACAGAGTTGCAAATACACAGGAAGGTAAGGGCAAGGACAAGCGCTGACCTTCAAGTGAACTTTTAATTAGGGGTGTGCGAATATTCGAGTTTCGAATTCGAATCGAGTAATACCTAATCGAATAATTCGACTCTACTTTCGAATAGCTACCATTCGAAGTTTCGAATAATTCAACAGGACGAATATCTATACCATGACAAAGGCCAGTGGTGCAACTTGGTTAGGGTGGGTGGCTAAAACTAACGCTAACGTCGTTACAGTGACCTTCCATTAAAACATGCACCGATATTCTAGTTCGAAAGCGAGCGTTCGTTTATTTTCAAGGAGATTACATCATTTCCGCACATAAAGGCCTTATAGTTAAGAGACCTAGAAAAGCTTCAATGAGCCCCTGATCCCAAGAAAGAATGATCCTTTGAAATACTGTGAAAGAGGATAGAGCTGCACTTTATCCAGGTATCGCCAAAATCTCTTTGCGATACCTTCCCGCCCCTGCTACTGAGGTGCCCAGTGAGCGCATGTTTTCAACTGCAGGAAACGCCGTAACATCACGGCGATAGAGCCTGAAGCACGGTGTAAGATATATACTCTTTAGGTGAGGACACTCGCGAGACGCGATCGACCAGATAAAGTAACAACGCCGAGAGCCCGTCGGACCGCTGACGGCAGCGGATACCTACCGGCGGGAAGATGCAACTTCAACACAAAAACGCGTTCCCGTAGCAACTGGCGCTTCGCGGGAAATCTGAATTTCCTAGTCAGCGAACGCGGCTACGGCACGCCAGCAACTCAAGTTAGAAACGCATACCGCGTTTTTCACGAGCGAAAAACAAGACATGCAGCGGACGCCGGCGTTGCCGCCGACTGCGTCGGTTGCTATAGCAACGGTGCAGACAGCATTTTCTCTCTTTAAGTTGCGTCTTCCCGCCGCTAGATACCCGCTGCGGTCACCGGACCAACAGACGCGCGCCGGTGTTACTTTATCTGGTCGAACGCGCTCTGCATGCAAGCCGAGGAGTGTCCACACCTAAAGAGTATATATCTTACACCGTGGCCTGAAGCCATGTGTTGTGGAAGAGATTGTGTTTCTGCATGACAGTTCTGTATCTTTCGGTAGCAGTCACTCACTGTGTTATGTGCTCGAGGACATAAGCAGATTTCATTTCTTCATTCTTTGTTTCAATTTTCAAAAAAAAATCTTTAGTATTCGATATTCGATGTTTTTGGCTACTATTCGGCACTATTCGATTCGAAACAAAATTCTTGAGTGACGCCATAATCCCCTTTCGGCTGTTTTAAATATACGTGACCCCCAACCCCCAAATTATAAACGGTCTAATCGGACATTTCGCAAACCATTCTACAACTTTTCAATTGGCATTTTCCACCCAACTTCATTGCTTTAGAAGTTGATTAAGTAATCCTGCCTAATTAAGCAATTAAGTAGAACAAAAAAAAATAGTGTGACTTACTCCATGCAATACTCAGTAACATGCATTTGGTCGTGTCACTGCATCGGCATATTTTTGAACTCTGGCTAGATTTAGCTGGGGCACCCCAGATGGTCAAATTGAACCATAGTCCCCCACTGCAACATGCCTTATTAAAACATGTTGTGTTTTGGCATTTATAACCTTAGAACTTAATTAATTAATTTTTTAACACTCTGAAGCAACGTGTAACAGTCATACCAGTAAGGTTAGCACATGAATAGATATACAATGAAACAGACAAAAGTGTATCAGCAGAGATGGGAACAATCTTCAGCATACCTTGTTGATTTTCAGTTTCTCCTGGGCCTCTTTCCACATATCTTCCGAAAATCCATTATGTAAATTTTCCTTGGAGAATGAAGCAAGCTTCAGGCAGTTCCTGGCATCAACAAAGTCCCTGAGTCTCGTGAAAACCTCCGAAGGATCTTCAACTGAAAAAAAAAACAGCAGAGGACGCAGTAATGCTAACCGGAGTTCGCCGGTTATCACAGTGAAATCACAGCATCACGAAATGTGAGCACTGCACAACTCATGCAAGTTAAAGACTTTCTCGTATAACTTCTTGCAGTTAGAAAGCTTAGTATTCAGATTTCAAGAAAAAAAAATGGCAAAGCTTGCACTAAGTCGTGCAAGGCTTGAAACAGCGAAACTGGATCATTGTGAAGTCTAATCTGGTTGCTTCTAGGTTGTTGCTAGCCTTTAGCTAGGTTAGTTACCACACGGATGTCCAAACTCCAGAACCGAGCGTTTGCACCTCTCATAGATGTACGGGCACATCATCGTTGGCGTAGGGCTTCCATCGCTTCAGGCTCTTCTCACAGCTGCCATTGTCTTTCCCGCTCCCTAGTATGGTAGCTTCACACTAGTCGTGTGAAGTCTTTCTATCTTGTTATGCATTATTCCCTTTAAGTATCTCCATTTTTCTCTCTCTTTCCTTTATAGCTTGCTCTCTCTCTTAGTGAACCAGTGGCGAGTAGTGGGATTTCCCCCTCCTCGCCATCACATCTCTCCTCCTCACACCCCCTTGCTACACTCTACTATACAAGGCTATGCTATGCTCTGCTAGCATGCCTGGATAGCTAAGTGGTCAGGACGCTCGCCTTCGGATTGAGAGTACACAGGTTCGGATCCCGCCTCGTGAACATTTTTTTTCAGCAAGAATTTTTCTCTTTCTTTATATCTTTCTTTCCATCTCTGTTTCTCCTTTCTTTCTCTCTCTCTCTGTACACAATCTCAGTGTTATTACAGGCCACACCGTAGCGGTGAGTAGTGGGATCTGCCCAAATTCTGTGGCACATACCCGTTCACGATGATAATCAGCAAAACTGCTTTAGCTAATAGGAAAGATATTATGAGCTCATCAAAGGAGGACAAGAATGCAGAAATGTTTGTCATGCTGCAGTAACAAAGTTGGCAGCAGTTTGAAACAAACAATCTGCCGTGACGGTAGGTGGCAAAAGCTTTTGCCTGAAATCCGCTAAACAAGGTTTTTATGCAAATCGCCTCCTTTTTCAAATCCAAAGATGTACTGCACCAAGCGTGTTTTTTGAGCAGGCCGGATCAGAATGTTTGCTAGCCTGTTGGAGGCAACCCGCTTGCACTTCAGTTGTTTCTAGTCAACATTGGCGTGTAATAGCTCCATATCCGCTTTTAAACAAGCACTGATCATAACAAGGATATTTTCTAAGGCTGTGTGAATATTCGAGCGCTTCAAAAGAAAAGGGGGACACTGAAGCTTCGCCTTTAAGAGTTGAATGCGATAGTGATATCCGGCGCCATCCTCATCGTGCTCTAGTTTGCTAGTCATTATATAATGTTCAGTTGCCCAGCCAGCCACACACACACACACGACATACCTATAGTAAAAGTAAAGGTTTGCGCCCTCTTCAACAGCACTTACGTGTTCATAAGGGAATATGCGCAATAATCTGTATGCCCTTTGTAATGGGTGGCATGCTTTAAACCAGCAGCAATTATGCGCGTGATACTTATTCGAAGTTGCGATGACCCCACTACGTGTTCGTAAGGGAATACGCGCGCTAATGTGTATGCCCTTTGTAATGGGTGGCGTGCTTTAAAGCTGCAGCAATTATGCGCATGATACTTTTTCGAAGTTGCGATGCACCCAGTACGTGTTCGTAAGGAAATATGCGCAGTGATGTGTGTGCCTTTTGTAATGGGTGGCCGGCTTTAAACCACCAACTCGTTATGCGATTCCCATGGTGCGACGCCCGATGGCAATATACACTTGTACCCCGCATTACTGAGATATTACATCTTGTACTGTGACACCTATACACAGGACGCATATGATTGTGAAGCATTAAAGTTAACTTCAGTGCAGTTCCAAGCAATGGAGTGGCTCTTTGGTCGAAAACCTGCTTGTCATGCAAACGGCTTGGGTTCGATTCTCACTCGAACCGAAGATTTTTTTTATTACAGTGAAAGCTCGTTAATTCACACCTCATTAATTCGAAATTTTGGATAATTCGAAATGGTCGCCGCAGTCCGGTCCGCAGTGCATAGGAGACCATGTGTAAAACGATTCGTTAATTCGAACAGAAATTGCCGCCTCTACGGATAATTCGAAGCGCGCGCCGCCGAGCGTCATCATCGTCAAACACTAGTGGAAGCTTTTACGGCCGAATGATAGGTGGCACGACCGGTTTTTTCGAGCTTCAAGTGGCCTCCGAGCAAAGGGCGAGCAAAGTATGGCCTCCGAAATCCAGGGAGCAATTTTTTTTTTCCGTAGCCCTCCCGCTATCTCAGCGCCTGGCGCCACTTGTATACGCGGGACCCGCGGGACGCTGAGGAGTCGGCGGAGTAGTCCTAGCAGTCCTAGGCCGCACCCGGCAGCGTCACTTTGTTCCTCGAGCACGTTGTTCGTTCACGCCATCAAGCCGTCTTATTCCGCATCGAAGTTGCAAGATGCCGCGGGGAAACTACTGCGCGAAGACTGTCAAGGAGAAGGTGGAGATTTTGCGAGAGGTTGACCAAGGGAACTCGAGCAAATACGAAATTGCGAGGAAGCACGGCATACCTCCGAGCATGTTGTCAACCTACATACGCAACAGGACGGCCATTGAAAACGCCTATGAAGCCGAAGATTTTGGCGCCAGTCGAAAAAGGCTAAGGACAGCGAAGTTCCCGGAACTGGAGTCAGCTTTGATTATCTGGGTTAAAGAAATGAGAGCCCAGAGTATCGCATTGAGCAGCCCTATCATCATGGCCAAGGCAGCCGATTTCGCCCTGCGCTTGGACATTGAAGACTTTGTCGCCTCCGAGGGATGGTTTCATCGTTTCAGGGAGCGGCACAATCTCGTATTCCGCACGTTATCCGGCGAGGCAAAGGAAGTGGACGCCGAAACATGCGCTACTTGGAGAAGCGACACCCTGCAGCAGTACTTGGAGAGCTACTCACCACAGGATGTGTTTAACGCTGACGAGACAGCGTTATTTTTCAAGTTGCAGCCAGACAAGACGATCACCTACAAGGGAGACAGCTGTGCCGGCGGCAAGCGCAGCAAAGAGCGTGTCACTGTTCTGGTCGCCGCAAATATGACCGGTACGGAAAAGGTCCCCCTTTTTGTGATTGGCAAAGCACTCAAGCCACGGTGCTTCAAAAACATTCGGTCACTGCCGACGGAGTACGCCGCAAACAAGAAAGCCTGGATGACAGGTGACCTATTCAGGAAGTGGCTACTGAAATTCGACAGGCGAATGGAACTGGGCGGCAGACGCGTTCTTCTTGTCGTCGACAACTGTTCGGCGCACAAAGTCGACGTTGAGCTGAGAGCAACAAAGTTAGTGTTCCTTCCAGCAAATACGACTGCGGCCCTACAGCCAATGGACCAGGGTGTGATAAGGAACATCAAGTGCTTTTATAGGCGTCACATGCTGGAGAGAATGATTTTGTGCGCGGGCGACAGGAAGGACTTCGGCATTACGCTGCTCACTGCCATGCACATGTTGGTGCGCGCATGGGAACAGGTGACCGCGACCACAATCGCAAACTGTTTCCGCCACAGTGGATTTGCAGCTGGAAGTGTGCAGGATAGTTGTGACGTCGACGTGGACGGGGCTGAGGAGCTCATGCCAGTGGCATTGCGCGACACTCTTCGGGGCGTACGTTTTGCCGATTATGTTGAAGTTGACACCGGTGCATCGGTGTGTGGTGCCCTGACTGATGAGGACATTATCGCTCAAGTAGCCGGTGCGCAGCCTGTTGCTGAAGAGCCAGAAGGTGAGGAAGACGAAGATGACGAAGCGCCTGTGCGCCCGTCAGCTTCTGCAGTGATGGAGGCACTTAATGTGGCGCGTCTCTTCTTCAGCTTTGAAGAGGGTGAAGAAGATTCCCTGCGCCGCGTCCGCGCGCTGGAACAGAGAGCCACAGCTGTGGCATTCAGAGAAAAGAAGCAGATGGTCATCACCGACTTTTTTGGCCAATAAATATTTTTCGTGCCCCCACCCCCGAAATCCACCCATTTTTGCTCACTTTCATTATTTCGAATTTTGTTTAATTCGAAATTGCTCAGCGTTCCCATGGAATTCGAATTAACTAGCTTTTACTGTATTTACCGTATAAACGCGCGTAAGGGCCGCACCCCGTTTTTTTTGAAATGCATATTCTAAAAAAAAAAAAAAAAAATCCGCGTAAGGGCCGCACCCACACTTTCCTCAACCAATACGTATTCAAAATGCGCGCGCGCGTAAGCTTCTAGGCGTAGTCGATAGATGGCGCAAGGAAACGCAACTATCACCATCGTCTCCAGAGTATATATATATATATATATATATATATATATATATATATATATATATATATATATATATATATTTTTATTCATGTTAAGATGTTCGTGAAGTGGGCTAAAAATTTTAACTTTTTTATTAGTATTCATAGACTCGCCAACTAAAGGTTAAAGCAGGATTTTATCTTTAGCTTCTCACATCTCTATACAAACGCGCTATCGGCGCTATCCAAATCGGCATTAGCATCACCAACTTTGGCATGGCGTTCGCGTTGTTCGGTTTGTGCAGTTCAGCCAGCCATTTGCTGTAGTTTTCTGCACTGTTCGATGACCTTCATGCTAGCTTGTTTTCTACACGGCGTTCACGTTTTGGCAAGATGGGCAAGTACCTGAATAGCTACACTGCTGGCTATAAGTTGAAGGTGATCGAGTATGCTCTCGAGCATCGGAAACGTGCCGCCGGCAGAAAATTCGACGTTGACGAGAAGTGTGTTCGACGTTGGTGTGCTCAAAAACAAGCCTTGCGAAACACCAACAGCACAAAGCGCGCTTTCCGAGGAGAGCAGTGCAAGTTTCCCGATTTGGAAGAAGACTTGCTCCGCTATGTGACTGAAGTGCGGAATTGATGGTCTTGCACTCACAACGGACATGCTGCGTGTGAAGGGATTAGCCTTGGCGACTGTACTTGGGTGGATCCCATCTGCGTGGAGCTTGGTGTCGACGGACATTGTGTCCCGAAGTTTTAAAGTCGCCGGGATATCTAACAGCTTGGATGGCACGGAAGATGACTGCTTGTGGGGTGACGGTGCTTCGCAGCACACCATCTCATCTCGGACTCCAAGTCTGAGGACTCGCCGAGTGACAACGATTGAGCACGTATGTCGCAAGAAATGTCGTATACTGCAATAAACACTCTTCGTTCGCTAACTGGTGCGTTTTTTACTTTAAAAAAAAAAATGTCGCGTGTATGGTCCGCACCCTGAAAATTGGCCCTCATTTCTTGAAAAAAAAAGTGCGGCCCTTACACGCGTTTATATGATATTTTATTTGCATCTTTCTCGATTTTTCAGTCACGGACAGGATGACGATTTTTTGCTCAAAACCAACGACGCCGACACCGGAATTTCTGCGGAACGAGCGCTTTAACGCTATTGTGTTAATATTCAAACAAATAATCCTGTATTCAAATTTGCTTCGACAGAAACTTAAGACTTTCAAAATTTCTACGTATTTCAGGGGGGACGTGGCAATGAAACTATCTTTGTTATTTACGGAGATAAAGTGATGAAATTAGGCATGCAGATGTGATATGTTGTGCTGATATCATAACTGAAATTGGTTTTGAGCTATCTTCTGTAGTTTTTGAGTTATCACACTTGAAAGACTCTCACTGTTATCCCAAAATTAATTAATACATTAGACATAAGTTCATCAAAATTTTTGCATAAGGATATTCACAAGGGACCATTCTGTGCCGTACAGCTATTGGTTTATTTTTTAATATTTAAATAAGTGCACACAAAAATTTTTGAAATTTCTTGTACATATTGTCTTACTAACAACTTTTACAAAAAGCCAATTATAAAAATCTGTATGACAGGCAGACAAATGTGGACAGCTTTACGGCACTCACCAATGTCTTAGGATCTAAGCGTTGAAAATGGAATGGTTATATCTTTATTTGTTGTGAAATGGCACAGGGATGACTGACAGCATCTGTTCAAAAAATGAAAGCTGAGAAAATGGAGCTCAAAGAAAATAGACCTAAAAGCTAAGAAAATGGAACTCAGAAGGAAGCTGATTTTATTTTTCATCAGAGAAATGCAGCTTTGCGGCTATCTTGAGCTCTATCTGTCCTCTTTATGATGACGACAATATGGTGGCACTGTGTCAAGGGAAAACTGCAGATTTGCATTTTCTAAAGCCCAATTTTTTCATAGTTTTTGATGACAGCACACTAGTAAAATGCTTGTTTTTTCAACTTCTACTGCTTATTTTGGTCTAATATTTCACGATGACGTAAGACATGGTCTCAGGGTTGCAGAAAAAAATAAATTGAAAAATTGAACATTTTGACCAAATTTACCATTCTTATTGCCACGTCGCCCCTTAAAACAAACAAATAGATATACTTCGCCACATGTAACCCACCTGAAATGGTGGTTTCACAGCGGCGTGGGCCCATTATGCCGTGAAACCGCCTATTCCCACACTGCCGCGAAGCCACACTTCATGGTTAAGTGAGCATATTACCTGCACTGAGACTAATTTCTTTTTGTTAAGTTTAAAAGCATGTTATACGGGCCGACATGGGCTAAGTATGACAAATTTTAAAACAAAATGTATTTTACTGCCCATAACTTGCACCCTACCACTCAAATCCCGCTACTGCGTATACCAATTCGCTTCGAAATTATTCAATACTAAGAAAATTACCATTCACAGCGACTTCACTTCGAGCCAAAAACCCCATACTATTTGCACTAGCCTAGTATTTTTGCGTTGGATGCAGACATTGTAACGAAACTACAATGCATTCCCACTGATAAGCTAGGCATAATGGATACGGTTTTGCACTGCGGTGTGCACTCAGGGTGTCTACCAAGTTGACATTTCTAAATTCCCTGAGTTTTCCAGGTTTTCCCTGAGTGTTTTTGCTAAAATTCCCTGAGTGAAACAGAACTTTGTTTTATGTCAAGATGGATAGAGACCATGTTGCTCGATAATGTCACTCTCTAGTACGCACATTAAAAAATAAAAACGCCTTAATCCCATTTGAATAGTACAGAGAACAGTTTAACCTCAATATCACGAAGTTGGTAAAAGCGGCAACTTACTTCATTATACCAGAACTTCATTAAACTGAAATTCAACCTTTCATGCAAGGCATAGTTACCAAAGGATCAATATCAAACTAAAAATGCCACAAGAATGCTCAACTAATACGACAACATTAAAAAACTTTTTATTTTTTGCATGAAAAAATAAATTTTGTTGAGCCTAAGCCGCAGCAATCGCAGTTAGATGCCTTGCCAGAGTGTCACGTGTAAAGACGAAACAAATGCGGGTTTAACACACTGTGGAATTGAGGTTACTCTGCTGCTGCGGGTTGTCAAATCCTTGCGCGTTGCCCAGAGCAATGCGATGCCTTTGCTATCATGCTGCCCAGCCGAACCATTTGCTATCCACGAACGCGCAACATTGAAAACCGTCGCACGTTAGAAAAAATTGAGTCACAGTTTCACCGCATGAGCGAAATAATGAATCAGACAGCAACAAAGAGGAATTTTATACGAACATAGGGTAGCAGATCATCTCTTCAGGAAACGCAGCCGCTGCACTAAGAGAAGTCTCCTATCTATGGCTCAGGGGCAGATCCAGGTGCCTACTTTGGGGGGTTACAAAGGCTGAAGCCACCGCCTCAGCAGTGCATTTTGGTGGGTCACGAATATTTACAACAGCCCAGAGGGGATTATGACGGCGCCTAAGAAGCCTTTGTTGGAAATGTGCACAGCGAAGCAGGAAAGGGCAGAGCGATGAGGAGAGAGGTAGAGAGCAGAGACAAGATTCTCTGTACTCATTTTGGGCAGTGGTACACAAAGCAACCTGACAAAGAGGACAAACTCAACGGGCAGCCTGACAAACGAGGTGGACGACAGGCACAGAAGAAAGGGGCGGGGGCTGGCTTGGGGGGGGGGTGCGATCGCCGCTACCGCTCCCCCCCCCCCCTCTGGATCCGCAACTGCTATGGCTTCAACGGAAGTTTTGCAATTAGAGCACAACACCTACAAAGGTATGATACCGCGGCATACCCGACCAGATACCGCGGCATACGCGACCACACCCGCTGGTACAAAGTACGCACTTCCTGTCGGCCTCACGCAGCCCCCCCCCCCCCCACTCCCCAACTCTCCGGCTCCTATCTCCATCTGCCCATCACGCGAAGGAGACGGTCGGCTTGTTTCATCTCTGCTTAAGCCCCATTCATCGGCAACACTAGCGCACTTTCACTCGCACATGAAGCATACGATGCGCGGGGTGATGTAACCGTGATTTGGACTTGATAAGGAAGATCATGGCGAAGGCAAAAAATTCGCCTGGAGTGCTATTGCAAAAAAAAAAAGCAAAATAGCTGTGTGCTAAGATCGCATGAAAGTACAGCAACAGCCTGAATTACGGCACATCCGATTATGGTGGACACATTACTGTTTTCCAACATCATGCGCCGAAGCGAGCAAGTGGAACCCGTGCCGTTGTCGCGAATTTCGGTCGCCGCTATGCCTTGCCTCTGAGAAGTTTTGTAATTCAGCTTTGTAGCAAAATATCCACATGGTGTGGCTGTTAATTGCTAGCTGCAGCCCAAAAAAGTATCGGTCAACTGCCTAAAACTTGTTTCAGCAGCGCCCTCACCGGAGAGAGGAAAAAAAAAAAAAAAGCTTTCACTTGCTGTGTATGGGCCTGTTAGTTACGCTCGCTCTCGCCTGGAAATGTATTCTATTCTTCACAGAGTCCTAAATAGCATCTTTGAAGCTTGGGATCAGAGCGAGTGAGTTCTCCGATAACCGCCAACAAACGTCGTAGTCTTTTTTTCGCCGATCGGGATGGCTTGCAAGATACCAGCCTTATTGACAATATCCGCTTCCTGAACGATCGCGATCGCTTGCAAGATAACTCAAGCACGTTACATCTACTGCTACTGCTTCTACTACTAATCATGCTTGTTTACTTGACACACGGCGATAACAAAAACACCATATCGGGCAAGAATACAGAACTACACGGCGTAGTCACAGAATACCCTAAAACATTGCACGATACGATCTATCGTGGTTCATGGTTCCTGCATGCCACGCATCAACCGGGTTCTCTCCCACTCCACCACTCCGAAGGCAAGGAGAGCATCGAAGTGCACCCCTTCCCCGCAGCCGCAGCAGCCGTTCGATTTGAAAAATGCGCTCACTAAATATCGAGCCAGCGCTGCTGTGACTTTCGTTGCCTTTCAATAAAGTTACTGTAGATTTTCCCTGATGGGAGCACAATTTCCATGAGTTTTCCCTGAGTATTTCCAGACTACCCAAAATCCCTGAGAATTCCCGGTTTTCCCGGTCGGTAGACACCCTGGCACTAAGATGGCAACTTGATCAACAACAAGATCATTTTCTACATTGTCATGACCATAAGTGGTAGCGCACCTAAATTAAAGCACCGGCGTTATTGGCATTGTAAGCTCACATCAGAAATGTGCGCACATGGCCAACTTTTGTCGTTTACGCTGTTGCAGTTGCTGAGGTCAGGAACTTTAACTGGTGCCAACACAGAGAAGATACAGAAACGGTATCAAATAACACAGAGTGAAACGCAACTCAGCTTGCCTGGCATCAACAAAATATGCAATGCGCTAATTGAAAAGACACACACACACACCTGTAATATCCAGGACGTCGCTTCGGTCCCTGTAAAAGTTGTATATTCCTTGCAGCAACTCGGTGCCCAAGCCCATCTTCTGGAACGGAGGTAGAACTAGCATCTGGCTGCAAGAGAAATAACAAGCACAGTGGCACACTGATTGTGTTTCATCAATGATTTAACATTTTATGCAAGGGTTTGTAGCAGCCTTTGTGCAAAGCCTTTATCACACAGACTGCTGATCACTAGCCTACAAAAACAGGATGGCACTACATATAAACAAACCAGTTAACCTAGACACTTGGCTTGCAGAACCTTGACAGTGAGATACACAAATGAAATATGATACACATAGTTAAAAAGCAAAATTTGAGAATTATTATTTATCCTGTCACATTGAGGGCTTTCAAGGCCTTGAAAATGACAGTTGCACAGTCAAGGATTTCCAGAACATTCAAGGACCATTATTGACCTTGCTTGTAGCAAGACGCAAGAAGGTGTTAGAAAATTTTGCCTGAAAACAGCTAAACAACGCCAAACAAGGAGACGCAAGAAGGAGACCATAGACATTGAGTTTTTCTGACCACCTGTGGTTCTTTTACAAGCACCCAATGTCTTATATACAACACTCGTTGCTTTTAATTTCACTTCATCAGCCTTTTCATTGATTGCATTGCTTGAGCTCACAAAAAAAGAGAGAAAAACTACTTTTAAAGTAACGTTCTGTACACTGTATGAAGCCCTTTACTCAAACCATGAGGGCACATTTAGAATGACGGTCGTCAGTGCTCTTCATATTTCCAAGTCGTCACCCGAAGTGTGATGCTGTCCCTGTGAGGCATGAATGTGAGGCAGCGCTCATGAGACGCCGCCTGGCTTAACCCTCTCCCTAAGTTTTCTTTCTTTTATCTCTGAATTTAGATTTGGAAGTTTTTTTATATATGGCTTGTTACTTATCTATGGTATTTAGTTACACATGGTATATTCCACAAGTAGAGCAGAGAGTAACTGAAGGTGCCTAAAGTTTGCCGTACAGGGAAGGCTCTACCAGTCCTAATGCTTGCATCAAGCTCAAGGTTACATCACAACAGCCAGACTGTTTCTAGACAACTCACTGGCAAAAAAGCTATCATGATCTACACATTGTGCCGATAGTATAGTAATGGCAGAGGCGAGTGGGTTTAAAAGCACATCTCGTATGAAAGGTCTCGCACTGCTGTGACCGCACTGTGCAGGAATTATCATGAAGACGAGAATTGAAGCTCGCACACTGCTTCTATGCAAAATAAGAACAGGATTTGTGTATTCATGCACTTTTTCTTGTATAACAAGAAATAAAAGATACAACAACAACAACAACAACAACAACAATAAAAGTGTGTTGATGCAGGAGGCTTGATAACCTTGATGATTTGAACATTTTGCTAATTCAGACATTTAGCTGTTCACGTCCTACGAAATACGAATTAATGGCGTTTTACTAAACTAACATTTCAAATGTGACATTTTGTGTCAGCCATCGATCAACAATGAAAATTGGAGTATTATCACAGGAAAGCGCACATAAATTATACACGTTAACCTCCAA
This sequence comes from Rhipicephalus sanguineus, assembly GCF_013339695.2. Classification (NCBI taxonomy): domain Eukaryota; kingdom Metazoa; phylum Arthropoda; class Arachnida; order Ixodida; family Ixodidae; genus Rhipicephalus; species Rhipicephalus sanguineus. The sequence goes on along the minus strand of NC_051180.1, from coordinate 166,737,486 downwards.
CCTTTTGTACAGAGACAGATTCACAGACCAGGGCAGGCTACCACTTTTGTTTGATTTGGCACTGTCTTCAACAGCTGAAATTGGCAGCTCATACAAACACAATAGGCCTTCATTATAAAGTACCTAATCACTTTGTTCATGGTCTTTTTTCCAATCCCAAACACAGTAGCTGCACTTTATACCAAATTATTCGAAGTGTTGCATCGTTTCAAAGTAAGCTGTATGAGCTCCTGTGCTGTTAGAGTACACATACCACACCACTATGACTCTCCTAGGGTTTTCAACATTTAATGGAATATTGTTTACACCAAGGCCAATTTCATGTTCTGGTGATATTTAATGCAGCTCACTGTGCGAATCGACCCCACCGTCATCGGAAAGTCACTGCAGAAAAGCGGTACATAAATTAATTCATCTCCAAGAATGTGCACATGGTTGTTCAAAAACCAAACATTCAGAAATAGAATGTTAAGAAACCAAATGCCTGAAAACTGAAGTTTGGTGGACGATTGACTAGACGGCACTAATGACCCCAACGATGCAAAAGGAAGAGCGAGTGACTGCAGCAAGGCAACGCTCTGGCAGATGCAAGAAGCCACATATTCAACCAGCCCACTGTGCCCAAAACCAATTAAGAACATTCGAGACACAAAGAACTGGAGGATCAATGTGATATAATACATGTAGCTCCAAAGAACAATGTCTGTGAGCTCGGCAACAAGTAATGCTACCGCATCTAGTCATCGTAAGAAAGGCTTAGGTGCCCTCTAGTTTCTTTTTTTTTTTGTAACTAGAGTTTAGTGTCTATCAAACATCAGTGCAGTGAATTCTTAGAGTTTAAACATAACTCACCTTATCCTCGGCCTGATGTGTGTTGGATAGGCATAATATCTGTACACAGTTGCGTAGCCAGCAAAGGGGTAGCACGTGACTCCATCCACAACCTTTTTCTCGTGTCTGTAATTTGTTGGCAAACCAGACAAAAAGCACTTCAAATAATCAGTTCTTAATATCTACTTGTAGTATGAGACATAATGTATTATTACCAACTGTTTCTATTCAGACAACTTTTTTAAAAAACAGGTTTCGTGCTTACCGCTGCTTCTGCTTGCATTGAAACTTTGTCTGCAGCAAAATTTTGCTCTCTGGTACACAATGTTCCATCACTCAGTGAAATCTCGTTTTCAGCTGAACGTCTTAAAAAAGAACGCTTGCGTCTGTATCCGTATTTCACTGTCACAGAAATAATCTGCCCAGAAGATGCAAGCTGGTTTTGATAAAGATTTGGACAGCTCAGGCAAACAACAATGCCAATTAAATGCTCATTTATCGTTGTATAAAATAAGAACAAAAATGCACTACCACTGTGAAATATCATATATATATACCGTAGAATCTTGGTGAACTGAATGGACCTTTTTCCAAATATGAAGCATCATGCTTTCCCCTGGTGGTGAAGTTTGGCGAGAGGGCGCACTGGCCAGCAAACATACATTGGAATGTGAAGGCATCGTGCAAAATTGCATTTTTCCCCAAACTTTTTGTCTCTCTTTTATGGTGATCAGTAGGGACATGCTAGCATGCATACTGTTGAACATTTGCCAAGCATTTTGTGAGGATTTTACAGTATTGAGCTTGTGGTAGGAGCTCGAAAATATCTCGAAGGCTATGCCTTACCATTATGCAAACGCCAATTAAATAGCATATCATTCAAACTAAGTGCACTGATTGCAGACAAAGGTAAATGAGCAGCCCTTTTCTCTACAAATAGTACAGTTAACTAACATTAAGTGTAATATTGAAAAACTCGAAGCATAACATACAGATCTTAAGCAAAAAGTAATCTTTTCAGATGTCGGTGCATATGCATGGAGATAAAGTATTGCCTTCAAGATTGGAGTCCGGGAACTGGTTAAGGGTGTTTATGAAGCACCGACACAGACCAATTTCCCGTTTTTTCTTGAGAAACTAGGCAAGTAACAATGTTAAGTGCTACTCCGAAAGGTCGAGACGACAATATGGGAACTTTCTGCAATATCTGAGCACAAACGGAGCTGCTGTAAGCACGAAATCTTTCTTAGACAGAGAAATGCCTAACACTGTGACACACTTTCAGTAACAAGTGACGCAAGAAACTACTCACTTACTTGATATTTCAAGCCTCTAAGAACTATGATTAAGCATTCGCATGCATTGGAGAAAATCGGGAAGCTTGCCCACTAACTGCTGACCTAAAACAGCCAAAAAAAGCTGTGTATTGCAGGCATCTGTCAATGCAGCCATTCAAGTACACAGGTGTCACAGACGATAACGAAACCGGCACGCTTTCATCCAGGCTCTTTGGCCTGGCAGTTGCTAGGGGTCACATGTATTAGGAAAAAAGGTCCATTGCAGCTTAAGGGGGGACACAGGGATCAAATCGCGAAAATCGCCAAAAAAAAAATCATTCTGGAAAACACTCGTTTTGGCATCTGTGGTATCTTATTTACACAGTATCTAAACAATTACACTGAAAACGCACTCCAATTGCCTGAAAAAAATAATTTTGTGCGTGAGGTCGGTGAGAAAGAAGCCCAATATCGCGCTAAAATGGCGCAATTCACGGCGTCGTATCTCGTCTTTCCTGCCATCGAGCGCCGCCATCTTGGCATCGTTTCAAAGCTCAAAGTTCCACCTTTCCGTTCTCGCCCTTCTCGCTTATGATCAATGCACAGAAAAAGGGCAAGCAAAAGAAATCGGAGTGCGTTCTCACCAACCTTGCAATGTACGCGGCACTCCTATTGGCGGAGCGCGCGACACCGTTGAGAGGTACTTTTCTATTGGTTTTCGACCCGGCGACAGCTGTTGTGTTTACAAGCGAAGCGCTCGCTGCTTGATCACTGCGTGGTTACATGAATTGCCGCTTCAAAAGGTGACGCGTGTACGGGAGGATGTGCAAGCCTCTTTAGTTTCGTATGGAGGAAAACGGGGGACGGTATCGCATAGATCGGGCGAGCCAGTGATTAGACTGCGGCATACCGACTGGGTTACCGGCACCTCGTGTCATCCCTTGCCGGGACGGTAATAAAGCGACAGCAACGTAAACCAAAGCGCTTTATCATCAAAACGCTTGCTATTTATTGGACGACGCGCGAGTACATGCCGCTTGACTGGCTTTACTTCGGAGACGATTTGCCGACGCTTGCTCTCGCGCCCCTCCGCTGAGACCCGAGCTTTGTGCGCGCGCGTTCCTGATCCAGTTTCGATAAAACAGGTGTGTAATGTCCCCACTAGCAGAACAGCGTTCTCGTTTCACTTAGACAAGTGAAGAATGTGAGAAAATGCATCTGCGATATAGTTCGGTGCGAAGTCAACGTCAGCTTCGGACTGCCGAGAAGGCGTCAGCTCTGCGGCACGGGTGCGGTTTATCATGCAAGAAGATGAATCTTTAGGCGTTACTAGTTAACAGGGGTGATCGCAAAGCTTCATAAACCTAATACACCACTATTTAGGCTGCCTGACGACACGTTCCACGGCCGCAAAAGTAGCGATACAGTCCAACATGCCCAATGTTTACAAACAGCCTGGTGCACTTGCGTTCCAGGTGTCTGCACAAAAGCGTCTGCGGTAAATGTTAGAGGGTAACAAACTTCCTAAATCAGGCCAAATTAAAAAGTAGAGGCCCAATAATTGCCTCCTGGCACACTTTAGCACAGGGTCAACTGTAACCAAAACTTTGTTGTCCATTTTCTCAAAAGAGTGTTTTTTGCCTGCCATTTCACTTGTGGAAAGCATAGCACAACTATGGCTAGGCCGATGTTTATGCTGTTTGTTTTATAGTAATCCATAGACTACAGTTTTGGAATTTTTGTGTAGGCTTTCATTATTTTCTTATTTCATAATTACTGAATGGCACGATTAGCTGAGACACAAGCATTTGCATGTAATGTTCAGCATAAAATTATTAGGGCTGTAAAAAGAAATCTGAAATCGTGTTTAAGTACAAACAGTATGTGAGCAAAGATACAAAGTAGTTCCAGCCTCCTAACATGTTTCATCACTGTGCCAGGCTTTCCACGAGCAAGAAACTTGTGAATTTTTAAAAAATAAAAACTATTGCAGATATCCATATGAAAATTTACATTTGTTTTTCTGAGATGATTTGTAGTGTGTGTGCCAAGTTTCATCAACCTAGGCCAAGAAACTAAAAAGTTACAAATGATTCCCGCGTCTCCCCTTAAATGAAATAACTACCACTAATTTTGCTGGTTTACATTTTTGCATTTGAGTGGTGAACCCCCCCCACCCAAAGACACACATACGTCTCGGTAAACGAAACTCCATTTAAACAGGTCATATTTTCTCAATCCCCTCAGGCTTCATTTAACGAGATTTTACAGCACGTATGTTTCATTTTTTTTACTTCATGATGAAGATTTACAAAATGTTTTATCCAAGTAAGCTAAATTCTGACGGTGCATGAAATTGTTAGCAACCCATCTTGTGCAGCAATTCAAGACTGCTGCAAGCAAGGTTCGTTGCTGGCCATCAGCATTGAGGAATGTTTTATCATTTTTGTTTTTGTTGATAAGTGACCACTTGTTTACAGTGATGAGTGTTTTAGAACATCACACGCTTACGCACTGGCACAATGACAACAAGCTGATAAGGCATGCTGCACAAGAATGGTGATTAAGACGGATTACTGCTGACTATGGCGTTAGATAAAATCTACCAACTAGCTGATAAACACGAAGCAGCAAACAATCTCTCATAGATCATTGGCACATCATTCCTTTGGCGCACTAGCTTTAGTTTACCCAGCACACTTGCCTTGTGGGAGATAATACTATTGGCCGTGAGGGTGCACAGCCGTTAAGCGAAGTACAGCAGAAGAACCTTGTTGACATGATTCTGCATAATGTGTCTTTCAGGACACTGCTTTTTTTTTTTCTTATTTTCTTGACCAATGTAGCTTATGATCAATGTATCTTTACGCAGTTAATGCAATCGTGTTTTCACTTGAAGTTTGATCACACATCCAGAGGAGTGTTAGACACAACCAAATGAATCGAACAGACAATTGGGCCAAGGAAAACATAGAGGATGTTAATTGTTGCCTTTAACTGTAGTGTACTAATTGTGACATCAATTGAAATGAATCGACGTGGACGAAAAATCGGCCTTTCCGTCAGTGGGATCCTAACCCACAACCCTCAAATTACAGTCGAACCTCGTTAATACGTACCCGCTTTAAGCGTACTAACGGTTAAAACGTAGTTGCGACGAATCCCCGACCGAGTCTCATAGAGCCTAATGCATTCGCTGACCGCTTAAGCCGTAGTGCTTCGCCCTACGCCTCCCGGTGAGTGCGTACCCGGCGTACCGCGATAACGTATTGTGCCATAAAATTTTACTGCGCCGCTGAACTTCCCGACGCCACAATGTGCCGCCAAAGGTTTTCCGTCTTTTCGAGAAGTGCGTAGGTTGGTCGATCACTGATTCCGACTTCCGCGCGATTGCGGCAACGCCTTTGCAGGTAAGCATCGGGAAAGAACAAAGGTGAGGTGGCGGCCACCGACGAACGCGCCACTCGCCAGCATGACTTATCGCCGACAACCTTATCACAATAAGTATCTTCAGATATCTGCTCGGGCACGCGTGCGGTGCAGCACTGCTTTAAGCCTACTGCACGCTTTTAATAGGCGACAACCTGAACGCGCTGGGCTGCCGATCTCTGCCGCCTCGTTGTGCGGGGCCGTGTTCAAGCGCGCGCCGCTTTGTAGAAACGAAAGCAGCTCGCTGTTGCGGAGTTGAGCGTTGCTAGTCGTGGGCGACGACAAACCTCTTTGCATAGACGCCATCCCGCTAAACGCACGCGTACGGTTCAGCAAGCGTAGCGCTGTTGTAACCATACTGCACGCTTTTATTGGACGACCACCCAAACGCGCTTCCGTCCGCTGCCAGGACCACTAGAGCGTCGCGGAGTGCGCATCGCTTGCAGGAAGTTCGTCATCGCCGCGTTAACTGAACAAGCTCATCTGTGCTCATCGCCGCATCTGTGCACGGTCTGGAGCGAAGTGGGTACGAAGAACACTCCCACGACAAATGCGCACGTGCGGTACAGCAAGCCGCCCGGCGGCCCGGCAGTGACGGCTTGAGCCGAGAAGGCGACACGCTGCACGCAACTAGCCCGGAGATGATCGGCTCCACGCAGCTGTACCGCGTTTCACTGGAACTTTCACTGGAGTTTTCGTTTAGTAGCAGATCGCGGTACAGACGCTCACACATATATCACGGAAAGCCGACACTGTCCATTCTGTCGCTACGTCGGTCACTGCGTATACGGGACCCTGTAATAGTTCCGAAATGCTCCTTGCCATGGCGTCGCCACCGCACGCTATCGGCACTATCGGACGGTCGTGCGAGAGTACCAGAATCTTTTCTCCAGTTTGGCAAAAAGAAAGAAAAGGCTTTGCAGTGGGTACTTTAGGCAATATTTGCTGTGGCACTGTATTTATTTCTTTGCTGGTGGTGATGGCGTACGCGAGGAGATGCAAATTTTTACTAGGTGGTTAATGCGTACTACCGTTTAGTGCGTAGTTATGCGGCGTTCCCGGCAGGTATGCATTAACGAGGCTCCACTGTACGCGTATGATTCTCTACCAATTGAGCTAAGACGGAAGGCGCTTCCCCATCCACTTCGTTGGGTATTTCTGTGTATGTAATTCCTGGGAGTGTTAGCCAGCGCCACTCGCAGTCCAGGCGGTGATTGTGGAACACTCTTTTTGCCAGAGAGTATCCGTAATTGTGCATCAGTGAGCTAGGTGTCTTCCACAGCGGCTGCGAGCCAAAGCAGTTTCTGGAAGTTTCCATTCAATGAGTGTAGGCTGCACGCACCTTCAGAACTGTGTAGACGCTCTGATTGCTTTGCTAGCAACCACGGTCTCGTCCGCAGTACATGCAGCACTCAGTAGCTTCGTCACGCCATTAGCAACCACGGTTTCTTCAGCAGCTGGTGTGGCACACATAAGCTATGCTTTGACTCTGTGCAATGCACACAAAAAATTTCAAAAAACACCAACATGATGGAAGCTGTTCGATATGAAGAGCCTTTTAGCTGCGGTCTATGTACTAGCATAAAACTCCCCTGCTAAATCGCTATGGATGAATGATCTGTTGCCCAACGTTACTAGATTGGCTGCTGTTGTTGGCCATACTGCTGATGAAAAAATTACATGAGCATGGTGGTGTTAACCATGGCGATACGTGGGGAGGGGTGCAGAGCACATTTCGGATGAATTAAGACACGGGGATCTTGCATCGCAGTCGAATTGTGAAGGAAGTCATGGAATGATGTGAATTGCAGCTTTACACTGCTCTTATGCACAATAACAACAAGATTTGCGTATTCATGCAGAAAATAAAAGTGTATGAATATAATGGACATTTGTTCACTGTTTTCTCGATACTCTCGATAATTCAGCCTTCGGGTAATTCAGACATTTTTTCTGGTCCCGTGAAATCTAAGTTAACGAGGTGTTCCTGTACTACTCAACTCCCGCCATCACTGTGCCTGGACGCTTGCTGCACTGTATGTGCGCCTGTCATAGAGAGTGTGTACAGTGAGGTTTCTTTCCACCAGTGCCACTCCTGACCGTGTCTGGGTGTGGCTGGTATCTTGTTGGGTTATTGCATCGGCAACGAGTCGCTTTCCATTCTGTAAGCGATGTGCATCCTGTGTCTCCACGACACACTTAACAGTCACGCACACGGAAGTGGCAGCGAACTACAGCACAGCGTGTTTGGTTTGTCACCTATTAAATATGTGCAGTATGTTCACAGTGGTGCTATGCCACACGATATTGAGCAGATAGTTGAAGATAGTCATCGTGATAGCGTAGCGGGCGATAAGTCATACTGAAACGTTTGTCGGTGGCCACTGCAACAACTCAGTGCATTTCCGATGCTCATTCTTAGAGTCATCGCTGCACTCACAGTGAAGACGGAACCTTTGATTGACCGGTCTTTGCACATACCAAAAAGGTAGACAACCGTTTGCAGCACTTCGTGGAATCAGACACATTGCAAGTTGAAGGGAGCCGTTAACCGTTATGTGAATAAAAGCGATCACTGTAAATGCTAACTGGCAGGCCCGTAGCCAGCCCCCCCCCCCCCCCCCCGAAATTTTGGTGAAGTACGTGTTTTTACCAAAAATAAATGATCAAAATAGGTGTTTTTCTCAAATAGTCAAGGTTTTCAGCAAGTGCCCCCCCCCCCCCCCCCAAAAAAAAAATTCCTGGCTACGGGCCTGCTAACTGGTGCGCATAGCAACAAGCAACTGTGGTGCAGTCGGCAAATACATGAGACCAGTTGAGGGATTAATCGAAACTACATCTTCACCATTCATGCATTTAGAATGGGCATGAATTATTGATGTTTTACAGAGAGGAAAGTCACTGCAGGCACTGGTGCGTATAATTAAGGCGGCGGTCTCACTCCGGCGGCACGAACACGTCGTTTTTGTCACTTTTCCAACCGACGCGGCGGCTGTTCTCCGTGCTTTATATAGTTGACTTATATATCATTGAAAAGCTTGATCTTTGTACTTTTCAAATATATTTATTAAAAACAAGTCAACTACTAGTATTTGGGGATGGATAGCCAAGAATAAGCGCAAGTTACACGGTTTTGGCTGACTGTGCCTCAGCAGTGACCGTTTTTTTAAAAATCTGCTACAGTTACAGCACTGTTCTTTGCGCAGCACATTCAAGACATATTTACCTATTTTCTCAACGTAGCAAATTGATGTTGGACTTCTACTTTTTTGTTGCTGAGCTTTTGAAAACAGCCAAATTTAGTAACTTCCGCAGCAGATTGTCCAGGAACTATTCGCTAGAGAAAGTTCATTTTCGGGGCGTATGTAGAGGATAAGATTTTCCGTCTGAATACCCAATTTCATCGATGTGCACGTGCTACTTTTTAAATTATATTCATCTAAAGTGGGTGATATTCTCAATATAGGGACCTACCGTGGCCCATTTTCGTGGAAAGCTACTGAAGTTCCATGGCCGAATTTGCACGTAGAGAAACTATAGTCCCCGATCTATTTCCTGGACCTAGCGTTTTTCAATAAAGCAAGCAGAAATGCGATACGAAGCTCGTAAACTGTCTTAATTTTTCATGCTGAAAACGTCAACATAAGTGGAGTAATCTTCAAACTGCGCTGAAATCTCCGCATGCATAGCTTAAAATATAATAGTTACGGTCTCCTTATATAATTATACACACTAATCACACACAAATACTGCAGGAACACTGAGAAATCTGCATTATTCCTATCACTACAACGAAAATCTTCCTCTAGCGCCACCTAGACGGACAACACGAAAGCGCTGCATTGGAAAGCTCCCCGTCTCCCCGACTGTGGCGTTCGAAAACATTTTACTTCAGGGGAGAATGTCAACTTCAGACCATGCCCCAGCATCTGCAAGTCTTCTCTTTTTGTCTGCCTTTCAGACGGCTGCGCGGGAGAGCGTGAAAGCAAGTGTGAAGCATGGGCGCCTTGGGGGGTGCAAAGCCGTCTTGCATCGCGGCTGGGGGAGGGGGGGAGAGAGAGAGCTGGCATAGCTTGGGTGGGGGCAAGTGCCGGTGTGGCTGGAGGGGGGCAAATGCCGATTTTGCACAGAGAGTATGGGGTGAGCGTCGTCAAGTGAAAAAAAAAAAAAAAAAAAGCCGTACTCTCGGAACGTCCCCCTCGTGTGCGTGCGTATGTTTGTGGCCCCACTCGGGCGACCACTAAAACCGAGGGGTGTGCAACGGCAGACAAAAGAAAGCAGAAAAACGGGCAGTGCGCGTGCGATGCGAGGGAACTGAGTACTAGGCACTGCGCCGTGCTCCCTATTGGGCTGCAGAAATTAGGTGCCTTTTTCCTTTTCCTTCGAATCACTAATAATAACTGAGTAGATCTGCGTGGGCGAAGTATGTTTTGAATAGCACCTCAGCTTTCCTTTTCTTTCCTTTTTTTTAGAAAAAAATGTCGTTTTCCAGAGGTGTGGTTTGCTGGGCTTGTTCATATGAATCCACAGCAATAAACATCATAAATACGAGATAAGGCACACATATATAGGAATGACACGACAACTGTTTTGTACTTGCTGCGTGTTCCTTTCTGCTACTGCTAACAAACTAAACACCGCAGAGTTAAACTAACTAAATTAACAATTAAACACAATTAAGATGTATACCTCCGCTTCTAAAAAATGTAGGCCACTCGAATTTCTTTGGTACCGGCTTCCTTTCCTTTATGCGTCGCAGCATTTTCCCCGGGCAAAAGTGCGTGAGCGCGAAAGTAACCCATCCCGTTCAACTGGGCTTGCTGTGCTCTGTACTTGCTAGATTAGGCTACAAGCGGAAACTTAGCAGGATACGCTCGCTCCGATTCGCCGTCTATCATATACTTTGGCAAGTTATGCATCGGACTGTTTCGCTTCAGGACGTGGGTTCGATTTCCGCCTACGACAGGCGCATTTCCATGGCAACGAAATCCAGGAACACCCGCGTATATATTTCCGTGCACTCTAAGTGTTCAGGAGTACCCCATAGCGGCGTTCCTCATAATTACATAAGGCTAGCTCCAAGGGGACGCGGGCGTTTGCGAACTCTTCACTCTGAGTCGGAACACCGTGCAACAAGGCGCTCGCGTGGTTACCCTGCCTCCGCCCCCGCTTCTATCACGCGCACCTTTAGACAGCCTGCGGTTACAGCCTAGGAACTGCGAGCTCACTTTGCGTATTTCTCTGATTCATTGCTCTTGCTTTGAATGATTGTACTTTGGGGTGTGGAACGCGGTTTCTGTCAGCCCAATATCGCAAACTTCACACCTAAATTTGTATACCTGTTTGCTCGAATCACAAATAAAGTTTATATAAAAAGCCTTAGTGGTAAGCTTCGGCCGTATTTGCGGTCACCCTGTGGCATGTGCGGGCACATATTCATTGGGATTTTCCGAATGGTCTACTCTACATCTCTTCTGGCACTTGGATTTGTATGTTTCGGCCCTAAATAGTAGGCCTCCTAAGTTTTTTTATTTCTTCAGTAAACCTCCTCAGGCAAGGTTTTACAAACGGCAGGTGGCATACATGCGTGATACGCTTGGGGTCCCGGTTCGTTCGCTGCTGTATATCCTTGTGCGCAGACCATATCGGTGACTACGCAGCAATTCTTGCGGTAGCGGGAATTTGCGTCCAATGCTGATGTGGTGAGCTGGAAACCCGAAGTATGACATCGTTCCACGCAACACAGCTTTGCCGTCGGAAGACAGTGACATCCGATTGATAGCCTCCGGCCGGGAATCTTAGACGCGTGCCTGTAGGCTTGTGTTGCTGCACTGGCGGCTGAAATCAACAGCTATTCCTCGATATCTGCGCAGTGCATGCTGTTGTGCTCGTGACACGCGATCGAACACCTCCTCTCTGTTTTCTTTGCTCAGCTCGTGATCAGCCGCCGCTTTCGCCTGAGGAGAAACGTTAGGAGCTAACAACTCAACGTCTTTGGAAAGTCTGCCGTGCTGAGAACTTGCGATGTCTGAGGATAGCGGGTCGTAAACTCGTAGCGTGAGTCGTAAGGCTGACGAGCCAACGTAGCCGAACTGGGACTTGCGCCTAGTAGCCAGACAAGAAGAGAAGCGTTTTTGAAAACGATAAGTTTATAAAAAGTATAGTTGGTATCGTTGTGCATAAAACACGTTTACATGAAAGCGACAGATGCGCATCGCGTTCATGTTAACAATGGCAATTCGCTAGGAAGGCGCATTGCAGTAATACGTCAGACAGGGATGGTATTGCGAGCCCCGGTCGAATCACAGGCCGTAAATCACGAAGAGAGTAACGGTGGCCTCCCGTCGTGCGAACTCCGGGCGTGCCTCTTTCGCTATAAGGTATTCATATTAGCGCAAAGCAAAAAACAAACACTCGAGAAGGAATTGGAAGGGAGCAGACAGGTCAGGCGCTGAAACCTTTCTGCTTCCTCCCACTTCTCTCTGTAGTCTTTGTTTCTTTGTTCGCGCTAATATGTATCTCTTTGTATAGTGGTTCATGAAGGAGAAAAAGGTGGTAATTTTTGTCTCCCGTGCTTCAGACACGGCTAAGCGCATGTATCCCTCTGACATCAATGAACTCGGCCAGCAACCACATGGCCGCTGCGGCGAAGAGAAGACGAGGGGTTCTGTAAACGGCGTCGCATCGCCTTTCCGAAACGCGCTTGCAAAGCCGATGCGCTACTGTCGCATTCATGTAAACGGGATTATAACCGGCCAGCTGGGGCGACTCCATTCATTCAACAAGACCGTCTCCACAAAATGGTCTCCACGTTGTCTGAGTGTGGCCCAGTTCATCTTCCCACGGTAGGGTAGTGTGCCTGCGTTGACAGTTTGCCGTAAACCGGCACGGCACGCACCTCGTTCACACGAATGCGACAACTGGCGCATCGCATCCATGTAAACGGGTGTAAGCGCTGGAAAGGCGCATCGCACAAATGCGCCAGGCAGGTGTGGATTTCGAGGGGTAAGCCGACTCATGGACCACCTTACACAATTGAAGGGGAACGCCGGCCCCTCCTCGAGTCGGCTTCGAGTGCACCCCTTCGATACTACACGACAGCTGCGGGGGCAGAAAGCGAGGACTTCTCGGGAGGGTTCATGCACTCCATGTAAACGGCGGCGCATTGCTCTAGGAAAGGTGATGTGCTACCGCTGCATTCTGTCGCATTCGTGTAAACGCAGCTGGAACGCGGCACTGTTTCCCACGGCAATGCAGTCTAATTGAGTTAGTGGGGGAGACAAGGGTTTCCCAAAAGTCTGTAGGCTAACCAATCCTTCCCTGGGAAGAAGGGGTGCACTATGCACGAGGCAACACCACCAAGACTGGTGTAGTCTAGACCCCACGAGTACAGCAGATGGGGCATAACATCCACTGTGCTAGCCTGAAGCTGAGAGGCAGCATGGGGGGGGGGGGGGGGGGGGAGGGCGATTGAGCGAGGATGAGAGCAGGTAATAAAATGTGTGCTGCAGCACGAAAGCCGACAGTCTGTGCTTAGTAACGGGAGACGCTAGAGAACGGAACGCATTTCATTCGCATCCACTGGTGTCCACTGCTCGCGTAGATTTGAGCTTCTCGAGCGTGCGCTGTGCACTCTTAGAAAAAAGGTAGTAAATGGTTAGTAAATGCTTGCATTTACTACTTTCGAGCGTATTTTACTACCATCGCGAAATCTGTTTACTAGCCAGCAGTTAGTAAAGGTCGTAAAGTGCTACCTTCACTAACCAGAAAGTTTACTTGGTGTTTTTAACTAAGTAACTACTAGCCACCCACATTGCCAGATCTTTCGTAGATGCGCAGTATACTTTGCCGTAATCGTGACAGTCTTTAGCAAAATTTAAACAATTTTTGTTTTGTTGATTACCTTGGAATTAAAGTTTCGTGCTACGTGATGGCACGCATATAAGCAAATATAAGGGCACACGACAATGTGTAGAAAACATCAATTATTCTTCTAAATTCTATGATTGCCAACCAGTACACGGTGCATAGGAGCATAGTCTTCAAGCCGCTGCTAGAGTAGATATCAGCTACGTAAAAGTCTTGCTATTCTGTGTGTGCACTTGCGTGTGTTTTCTCATTCGTGATCAATTCATGCCTCTATGTATGTTGGTTGCTTTGTGTACCTACCACGGTAATTACATAAAGTAATTAGCGGCCATTCGTTAATGTACGAGGACAATGCCACTTCGTTTTTTTAGTCCTTTAGGTACTTTTGTAATAGAATCATCTTTATATGGCAATGCACACGCACATATAAACAAAATAGGCGTAAGCCTCTAATTGAGTTGTTAGCGCGGTTACTAACAACTTAGTAATGGACTAGCCATTCGAGCTAGTACTATTCACTCACTAACTAAGGTAGCAAGTTCCACTAGCCTGCATTTTACTACCTTCACTTACTAAGAGGCTAGTGTATTTTGTGACAAGTAAACGGTTAGCATTTAGTCAGTGAATATGCCGACCTTTTTTTTCCAAGAGTTGTCGCAATCGGCGAGCCACCCTTTGCCTCGGGCGCCGGGACGGAATAAAGGCAGCCGCCTCACTTTGCGGCGATAAGGAAGACGCCGGCTGTTTCTCATGCACCAGGAGGTGCATGGTTGCAATTGCTCGAAACAACACCATTGTCGCTGGTGCCGAAGCGGTAATGCGACACATGGCGCCTTTGTGCCCCAGGAAAGGCCGTGACGCCGAGTTTCCGCCGAAGACGGACCTCGGACTACCGCACTGTGCGTCTCCGGCTGTTAGGCCGTCTACGCTTCGATCAGCGCCAGCTTGGTGTCAATTACTGACAATTTGGGTGAAACGACCACTCATCATGTTATTGTAACGAAATCAAAATCCTATTGAAATAGCGTACGCGAATAGAGAAGTCGTTCCCCCGACAAGAGAATAACGCACCAGGACCATTCATGCCACGCATATATGTCGCTCAAGACGTAATTGCTTCAGCTCTGTCATAGAAATGGTTTTGCGGTTCGTCTGATGCTTTGCACACGGTAACATGATAAATAAATGCTGCCTCAACCAAAAGATGAATTGATACTACTCTGCTGAAGTTTCAATTCAAATGAAATAAATGACGGTACGTATAGCAGGGAAAACTGTGCTGCTTAGGCAATTAGCACGGGTTTGACACCGTGGGTCAGAGCGGCAGCGTTGTAGCACGCAATTGCCAAACTACCCGTCTTTCGAACATTCGGAAGCTTAGGTTACATTCGGAAGCTTATGTTACACGGTGAAGGAAGAGCACAGCTAGTCAAATAGAATTTGTCTTCTCCTACAGACGAACGAGAAGTTGTGTCGGGTATAATGAGGGGAGGAGGGGGGGGTGGAGGTGTTACACACGACCACTGGGCGCGTTTCTTCCATGGGGGAAGGAAGGAGTACATACGAGTTTGCTTACACCCCGTGTTGCAGGTCAGGGTAAAACTGTGCCGTGTTCCCAACAAGGGCCGCAGAAATAGCGTCACGACCCTCTACAGGGTATCACAAACGGCAGAGTTTTGACAACGGGACAGAGTTGAATGCTATCCTGGAGGCAGTCTCGTCTTTATTCTTTCTTTTTCTTCCTGTCAGACCACCATGTCTCACGTTCCAGCACAATTGCAGTGACAACGATGTCTTCTGCATACTTTTGGCGCGGAAAGATTGCTGTCAATTCTACTGCGCAAATATATATATATATATATATATATATATATATATATATATATATATATATATATATATATATATATATATATATGTATATATATATGTGTGTGTGTGTGTGTGTGTGTGTGTAACACACTCAGAAACGACGCAGGGTTTCTAGGTTCGGTAAAAGATTCTCAGAAAAGTCAGACACGCGTGCGAAGCAATTTTATTTACGTTCCGCTCGGGGTCCGAGCTTTATCTGATGAAGCTTAGACCTCCAGTGAAACGTAAATAAAATTGCTTCGCACACGTGTTTTTTTTTTCACTTTTCTATATATATGTGTGTGTGTGTACGCGAACAGAACTTCCCTGAGCATTTGCAAATAATTCATAAACTGTGAATAGAAGCCCTCATGTCACCACAATTATTTGGAGAATAATTACTGCATAATTATAGCGTTCTCTCTACAAAATATTGCTGTCAATTCTTTCTCGAGAGAAATAAAATCTTTAGTACATAGATCGATTGTGTCATGATGTGTAACGGCATATAGAGTGGTAGACGTAAGTGGCTGTTTACTTGAGGAAGTACATAGAAATGGAACAAAGAAAAGGGAGAGTTTATTATGATGACCGCTGTCTAGCTCAAGCAGATGACTGAGTAGTGACAATCAGTAAATGAGGTAGGAGTAAACGACAGCGACAGAGGGGATTATTTACATAAGTACACTGTACACGGAAGGATGTGATGTCTCATGGTTCGCTTGTGATGTGACCTTCGCGATAGTTTGTCACCCAAACCCGCATTTCGGCACTGTATGTCACGGAGAGCAGCTGGCCAGGCAGCCTACGTGAGCGGTTTGCAGCGCAATTGTTCCTCCCGTGAAAAGAACCGCACCGCTGGGGACAGGGACAAGTGAGCGAGGGTCATCACAGAAGGAGAGATAGAAAGAGGCGTCGTTGAAGGGGAGAAAAAAAAAAGCAGCCCTTGCGGCAGCGGCGCGTAAATAGTTATACTACCAGGAGAAAGAGGCACCTCTTTTCTAGACAGTGGCATGGGAGTACGAAGGCTCTCTGGGCCGTGCTTTTTTTTTTCTTTGGGGGGGGGGGGAGCGGGAGGGAAGGGGGGGGGGGCGTGAAGCACATCTGAAACTTTTCAAAGGAGCAGCGGCGCCCCTGAAAAGAGTGGATTAGTTGCAGCAGGGAGAGGCTCTTCGCTGTCGCGACGGCCGGAGAGCGCATTTTCCTGTCTTTTTTCCAAACGTGACTTGGTGGCGTCTTCTGGCGGCTCAGAATGAAACTACACTGCAGTGGAACCCCCACCTTAAGGGACTCACAGTGCCCAGTGAAAGCAGCCCCTTCTGTCTTGGAATTCTTCACTACATAACACCTTTGCATTGTAGCGAAGTTGATTTTTAGAACTGTTCCGGCTGCAAGCAGATTGATACAAGACAGTACTGGCTCAAGGCTAAGAGATAACTAACATGGCAGTAGTTGTGGCTTCTAATAATAATGTCTCGCATTTGTAATCAAAGCACAAAGTCTGAACAAATGTATCCCAACGAGTTTTTTCAGCGTCTGAAATTTCAGATGTCCTTGTACATTGACTATAAGGGCATGTGGCAGTGCCACAAAAGCATCTGAATTATCAGGCATGTTCGAAAATTGGCACTCTTTAACTGTAAGTTTAGCTTCCCCTTCAGATTTGTCATAACTGGAACGAGACTTAAGATAGCCACTGTCCATTTAACCATCCGCAGCTAATCAGTGCTTTAACCCTTCACGGTCCATTGTTGGGCCCCTCCCGACAACTCAACATGACCACAGTGGACCACTGTTGGGCACCACACGCACGCTGCCCAAAGATCGCTGAAAGTCTTGGGCACAACATTAACTGCAAAAGTAAAGATGTGATTAGTTCCTTATGCACAGTTCTTGTTTTTCTTTTGCAGTGCTCAAAACAGTCAAAATATTTTGGAAACAGAACAGCCGGAAAAATGGCAAAGGTTTCGGACCGCAAAGGGTTAATGACAGGCAGTCTTTTGAGGGCGTAAGTAAAGCAAAGCCCACTCACAGGACAAAGTACTCCCACTTCTCGTCGTCCGAGTCGATGTACGAAGCCGCGTCGATGAACCACAGGATAAAGCTCTGCATGCGAGCGTGATAATCCAGAAAGCCAGGAGTCGTCACACTCGCAGAGTACAGCTCGAACGTGCGAGACAGGCCACCTTGGAAGAGAAGGAGCACACTAGCCAAGTTACTACTGGTCTGCGAACACTATCGCTGCTACATAGCCTATTTGTTCACATTCACTGAAATTGTGCACACTTAGTTTTGTCCTATACCAGCTTGTTTATACAGTTAAACCTGGTCATAACAAAATTGACAAATTCCAAAAAAAATGTGTTATAAACAGGTTTTCGTTATATCAAGTTTCAGCACAAAAATTCGGAAAAGAAACGCACAAGTTAAACGCAAGGGGAACTGAAGGCAGAGCTCACCCAAACCATTTATTTAGCAGCAAAAAACTGCGTTATTTTGCTCTACTGCTTGTTTGTGAGGGATGGCAATACTGAACGTTTGTAGGCCATTAATACAATGCTGCTCGGTCATCAACTAGCCGTAGCCTCCGAGAATTGCTCCGGCAACGCACCGTCACGGCACGACGCAAGACTGCACAGCGCATGACGACGGTGACGAGTCGACCTCCGAAGATCCGTCGTTGTCACCGTGGTTGCGGACAGTTTCCACCAGCACCTAATCTGACATCTCCCCAGTAGTGACGACACAGTCACGTCGTCAGGGGCTGCTCCATGCGCGCAGTGAAACCACGCACACGCGCACCGTGTCAAAAACGAAGAGCGAACTCTATATGCGACGCGGCCCCACATATACAGCGCGAGCTCGAAGTGTAACGACACGGAGCAAGTTCTTTTTAGTGGCGTCACCTGGTGTCACGTTAACGAAGTGCAGTTCAAAGACTACTGTAACAACCGAAGCGTGGCGCTGCCAACATAAAAACCGATTTTCTTTGCGTTCTTTCTTTTTAATAAAGCCGGCGCAGTTATACTCAGCAACAACTTATCTTGACTGTGGAGCAAAGGCTATGAAGGCGGGGCTTCCGCACATTTGTGTTGCTCCGCAGGTAGTATGGCAGCTTGCGGCTGATTTCTGTTTTACTCCCTCACATCGTTAACGCGTTCAGAAAATTATATGCACGAACAACGTGAACGGGAGAAACATTTCGATTGTTTAGTGTACATTTTAGTGTCATATTACGGGTATATTTTTCTTCGAGAACTAAACAGCGCCTTTTCGGCTGCACACTGACGTCATGGACACCATGTTTACAGTGGAAAACAGGCTTGCTGAAAAGGTGGTGCTGTCTAAAAAATGGAAAGAAAAGGAAGGCATTCTTGCAAAGTGAACAATAACTGTATTTTATTTACGACTTCCCGCAACTCCAAGTCTCACAATAAATAAAGTAGCATTTATTTCAGCAAGGCAAATCAGACAATTATCAGTAATTTTAAGTACTATTTTTTTGGTGCAGTAGCAGACATGTGCTTTGGTTCTGTAGCTTCCACAGTGCTGTCAAGAAAAGTTGTCAGGTGTAGCAAGATGGCACCCGCGAGCGGCTGGATGAGGTTTGAAGGGAGGGAGGAGGGGGGAGGGGGGAGGCACGCCTCCACACGCGCCCTCGGTGGCAAGAAATCTGGCTCGAGGAGCACAGGCCTCGCCTGCTCGCCTCACATGCATCCGCATGCACAACCGAGCACTCGCTCTCGCCTCGCAGTCGCCGGGGCTTTGAGCGCGCCACGCGCACAAGCGACGCCGCTTCGTGCTCTCGTCGGCGAGGCAACCGCAGAAGATGAATGCGGCTCCAGCTCGTGCAAAAATGACAAAATTTGGGGCAAAATCCCTAGGTTGTTGGCAGCGAAAATTTATATCAATGGTGCCTCCCGTTGCCACTTTGTTACACAGAGGTCACAAATACATGTGCTTTTATGGAGTAACAGCGGGAAACAGAAAAAATTCGTAATATCGCGGAATTCATTGCATGGAGGTGCGTTATAGACAGGTTTAACTGCATTACTTGTAGCTGAAACTGTCACTGGTTGATGCATTACTGTATTTAATTTTAGCTGCTTTGGGAACTATATTGCAATAACAATTTGTACTATTCATAGCCATATCAGCCTTCCTATTGAAATCACACATTGCTTTCTCACAAGTGTCAGTTGAGACGTGAACAGATGAGTCTGCCAGCGTAACCACCAAAACAAGACCAGCACAAAGAATTTATTCTCAGCCTTGAGATTTACTGGAGCTGAACAATCAATATAGTTGGCAGCATGCATACACTAAAGAGCAAAACGATTTTTCTCATATTAGTAAACTACTCTCTCACAATGCCGAAAACACCAAACTTGCTGCGAGAAGACGCTTAGTAAGCGAGAAAAACCACAAAAACAAAATGAGGGTGGCGGCGCCACCTTGATGTTTCCGCACCATTCGTTGTGACGTCACGGGTTTTGACAGCGCCTACTAGGGACTACATAGTTCCTAATCAGTAAAAATGAAGTGCATTGTCCTCTGAGGGGGCCATAGACGTAACATACCAAGTTTGGGGTAATTTTGTTGAGCCAGCGGCGCCAAAATACAATATATACACTTTGAAATCCGTGACGTCACGCGGGGAGATTTCGGTGCGAAATTCAAAAATTAAACTTTGAACTTGATTTTCTCCTCCATTAATAAACCTATGATGGCGCAATTAATGACATTTGAGTTCTCAGAGCACAATTTATCGATCTAGGCCGTACCATTTTTTCTCTTTAGTGTCCAGCAGTTAGGTTTCTCGCAGCAGCTCCATTCTGATACAGGTGTTGTGTCCTTCAAAGACCCATACTATTCATTATTGCGGCTATCTGCCTTTATTATTTCTAAGATGAAACGGATGTTACAGGTGAAAAAAATTCTATACTAAAACTCAGAGGCACCCCATTTCAATGGTTTGAATGCTTGATGTGACAGTTTTCATGGATTATACTTTGAGCACAAAGTATATTCACTACCTTTGTATACTTCTGAGCAACAGCCCCAAAAAAGGCATTATTCCTGGGTTCGATCCCTGGACCAGCATGGATTTTTGTCACTTAAGAAGCTTTCTTTATGAAAAATCCACATAACACTGAGCTACAAACGGTGGTTGTCAATTTTCCCTTTCGTAACACCTGTGCCACTTTGTGGGTTTCTGCAGAGTGGATTTGACAAGGCTTGTTATTCGAAAATTCGAAGTATTTGAAATGAATGAATGGCTGTACTTGAAGTATTCGAAATGAATTAATAGCATGCAACCCCCCTGTACAGGTGGTTTCACTGCAGTGCAGGGGTGCTATACCGTAAATACAATTTTCCAGAGAAAATCCACACTGCCGCGAAGCCTCACTTCAAGGTTAAACGAACATATTACCCTCACATCAATTCATAATTCTGTTTAAAAGCTTTTTATACTGGCTTATATGCTCTAAATACAGTAAATTTTAAAATGTTGCATATTTTATAGGTTATCACTTGCATTCTACCGAAAGTCAAATCCTGCTACTATTCAAAGTTGGTTCCACTTCCCTTTGAACCAAAAAGAGTGACATTTGTACATGCCTTGTTTCAACTTTAAAAAAATATTGTGCAGGTTAGTTTGGCAACGACAAATATGCTCATTTTTCTTTCTAATATGTGATATATACTATTCAAATTTGATTCAAAATTATTCAACCAAATCACTATTCACTTCGAATTCACTTCAAACCTAAAATTTACTATTCACACAAGCCTAAATTTGACGTATTCACTTTTGTAAAACCTTCGACATAAGCATTTAAAATGCCACGAGATGATGCTGCAATCAGAGAAAGATCATAAACTAACACAAGGAACCATGTTGCAATGTTATACATTTCTGTGTGCATGTAAAGAGGCTATTAAGGGGAGATGCAGCTCGAAGACACTTTTTTTTTTCATATTCATCCTAGAGCAATGAAACTTGGGGTATTTGTAGAGATTTTTATGCTGATTTCAAATATATAATTAGTTTTCTTGTAAGTTGCATACTTTTTGTTCTGCACCATGACAAATGTGTAAAACACAGGCCTTGTAGCCCCCCCATTTCGATCCTTAAACTTCTATATAGCTTGACAATTGATGGCTCCTATTACTCCAATTGAACTGTAGAGTGCCAAAAGCTATTCAGAAAGTGCATATAAAATATTTACTAGACGTGAAAAATTCAAACATGGGAAGTCCATATTACCCAGACCCCAGTAAATGTTTACTTGCAAATTTTCTAACATGCATAACATAATATTGAGATTTCGAGGAGGTAACTGCACTCCTCACACATTAGAGAAAATTTGGGCAAAATTTCATGTGGATCCGAGCACCAGAAGTACCAAAAACAAGAGGGCATGCTGAAAAAGTTGTCGAAAAGTGTGTTTTGAGAAAAGTGAATTTTAAAGATAAAATTCAATGTTTATTTATGAAAGAGGTCATGAAATGCGATCAAATTTGCACACAAAAGAGGGAAATTGTTCTTCTAGTTGCCACTGCCGCTAATATGAGCCCACACCATAAGTTTCTCCCTCACGGCTCTTTCGAGCTGATTCCTCCGCAAGAGATTTCTTCTTCAGCGCATGCCGATGAGCCCTTGCTTCTCCTGTTAGCTTTCCAGACATTTTTTGCTGGCGTGTGCTGTACCGTGATGTGCCAAGTGCAACCAGGTCATGAGGTGAGAGCACGCCCAATACTTCCAGGACACGTCCAAAGCTGGAGTGCCCTCGATTAAAACACAGAACAGCCATGACAGTGGCCATCTCCCCAACATATCTTGAGGCAAATCATGTCTTCGGACAGAGGAGCCAAATTTTACTGTTTAGCGACTCCGCTGCATTCTGAGTTTTGCCCTGAACACAGTGCGCAAGCAGTTTCTCGTCGGTGAGCCTTTTGTAGATGGGGAGTATTGCCTTTCCCTGGGCCTTGGTGAGCAGGGGTGTGTGTGCCGATGCAGGTTTGCCCAAGGCTTCGGCACGCCTGTGTTTCCACCAAGATCCTGGCCGATCCGGGCAGAATTCGTGGATGCTCGCACCATCTGATGAGCAGAAATGAAACTACGGGGCCCAAATCGCCTGGTGCATGTCCTTAATGATGCTCCTATTGCTTGTGATGGCGACCTGATAATATGTCTGCAGCTTCTGAATCGCAGGCTCTTTTAGCTTCTCCCCTATTGGCAGTGGCTCGTTGAGTTTGCGAACAGCAGTCCCGAGGCGCTTTGCTACGTGGTTCGTGCAATCCTCTTTTTCAATGTTCACAGCATCACCATAGAGATTCGCTTCAACAACTGCCGTGTACACTTTTGAGTCGCCGTCGCTGAGGAACTTATTGAACCGCAATGGTGTGTCATAAGTCTGCCTCCTTTGCCAAATGTGCACGGCAGCTTCTGCTTCCATAGCGTGGGCCGAACAGTCAATATTTCGCTCACAGACAGGGCCTGAAACGCTTGCCTAATTTCTTCCTCTTCATCTGGCAGAGCCTGGTGCTGACAGCAGGCTAGGCAGAAGTTTGACAGGACTCCGAAGTCCAAACAAAGTCCAGTGTCGAGGGACACAACTGTACCAATGCCATTGTGGCTTTTGTGACCGCGTTTCTGCCATGTACCATCGTACATTACGGCAATGTCGTCCCTACCAACTGTGAGTTCCCTAGACATTGCAAGATTTGCAGAGATGGCATCCATTGCCACATCACGGACTTTCCGGCTGATGGCTGTGATGGACGTGTGGTGCAGTGGCTTTTGCAAACCAAGAATTCCCGCAAATCGGACCAGCTGCTCGTAGCCCATCCCAACAAAGCGCGCCGCCACAACAGCTTTCACATTGACAGCGTAGCTATCACGCGAGCTCCCGCTGTCATAGGTCCTGCTTGCGAACGGTACGTCACCCGCAGCGCTCACGGTAGCCTCCCCACTTGAAGAAACTCGCCGGGATGTATACATCGCCGAAAGAATAGTTTTGGGGCACTCACTGTTTGCACAGTGTAGCTCCACAAACGATGCAAGTCCTTTCCGTTTGTCAGCTGGTTCCCGGACGCGTGATCCCGAACAGCGACACGTTGGACACACTGCGCCACTCACCAGGATGTTCAACGATGTTATGTGAGCGATCAATGAAGACTCGTCATCCCGTGACCTTTCTTCATCGTCGAAGAGTCCGATCTTTTTTTGGGAGGCAATGACGTACTTGAACGCCGCAGCAAACTCGTCGGATGCATCGACATCGCTGTCACTAGGCCTGGAGGCAGCAGATGCCCTTGCCGTCGGGCGAGTGTTTGGCTTCGATTTGTACCGGTGTCCTCAAAATTTGTTCGCTGAGCAAACAAATTTGAGGACACCGGTACAAATCGGTGCAGCGACGGTGACAAATTTGAGGACACAAATTTGTTCGGTGAGCCTGCTTGCTATGGCTTTCTTCGTCCATAATGAAGATAAAGACATGAGAGAACCACTGTTCAGCTGCGCAGCTCGATGAGACACTGACGCTGCAAGTAGGCTTCACAACACACAAGGCGCGCGCAGCAGCCAATGGCGGTCCCCGATCCGTACCACATGATGTTGAGAATTTTCTTTGCATATTTATCGAATAAATGTGAACCATCGCAAGCAATTCAGTGAGGTACGTACCTCTTCCGATCTTGAAGGAGTGAAGCAGTTCACCAAATGGCCGGAATGCAGTTTCTTTCGGAAGTATTGACACAAACTCGTCAATGTTCGTGTGGACGCCAGACGGCAGCTTCTCCAAGACGGTTTTGAGCACGTCGTCAGCCTGGAAGCAAAAAATGTGATCAATTTTCTCACCACCAGACACGCGTCGCGACTTTCAAAGGAGTAAACATTTTATAGTAGTTATACAAACACCGGAGGGATACCTGCACCATCACCGATGCACTGTCATGTTCAACATTACACAAGAAACCCGACAGCGTCAATCTTCAGAAACAAGCAACATATCTTGTGTAAAAACGAGGGTAGTCTAAAAACGAGGGTAGTCATACTATGACTACCCTCGGGTATGCACCCTGCCGGTGACATGAAACTTGTAGCAATGTGTATTCCACAGTGTGGTAGTATAGTGGTCCGAGCGAGCAGAAAAACTTGAAGTCAGGAATGCCAACAGCTTTCAGTCTAACGTACTTCGTGCACCATCGATTCACACGTGTGGAGTCGTGTAGCGTCCCAGCTAGACAGCCCCGTATAAACTTAATCGCTATGCTTCTCATACACTAGCGCAGGGGTTTCAAACTCACCCCAGCTAGTGGGCCGCAATCATGCAATTTAATCCCGCAAGGGTCGGGAGAGTGAAAGTTGAAGCGGGCGTGGGGGGGAGGTGAAAGGGAGTGGACATCAGGATTCGAGCAACATACCGATCTTCAGAACGACAAAATCTGGACATCAATTCTGAAATATAGAGCTTTTGTTTCATGGTAATGTTCCAACATATGGTGACTTTATGGGATGCCTCACAAAAGAAATGCTTGAGATCCGTCACATCTGTGTAGCATATCTGAACAAACCATTATCAATCGCAACAGGAGAGTAAATAATGTGAGTACCATTTAGCAAAATTTAACGCGCATGAATGTACTTAAGAAAAAAAATATAGGACAAAAACAGTCACGTGCGGTCCGGGTTACTAGTGACAGATCTGCGGGCCGAGTGTTTAAGACCCCTGTGCTAGTGGTTCTACGGCTCCATCAAACTGATTTAGCATAGCTCTCTTGTAAACAACAGAGCGGATGTGTGTCAGACACGCGACTTCACGCTCGGGCAAAGCAACACGGACACTCTGTCGGGTGACAGGAAAGGAAGAAACTGCCTGATGATGTTGATGGCTTTTCGTGGCAGCATCGCTTGCGACAACGGGCGGAGCACCATCGGCGTACCTTGAGGCCGTCGCTCTTTTTCAGATCAATCTTTTCGGTGTAGGACATGCCGAGGTATGGAGTGAGTGAGCAGCATCCGTAGTACAGTTTGACCTGCAAGTCCCGGTAACCAAAGATGCTTTCCCTGAAAAATAATGAAATAAAATGCTAAGGTGAGAAAAAGCAGACCAATGACCCTTTCTCACCAGTTCCTGCATTTCCCTATTATTCCTGTTTATCTCTGGGTGTTTTCACGCTCAATTTTTCAAGAAACATTTTTTTCACAAATTTGTTACTTATGTTATTTACAACATTTTAAGGCAGTACTCTTGCTCTGTAAGTATACTTTGCTGTAGAATGCTTTCTTTCTCTTTTGAATCTATATACCACGAGCATTCAGTAATTGTATGTTGTCATTTTTAATTATATTGTGCACAATTATGATATTAATTTTGTTTTGCTCTTTGTATAAACAACTGTTACCATCATATCTGTCTGCCATAAAGAGCTGCTGCTATCTCAAATTGTCATTACCAGGATGTATCATGGTTTGAACATAGCATTACAGCTCCCAAAGCTTATTCACACACAACTTGAATGTCTGGCTTTTCTGCAGCGATATCTAAAGTGACACACGCCATGGTGGCTGGTACAATAATCGTGTACTTAAGAGTAAAAAATCCAAAATTATTGAAATTAATCCAAGGTCTCCCACTGCAATGTGCCTGACAATCTTATCAAAGTTCCAGCATGTTAAACTTCCAACGTAAATTAACTGAAAGCCTTAAACGCTGCACATTTCCAACTAGCCCAGCATTTCTCAATTTTCCCAACTAAGTAAGAATATAACAGTGATACTAAAAATCTTTAGGAATGTGCCAACAATTTTTATATAAACTTTACGTTGCTGTAAAGAACTATGATAACAAAAGTAGCAGCGAATTAACGCAACATGTGGAAACTATGAAGATGCGACCTTTGCAGGAGGCCCATATTTTAATGAGAATGCGCAGACCCCACACAACTATTGCACTTGTTCATATATATTCACTTTTAACTGCTCAATTTGGACGATACAGTGGGGCATGGATACTGGTTTGACACCAGAAGGTGAAGAGGCAGCAACGGTTTCCTTAAAATAACCCTCAGCTTCACAATCATGTGCCTTGCATTACAACAAATTTAATTCGTAACTGTAAAGCTAGCTTCCTTACAAGGCATTTTGCTAAGGCAATGTTGTCATCAGTATCTGAACCAAATGTGTAAATCACACTCCCACACCAGAGGAGTACAGTATATCACTCCAAAATTGTTTA
Organism: Rhipicephalus sanguineus; assembly: GCF_013339695.2. Classification (NCBI taxonomy): domain Eukaryota; kingdom Metazoa; phylum Arthropoda; class Arachnida; order Ixodida; family Ixodidae; genus Rhipicephalus; species Rhipicephalus sanguineus. Next base: position 166,710,983 of record NC_051180.1, on the reverse strand, counting down.
GAATTTCCTTTCCTATGGGTTTTCTAGATCCTCACCATCTTCCTCTCAGTTCAACCTGTGACCCAATTCGTGAAGAAATCCGATAAAATTTACGTTAAAAAATCAAGGAAGTCAACAGCAGCACTGTCATTCTACATATTAGTTAAGCTCATTAGCTTAAGCGACTGCTCAAATTAAACCCTTATCATACCTACCAACTAGAAATTTCAAAAAAATTTTCGTGCACAACACTAAGATGAGGAGAATAACATGCACTCATTTTTAAGACTTGCCCTAAACATAGGAAATCTGGAAAATAAGCATTCACTTTATTAATGATAATTAGACTTTAAATGCAGTATACAAGCAAGAGCAAACAGGAGCAGCAGAGTGTGCCAGACAGCAAGCTATTTTTGGATCAGAATAACTTTTTCCGGCTACTTTATTACCAACTTCACACACTTGTAAAAGCTTCCTCGAAAGGAAATCCCCTCTAGCATTTTTATTCCACCGTCGAACTTCCGACATAAGGGTCAGAGACCGGCGGACTAAGCTTTTTTTGTAAACGAACTTATGTTTTGTAAAACTTGACAAAATGTGAAATTAATCGTAGAATTAGCTGAAGTTCGTAAACTTTACGTAAAATTTGAGTTATCTCGAGGTTTTCACTTTTTCATGGTAACAAACAGTCACAGAGACCAACATTGTATGTGACAGTCGCGCGGCATTAACAGTGCTCATGCAAAAACAATGAACATTTCAGCTGTCATACTTTGAGAAAGAAACCAAAATAACTTCATCAATGCTAACAGCACCTCTTTATGCAATAAAAATTCACCTTAATATGATAACATTTACATCCAGTTGTTAAGACTTCAGATAACAAGATTAACATTGAAACATTTGACAGCCGTTAGTTACGTTTTATTACGAAAAGCAAGAATCGCAGCATTAAGTGCATTGTTCGCCGCAGAAAGCGAAAGGGCAATGCATTACTTGTGTCTAAGGAACTCGCAGCTTTCATTTTTTTTTCTGTAAGACATGCGAAACATGTGTCGATGAATAGCGCGACAACTGTTTCTGAACGCAATACATGCACGCCGAGTGATTTGTACGGAAACCACGCCGGCTCGCCCGCCTGACAACACATCGACACGGAACTGGCAAGGACGAGGTAGGTGCGAAAACATGCTTTCTTACCCCTCGCCGAAGATTTGATGTGACATCTCCGGTTGAAAGGCGATGTCATCATCTTCGATGTCGTCGGTCGTCATAACTGGAACGATTCCAGCACAGACCATCAGCAAAGGTACGCCAATCAAAAGCGCCAGCCTCTTACCCAACTTGAAGAGGACGACATCGTTTGCAGAGACGACATAGGCCTCCAGAGCCTCTTTCGACAAGGAGACAGCTACGAGGAATAAGAAATCACGATTGTTCAGCATAACAACGGCAAATATAGATCGCCGGCAACGCCGCAGCTGGCAAGGCGAAAAAAAAAAAAAGTGGCACTGACTAACGACGACATGTGTTTCCGAAAGCACGAAATAGTACATGGCCGCTAAAAATGCCAGCGATCTCGTGTCACATGCTACACGATAAGTCACGGCTACGCAGTAGTGAAGACTTCATCACCCAATTTAAACGTTCACAGCTAAACAGCGTAGTTTCTACTACTCCCAGGAGCAAGCAGAGCAAGTCCACGCGAGCGCTTCGCGTAAATGTCAATGCCGTCGATACTCTTACAATCGGAACAACATACGGATACGTTTCGAGTATTAATCGTCATTCCGCGTATTCCGGTACGTGCCATCGTACGATTAGTCCCACATAATGCGCTCAGACGGAGTCTCTACACCGCCAACACGGCACTACAGGTACTCACCCGCCATTTTCATTGCTTGTTTTCCCGCCGAGTCACGTTTCGCGCATCCGGAAATGACGTCGCTCTTCAGAACTGAAGCCGGGGCCAATCGCGTCTCGCCAAAGATTTGTCCAATGGGAGGGAGGAATGCAGACTGCTGCTTCCCTTTTCACATCATGGCCACTGAGAATGCTGAAGTGACCTTGCTGGAAGAAAAGGTACGGCAAAAGTTAGGATGTTTAGGTTGTGAGGATAGCGAAACCGCCTTGCGTTACAGTTTCCTTAGTTCGTGCTCTAGAGTTATGCCTGTTTTTCGTTGCATTATTTTTGTTTTATCCTGCATTTTTCTGTATCTAGGCCGGTATGGAAGATTACGGTCTCTTGAGCTTGCTCCTCAGCCGTGCATCATGCGAGGTATGATATTGAAGCCCGGTGCCGGTGAAAATGTTCTTGTTTTCTTTCGTTTCGTTGTTACTCATCACCCTGTTTTCTTTCTGTGTGGCTGCTTTAGCTCGCCTGTATGCATAGCCTGCTCGCGAACTAGTAATCTCACAAACGTGTCATCTCTCTCGTCAGTTGCACATAGTTCTCTTATTTCACTCCTCCGCCTTTCCGATGCTCAGAGCGCGACCGTTGTAGAAAGGACGCTCGTGCCGTTAGCGAGCGTTAATATTTTACGACTGATTCACATGACTCGCTCGGAGCTACTGCAATCGCTCTTCGCGAGCGGGGAGCTCGTCTTATCTTCACCTTGCCTCACTGACGTTTCATTCATATGCTGCTTATTACAATTACACGGCATTGTGGAATGACCACGAACTGTGCCACGTTTTCGTTTCTTCTGCAGAGAAAGAAAAAAAAGGGCGTAGACCACGCGCATTATAGATCGGGTCGATGAGTTGCTCGCTTTTAATTCGTTGGCAAGACTTTCAAAGCGCCGATGTTTATAGTTTAGGTAACAGGGACGAAATTCACCTTGTGCCAACAACTTTCGCTTATGAACACGCTAAAGCATAATTGGTTGTGCAGTCGTTATAAACATCGAATGTATCTTGTAGCAGTTATACGGGAGAAGCGCGTTTGGAAGGCTTCACATAAATAAAAGAAGTGTACGTTGTGTTAGGTGTTCTTGACGCGCTAAGAAACGTATATTTGCGATAATCTCACGTCAGAATTTATGAAGCATTTGTACTGAACATAGGCTTTGAAAGTTAGACGCTAGTGATTCATAAAGGAGTGCCGTGACGTTTTTTTTTTTTTTTTCTGTTAAATCCAACTGCACAGTACTACAGCTGCTTATGTCCGAAAGCGGTAAAACTGCGATCTGTCAGTGTCATCTGTGTTGTTTAGGATTTATTGCCCATGAAGACATGTGCACATTAAATTCAACATATCGCTGACAGTGCAGTGTTTATATATGTCATGTGTACCTCTGTACCACCAAGGTCATTTCAAGAACTGACATGTCAGAAGCAGATGCAGTATGTCTTTGCTTGCTTGCAAGTGTGCACATTTCGCAGCATTGGGCAAATTAACTTGCCTTTAATTGCCACATACATGTGGAAATATTTGTTAAGTGCATGTCTTTTATTTTAAACCAATGGCAGGCTCTAAAACAACACATTTGAGCAGACACGTTCATTTTTGTTAGTATCTTAAGTTTTTAGATGCTGAGAGTGGGGAGAGCCATGCAATTGTCAAGATAGTTTATTGTTGGTAACAATCTGTCATTTCAGCGATTCAGCATATTCTTTATTTTGCATGTATTTTTCTTGGCTGATGTGTGTTAGTGCTGTAATTTGTGCTAATTTTTCAGGTGAGACGCATGCTTAACTATGTGCACGAATTCATTATGCTTTGTAGTGCCAGCTAAACTTGCCTGCATTCACTATCTACATGCTACTAGTTCAAGAAGTCTAACTCTTTTTTCTTTTCTCTTTTTCCTTTTTTCCTTTTTTTTTTTGTATTTGTGGTGCATTGCAGGGAAGCCAGCAGTACATACGACGAGCTGACAGTGACAGGCTTCGTGAGGTCTTTGATAAGGTGAGCACAACCCATCTTGTTTATTTTTCTTTCTTTCTTTCTTCTTTTTTTTGTGTGTGTGTGTGAGCAGATACTTGGAGCATCGCGGCGGCTGCATTTTCGATGGAGGCGAAAATGTTTGAGGCCCGTGTACTTAGATTTAGGCGCATGTTAAAGAACCCCAGGTGGTCGAAATTTCCGGAGCCGTCCACTACGGCGTCCCTCATAATTTTATCGTGGTTTTGTGACATTAAACCTGAGATGTTATTATTATTAGATACTTGGAGCATAAGAAACTTGACAAGGAACTAGGGACTGATGGATGTAATAGGAACTGGTAGATGTAGTGTTGAAACAGGAAGAGGGCAGCACAAACTAAAGAGCGAACTGGCATAGCTGATATTACAGTCGAGATAAGATAACTATGCAGGGCTGGTAGATTATGTAATGTGTAGATCAGATGAGCAGTGTGGCCCATCAGAGTAAGAGAATGGGTTCCACTACAGCATGTATCATAATCGGATCACATTTTACCATGTGAAACACTGCACTTATCTGTTGTTGTTGTTGTTGCTGCTTCAAGATCGTGAAATTTGCTGCAGTGCATAGGATAGGTACAAACGGGTGCAAAACAGAGTTCATTTGAGAGTACTGACAGGAGCCTTCGTTTTAAAGGGGACTTGGAATAGGCGGATGATAAGGAGACTGCATTGTGGATGGCATTATTCACCGACTCGCCTGCGTTTGTGCCTTGCAGTACGCCAGTGTTGAGAAAGATGGCAGCCATTACATGACGCCGAATGACTTCGTGCGAGGCTTTCTTGGCCTGTACGAAGGCCCCAAGTATAACCAGCAAGCAGTCAACATGCTTGGGAGCATCCTCGACACTTCCAAAGATGGGTGAGTCATGTTGCATTGAGACGATCGACTAAACATTCTGCTAGGTTGTCGTGTGCAGCTTTATCCCAGTAGCACGAATATTTTTGCCTATGAAATTGATTTGCGGCATTCCTGGCATGTGTTTGTCCCATTTAAGCATTAAACCAGCGGCACCAATCGCAGACTGCTAATATTGCTCAGAACTGTACTGAAAGCATGCTACGAATAATAAAGGCAGCACTGATTGACTGCTGCAGCACTGAGTGATACCTGCAATCACTGACGCGCTCCTAATCACAGCTGGTTTCATTTCGCTGGCATCGAGATTCAGCATGTCTGACTTTGAATGAACCACAGTAAAAATGATGAGGCAGGTATCTTTTTCATGCATAATACTGTTTGTTTTCATTGTTGGCTTGAGGACATGGTGTTGTCACTTTTTTTAACTTTCTGCAAGAAAGCAGCATTCTTGGGATAGATAACAGGCAGGATTTGTGAACCAAAGTAGGTGATGTAGGCTATTAACGTTAATTGCATCAAATGCTTTTTAGCTTGCATACTTGAAAAGAAGTGCATTTGATTAGCAGTGATGCTAGTCGTCATTGCTCTCAATGCATAATTTGTTTCTTTTGTGCCAGGCTTATTTCGTTCATGGAGTTTCAAGCTTTCGAAGGTGTCCTGTGCCAGCCTGATGCGCTCTACAAGGCAGCCTTTCAAATGTTTGACACCAATGGATCTGGTTCAATTACACACGGTGAGGAAATGGTTTTTATGGTGGTGCCTAATACTTCATAAAGAAGGCTACCGAGCCGATGTGCTAACTCTAAGCCTGTGCAACTATTTGAATAAATATTACACTATTCAAATTCACTTCTGCACAAATTAAAATTGCCGAAATTGCGAAGTTTTCAAAACGAACGAATAGACGGAACATACCGCGCGTAACTCACCTGAAAAGGTGGTTTCACTGCTGCGTGCGCTTGCTATGCCATGAAGCGGCACATTCAGGGGAAAGTTGCACTGCCGCAAAGCCACACCTCAAGGTTAGCTGTGTGTATTTCCCGCACCCCAGTCGGGTAGATTTCTTTAAATTTTAAAGGCGCATTATTTGGGCTTATGTTGGCTAGGTATAGCAAACTTTAAGATGTAACGTATCATAACTCTTATAGCTTGTACCCTACTATTCAAATCCTACTAGTAATAGACTTTCCTTCAAACCAAAAAATATATATATATATTATATCTACGCAATCCTAGTTATCTCACTTGTGTAACAAATGGCATTTTAACAGGTGAATGTGATTATTAATTTCTTTCTTGCTCTCTAGACGAGTTCGAAGATATCATCAAGAAGACAACGCTGTATGAAAAGATTCCGTTTGACTTCAAGAGCGACTTTATGACACTACACTTTGGCGCAGACCATGCAAGGACCGTCAGCTATGCGGAGTTCTCCCAGCTCTTACATGTGAGTGTGGATGGGATCTCAGCCCCGTCTTGCGTAAAGTTTCTCCTCGCTTGTCGTTGGTCTTCAAAGCATTCTTGGCATGCTCAGACGTTGCTGACCAGTCGTTTCCGCGTAGGACTTTCACGAGGAGCATGCCATCCAGGCATTCAAGCAGTACGACAAGAAGCGGAGCGGCGTCATTGCCGCCATGGACTTCAACGACATCATGGTATCGGTCAAGTCCCATCTGCTCAGCGAAGACGTCAAGAAAAACTTGGTTGCCGTAAGTTGCCCTCCTCCCTATATCTTGCACTTCCCGAGTGTGACCTGACGACGATATGAGTTTAACTTCAGGGTGTGTGTTCCGCATGCTGGATCAAGTGTTGTCTGCATTTTATTTTCAGAATCCTGCCTTATTGTACTTTTTGTCAGTAAGTCTAACAAACTGTAACTGCCGCTGCGGTTGCAGTTCTTTTCACCAGTACCTGTCCGCACCGTGTATCTTATCTACTCATTGCAGAATATATAGTTGGACATTGCGAGTTTCTTGATTTCCAACATGTGTTGACCTACATCTATGCTTTCCACATTTCAACTCTGTGTGGCTTCAACAAAAAAGAAAGAAAAGTTATTAAGTGTGCATGACAGTCGGCAACAATTTCCTGTTTCTCTCTTTCACGTGCCTTCATGCTTTCAAAACCATAAAAGAGGGCCATCACTTTTCCATCACCACATGCTTCAGTGTGATACAGGCCAGTGTCAAAGATTATTTACTGTAATCTATAAATGGCCCGATTTTTATTTGTGAACCCTTTCTTAGTTCCATGTCAAGTTCTGTAATATTCAGAGTGGTACGCTTGTAACTTAGCTCAGCTTTTCAAGCACACTAGTCAATTCTTTGCACATTTGTACGAAGAAATAACTAGTGCTCTTGAGCCAGTAGTAATTGGTACAAATCTAGTAGTAAGTTTCTTCAGCTTCCCTGAACTGAACACTTTTTCCGGCATACAAAAAAAGGGCTTTGATTTCACTTTCCGTTCTCAAGCAAAGGTACGGAGATGTGAAATTGAGCTTGTCAAAAGTGATACGTTGAGGTATGTGTGGTTAAAAGTATTGTGCCTTGCTCGTAGGTCGCTGGCTCGGCCTCCGGTGGTCACCAAGTGACATTTCCGTACTTCATGGCGTTCAACTCGCTGCTCAACAACATGGAACTCGTGAAGAAGATCTACCTCAACTTCACCAAAGGCAACTCTTCCCTCGAAGTCACAAAAGGTCAGTGGCTAGAACAACTCCTTTTGAGACGTGTCGACGGCTCTATTGCTCTCGCCATCCAGGGGACATGAAAGGCAATATACATGCCCCATCAGGCTAAGTTGTTACTTTTACCCTTCCAGTTTGTGGTGTTAGGATCGCAACTGCTGTGCAATTGATTACATTGATTGTGTCAACAGTCAAACTGCATAGAGCCAGTCAGCTTATAAACTATTCCTGAACTTCAAGTTCAATTACTAATACAGCCTTGCCCTAGGCATTGTGGGGTTGTATCCTCGGTCGATAACTTCGAGAGACCACTTAGGCTTTCGCATGACGCAGGGTTGAGTGCAGCATCTCACTTGAGCAATACACATCCACTCAGCCTGGCTGATTACATGGTAAGATACGTACCAACAAGGCAAACGCGTTATCAGCTGATAAGACTGATCAGCTGAACACCTAGGTGGCAGGCTTGCACAATGCTATCAGTGAGTTGTTTGGCCAGCCACCAATGAAAAAACAAAAATGCTATGAAAAACTAAAGCCATCAGTAAGGTAAACTTTGTGCAGAAAAGCAGCAGTTCAATAACGGTAAAAGTCTAGATGGAAAGCCAAAAGCACAGCAACAAAAAGAATCGACATAAGAGGTTTATGTATACATGATAACAAACTGAAAATGAAAACAAAAGTGTTAACAGAGATGAAAAGTTGCTAGAACAGGTAAAGTCTGTTCACTTTGCCTCTGTTGTTCTCCTGCTGTTAGCTTTTTTGTATGGAAATCATGTGAACCCATTTTGAATAGTTAGATGACGCAAAAATAAATAATGGAGGATGTCTCCAATTTCACTGCATCTACACTTTGGGCTTGTTCAGTGGACATGCGCTGAAAACAATGGCCCCAAAAGTTATTAAATTGGGAGTAGTACGGCCCCTGTTCTGCGTATGCAGTTTGTGTATTCTGCAGTGGTTAGTGAGCTGTCTAAAAGGGTACAGCATTTCCTTTATGCAAATTTGGAAGAATGGATGGTGAGTTTAGCAGGTTCTTTTATTGGGAGATTCTGTATGTAAAATGGGCTATACTGAATTTTTTATTCGTGTTAAAACTGAAAACAAAATGCATTAGTATGTTAGTGTCAGTGCTTCACACTACCAATCAATATACGCAAAAAGGTTTACTGAACAAGGTGTCTTTGTGCAAACCATAACAACAGCTTCTGATGTTTAGCCGAGCCTTTTTGGTGTGTAGTCAGTGTCGAATAACAAGCTTCCTTCGATCTAGTTCTATGTGTTTGTCATTTCTTTGCCTGTGTAAGTGCTGCTGAATGTCCAAGTAATGCTTGGAGCTTTGGAAAGGGACTGCGCAGAACACAGGACGAAGGTCATACGACCATATTATCTAATCTTCTTCCTGTACTTCATACCCTTTGTTTCTGACCCAGTGATGCAGTAACCAGCACATCACTACTAAGCTTAGAATGTTTTGCTGCGCGGATCTGTCAGTGGCCTGCCACGGCAGTTATGGAATTATGAGCACTAGGCCACGAGTTTGATTCCCAGTCATAGCAGCTGCATTCCAATGAGGACAGCACACTAAACTGCTTTTGCGCTTCATTCAGGTACATGTCAAAAGTCTGAGGCGGTCAAAACTGCGTTGAATTCGAATGGCGGAGTTGGCGCAGGTTTTTTTTGCTCATTTTAGAGCAACTTTGCTCCAGTGACAGAAATAGGGCGGGAGTCACATGTTCCAATGAAAGAGTTGGAGTGTATTCGGAGCAGCAATGACTCCGTGGAGCAAGAAAATTTGCTCCGTGAGAATCTGCCAGTGTGGATGAGGACTCTGCATGACACATTTCGCTTAACTTTTTACGCGTTCACCTGATTGGGGGCACTGCAGTAGTTGCGAGTTTTTGTGGTAGGTAATAGCGGAACCAGATGACCTCACACAAGGTGTCCTGGGTAACTCTGCATCCGGAGAATAGAACTTTCACTCCTGCCTCGCTTCAGCGGCGGGGTTTGTGTTCCAGTCGCAGATTAGGAGGTGTTGCTCGATGCCATACTCGAATGCTTGCTCGTGGAGTCAGTCGGCTGCTCCGAATCCGTCATCGGAATTCAACATTAGTCCTTAGTGCACCTCCACCATCAGCTGAAATTGATATGGAGTCCCTGTACCTGTGGCATTCCTCGTGAACAAAGTGTAGATTTGGGATGATACGCTATTGTGTCATCACCAGGATTGAGAATGTACTGCATTTATTACTTGTACCGGCTTGTGTACATAGAAGTCTTTGTGCTCAATGTTGCAGAGGAGTTCCTGTATGCAGCGCAACAGATGTCCCAGGTCACACCACTAGAAATTGACATCCTCTTTCAACTCAGTGGCTTCCTTCATCAATCCACAGGGTGAGCGCATTGCAGATTCATTGCATGCTTTGTCGGCTTGCGTTGCTTTACACTTCACAAATATCACGAACCATTTTAAGTCATGAACACCTTTCTCATCTGCCAAGAGTTCAACAAAAGCAGAAGATATTTGGTTCAAGGCCGCACCGTGATGATCCTCCCCTTGCGGGGCTGGGATAGTCGTCCACCAGATAAACAAATAGTATTTCAACTAACTAACACTAGATTCACATAATGCTGCAACATAGGAAATTAGCTTGTTCACCCCATTTTTTCATAGCTAACGTTCACTTTAGCTCGATATTACTGACTTTTATGCCATCGCATTACAATAGTAAATGCAATACATATGTTTACTCACCTTTTATCTGAAACTTCCTTAATTAAGTGATAGAACTATTAGGAAACAGCAGGCGACAATTCCAATGCCAGTAAATGTTGTACGTCGCATCAATGTAAAGTTTAGTGCAAAGGCAAGTAGCACAGTTCGTTGTCATGTGCACATATTTAGGGTCACTTTGTGCAGTTGTCACTAGGCATTAGTGTCCTTCAGAATCACTTGCCAGGTTCAGCGACATTCCTGAGCACTTCATCAGCTAGTGTGCTCACCAAAGTCCTTTCGTTTCGTTAAACCCTCCGGTAGTGAAGTTTCAACAGCACGAGCTGTAAGACCAAACATATAGCAAGTTTACAAACATCAAACAAAAGAGTTTAATATTTTTGTGCACGCGTCAATATTCCCAGCGTAGTTGTTTCAATCGGCAAAAAGAATGTTCTTGTCGCTCAATTTCATTGGCTGTATTTGTAATGCCCTTGCCCTGCATGCAATAGTGTGAGCGCAAAATATTCCCTTAAGACCTCTTTTCCGTAATAAACAAAAAAGCTATGTTAATGATTCATTTCTAACAAGTAGCGATCATTGAAAGCTCTTTTCTGTAGCACCTCATTCTTACTGTCATTGATTCTGAATGACAGTTTTCTGTTGTTATAGCAACTAGGTGACAAACTGGCACGCAATTAAAAAAGTGCACTCCCCCAAAGTGACTATAAATTTGCCATTCTGAACGTAGTACTAGAAATATTAGCCGAACACATTATACTTATAAAAGCTTTAGCAAGTTGCTTGCTTTGAACATGCCACTTAACGAGCACTTGCTTAACATTCACTCTATCATGCAAAATTCCGAACACATAACCTTTGTGCAAGTGAGAATTGTTTCTTGCTACATTAAGACATCACTCAAACCTCATTATAAAGAAGTTAATCTTACATGAAAATAATTTCATTATATATGAAAATTCGTTATAAACGTATATTCCTAACACTGTATGTATTGCAAGGCTAGTCTTAATTTACTTCGTTATAACTGATATTTCGTTATATCCGTGTTCGTTGTGTCAAGGTTTCAGTGTAGTATGAATGATGGTATATGTCATAACATGTTCCGTTGCATATTGCCATTGTAGTCCATAGTTATTATCCTGTGATGTTCTCTCACTCTTTTCTTAAAGCACAAAGAAAGGTATGTATTGACAGTGATGGATTGCCATTGAACAGAAGCAATAATTCATACATGTATAGCGGTGCATCATTTGTGCCTGTTGAAGCCTTGCTTTTCTTCTTATGTGTCGTCTTTCATGTGCTGTAGTTTTTCTTGTTTTAAGCCGTTCCACTCCTTGAGTTTTGTCATCAGACTTTTGCTAACTCTCTGTCAGCTTGGGCACAGACTTTTAAAGAAACTTTCTTGAGTTGTAAAGACCTAAACTTCAGCACATTCATTGCCAAAGTGATGGCGCATTATTTTGCAAAAATGTTTATCCATCAAAAGTTCTGGTCGTATAGTTGATAGATTGTATCATGAGATGAGTTAGTAATCTGTAAGTGGCAGAAATTAAAACACCTAACGACCAAGGGGGTGAAATGGCTGAGGACAAGGTCAAAAAGGTGCACCGGCTGTGATGTTTAATAGAGTTTATCCACTACTCGCATTGAGTACCTGTATGAAGGGTGTCCGAGGTATCATGCATTGTTTATAACTAATTAATATGTGATTATTAGTAACGATTTATTGCTAGACCTGTGTGAATATTTCACTGCTTCGAATATTCAAATGAATATTACAGTATTTGAATTTGCTTCAGCATGAATTTAAAGTTCTTCGAAATTCTGGAGTATTCGAAACAAATTAATAGATGTATTTTACCACATGTAACCCATCTGAAAAGGTGATTTCAATGCAGCGTGGAGCTGCTATGCCGTGAAAGCACATATTCAGGGGAAATCCGCACTGCCATGAAGTCGCACTTCGTGCTTAGTGAGCATACTATCGGCACCCTGGCTAACACTTTTTTAGGCTTAAAAGCGTTATATGCGCTGAGTATAGCGGATTTTAATATGCGACATATTTTACCGCTTATAACACACTCTACCACTATCCATATCCTGCTACTTCGTACTGCTTTTCAAAATTATTCTATACTAATTATCATTCTTAATAATTATCATACTAAATTCATTAACCAAGAAGGTTTCTTGTACAAGCCTACTTGTTGGTTCAGAATGCACTCAAAACCATCAATTTCAATTTTTTTATGATGGGCTATTTTTCGTATGTGGTAGCAAAACATAAGCAAGAACGCAATTCAACATTTAAAAGCATTTCACCGGAGGGGGGGGGGGTTGTGATTACATGGGCCAGGCTAAAAGTAGCACTCTGCAAAGCATTTAAATTGATGTTTCAAGTGTGTTGTAAAACAACTAGTGTTGCCATATGTGTCACAGGCATAACAATCACAAAAATGAACAATCATTACCACCTACTACTCGGAAGCAATACAAAAAATACTGAAGACTTCTTCAGGTTGTTGCTAACAACGCGCAGTTGATTTCACTGGCAGAGAGAACTTATTCTTTTTACTTGGAGCATTGTATATCAGAAACACTGCATTTGCATATTATTACGAACGCTGTGTGCACTCAGCAGAGGCTCTGAGGCCTTACGCTATTGACAATCTCTGGCAAAGTTAAGGTATGCTCATGACTTTTTTAGCCAGAATTTGTTTCTGAACTATGTTTTTCCAACTTTTAAACTTAATGTTTGCATGTGGGTAAGGTGAACTCTATTAGAAATTGGTGCTTGTAAGTTTTCTTGACATTGTCCTCACTTATTTCTTCTTCTGCGCAGAAACGATTAATATTCATAGTTGACTTCCTTAACTACGTAGCTGGAAGAAGCTTATAGGGGAGCTATGGCTATTCAGTGTAGACTTGCTTTTATCAGCTGAAAGAAATATGACAGCCAGGGTACAGGGATGGCAGGGACATTAAATCACCCATTCAAACATCCTGTGTGCTAATGTAAACTGCTGTTTGACCGTAACTGTTCGCCACTCATACTTGTTTCTGGCGGTATTTTTCATCATAGCTAAATCATGCGCACCACGATATTGCTGCTTTTATGCACTAGCTTTCACTAAAACATGTATTACTCAAATGCCACTGTCTTTTCAGTACACGCATGTTTCCATGGCAACCTGGTCGGTCGTATATGAACAAGCTGCTTGTAATAGCACAGGCACTTAGACCCTCCGGTGTCATCAGTCATTTATTAGAGTAACTAAAGTCCTTTCTAATGCCTCCTGTCATGTAATGTTTCATGTCAAGACTTTCAAGTGGGCAAATTTATAATTTCTGAGCTCTCCAGTGTTTCTGCGGGCAAGTGAGCAGGAAAGGCATCTTGGCAGCAGGCTTTGTGAGAAACATATGTTGTGCAAAGCTGAATTATGAAATAAACAGTCATTATCAAAAGGCTAAAAAGCTTGCACGGCCCAACATACTCCTAAAGACATCACGTTGACTATTACAGTAGTCTTTCACATCTTAAAGTGTACAATTTCGATTGAAGTTTGGAGGGAACAGGGCGGTAACATAGCTAGTACACTACAGTGCCCATCTAAAGTTTGCCTAAACATGTTAAGTTGTAAACCTTCAACTTTCGAATCAATTTGAATACACTTTATAGCAGTAAGAAAGTTCGATGAAAATATTGTTCTTATAACCAGTAATGGTTATAACCGGTTTGCACAAAAAAGAATTACAACAAAAAAAAAAAGCGTAGGTAAGAGCGGCCACTGCTGTAATTGTGATGGGCAGTATCCCTCCTCTCCCCCTTCCTTCTGTGGTTCGTATTAACTTGTTTAACTCGAAAAGTGGACCAAGCTTCACGCATGACACCAGACGCATCACTTTGCCTGCTACAAATTCCATTGACAACAGTAGCCAGCCTCATGCTTCTATCATGTGCAACAGGCACTGGAGGTCTTTTCGAAAGCTGGAGTCCTCTGCTATCTCGTCTGAACCTTTGCAGACACGGGGTGCCATAGGATCTTTCACAAGGAATGTCAGTGGTGCAATTCATTCATGCTTGGAGGGTTGGAGGGTGGATATGAGTTAGGCATATGAGATATTAGTAATGAGGAAAGGTCTGAAACACTGGCTCTATTCGGTGAATGCACACCATGCATGTTACTCAGTGGGTGCATTGGCTTGCATCATCACTTTCTTATTTCCAGAATTTTGGGTGTTCTTTTCTGTGCAAACACATGGGAGCTAGGTTTATTTTCTGTAACTGACAATGCAGCAGCTGCTCACTGTAATAACCAATAGGTTGTTCGATGCTTTAGTGCCTAGCTTTATGCACAAAACCAACAGTAACCTAGAGTAATGTCGTCCTTGCGCTAGCGTGCAATAATAGTTCTTGTTATTCCTTCTTTTTTGTATGCCTAATGTGTAAAGTAAGCACTCGGTTTTCCTGCAAATAAGGCCATGATACTATTTGCTCATGGGTTGCCACACATATTTAGTGCTTCTCACTAGCATAATTCTTCATCGCGAGCAGTCAAAGATTTCTGCTTGCTTCACAAGTTGAATGTGTGATACTGTTCCAAAGTCTCGCAGTCAAGGAAGTTACTCGTCAAAGAAATAGACTAGCTGTCATACAGGTGTAGCAGCCATACCTTTTGGCAAAGCACCAAATAGCTCTGTGCCCTTGCTTCAAAAGCTACCTAAAGCAGCTTACCCTCCCATCATTTCTTTCTTTGTTTCTTTCTTCCTCTTTTCTTTAGTAGCACTGTGTTCACTGTTTACATTGAGCCATTCTCTTACCAACAACTATATCAGTGCAGTTCACGCTACTCTGAACTTGTTTGCTTCAACATTGTTAATAGATGCAGCATTGTAATCATCACATTTACATTGCTTCAAGCTGCATGCTCTTACACCACAGTGTGCACATGCAAATGTTTGGTGCCTCCAGAACTTGCCTCGGTTGTGAAGTAGCCATTATAGTACCCTTACGACAACAAAGTGCTATTAAAAGCAGAGTGTGCAGTGCTGACGCCTTGATAGCTTTACGGATCTTCGTGGAAGCCGCATGCTGAGAGCACTGTTGTGCTGCCCAGTTAACGTTCCGTGGAATAATTGCTTGCGGACTTGTTCGACGATCGCACATATTATCACTCAAGTAATTTCGGCAATAAAGTAAAACAATGCATTATCATGTCACAGAACGCATTGGCGAACGCAAACACTGATAGTTGGCATGTATGGCTGTTGGCTCATGCAAGCTGTGACGCTCACTGTCTGTCAGTGCCCATCTGCACCACTTGCATTTTTTTGTCAGGTCTTGCGTTTTATTTTCATTTTGTCTTCTTACCGGTATGCACCTAATGGACCAGATTAGCACTCCACATACTTTAAAACTGACTCTGTATGATAGAATAGTATTGGTGTCTGCCATGCATTCAGAAAGAGTTGTGTGGGATAGCATGCATTCTTCAGAAATACCGCGTCAGTTCTCTTGCTGAAATTTACATAACATTATCTGCGAAACTATGTATAAACTTGCCCTGCTTATTTAATAAAACAGCTGTGTTTGTGAACCGCTCTAGGTTAGGCTAGGACAGCTTACGCTTGTGGTTAGGTTAGGACAGCTGAAGCTTGTGACTTCTTAGTGTAGCTATGTTGGAAAAGGCAAATTTTGTGTAGCGTTGCACTGTCCTCTCGACTCCTCAGTACAGAGATCCGGACGTAGCACTGTTGCTCTCAGAATGCGGCTTCCCGTGATGTTTAGATGTAACTACATAAGAGGCACGATTGAACTGAAATTTGAATAGAGTACACAGATGGTTACCTGGAGCCAGAGTCAAGGCCTGGACCCACAGGCGTGCCTGCGTTCATTTAAGGCAGTGTGGCTACTTCGTTGTCACTCAGTCTTGTTATATCCTACTATCTGCAATGACCCACAGCAGCAGCTACAACAGCAAATGTAGATCTAGGAGTGCATTGCAATCTGAAGCCAATCTAACTGTGCCTTTCCTGAGCCAGATTTGCATTGCAAGTGCTTTCAGTAGTTGCTAGGAGAGGATGCATTGAAACATAGTGCTTAATTTTCAGTAAAATTTGCCCATTGAAGACTAATGGATGCATGTAAACACAAAAAGAAAACAGACTTGTGAAGGAAAGGAAGTTGAAGCAATCTTCATCTGTTCCTTCCGACTCTTTTTAAAGGGCCCCTGAACCATATCACAAATTTTTTATACATTCCAAATGAACATGCGCATCATGTGTATAATGACGTTCATGATCGCCTATGTTGAATGCAGCAGCACTATCTGCACACAGTAGGAATGTCAGAATTTCAAAGCACGATCCCCTGCTCCTTTTCTGACCTTTCCAGTGCATCCATTATTCTGATATCAACCGAGCGTTCCTTATGACGTTACTGGTGGCAGATGCTGTCAGTTGGTGAAGAAATACCTACAGTATCCTGTTTTTCTGCTGGCATTCATTTATGCGCCTCCTCCTCTTTGCTGTGTTGACTGGTTGCGTGCACATGGGCTGAGAGTTATAGTTCCCACTTCACATGCGCCTTATCGTTTGCATTCTAAGCCGTCTTTTTTGCCACAAGAACGTAGTACTACAGAAGTGTTTGTCTAAAGCATCTGTGTGTGGTGCTCGGCTGCAAAAACACCGATTAGAAGCCAGTAAGTCGCAACAGTGGCTCGTCATCTCTCACAGTGGGGCTTTGGATCCATATCTCTACACAGATCGAAAGATTCTTACCTCTATAACAGCCGTAGAGCACATCAATCCAAAAGTTTGTATCTGTATAATATCCATAAATAGATCCATATACAGCAGACTCTCATTAAACTGAAATCTCTCAAACAGAATTGTTGTTTAAACGGAACAACTGCCTCTAATATGATTGGTTTCGTACTTGAATTCTGCACCACTGTTCATCTCTCATTAAACTTAACTCCTGTTATATGCACATATTATTCTGGCCCTTCAGGTTCTGTTTAATGAGTCTTAGTATCTGTACAACAGATCCACATTTCTCTTTAGTTCCAAAGATTCATATCTGTATAATATCCATAAAATTAGCCCGTATTGATTTAAAGATCCGTATAATATCCATACAGCAGACTCATATCTCTGTATGGATCCAAAGATCCGTATTTGTGGCATGTCCATACAATAGATCTTCTTCTGCATACGAGTATATTGTATAGTGAGCCGTCAAAATGCACACAACACAATTAAGGACACAGCTGGTGCAGCTTCACAAGAGCACAGTCCAGCATTGCAGCAACAGCACAACATTGCAAACGTGCAAAGTCTTAATAACTAGAATAGCCAGTGTTTGTAAATGTGCCCTGGTACTGATGCATCAGGACAATCTGGCGGGCTAGTCTGTTTGTGTGATCACACAGACATGTTCCATCTGGAGAGCCATACAGTAGGGAGGAGAGAGGTAGGACGTAGCTAGGAAGGGGAGAGACGCAAAGGAATTGACGAATTCTCGTTGCTACATGTTCATTGCAGGCTCGTACGCAGCTGCCATCGCACAACCAAATTTTGACTTGGGGTTGGTGGTTCAGGGTGCCTTTAGTTAAGTCATTCTTTCCTCTTTGTGCATATTAATATGTATGCATTAAAAGTTTCATTTAGTCTGGTTTGCCAATCATTGAGTTGAACCCCCGATGCTGGGAGTGCAACCAAAGTTTCAGAAGTAGCTTAACTGAACAAGTCTAAACAGAGGCACGTCTTTGGTGTCAGAGTTTTGGCACTGGCTCCAGGGGCAGAAAGTAAA
This sequence comes from Rhipicephalus sanguineus, assembly GCF_013339695.2. NCBI lineage: Eukaryota > Metazoa > Arthropoda > Arachnida > Ixodida > Ixodidae > Rhipicephalus > Rhipicephalus sanguineus. The sequence continues at coordinate 166,692,982 of NC_051180.1, read as the reverse complement.
CGTTGTCCAGCAACAAAGCTTCCTGGGATTGCCCCGGCTGGCCTCTCCGTTGGGGCGCACGGGGGAGGCGTCCTCCCGTCTGGGTAGCGGTGCGTTGTAAGGGCCACAAAAGGGGGGCAGTGTGTCGCAGGAGGCGCCTGGTTTTGTCTTGTAGAGAAACACGCGGGTGGTAGACGCCGGTGGTGGTGCACCGGAGTGCCCCGAAGGCAAAGAGGCGCTCGTCCCGTGGGGACCCACTACTGCACCTTCCTCGTGTGGAACTCTGTCTCCACGAGCGAAGGCAGGAGGAGGTTCCCAGGTAACCCCACTTGACCCCCCCACACAGGCACAGGCTGAGGGGTCCCATTAAAGCACGCCCTGTCATTCTTTTCTTACCTGTGTTTTTGTGCAGCGATCGTCGGTGCTATTATGTGTCATTGGGGGTTTATTCTGTAGATGTGTTACCAGTATGTTCCGTACATGACTCTATTGCAGAAAGCCTTTCTCTTTGCTATCTGTGTGTTATTTGCCAGCTGTGAAGCGGTGTTGTGAGGGAAGTAAGCGTGTGCGAGTGAGTCTCTGAGCCACATCCGTTCCTCGTTAGGAGTTACAGGCACTGTGCATTTTACAGCAGCTGCTTGAGCAGTTTCTTCATGCAATATCCTACATAGTTTCTCGCTTCATTTTTTTTATCAAAAGCCAGTTGTTTTGAACTGATTCCAAGTTCGGTAATTTAACCTGCTTATGCTTCAGTAACGTTGCAACTGCTTCGATTAAACTGAGTAGTCAAGCTATTTTTTCAGACTATGAATGCCAATAAGGCAGGAATTTCATGATTTCAGGAAAGTTGCATACATACCAGGTTTTCCCAATTCCATCAAACGTTACCAGATTCTCGGCATGTTTCTGTGTCTTTGCCGTTGATTGTTGATTGGTACCAAACATTCGTTCCCAAATTAACCGTCGTTCCCAAATTAACTATGGTTTCTAAGTGGTATTCTAAATAACAGTTTGCAGATAAGCTTGCTGTGTCTAAAATATAACGATAAGTACCCATTTTTGTGACACTCTCAGAATACATTTGATGTTACATATCATCGTATTGTGTGTGTATGTGTTTTTTTCATCAGAGTTAGCGGCAAATAGGGATAAGATAAATCTAAAGGAAAGTGTAGGGTCAGTATAATCTGGTCACATTCATGCTATAAACTGTCTGATACTTGGACCTGGAAAAGAAAACTCTATCGGGCATAATGATACAGAGAGATTATGTGATAACATACAAGAAGTTGAATTTGCAATAAAGTTTTATGCCGCACTATTGCTTATAGAGCAAACAGAACCTTTTTAACGCCCTGAAAGGGCCCTCCCTATATCTGGACATTGCTAGCAAGAAAGCATGGCGCATTGCTTATTTAGTGACTGTTGCATCTGTAATGTGGTATCTTTGCGTGCACTTCTAAAGCACTCTAAAATTTCGAACAAAAAGCTCCTGTGGCCTACTTTTTGCAGGACCTAATCACCCTACTAACAGTGATGTCAGATACTTGGTATTTGTGTGTCACATCCCTAGTACTTGCGGCGTAAACAACTCTGGTAGTTACGTAAACTGCACAGAACTGAAAACTAAATCTAGAAACGTGCCATGCGGTAGGAAATAAGAAACAAAGCAAAAAAAGCAGTGCTGTTAAATGCTTGTGCACCTGCTGCCTTGAACGTACAGATGAAGTAACCTTCTCGAAACTTGAGGCTGAATGAGCCTTTGTTTCTGCCATCATTGGCATATAAAATAATGTTACCATTTACAGTTTCGACTTTTGCCAGGAGTTGTGGCTCTGAAACACATATTGCTCGCATATCAAGGGGACTGTTGCTTTTGTTTGTACACGATATACATTCTGCTCTTCTGGTGCTGCGAAAGTTTCTTGTACATTCTACCGTCTTGCAGCCTGGCATTTCATCATTATCTGTACATTGTTTTGAGCATGCAGAAACAACTCTGTGGCATAGGGAAAGCAAACAAGAATTGGAAAGTCTTACTTTTCGGAAGCTGCCAAAAGCATTACTGCGGCTTGTCAAGCTACACAAACATGTTCATGGAATAGTCAGACTCGTAGCTCATGATCAGGTGAACAAAAAGAACAGAGCCTGTTGTGTATTGACACGTGGCACGTTTACCTTATTTTAGCTAGCATAATTTTTACTAATCAGTCAACTCCCGTTAATTTGACCCTTTGGAGACAGTCGGCTGTATTTAGTCAAGTGCTCAGAAAGGTTGAAACAGTGGTGAAATGAATTAATTGAAATCTTCTTTTACTGCTTCAAGTAGTCTGTCAACTATTTCAGAACAGTATTCCAATAACTATGCACATCTTCGCCGGTCAAAGGTCACCATTGTTGGTACGACAGAATCCTAACGGGGACATCGTTCAAGATGTAGGCTAAGTCGTCATCACCGCAGGACAGCTTCCTGTCAACACCGTCGTGAAGGGCAGCAGTAGCACTGTCTGCTGAATTTCTCAAGTTCTTAATGGTAGTGGCATGCATAAGTGGTTGCAAGTGGATGTCAAATCAGCCAGTGTTAAAAAGCATTCAGATTTAAAATAATTGAGTAAATATGTACAGTTTCTTGCTGGAGCAGTTTAGTGCATTTAAACGAAAAGCCGTACTAACCGAGGTCAAATAAATGCGAACTTCATGATGCTACTGCATTACTGTATTTAATTTCCAAATGTCGGGAGCTTCAGTTTGCGATGAATGGTGTTCTGTAGGAATTTTACCTGTTTTACACATACTAATGAACAAAAATTATGTTGGTCATCTTGCTTAGGTAAATAAAAATTGTCAGTGATGTGGCAGTTGGCAGTAATGCCTGCTTCACGATTGACTTACAAGGCATGTTTTATTTCTTGTTTTTGCTTTCTTTTTTCGATTTTTTGTTTGGCTGATACAGAAGCGCTGCAATCTTGCTTTCTGTTAAGACGTTTTAAATTGTTAGTTTTAATTGCTTCTTGTCTCGTTTTGTAAACCTTTCGAAGAAGGGTGCAAATCACTTAAGATTGGCCCATAAATGCAGACTGCAACAATATTTCACTTTTGGCATAATTGATTGTAAATAAGTGTTGCATGTTCTTGAATCAATCCTGGCAACGTTCCAGTTCTATCTTCAGGTTTTCTTATTAACAGCACTATAATAGCACAAAGCAGATGATGCATGTGCTTTGATACCTCATTTACTTGAACATAGGAGGACGCTGAAAATTCGAAAGGCCTGGGAGAAAAAATGGTATTGAACTGTAAAAAGAATGTCACATTGTTGCACTTTTCTACACATGCCAGAATCGTATACAACATTGGCTCGCAGTCGTCTTCATCACCGTCGTTAGTCTTCTTTGTTGGTGATTTTTTGCCACTATGCTGTGCCAATGCTCTACAGCAAGATGCTATTTCCAAGCGAAATAGGGCATGCCAACCCACCAGCTGCCTTCGTGATGGTCTCTGAGATCTGTTAACGTGCCGACAGCCCTAAACTGTTATGTTTTGTACCTAGGATGTCGTAGGCTACGAGGTGGCATCTTTAGTATCTGGCATTCGTGGCTACTGATTGACACCCTCAAATTTGAGCAAACTTTTGTGGAGTTTTGAGCCCAAATTCAAGTGTATGCTCGTAGTTTTTCAGCATGATGGGGTGGGCCACTCTAACCTTGGAGGCCATTCTGAGGAACTACTGTGGCTGTCAGCATTCTATGTTATATGTAATTGAGACCACACAATAATGGTGCAGTCTCTCTCTTTTCTTTTTCTTTTTGCCAGATCCACACGATTCATCTATATTCATTCTTTAAGTGTTACAAAAACCAGATGGGAAGTATGACCGGTTTGCCTTTGCCATCTCAACCACTTGATGCTATATAAGTCCCTTGTAAATTATTAGTAAAGAGTACAGCTGCATTTGCCCAGTGAGTGCTGGCCAAACAGCCCTTTGCCTTGTAAGGACTATCTTGAAAGCAGGCTTGCTGATATTTCTGTTGATCACTCAGTCACTTAGACTAAGCCACAGAGTATTTTCTGCAGCACTTAAAGTTTATGGAGAAACTTGGCTCTGCATGAAATTGCAAAAAGCCTTTGGTGAACATGTACACATCCCATTGTAGTTTTTCCAGTCTGACAGAATAAGCACCATCAAATGGGCAGTGTAGTCTGTGCTACACAACTCGTGTGCCAACAATGTCACATTGTGGACAGCATTGCCTTGCCTACCCACGCGTACCCACGTGTAAAATAGGCTTAATAGCACAGGCAAATTCATAAGAGTTACGATCATCCAATAAACGTTGCGGGGCACAAGAGGTTATGGCCGCACTTCATCAAGTGCCTTGTGCAAGTGTCATGGCCACACATCGAATCACTTTGCACTGGTAGAATGACCAGAGGCGTGGCTTTATGTCATCTGCTACAATGCCTTCATGTCGTCTGCCTTGGATGCGTTAGTGTAAATGCTTACTGGAATCAGTCACATGTACTGGGCTTAAGGAGGTGAAACCACCATCTGTTCACATACAGCACATACTCAGTTGCCTTGCTATGACAGCTTTGTGCTGCTGAAAATCAAGGTTTTATTAACTGCATTACGGTGCAGGCCTCTTTGGCCCAAATAAAGTAGCAGGTGAGACGAAGCCACACCTCTAGGCATCACTGTGCCAGCACAACCATGACCATTGCATTGGCACTTCGCAGAATACAGCCACACATTCGTGTGTCTCGTAGTATATTGTGGGCAACCGTACCTTTCAGTCGCTTTTGCAGTAAGGTGAACTTATGACTAAGGCTCATGTCTTCAAACACATATATAGCATTTGTCATGCGTTTTGGATAACTTATATGTATGACGCTCCGATGTTCACTTTGAGAACTGAAGTCTGCTCTCACAATAGAGCATAAAGCTTCACCAGTTACTTCTAATGAACTTCTGAGCTTGTTTGCCCATTGTTTATTTGGCCAGCCTTTTCTTTTCCATTTAGACTTTTGTGGAAGTTCATATGTTATATTCTCCAGTCAAAAAGAAAAATCTGTGCCTAACACCGTTGCTGTAGATTGCAAAGAAAATCTGGGCGGCACTTAAACGGGCCTTTAACCACCTTTTAACCTGCCTGACTATTATCCAAAAACAAACTTATGATAATTTTGCTGTGCACACCGCACTGCGTGAGCCTGCGACATGTTATCTTCTTTAGGTGACATTTCATGGCACTCATGCTAAGAAATAGTGTCATATGGGCCTTTGATGTGACTATGTACCAAGTCTGTTCAGTTGCAAATTAAGTAATAATGATTAAACTGTCTGTACATTAATCAAACGCTTACCGCGATTTCAAGTATTTGTAGGGCAACAAGGCTACACTGTTACCACAATGTATCATTCTATTCTCGATTCATAAGAGCATTGAAATGGCATGCAGACACCTTGTCCATTTGTTATTGTTTGTTCTGCTTTGCACTCAAAGTACTGAAAGTCGGTACTAATAAATGTTTGCATGCTTTAAGGCCATTCACGTTGCCCTTGCATCAGCCTCTTTGAAAGTGTTGCAGTAAAGGAACATGTGTGTGTGAATCTATTCAAGTCATAGCAGTTTGTGCATTTCATTGGAGTGTTTCTAGTGCTTTGATGCCACTAGCTGTTTTACTAATTGCAACGTAAATGTTCTTTTGGTGTTCTTCTTGCATGGTTTCAGGCGTGTAACATATGAAGACTTGGAAAGAATAGCACCTTATCGGCCAACCAGGTTTCTTTCAAGGCCTATCGCTGAAGTTAAGGCTGTTCAGGTTTGTATGATTGTTATTTTGACTCAACATATTACTTGTATATAGTCAAGCCCACTTATAACAACTGTTACGAACACTCATTATGTCTGGGATTGTTATAAGTGGCCTCAACAGTACTCCATTTTGTCATGACATGTACAAACCTGTCACAATAAAATGGAGTATACGGTGATGGCCACAGCACACTGTTTGTGCTCTTGAGCACAAATGATTGCCACATACTGAACACACAAACAATTGATGATGCAGCGTAACCTTACATCCACGAGTTGTAGTTTTAAGTCTAACTATGTGCAGCAGTTATTTCGAAGAAAACGTACGTCAGAAACAACTCAACTGCAGGACACCTGAATTGAGACCTCTACAGCTGCTGTAGCATAGCTTCTGAAGCTTTTTCTGCAAAGTATGAAAGGATGTAAAAATGTGGCCCAATGCATGCTGTCTAGTTCACTGCAAGCTTTGGCGAGAGTTTCCAGCGGGCTTTGAATGCTCACTGCCACTTGTTTTTCATTTGCATTACATCGTTTTTTGTTTTTTTTTTCATGCTTTTTCTTTTTTTTTTGAAGAGTCCTGATGAGAGAGGCTTCGGCGTTCAACTTCTTGAGAGCGCCTACCGATTCACGCTTGGCTCCATTGCTGGCGGTAAGTGCTTTCTGTGCATCGTTGTGGCAAAGAAGTTTTTCTTGTTTTAGCGGTGCTCCTAATACTGCCTCATAGATAGCCCAGACAGAGTTTGCAGTTCCATTACTTGTTGTCGTTTGTCTCCATCTTGATCCAGCATGAAAGGAATGAATGGAACAAAACTGTCACCACGAAAGCTTGTTCAGCTGTAACAGCAGCTGATTAAAATGTCACAGATCTTGCCTTTGGAAAATTTCTAGTTTTATTTCGTGCGGATCAACTGTGCAATGAGCAAAGGTGAAATTGAAAAGTGGGCTCATCTTGGAGTACCACATTGAAGGAGTACTCGCATGATTTTAAGGCATTGCAAAAGGGACATTTTTTGTTTCGTTGGTTTGCAGTGTTAGTGCTGTCCACATACCAAAGCCAGGAAACGCGTATAAAATCTTTTTGTTTTAAAGTTTTGTTTCAAGGCACATGCAAGCCAGCCCCACTGCAATGGACATTATGACGACGAGTCAACACAATTCGCTGGTTTTGTGAACTCTGTCCGCCATGTGGCCAAAACTGCTGTTGGAGTGGCTGGAGAACATTTCACTCATTGTTGTAATTGACAGTAGACAACAGAGCTGCTGCCCTCATGTGGCTTAGATCTACGTCACACCACGTTGACATGTCATTGTGAAACTGCCCTCCCGATATCGAAACCAAAGTGGTTTTTAAAGTAGTTGTATTAAAAAATTTTATCTAATGCATTCCACGATACTCTTTTTTAGGGTTCTCAGCACCAGTGTTTTTATTTTGAGCAACAATACGAAAACTTCTCAAATTCGTGTCAGTACTCCTATAACACTCGATTTGCTGGAGGCATCATTTCAGTACTTTGGTTTCTCATTGCAAGTGTATGATCCTGGCCAATCACTGGTGCACCAGCCAATCGGGGCCTTGAATCTTCACACTATCCTTTGAGAGATGCTGGTTCGGGGCAATATAACACGGGCTTCTCGTCATTGCAGCGGCGGGAGCCACGGTTGTGTATCCCATCGACCTGGTGAAGACTCGTATGCAGAACCAGCGGACGGGCTCCTACATTGGTGAGCTGATGTACCGCAACAGCTGGGACTGCGCCAGCAAGGTTATTCGGCACGAAGGCCTGTTCGGCCTCTACAGAGGCCTGCTGCCACAACTGGTGGGAGTCTGTCCCGAGAAGGCCATCAAGCTCACAGTGAGTCACTGTCAGTAAAGCTAGTTAAAGGGCCCCTAAACCACCCAGAGGTCGAAATTTAGTGGTGGTGTGACAGTTGTGCACGAGTCTACAGTGAACACGTAGCCAGGAGAATTTTTCGAAACAGTGGCATAATAGCGGAGTTACATGCGTTTCATTATGGAAACGCTGTGATCGCTCGTTTCACTCTTTCCTTTGCTACCCTCCGCTCGTCAGCTGGTCTCCTCTCCCAAAGCCTCTTTGCCCTCCTCACTGAGTGCCCCTCCCAATCTCACGTGACATACCGTCAACACTGACATGCTCTTCGAAACAGTGGGCACTTCCGGTTGCCGCGACTCCGCAAACTCCATGCTTCTCGGCTAACTGCTGTTGTTGCCGTGCCGACCCGTGCTCCTACGAATTGTGCCAGTATGGACCCTGTGTTGCACGAACGCCTTCAAAGGATTGCCAACATGATGGACCCGTATGGTGACACGTGCCGCGTCTTTTCGTTTTTCCAGTCGGTGCTTTTGCAGCCAAGCACTGATGCGTGAAGGCCATCGCAAAACACTGTTGGATTCAATCCGCACAGCTTATCAGGCCGCTAGGCGTGGCTATGTTGGTACGCTAGCGATTTGGCAGTTGCGTTACGGACCACAGCTGTTGATTCACAAGCGCGCACACGCGGGCAACACGACGAAGAACAGCGAGGAGCGCAGGCAGCTGTTCGCAGACTGACCGGAAGTCCTAGGCTCTTGTTCGACCAATCTCAGCGTCGCCTGCAGACCACATCACAAATTCAACACGCTGACGTCGCGCACGTCACTAGGGAGGCCGGAAGGGCCCGAAGAGAAGAAATTGTTTCTTGGAATTTGTGGCACGCCCGCGGCTTGTAGCGCTGTCACGTGTGGCATCGTTGATCGTGACGGCATTCTGCACACGATGTGCATGTTTACTTGGAATGTTTGAAAAAATATAGGAGACGTTCTGGGGCCCTTTGAAACCATTGTTTTCATTTTTTCATTACTTATTGTTTCATGCATTTGTTTAGTCACTTATCTCTTGGGTCTTTTCCTCTCATAGAGGGGTGTGGCTTACTGTAAGCAAACCTTAAAAATAAGGCACCTTAAGTACATAAGCCAAATATACAACAGTCACTACTATGAGGCAAACATGTAACATAATTTCATTGTCATTTTTCATGATGTGTATTTATTTGGGCTCTTCCTGAAATTTCACCGACGTCATGTCAGGTTTTATGAAAAGTGAATTCCATTCTTGGAAAGTTATCACTAGAGGCCAGATTTTTAGGCATTACAAAAGTGCGTTTTAGGCGCCAAAAATAGGCCGGCAAAACAACGCTTTAGGCCTCCAACATCGTCAATATAGGCACAACAAAGTTTTACATAAATTCAAATAATTTGAAATGAAGATGTGAGTGACCGGTATCTGCGAAAAGAACAAAAACAATTTTATTGTTTATGATGGCACAAAGGCGCCAACAGTTGAACATAGCCGTGAAATTGTGCTTTTTCCCGCACGGTTCGCAGAACACGGTCTCTCCGTTTATCCTGTAGCGTGGCGAGTCAAGTGTCCACTGTCGAATCAACACACTCCTGGGTGTCTTCCTTTTCGTCATGGCTGACAAGGGCAGAGCAGGAGCAGGCAGGCAGACCGCTAGAAGACCAGAAGGGAGGGATGGATGCCTCCCATAAGCTGGGTTGAATCGCATAGATCCAATTTCTCTGCTGGCAGTGAGCACCTTAAAAAGTAAATTACAAACAAAATAAAGTCCGCATGAACATCACATTTTTCTTCCTTATCTCGCTCCTCACTGTCTCTTCCCCTGACAGCTCTCCGTGGTTTTGCATTCGTCGACCGCTCGCGCCATGTCGGCATGGCGGCGTATGCTGGCCAGCGCGTCCCACTTCACTGCTGCTAGCGGTTGCCTTCCGGGAGTTTTCTGGATGTTGCCCGATAATAACGGTCCCAAACTGCATTCGAAAGCGAAACTTGATGCTCAATAGCGTTGATATAGGCGCCGAATTTGAAGAATAGGCATTTATAGACATTTTTACACAAGCGCCAAAAATAGGCATTTATAGGCACTATAAAAACACTATAAAAGCACTTCTTAAGCTCTTATTCCTGCTTATATATCAAAGTGGTGCGATAGGAGTGCAAGGAAAAAAATAGACGTTTGCCTAATGTCCAATCTCTAGTTATCACTCATCGCTCTGATAACCCTCTTTCACAAATCTTCTTACTCTAAAAGATTGCAAGAGGGGCATTTGTTTCAAGTAAGCTTATACGAACAAGTTCATGAGAAGGTTATTGTGATATAAAAGAACTGTGTTTCTTGCGGCTTATGTGCTTCATCTGAAGTTAAAACAATCTGTTGTGTTCTTTTTTTTTTTTTTTTGCTCAAAGGGTGCGTGCTTACAGCAAGATTTATAAAATATGCTTGCCTCCGTCTATTCTTTCTTGTGCAAATTTCGTTGCATATATTGTGGTCCTAACCATTCAGTATGATTCTTGGCACTGTTACTTGCCTAGATGTTCAAGGAATAAACTATGAATTAGACCTCAAGAATGCAGATTTCATCGAAATATGTTACCATATTTTAGACTAAAATATGATTGTAGTGTGTACATATCGTGCGAATTATTGGGTTACGGAACCTTAATAGATGAGTTTGTGGCGGTAACACACCGATATCGCAGTCATATTTGGATATCATTATTGTGCGTGTGTGTACGTTGTTTGTCCTCTGCAGCCAAATTGTTGTGATCACGCAGGTCAACGACTTTGTCCGAGACAAGCTGACCAGCGGGAAAGGAGAAATCCAAGCATGGGCTGAAATACTGGCCGGTGGATGCGTAAGTCTTGCTTTTGGCATTTGCAATGACACACACAATTTGACAGTGTCTGTAGATGTGTCAGATTTCTACAACCTCTTTGTAAGGCACTCAACATTACATTTCAAGAAAGAAAATGAAGTAATATGCTGTTTTCTTTGACTAGTAGTAATTCATCCTAATTAACATGTAATTAAACATATAATTATTCTGCAGTCAATCATGTGCCATTTGGACAAACATAATCAAATGGTAGGCTCAAAATGCGTGCGCAATTTGTTTTTCGTTGTATTCATTTAGCGCAGGGGTTCTCAAACTTTCTGGCCTTGGAGAACCCCAACAGCCTTTCCAGAGTGCCACGGTACCCCTAACGTTTTCTTGAGCATGAAGACAGTCAAAAGCGGGGGGGTGATAACACCGTCTTGATGTGTGCAACCGCAGTATTAACACTGACCACGTTGGCCTGTTCTCTTTTCTTTAATACCAAAGGCCATCGGCGTTGATGTAGAACTCCCGATAATACATAGACTTGCGATTTCCGCTCACGCCGCTCCGAGAGTCGTGTGAAGCGTCCGCCAGCCATGTAAACACTGCATGCTTCAGGCACCACGTGGCATAAGCAATGTGTTCACGCAAACGATGCACCGGACGTATGGAGGCCCGTTTTAATTTTTATTATTTTTTATTGTCAACTTTTTTTTTGCAAAATGAAAAGGGAGGCATGCCATCTAGTTGCGCAGCGAAACGGCCATCAACCAATACACCAGTTGTAAAGCTGTATGCCTATATGCTCGTGTAGCCCACAGCCGGCACGAAGCGACGCCTCTTGAGCGTATCAAAGTGCTCGTTGTGCGTCTTGATTACAAAACCAACAATGAGCAGTGGCAAATCACCATGTATAAAAACTATGCCACGTGATTGCCAACGTGCCATGAGTCACGAATAAAGCTCCAAGATTCCGGTTAATTTTGTTTGAACTGGTTTGAACGCTCACGAGCATGAATTACCGGCGCTCACTGTGTTGTCGCCACGGGTCCGCAAATTGTCCAAGTTTCATAGCACCCACTAGACAACAAGTCTTTAGTGCTGCTACCACATGGGTCTCTCGCTACCCATCGACACCCGATGTGCGGATGCGGCGTACGCGCGATGGCTTCGTTAAGTGCAAAATGCAATACAAATTTGCTTGTCTAAATAAATTAAATCGGGAGCGGGTTGCATTCGTTCTGGCCGCTCGCGAAACCCTAAGATGTCCTTCACGGAAGTCACTTTGAGAACCCATGATTTAGAGCAAGGTGTCGGAACGAAATGTTTTTCGTTTCGGTTTTAGTTTCGTTCCACCACAAAAAAGTTCCGTTCCGTTTCTGTTCCGGAATGGAAAAAAAATGTTCCGTAACGGTTTATAACTAGAGCTGTGCGAATAGCAAAATTTTGAGTGCGAAGCGAATTCGAATATTGAAGTGTGAGTGCGAATCGAATCGAATATTTTTCGAATATTTCTCGAATATTTCTAGAATATTTTTTCGAATACTTCGAAGCGAAATTGCAGAAAAAGAAGTTACAGAGGATTCCTAAGCATACTCTTATGAGATAGCAACATGAAAGTGTTTCTTTTCGCTAGGTTGATGAAGCACTGGCAGGGTGGTGTTTCATAGTTGTCTTATCAAGAATGAGGCAATGTAGAGGCCGAATTCTATTTATGTAAATGATTTGATGCAACCAAAGTGTTGCCAACAACACTTTACATGTGATAGGCTAAGATGCCATTTCCTCAGCCTCTCATCCTCTTTCAACTTCTGTAGAAGCCCAACTGATGTGGCGGACAAGGGTGTGCTCCCTTTAAGTCCGGAGTTCCAAATCTGCCTCATAGACGTCGATATATAAGAACATCTGAAATTTTGGATGCTAAAAAGCTTCGGCGTCCGATCTTTCAGACTTCCTGCCCAAATTTCAGGCCCAAAACAGCATTAATTGAGCCCCCAACTCTGCCAGATCTTTCATCTCCATGTTGGAACCAACGTTTTCTCGAGTTAATACATTTAAGACCGAAGCGGAGCTCGAAAGGCAGCTTTGCCGCAATACCGGGGTGTGATGAGGTGAAGCATATCAAAAATCTAGGGACCACTTCCAATCGGATGTTGACTGTGTCTTGGCAAAGTTCGACCGTAACGGAGCTTGAAAGGCAGCTTTGCTGCAATACCGGGGTGTGATGAGGTGAAGCATATTGAAAAATCTAGGGACCACTTCTAATCGGACGTTGACTGTGTCTTGGCTATGTTCGACCGTAACGGACAGCTACGGACCGTAACGGACCGTAACGGGCAGTAACGTACAGCATAAAGGCAGCTTTGCCGCAATACGAGAGTGTAATGAGGTGAAGCATATTGAAAATCTGAAGGGGGCACTTTCAGTTGGACGTTGACTGTATTTGTTTTTGGGAAGTTCGAATAGTTCGAATAAGAAAATTCCAGTGCGAATCGAATCGAATAGCAAACACTATTCGAAAAATATTCGAAATTTCGAATATTCGCACACCCCTATTTATAACGGTTTTTATTTGTATGCAAAAATTTGAAGTTAAAGTAAGGATAAAAAACACTGGATTTGTGGTATAGTTACTAGCGCTCCTCTTAAGAAAGTGGGACAGGGGTAAAACGCGTTATTCCCATGTTCTTCAGAGAGGAAGTAACAATACCACGAATTCAGTGATTCCACTCCTGCGCCAACTGCGCCAAAGTGCGCCAAATTATATTTACTGCGCCATCCTGATAATATCAACGAAAATTGCGCCAAACTGCGCCAAAGTCTCGGGTTTGGGGGCGTCTATCACCGGCAGTCGCACCGCCGGCGCTTCAGAACATATGCAGCTTGATTTTGGGGCTGCCAAAGTCGCAACCATGGACCAAGAATTATTCCGCTGAATAAATAGCGCTCGTGCGTGCGTCCCGAGTAAGCCACAATGCCATGCACGGTGCCGACGCAGCTTCTGTTCTGCAAGTCGGTTCTACAGCAAAATGCGCTCTCCGCAGAGGCTCGTGACGTCTAGGCCTATCGGTAGCGAGAAAGTTGCGACGGCGATTCATCGGCGGGCGTCGTCTGTTCCCGAAACGCTGCTGATAGCTCGTTTCAAGCGTCGCACGGCACGTAAGGAAAGCAAAGTTCAGTAATAACTACATGCGTGCCGCTAAAATTTCTGTCACTTCTGTTTCTGGACATCGCGGAATGAAATTTGGGATCGCTAGCAGTAGATATGGAACAATATCGGATTTTCCTTGCTTCGCGTTTATGGAAGAGCACGCGAACGGTGGGAACGCGTTGACACTTTTCCTCAGATATACTTTATCCATGGATCTTCATCCAGAAGAGCTTTTTCATAATTCCTTCCACCAGCACATCCGAGTTTGTAATCACTCTGCGGTAAATACCCCCTAAAAGGCCCTGCCCTTTCGAGCTCACGAGCGAGAGTTCCAATTAGAATATTTTGCTTGCTTTTTTAAAAATGTCATCTGATTAATAAAAGCATATCTCCTGGTCGGAACAGCCGCAAATGCGCAGCTGTAGCGGGCCCGTCGCTGACGGCCCACAGTGAAGCGGCTGCGCCATGTTACACGTCCGCCCCTCGCGTTCGAGGGTCAATAGCTGACGGTTAAAAAAACTCAGTTTCGCTTAAGGGCTAAGCAATGAATGCGATATCAACAAATTGTATTGTTAAACAAAGTAAGGCTAGCAGCTAACTCTTTTGGATCCGATCTCGCGTAACTCAACAAAACGCTGGTTTAAGGGGATATGGCCGCTCCAGAAACCGAAGCGTTTTCGTGCTCTGATTTCTCTAAACGCGAAGTAAGCGTTGAGAGCACAGCAAGTTTACGAGCCGTCTCCTGATGCCTCGAGATAGCGCGCGCGCGCGCGCAAGCGACAGTGCCTTTCGAACGATGCGGTTGCCCCCCCCCCCTGCTCCCCTGGCGTCCCTTCATGCTCCTTACGAAAGACGGGCGGGGCGTTTCCTCTATGTTTGATGAGCAATCGACGGCAGGCCCGCTCCGTGCGACGGAGACAGACGGCCGGCTAGTTTAATCTGCGCTTCAGCCACGTTCGTCACCAGCGCTCGCGAGCTTTTACCCGCAGCTAGAATGCGCGTGGTGATGTTATTAATTTGGACTTTATACGGAAAATTACGGCAACAGCGACCGTAAAAATACGCCTAGAGTGTCCATATAATTGCTATCACAATAAAAATTTTTAAAAAATCAAGGAGCTGTGAAGTGGATGATAAGCGAAGCCGTTTCGCGCATGGCTCAAAGGTGACATGGTGCAGGACAGTTTGGTATGTAAGGCCAGGTTGTTAACGGCCAGGCTGTTAACTTTCAATACGCAATAATAATGCGAAAGCCTTAGATGCTTTATCAAACACGAAAATTGACCGTCGGCGGCGTTCGATTGATGTAAAAAATAATCATGTGATGTCGTCATCATCACGTCATACATCGTCAAAACTTGTGACGCCAACATGGCGTCATATATAGTGATGTCACGTGATGGTGTAATCACATGACATCGTCGCTTTACACTGCTTCCGTGATCGGTGCACCGATCAAGGAGGTAGTGCAAAACCATGTGAGGTGCAGAAAGCTTGCAGAGAGGGAGGGGGAGAATCAACCCGTCGATCGAGAAGAAAAAGAACCTGGCTTTCGCCTTGGAGTTTTCTTAGGGGAATGCATTAGGGACAGTGTGGCTCTGGCATTGAGGCACTGCTGTACATCACGGCGTTTGTCTACCACGTCTGCTGATAACCACATAGATGTATTTAGAGTTTTATTTCATAAATTGCAATTTTATTGATCCGGTATTCTGTTTATTTGCTAGTGTCGAAAATAATCGCCGAAGAGGTTAATCCAGAACACTCAACTGCATGAGTCCTTATTTTTTGCAGGTTATGGTTGTGTTTCGCGTTTACCTACGCGTACGCGTTCCGCATAGGAATGGCCGACACCGCAGCTTGTGACCACTGCGGAAGTGATGAAACGATTGAGCATATTCTGTGCGACTGTCCACAGTACTGTTCGCAAAGACAGTCGCTTTGCAACGCGCTTGATAAACTGGGCGACTGAACTCTTTCGGAAGAAAGAATCCTGCGCCACCGACAGGACTTAACGTCACAGAAGAAGGCTGTGCAGGCGCTAATGCGCTTTCTGCGTTCAACCGGTCTATCGCAACGGCTCTGATAGGACGTCCTGCATGTGTGTGCATGTGTGCATGTGTGCATTTTTTGCTTTGTTTTTATTTTATCTCCCTCTCTCTCTGTCCTCTCTCCGACCCCTATATCCCCACCCCTGTGCAGGGTAGCAAGCCGGTCACTCGCACCAGGTTAACCTCCCTGCCTCTTCCTTTTAATCTATTTCTCTCTATTTTTTCATTAGCGAGTGAAGTATGGAGTTCTCCTGAGATGATTTTTTTCGTGAGAATTGCAATGATTCCAAATATTTCTAGCCTTCATAAGAGCCCCATAATTTTCAGGTGCTTGAATGTTAATGCAATATGCTTCTGTAGTGCACTCCAGGATGGAAAACTTGCTGCTCCAGAGTGCTGCCAGATGCAAAATTATCTGCTCCAAAGTGCTCCAAGATGAAAATTTTTCCTGCTCCAAAGTGCTCCAAAACGGAAATTTTGCTGCTCCAAAGATTGCTCCAAATCGGAAGTCCTCGGTAGCATGACTGCGAATTCCTACACACTAGCACAAACCAGTACCCCTCAAAGTCGTAGTAATTGTTTTCTCAAAAGTCAATTGCGAATATTTTGAGCAGGCACAAGGCTCTGTGTCAAGAGAGTGAGCACGATCTCAGAAGCAGCACGTCATCGAGTGTACTCTCTGGTGTGAGAGTCTGCTGTTCTGATAAAACAAACTTCAACGCCGAGAATGCCCTCTCCACGTTGGCCTGCGTGACAGGCACACGAAAGTCCACTTGCGTTAAGGGGAGACGCGGGTCTTTTTTTTATTTCTTTTATTAGCTGGGTGAACTGAACGAAATTTAACAAACTTATTCCATTTTTTCTGCAGATTCCAAATCTATAATTAGAATTTTGGTAGCTGCATTAGTACAAAAGATGTGCAATCTCTAAAAGCATATTTCTTACGGGAATTTTTGGCAACTTTGCTTTGTCAAACACAGAAACAAAGTATGTGGCAAGGCTGCCAAAGAGCTGGTTTAGCCGGTGATGCTAATCCGATTGTCTTCAACAAACTTTGAATGCAAAATAAATAGACGTAAATGTGAGTGAAATTTTTTTGCTGCATACTATTTCTGATAATTGAGAATGATAATTTGGTGAACAACATTATAAGAAAATAAATAGCATCACCGGCTAGACCAGCTTCCTGGCAATCTTGCCACATACTTTGTTTTTGTGTTTGACGAAGCAAAGTTGCCAAAAATCCCCGTAAGAAATATGCTTAAATATGTGTTAGAAATTGCATATGTTTTGTTCTAATGCAGCTATTAAAAATCTACTTATAGAGATTTTGAATCTGCAGAAAAAGCTGAATAAGTGTATTAAATTTCATGCCATTCACCCAACTTTTAAAAAGCCATTTTTTAAGACCCACGTCTCCCCTTAATATAAACGTCTCTGGTTGCCACTGTTTTCATTTTTCACACAATTTGAACTTTACAGCAAGACGGTGAGTTGGGCTAGTTGGTGAACATTCATGTTGAAGCACAAAGCTTGTTGAAGCACAAAACCGAACCAATATGTGGAGTGTATCTTGAAAGTTGTTTATATGATTCCGATTTCTTGCGGTAAGGTATACATTGGCCAATCTGGTAGGTGCGTAAATGAACGTCTTATGGAACACAACGCTTCCTTGAAAGCTTCAGCCCATTCGCATCTCGCAATGCATTGCCGTAAATGCGGATGTTATCCTGTTTGGCATGAAACCGAGATACTGTTTAGTCATAAAGATCAAGCAACACGTGAAATAGTGGAGGCATTTCATATTAGAAAAAGGGGCCCTGACTGTGTTAGTCAACCTTCCATCACGTTACACGATAAGGAGTTTGACTTTCTTGATAAGTGAAGATTGTTTGTATCACTTTGCTGTGTTCATTGTTTCTGGTCCTGAAGGCAGTTAGGCCTCTTGTTCGACTACGCATGTGCAATTCGTTCTCTTGTGTTTTTAAATGTTATTCTGTTCAATAAAAATTTCAGTTGTGAGTAAGCGCTGTCCTGTCAAGTTCTTATATCTTCGGTCCCCGTTTTATGTGCGCTTATAAGCTTTGTGCTTCAACATGAATTTGAACTTTACTTTGGAATTCCTGCCTGAGGTACGCGCTAATATACTCTGCCCTGTGATTTGCATCATTGCTCATATGTCATGACCTTGGTTGTTCCGGATTGCCAAGTTTTCCCGTGAACCGAAAAACGATTGAAAAAATTTCGGTTTCACTCCGGAACGAAATCATAGATAAAGTTTCGGTTACGTTTTCGTTCCTGTCAAAAACATAGTTTTTTTTTTTTTTTCGTTTCTCGGTTTTCGTTCCGTTCCGACACACTGGTTTAGAGTAAAGAGAAATGTTACTTTTGATGTTGGTCTTTGAACGAGCCACGTTGGCCGTGCCGTTGAGCGTCGTTGTGGCTTTACCAAGGTGGTCGGCTGCAGTCATAACCAGCACGTCGAGGTTAAGGAAGGACACAGTGGTTATGCAGAAGGTCCAATTCATCGTGTGCGCAATGCATCTTGCTCTTCCTTGGCCACTAGTCCAAAGAACTGGCATAAAGAAGTGTCCACATATGTGGACGTTGCACTTCAAGGAGTTTCCTTACTACTATCTGCAACAGGTGGAGTGCTGAGGGATAAGCTTGTATTGGACAAATTGAACAGATTACTGAAGCAGGCAAATGATTGAAGTCGAGCTTTTCTGCTTTTTTTCTTTTATCCTTATAGTCTTCTGTCAGTTTTTCAGTATCAGAGCCGTTTGATGAGAAATTTCTGTCATGTGTGATTGTATTTATGCATGCGTGCGTGTGACAGTAAAATTTGGTTTGAGACATAATAGCTTATTGTTATGTAATCTTTGACATTTTAATATTGATTCTGTCAGCGACCTCGTAGGTTGTGCATATATTTACTTGATTTTAATGCACTCTGAGTTGTAACATGCATTCCAATTTGCATATCTCAAAAATTGCGAGATGTCATGCCCCTGACTTTGATTGACAAGGTTTTCATGGTAAAAATGTGAAATTGCAATTTGTGCTCTTTTGAAAAAAAGATAAGTGCATCCGAAACACCTTCTCTATTATGAAGCGTGGAAACTTGGGCAAGTTGGTAGGTCATAACTAAATAAACGAACAGCGCAACTGACAAGGACAAAGGAAGGTGTTGTTACTTTCCTTTGTCCTTGTCAGTTGCGCTACCTTCCTTTGTCCTTGTCAGTTGCGCTGTTCGTTTATTCAGTTATGACCTTCTCTATTCCTTTTTCTTTTCTATATGGTGCTAACATTGGTTATTGCCACTGTCTAAGCCCTCTTGTGACTCAGCTGCTCAGAGCATGGAAGATTTGAACAATGTTAGATTTTGCATTATGTATGGCAGTTTTTGTTTTGTACTTAATCTTGATGTGCGTGTTTGGGAACAAGTGCAGGTTAAAAATTAAGTAAATGTGGTTGAAGAAAGCAGCGTAATGTTCTTTATAAACTCACATCACAGGCTGGCGCTTCTCAAGTGATGTTCACCAACCCTCTGGAAATTGTCAAGATTCGTCTGCAAGTTGCAGGAGAGATTGCATCCACGGCTAAAGTGCGGGCGTGGACTGTCATCAAGGATCTTGGGATCAGAGGACTATACAAGGCATGCTTCATCATCATGAATTGACTTTTCCGCTTGTAGTTCCACTTGAACTTATTTCACTCTGTTGTTCAAGGTACGATTAGTGATCGTGGCTTGAAAGAACTGATCCAAATACTTTCACATGCTCCGAGACTGTTTACTGTAAGACAAAATAACATGTCACTGTCAACTGAATGCTTAGCTGGAAAGAAATTATATTGCATTTAGTTTTCTGGGACATCTCCGGTTCATAGTCCATCACCACTAATTGCAGCATATGATGATGTAGATCTTGAAGGGTGTATTCACTGTTATTGTGTCAAAGCCATGTGGAATCGAAGGAATGTGAGTCAAACTGATGTCATGAGGGATTCAAAGCAAGTCGACAGGAGCTTCTTTGGTTGTCAAGAAAAAGAGCAAGAAAATGTTTAGGTTTTTGCAGGGAGAGATTGAACCCCTATCTCTGCACACAGATTCTGATAACAGCCTGATCCAGTGACTAGTACTAAGCTGTCACAAAAGCTTAGTACTGGTACTACTATACCAGTGTATTAGGGCTACTAGTACTACTATGCTATATATATCACAAATGGTTTTTGATGTCGGGAGTTGACAAGTCAAATTGCGCGTGCAAAATTATGCATTTCAACAGCAGCTACACAGGCCCCGTAAAGAATTGTGCACACAATATTTCAGAGATTATGGCTGCAAACTTTATCGCCACTTTTTAGTTGTTGCCTCACTCACAATCAGATGGTTTCTTCGCCTTCTGAATGTCTTGTGTGGTGAAGTGACAATTTTCACATTTTCTCTTGTCACATGGGGACAGAATCAGTGCACTGTGAGTACTGACTGTTTCTGTGTTTTTTTTATTGCAGGGATCCCGGGCGTGTTTCCTGCGAGACATCCCCTTTTCTGCCATATATTTCCCGACATACGCGCACTGCAAATTAAAGTTTGCAGACGAGATGGGCCACAATGGAGCCGGGTCTCTGCTACTGTCTGCTGTGATAGCAGGTGCTTGGTCTAAGCTGCCTCCTGTTCCTGCTTTTGTCACAGCACTGAGCCGCATGCAGTTTTGCTGTACCAAACTGGTGCACCAGATTGTCTTGCTCATTTTCTCGCCAAACTAGCTGTGCTATGGCCTGCCCCCTTGCGACAACTTGAACTGAACTAGTAATAACAGAACTTAACATTACTAGGGTAGAAGCTTGGGCAAGTTGGTAGTTGGTAGTTCATGATCACATTTGACACAGGGCATGAAAGGTTGTTGTTTGGAAAGAAAGGTAAAGAATGGGCACGTTACCTTTACCTGTAAGTTGCCTGTCTGAAATTTTCAGTAATGCTTATGGTGCACTCAAGAAAAATAGGGTTCATTTGAATGCGCTGCTTGTCTGAGTGTTGTCTAGACTTTCGATGAAACAGTTCAACTAAATCACAAACTACATTGCTGTTATAGCAAGGCAAATGTGCTCCTCTAAGTTGAATGCGGCATCCTCAGACCTCCAAGTCTAATAAGTATGATTGCGGCCATATCTGGGCCTCTCACAGAGAGGGGTGTCCAAATGCGTTAAAGTGAAAGCAAATCCTCGGCCTGGTAAAACCGGCAGTCAGGTAAGGGAACCTTCCGGTGCCATATTGACTGAACTCAAAGCTGACGCCCTACTCTAGGATCAAGGTATGTTTCAATGCATGTGCATGGAGAAACCAGAATGCCAACCTGCCTTTGCCTTCCAGCTTGTCATCGTTACATGCATTATCGTGTAAAAGGCAACCATCACCATGTCTTCAATGCACATCCAACGCAAGACCAGAGTTGGAGGATCTTTGTGAATTTTTTTTCCAGGTATTTTTGACCAGGGTTGAGGGTGATGGTACTCACTGACCATCTTTTGGTTACACTAAAAGATCAGCTTAGCCAATTTTTAACTAGCAGTGGTTGGTTTGTGCTGGTTCGTGATGTTACTAAATAGTACTAGTTGGCAATGGGCCAGTAAAGTTGAGCTGGTAAAATCGAGTATGTTCTGTATTCATGGCCAATGCATTTAGGTTTTGGGAGCATGGACAGGCTCAAGCGCTGGCCTGTCGCTGCTCCACTGTCCTGACGCTGTAGTTGGCTCTCGGCAGGTGTGCCAGCCGCGTATTTAGTGACACCTGCGGATGTGATCAAGACGAGGCTACAGGTGGCCGCACGCCAGGGTCAGACCACCTACTCGGGCGTCCTGGATGCCTGCCGCAAGATTTGGAAAGAGGAAGGAGGACAGGCTTTCTGGAAAGGAGGACCCGGTACGCACGTCCTGAATCATCCAACACCTTAGTGTCTTGATTCGCGCAAGCTTGCAAAATGTGTCAACAAAGTGGAGTGCACTATACTCGCAGACAACTTTTGGCAAGAAGCGATCGCTACAGAGCCAAATTGCACGAATGTTACCGCTAATGAATGCAGTCCCACAATTGCATTGGTGTTTTCTACATGAGAAATGAAGCAAAACTCCTTTATTTTGTACAAGAGGCTCTTTGAGGCAGGACGCAGCACCACACCAGTGAGGCAATTATATTTGTTTAAACTTAGACATTTTCATTTTGCATTTTTGCACGCATGAGAAAGTCGCACCTTTCATGTGTACCTCAAACGCTAAATGGCATCTGCGTCTTCAGGTGAGCATCCGTCTCATTGTGGTTCTTCCGTCTACTTGCCTGAAGAACTTGTGACGAATTTTACCTACAAATGGTTGTCTAAGCAGACAAATCAAATGCTATGCAACATTTTTGCCACACAGCGATCAATTTCCACAGTTGTACGAAACGAGCGCCAAATCGGAGTGCTTCACATAGAGTAAGTGTGCAGAAGCTCCGCCCCCTAGCTTTCTCTTCATTGCCAAGAAAAGTTGTCCGGGAGTATAGCAAAGGTCATTCAGCTAATGGTGTATGTATGCAGCTTAGAGATTAAGGCACAATACCACGAAGTTTAGATTACCTTTAGCGGGTAAACTTAGGTGCTGTTTAAAATGGGAAAATGTTGTGCTAGTTGGTAAGGATCCATGATAAAGTTAGGCATGAAGACGGACACAAGTGAAGGAAAACGTGTCCCCCTTTACTTGCAGCATTTAGATTGTCCATTTTCCTTCAGTTGTGTCAGTGTCTCCACTGATGCAAGTGACACGACTTTTTCTGCGATCAACTGTAGCACTGAATCTGCCACTACTTGCCATGGCATCCCAACAGTTCTAGCGTTCTGCTGCTGAGCTACGAGCCTGCAGCTTGTATTTCTGGCCGAATATTTGAGGGCACATCTTTACGCCGCATGAAGCCCACTGTCCTGTTTATGGCTGTTCAACTCCGTAATTCAGATGTGCGACTCACAAGTTAAAGAAACGACCATACATGATAAAGACTGCGCAATTGTGACCTGGAGACTTGTTCCAACAAAAATATTTGCTCTTTATCACTCGCTGTTGCCCTTACTGCAGTTTTAAAGGTGTACTATTGCGCTCAGTATGAGCTACATCATGCGAGCGCGTGGCCGGGCGCTCTGCAAGGTTGTACAGTGGCGACGATTATGTCATTTTTTCGAATTATAGGGAGAGTCTGGCTGTCCATGTGAGCGTGCATTGCCTCCACTTGCTTTCACCCTCGCCCTCCCTTTGCCCTGCGGTGATATCAGCTTCGAAAGTGATAACTTTGAGGGTGAAAGAAAGCAAGTGGGGGTGATGCGCGCTAGCACGGACAGCCAAGCTCCCTCCCAATAACTCGAAAATATGCCATGATCGGCACCACTGTACAACCTTGCACAGTGCTCGGCCACGTGCTCGCGTGATGTAGCTCATACTGAGCGCAATAGTACAGCGGAATCTCATTGGCAGAGTCTTCACAAGAAGCAGTAACTAAAGCATATCATCCAAACATCTTTATACGCAAAGCAAGGTCCAAAAATTTTTTTAAAATAGTCGTGCTTGGTGACAAAATTTGTAGTGAAGGCTTGTGTGGTGACAAGTGATAATGCTCCACATAATGTGTTATGTGGTGCAGCATCACGGAGCACCACACGAACCACAACCAACCATTCAGACTCAGAAGCAGCAGAATCTGCATGGCTGCAAGTGTGTACCATATTTTTGTGAATGATTGGAAGCCAGTGCACTGTAACGTAAAGCTGGGTTCTGGAAATGCTACCATTGAAAGCCCACTTCTATGGTCATATTATTCTATTTCAGAATAAAAAGTGACTTCATTGCTTCTATAAATATACATTGCTCCTATGGGGTGTCACCCAGAAGGGAAAAAAAAGGGTACCATCCCGTAAAAAGTATGAAGCAGAATCGTATCAATGAGATTCCACTGTATACTGTTAGGGCTACACAGCCTTGTGTTCAAATTTTCCCAAATAAATTGTTACTGTTTCCTGCTCTGCTAGCAATGAAAGTGCTCTACAGGGCAATTTAAAAAGATTGGCAGGATGCTTGGATCGCTTCTGCCAGGTTAGTGTGAAATGCTCGCACTAATATTAGATGCCCATATTCACAGATATGTGTAGCCACGATGACTGATGCTTGCATAAAATCCTGTTGAACATTTTCTGCCCTGTCCAGTGCTTCTTTTTCTCAGTGATGCTCAAGGACAACCCACAGTATGCATGTACCATTGTCTGCTACGGCTCTCAATGTTTGTCTCTCTCTCAAGGTTGTTCACAGAGATGACGGGTATCATTGCCTAAATGTGCAGCCAAAGCAGTTGCAGCAGGCAGTGCAGAAAAATTCTGAACTTTTCTGAAAATTCTGTACAGTGCTCGCAGAATGAAGCGTGACATCAAAAGATTAAGCGTCGCAACTAATATGTGTAATTACTCAAGATAGCCATGTCATATTGCTACGAATCTAGCCACTCAAGGCGATGTTGTCCCTGATGTAAGTGTTCGAGCCGATATGACATGTAATAAAGACTGTGGAAACAAAAGTATGTGCATTACTGTGCTTTACGCAATTCATTCTGTGAGTACTGTACATCCTGTCATGATAAAATATTTGTAACGTTAATTCGAGCCTTTTTGTTCTCGTGCAGCCCGAGTCTTCAGATCAGCCCCTCAGTTTGGCTTCACACTGTTAACGTACGAAATCCTCCAGAGGCTGTTCTACATTGACTTCGGAGGGAGGTGAGCCCGGTGAACAACTCTGTTAAACCTAGCAACATTATTCAGACATCATATAGCAACATTGCCTGGCAGTGCTGCGCAATTGTTGTGTATGCAAAACTAATATGTGCCCATACGTTTGAACTCGACAGGCGGCCAACGGGATCGCAAGTCAAGGTGCCTGTGCAGACAGGGGAGATGAAGTCTTCCAACCCCGACCACATTGGTGGCTACCGTGTCGCCTTGGCCACATTCAGTGGCATGGAGACCAAGTTTGGACTTCTTTTGCCCCGGTACAATGTGGCCACCTAGGGAGCGCCGCCCAAAGTAGTGAATGGACCGTTCGGCTTGGCACGAAGCACGTACACACACTTGCGGTGTAGTGTGTGCAGAACTTGCTCAGTCATGCAGTGGTAATGTAGGCGAGTAATTCTCCTATCTGCCCCCCCGGTTTTAGCATGTATAATTAACGCGCCATTGTTTTGAGGATGTTTTTCTTTTTTGACTACTCTTCTCCCGACCAACCTGCGTGCTTATGAACTGAATGTTTCAAGGTTGGAATGTGCAGGGCGAGGAAAACAAACGAAAACCAGTGGTGCTGCAAAGTTTTAACTGCCAGTATGGGAATGTTCTGTTTCCGGTGTGTTGTAGGGGGTGGTGTTTGGACGTGACATTGGTACAGGCATGCGCCTTCTCTGTGTTCATTAGCCATGAGCCCTAACGAAATGATCTGTACAGTGAGAGCAGGGCTGTTGTGTTCATTCTTTAGAACGAGGTGGTGAGGTTTTGTGTGGTTAGGAACGTCGTTTCCTATTTTATGAGCAGCTACGCGTTGCCATTGCAGTTGTTCACTATTGCACACTATTGCCATGTGTTGAAGCTCCGAATTTTAGCAGGTTAGTGCGAATCTGTGCCCACTGGTCGACTAGCTGCCAGGTGGAGATTTTAAGTGTTGAGACTCGTCTTGAAAAGATTGTTATAGCGAAGTTTTAACAAAGAAATTGCAGTGCAAGCCTGCGCTGAGGGCCTTGCACCACCATGTCATCGAGCCACCCCAGTGAAAGTACCTTTGGTCTGTTATGTAATGGTTTTGCCATGCGAAATACGATGGAAAGATTGACTTTCTCTTTTGCTTTAGCGGTCCTAGTCACACTAGTTCTTAACATATTGTGCCTGACAGTGGCACAGACTGTATCTACCCTTGTTTTTGCCTAGATTGTGTACAGTTATTTTAAATTTCCTTTTCTCTTCAAATTCAGCGATAGCACGCCAGTTTCATCTGTACAGAAGCATTAAAAGTTGAATGTTATACTTTCACCTCTGTGCTTGGTGTGTTCTTTGTGCGTCATTTTACGCACTTCTTTATTTCAGTTATAAGCCAGAGAGTATTGAGAAAGAAAAAGGTGCTTGTTCCAGGGGGAAATAAACTTTGTGTTCTGCACTGACTTTCTTGTGGGGCACACAGATCTCTGCAGACTTGTGAAACTTGTCTCAGATGTGGGAGCCTTCGCTTGGTGGCATCCGCCATTTGCCATTGGCATGTCTACGTGGTCAAAGTTTTTTGCAGAATTGCGTTTCACAGCAGTTAAATCTGTAATTGTACATATGATTGGAGCTGCCACTCTACAAGGCTGTTCACTGCACAAATGCAAAAGCTAGTATGAGTCTGCTTTTACTGTAGTTCACGTGAGTGTAGGCAGCTGTGCCTCAATGATCTTCGTAGTAATGGAAAATAGTCTTGGAAGTTCACATTTTTTATGCACTATGGCTGCCAAAATAAATTTCCTAGCAGAATTACTCTAAGTAACTCTAGTGCTGAAATTGTTCAGCTACAATGGAAATGATAATTACAATTCACCTGCCTTTTTTAGCGTAAAGTTTGAACCAATCGGACTCTTGTGGACAAACAAATATTTAATTGCAAATTATGGGTTTGCAATGTTACAATGCCGTTGAAAGCCAGAAGGACGAAGTTTCGGCAAAGCAGTGTATAATAGCTGATGGTCATGCACGCGCTGGCTGATGATAATGACCCTGGAAATATTGGCCCATTGAACTGCCATGACTGCTACCTTCACGGACATAGTGCCAGGTTTTGTTCTAGTAATTGCTGTGTGTGTATTATCATTACTTTTGAGGATACCTTCGATCAATTTCATGTTTCACAAGGTTCACTGGCGCCTACAATTGAGTTACAGTATTTTTGGCATAATGCCAAGCACGCTGTCGTATCGCAAGTAGCCTGTGTGCGCACCTTCTTTTTGTCAAAATATTTAGCGATTACATACATTAGAATATGGCTGACTAATGAGAGAGCCAGGCATATACAGTGACGTCAACCCCTACAAAAGTAACTGTGTAAGCTGTATTTAATACAAATACCGCATGACGACTGGTGGCGACAGTTCACTTGCCAAGCAGCGAATCCCTGTGTACAAATAATTTCAACAGAACTTGACTTAGATTTGAATACTTGTCCCAATTACACAAAACATTTTAATTTAATATCTTCAATGTTGCACGGATGGCCCGTGTTAAGCGCTTTTTTTTTTCCCCCTCAGTGTTCGTCTGGGAACCAAACAAATGCTCGCACACTAGCTGTTCCTCATACGAACGCATTGGGTAAGCCTGTGCGCCGCCGTGAGACCAATGCAATTTCGCTTTCTAAACGTCCCAACAAAGCTTGCTTCACTGCACTAAGAGCCGTTGTGCGCAGAAGCCCGCTTCGGCGGGTCCATTTGTCCTGTTAGTTCTGCGAGCCACTATGTACGAGTATGGTGATACGGCAGTTTAGCTGTGAATTAGAAGTGTGTATTTAGGTATAACGTGGCAGCAGAAAGCACAGGACCGGGTTGATTGGCGGAACATGGGAGAGGCCTTTGCCCTGCAGTGGGCGTAGACAGGCTGATGATGATGATGATGATTTAGAGATACTGCAAGCAACACAGATGCCCGATAATCGCGCCACATTCATTTCAGTCGAGCGCTGCACACTTACGTGTATGCAACTTGTTTTTGCTAGCTCCCTTCAGTAGTGTCATGGCCCTGCCATGGTTAGCTCACTGGCTTTGACGTGACGATACTGAGAAAGGGGTCGTGGGTTCAGTCCTGGTCCCAGCAGCCGAATTTTCAATCCCGAGTGCCCCACAACGGGATGCCTCAATCATTTCTTGCATTTCGTGCGTAAAACCTCTATCTGCAGGATTAAGAGGAAGTTTAAGACGTTATTGTTATTATTATTATTATTATTATTATTATTATTATTATTATTATTATTATTATTATTATTATTATTATTTGAAACACGTACAAACAAAGGACAAAAAGAGATGAGATAGCGGGCTGACGACTGTGTCATTTCTTATGTGACGCCCTAGAGACAACGGTGCAACCGATTTGAATGAAATATGCTGCATTTTAGATAAAATGGTAGATTCTAGGTATATAGAAGGAACAATTTCAATTTATGACTTCGAATTTTTTACCCTGCTTTACAATATTTGGAAAGCTAGAAGACATTCAGTACAAAGATTACATATCTGTTCTGTACAAAAATCGGATACATCGATCGCGATCAGGGCCGATCCGAATTATGCACGATCAGGATCAGGTGCTACTACACGGTTCTCTTTTAATCGCGATCAGACCCAATCGGGATATCAAGACGGCAGCGATCAGCGCATCGAAATCAGGCTAGATCGCGATTTGACTGACGTCTGCGCCAGCTCGATCCGGATTAGTCTGGACCATGGCTTGGACCGTGTAGCAGCGACCATTGTTGGTCACGATCAAGAAGCCCGATCCGGATTGGCCCTGATCGCGGTCATAAGTGCCCGTGTGACACCGGTATTGGAATTATTTAAAGCGGACACATTTGACCTTTAATGTACAGCTTTCATGAAACTGTTGTGTTATATTTGCGAAGGTTGTTTCGGAAGCCCTGCTCGATCGCAAATAAATTTCAGAGCGTTTTATCGTTGCCTAATCGCTTTAGATGTAAATTTACAAAATCTTGATATCGTCATTCACTGCCATGTTAGGAGTTAACTTGATAGATAGTGTTAGGAAGCTTTGACGTTTAAAAAAATGCGGGCAGTTTGCACTTAATTAGTCGGGCAAAGCTTGGCACAGCGAAGCACGGGCCCGTCGCCGCTCGTACTCCCCGCCGACCGACACGTCTAGCTTCGAGGTGTGCGGCTTCCTCCTCGGGAGTACGCAGCCAGGCTGTGCACTATAGAGCGGAGGTTGCGCGCGATGTCTCCGTCGGTGGGCGTGGCTTAGCTGCTGCGCATGCGCGGCTTGGCCAGGTGGTGCGGTATCTTGTCGCTAAGCGACGCGATGCCTGCTTCCTCTTCTTTTATCTTTTCTCTGTCTCTCTCTCTCTCTATACTTCTTTCTCTCTTTCGTTGATGTTCTCTCTGTCTCACTTTCTTTTCCTTGTCTGCATTTCTTTCTCTCTGTTTGTCATTCTTTCTGTGTTACGCGCCTTACTCTCTTTCCTTGTCAACATCTCATCTTTCCTCACGCTCACTTCCCTTTCCCACCCCATTGCTCTCACAATGTATGCTACACTCTGCTAGCGTGCCTGATAGCCAAGTGGTTAGGAAGCTCGCCTTCGGATCGAGGGTAAGCGGGTTCGAATCCCGCCTCGTGAAGAACATTTTTTTCGGCAAGGATTTTTCTCTTCTTTATATATTTGAATAAAACGACGAAGACATTTTTACTCTCTTGTGGTCGGCGTCTTCGTCTTTTTATTCAATGATTCTTCCGGACCAGACGGGCGTCCGTTGAAGCCTTGATTTCATCTTTATATATTTCTTCCCTTTATCTGTTTGCTTCTCTCTCTCTCCCTCTGCACTTGTTCTCAGGATTATTGCAGGCCCCGCCGTAGCGGTGAGTAGTGGGATTTGCCCGAATTCTTTGGCATATACCCGTTCATAATGATGATAGTTTTCGGGCACGGTCACACACTCCACACACTTAACGCTCAGCTAGAACAGATTGTGAAAAGTATAATTCTGGAATTTCATGTGGCGAAGAACTACGATATGAGCCACACCATAGTACGGAACCTCTGGTTTTGGGATTAAATCCTGGTATAAATGAAAAGACCGTATAATGTAGTGACAGATTCCAGCATCCTTTTCGCGTTGTGAGTAGGATTTATATTTTTAAATCGTGTGTAAAAGTAACAAAAACCGGTATGTCGCGCAGCCTAGCGGAAGAGCCTTGAAGCTGGATTATGAAGTCGATCACTTTGCTGTACGCAGTTTGATGCTGTCATGCGTGCCATAATTAGTCCTCAAAGTTAGAGTACGGATATTATTATCTAGCACCACTCAATTCTGAGACGGAACGGTCGTAGCGCGGAGAGGCTGCGCGATGAGAAGCGGCGCTGCCTTCGCGGCCGCCAGTGGCCCATGTCGAGCCGCGGCGCATGCGCGCGGAGTGCACGCATGCGGACACCGCGCTCGAACACGAACCGCTCTCGCGCTCACTGTTTGCAGCATATGTTGTCTCGTGTGTATATGACTTCATATTAGCCGCAGATGGAAAAATTCTGCTTACAAATCTTTCGCGGCATTTTCCGCGTTACCATTCCGTGATTAGATACTCTGACCGCTGAGCTTTCCGTTGCGCTGAAGAAAATAGGTACCATGAAAATTGGTTTCGGTCCCTTTAAACGGGTAACTTTTATAGTGGAGCTGTAAACGGAACAACTGCTTGATTTGCGGCGTCCGTCAACGAACAGAAAGAAACCGTGACCTCAGGAAGCGATGACATCAAAGATCGTCAGAATTTATGACGTCAATACCGGCCGCGGAGGCTGTGCAGAAAACTTACGTGGAGCGGTACGCCCTTCGTACGTGTTTCGCCGCGTAAGTGAAGCCCATAGGCTCTGCGTTGGCGTGGTAGTGCGTGGCAAAAAGCATGAAGGGGAAAAATAAACAGGAGGTAGCGCGCCTATAGTGTCCACAAGCTCCTACGAAGCTGCTCCCTCCTCGTGCTCAATGCTCATGGTAGAATTCCCAGCATGCTCCTGTTTCGTCATTTCTTAGCGAACTTTACCGCTTCTATCTATCTATCTATCTATCTATCTATCTATCTATCTATCTATCTATCTATCTATCTATCTATCTATCTATCTATCTATCTATCTATCTATCTATCTATCTATCTATCTATCTATCTATCTATCTATCTATCTATCTATCGTTTTCGTGGTCGTCGCGTTAGTTTAGTGCATGCCTAAATTTTGCATCGGAGGAGATGAGTGTATGACGAACGCGATTCACAGGTCATGGCGTAAATAACGTGACTTGCCTGTCGCGTACGTCGTGAAAGCCTTTCCACCAGTCACGTGTGGCACATACCCGTATAACCCAGGTGAAAATGTGTAACTGGAAATCCAGCTATTTTCAGAGCAGTGGGAGACCTTGCTCGCCAGCGAGGAAAAGGAGACCAAAGTGGCTCTCCTCGACCAGATAATATCCTTGACCTTAAGATAATATCAGCAAAATTCACCCTCTACTCGGCCAATCCGCATTGGGTATGAGACATGCACAGAGGACAACAACAACAGCGACGACCAGGCGCGGCGGGTTGCTGAGGCCAGTGGAGCCCTGGACTATGGGCCCGACCCACCTGCTTCTCAAACCCCCTTTCTTTTTTAATAAGCTTCTTTCAGTTCAATTCAATTCAACTGGCATTAACTGGGGTCAACTGGTCCCGGTTGCAGGCCAACTTGGAACAGTTGGTTCAGTTACAAGCGACAGTCAGCAACTGCTCCCACTTACAATTGCTCAGCTGGCCACTGCGGTAACCATGCCCAGTTGAACTGGAAGCAGCTGGTCCCAGTTGGAAACAAATTGGAAGCAAGTACGTGGTCCCCGTGTTTGGGATATGGCGTACAGCAGCCGTGGAATTATACTCAATTCCGTCGATGTAGTTAGCGCAAAGGCTTTAATTTACACTGACTGAGGCCATGAAGACCCTGCTAGCAGTCGAACGTCCCTGTTTCTCTCCTTGTAGTAGTAGTAGTAGTAGTAGTATCCTCTACTGCATGGCTCATGCCCACCTGGGAAATTGGCCAAGAAGTCATCTTATGAAAAATAACCTTTTTTTAAAGGTATTTGGGTATTGAATGCTGATGCCAATAAATAGTAATAAATATACAAAAACAACGTACGCATCAATGAAATAGTGCAATAATAGTTTTTCAAACATTCAGATCAGACACTTTAATCGTTGTCCTGAATAGGGATTAGAATAAAAATAATAAGAAGAAGAAGCACAAGAATAATAAAAAATAATATTAAAACTTTTGTTTTCTATTATAATAATACTTATACAAGCGGGAATTTAAAGTCGTATTCGTTTTGTTTCGTGATCTACACACGGCATCAAACGCATTCCTGTGGCTGAAGCCCAGAGTTGAAGCACCGAAGGTAAGCACATTGTCAATTGTGAAGTTGAGCCCCAGTTTAGCGAATGGGATATCAAGAAGTCTTTTTCTGAGTAATCTGTATCTGCGACATGATAAAAATTAGTGCTAAATTGATTCCATTTCTAAACAAAAGGGACATAGGGGCGATATCGCCAGACCAGCCCTGTGTGAATATAGATTTAACGGGGGCACACGACATCGTAGTCTAGTTACTAATACCTCCAATTGTCTAGTATGACACCATTGGATCTTCCACGGAAATTTTAAATGACTAAATTCTGTCCTAGCTGTTATTAATTCCATGGCGTACACGAAGTGAAAATTTTCTATATCTAATCGTGCTTGCTGACGCTTCTTCCTCTTCTGTTGGTCCGCCAGCGCTTGCGATGGAATCAACACCCATTATGTTTTCATGGCCGATCCCCCGTGGTGGGTTGCGCCAAGTAACTGAGGACCAACCAACCAACCAACCAACCCATTATGTTATAACTGGAAGCCCTGGAAGTGCGACAGTTGTTCTGGTTGTACGATTCTTCGCAGTAAAAGAAAAAAAAAAAAGAACTCCACAATGTCTATGACGTAGCATAGCTGCCCCTGAACAAGTGGGTTTTATCCAAGAGTTTTTCCTCACAGCAGGGTACCGGATCGCTGTCCTAGTAAAGGCAACTGTTTCATATAAAGCGATCAAATGTAATGTGTCGTCTGCGACACAAGTTGGACAAGTTTCTCCTAGGCACTTATATTGGCCTGATCGATCCTTAATGGCCACCTCCTTTGACTTTGAATGTTTGATGATCCTCGCAGAATTGGTTCTGTTTACTATCACACCTTGCTTGAAGAATCAACGCATTTTCTTAGCGAGACGTACGGGGACACGCAAAAATTCCGTGGCCGTAAGCAAAAACGATGCAGCTGCCTGCATCGGTTTCTCCGGCATCTGTGTCAGGAATGTTAATTTGCGCGGTTTATCAGAACTGCGTCACTGGACGCATATATTTCGGGAACGACTCGTGGTGATGTACCTTTTAATTGACACCAAACCACTTATTTCGTCCCGGCCTGCTGAAGAAACATTCGGGTGACGTTGCGATGGCCACTGCGTTCACACACTTTAATTCCACCGCTGGTAGAGCGGCACGTGCTGGCAAAATAGTGAAAACCGCGAGGCAGCACGACTGGCCCCCCGGTGACAAGGGCCCACCCACCGACACCGGTGAAATAGCGATACTTATCGGCTGTTCTCTGCTTATGCCAGGCAGAGCCATTGCCTTTCATTCAAATTTTGGCGGTAATGTGACGTCATACGTGACGTTTGTCTCTAGGTCACGCGACTTCCGCCCGTGACCACGTGACGGCGACCGGAAGTATCACCGCTGCGCGCAGAGTACGAACGGAAAGTTGGAAGACGCGACGAGCGGACGCCGGGACGCCGGACGAGCGCATCAACCAGGGCCGTGCTAGCCGTACCCAGGAATTTTTTTCGGGGGGTGTTTGTGTGCAGAACGGCCAACTTTGGCAACTCGTGGTCGCTGTGAAGGCATGCAAATATTTGACTATCACCCGAAAAGTTAAAGAACGAAAAAATTTCGGGGGGTGTCAGAACCCCCTCAACCCCTCCCTCTCCCCCTTAGTTACGGACCTGGCATCAACAGCAGGTTCCGTTTCAACTCCACACGCACGCACTTTCTGCTTCTATTCAACGTGTGATGCGTTCGCACGTCTCATATTTACGTGGACGGCGTACATAAAGGGGACAAAAATTAAGTTCGGCACCGTCGGCACCAATCGCGTTGTGCCTGCACCACTGAACTAGAGTGCACTAGAATGCATTTTAGTACATTTAATATAAGAGGGTGGCAGGCACAAATTGAAGGTGGGGCACAGGCCTACATCGAGCCATAAAGACCACTTTGTTGAAAGCTCTGATGAAGTCGTCTAATCGGCAATGAATATTAGGTAAACCTAACCACAGCATACGGTATACTTGCGGGAGACTTACTCAGTGTATATGGGAGACTTCTTAAGTGTATAGAAATATCTAAAATAGAAAACAGGCCCTTGTACGTGGCTTTTCTAGACATCACTGGGACGTATGGCTACTTTAATCAGGAAATTTTGCGGGATATATTGAAAGCACAGCCCGTGGTATACGGGTATATGCGCCACAGGTGATTCACAGACTATATCAAATCAGGGACAGCGAGAATAGACTTTGGAAAATTGCGCCAATCAGGTAAATTTCGCCAAACTGCTCCAGAGTCTCGGATTTGACGGTGTATATAGCCAGCAATCGCACCGCCGGCGCGTCGGTAAACGACCGAACCAATTAAAATACCTGCAGTGTATTTCGGGAATTTATTGTTGCAGACAAGTTCAACTGCGGATAACTCCGTACATACTGAATTTGGTATTTTGGCTTAGCGTAACACGCTAGCGGCCGCCAAGTGTAGTGGCGGCCGCTATATTGACTTTTATTGACTTATGTTTCCCTTAAAGGGGGTCATGAACCGCTCCTCGGGCTTAATGAGAAAACACATCCCACGGAAAGCACTATGAACCGCTCAGCCAAATCTTGCAGTCGTGCACAGCAAGGCGAGTTTAGAAGCGGACTGCGAAGTTGCCATTTTCTCAGGCGCCCTCTTTTCATACCAGGGGCGTAGCCAAGGGGAGGGGGTTCAAACCCCCCCGAAATTTTTCAGTTTTGCTTGCGTATATAGGCACGCACACATACAAACGTACGCACGAACATACATAAAGTATGGTTGAACCCCCCCCCCCCCCCAAAAAAAAAAAAAAAAATTTCTGGCTACGCCCCTGTTTCATACAGAGGCCTGTGCGCACTCTCTTCGGAGCTGCAGGCGCCTGATGTTTGGAGGCACACACACCCGACATAAATAATGAGGATCATTTGTATCAGATGCGCATCTTGCCACGTAGCGGGACCGCGCTCCTTGGTATGATATCATTACACAGTAACCACACTCGTGCGCATGGGAATCACAAAGGGAAAGAGCGATCGCGTTTCATCACGCGCGCTGACATAACTTCTTTCCCCTGTGTAGTTTCCATCTCCTCCTTCCCTTTTACCCCCTTCCCCTAAAGTGACGCCGTTGTGATGTCCTCGACTGAGAGACAGTTACTGCATCACTCCCCCACCTTTCTTATTTCCCACCAAGAACCTCTTCTCTAGCGCGCTCATCGGGACGAGCGGGAAAGCGCTTAACGCGCGCGACAAGAACTCTGCTCGTTCTTGGCGGATTTGGGAAATTTTTGCGGCAATATAAATTCCGACAGCGAATTCATTCGACAACTGCTTCGAAAAGAGGCTCAGGACCACATTAATAGACCGCGCGACACAGACGATAAGCCAGATAACATCCACATATATTTTATAACTTCGTCTGCCTTCTTCCTTGAGGTTGGATATTCTAAATATTTTTTTTTTCACAAAACTGCCTCACTCTTGGCCTATCACTCCGAGTGGGAGTGTCATTGGCTTCTAGACTTTAGAAACTATGTGCAGTAGCGTCGCACTCTCGTCCAGCAAAGGCAACACTACGGAATCCGGTATCTTGGCAACTTCATTGCTATGTTGCGCCATGTAATAACAAAGCCTTTGCAAAGACTGCTGAATGTCTTCAAACCTACAGGACTAGCGACCCTTCTTCGTTTTGTACAAGCATTCGCTGGAAAAAGTAATAAGCTTTGCACAACACAGCTGATTTACCATCCAGGTTCCAATCATTTCAACTGTGCACACCTAATGGATGCATCCATCGTGGCAAAGCCTTGGCATTAAAAAGGCCTCCAAATTTTCAGAGGCCACGTCTACAGGAAGATGTTTGCTTCTTTGCCAAGCACTGCTTGCTATTTCGAATCACCTAATCAGTGCATTGTGGACGCTTCGAAACTGACAACTGTACCCTCTGGGATGAGGGTCTTGCAGTTTTTTTTACACCTTTCAATTAAATCAAGTGCCAACACCAATTTAAATATACTAGCATGTTGTCTTTCCTTTGAATAGCTTTCAAACAAAATAATGAGTACAGCTGAGTTGTTGCAATGGTGCAGACATGCAGTATGTAGTCGCTACTGCTTTAATAACAACAAATGCCAAGTTCTTAGACTCTGAGCCCACACGAACAATTGTCTGTGTGATGCGAACGTAAAAGAACAGCACTCGAGAAAAAGCGCAGGGACCCTTTTTTTATTTTATGTGAAACGGTCTGATTCACTTCTTGGCCGCTGCTGTCTTGGCCGTGCTCTTGCCCTTGCCTCCGGCCTTCTTTGTGGGCTTCTTGGAAGCAGCGGGCTCCTTGGCCTTGCCGCCCCTCTTCTTGATCGCGGCTGCCCTGCGGGCCTCAAAGGACTGCTTCAGAGACAGCTGCCACGGCTTCAGCTTGCTCTCATCCAGCTTCACCTGGAAACAAGTCCAAGTCACACTCTCAGACTGCATTCAACACCTACCGTATTTATTCGAATCTAGGCCGACAGTTTTTTCGGAATTTCTTTGTATCAAACTCCAGGGTCGGCTTAAGATTCGAGGATTTTGAAAAACGCGCAATTCGTCACCGAGAAAAGTGTTACAAAACTAGCGCCACCTAGACAGTACTGTAGCCGTTAGTAGCAGAGTCAACACTTGGCTTAAGTACGCACGCGAGGCCGCCATTTTTATCTTTGTGGCGAGTGTTGAGGCGAGCCGTTCGTCAGTTCGAGTGGGCTGTGTGTGGCGTAGCTCAATGGCGCTAAACGAGCGTAGTCATTATAGTGCGGCGTATAAAGGAAAGGTGTGCTAGCCGCGGAGTCGTCCTCCAACGTTCAAGCCGGGCGGGACTTTGGAGTGGACGAAAAGAATGTTCGTCGCTGGAGGGGCCAACGGGAGAAGCTCTTCACGTGCGCCGCAAAGAGGATGGCTTTTACCGGTCCACGGAAAGGCCGTCACCCTGAAATGGAGACGGTATTGGCCGACTTCATTCGGACGCAGCGGGCAGCTGCCCTTCCAGTGACGGAAGTGCTCCAGGCGACGGCGAGGGCGCTTTCAAGGGAGCAAGGTGTTTCGGCGGCAGACTTCAAAGCCAGCCGAGGCTGGCTGCAGAAATTCATGAAGCGCTTTGGCTTCAGCCTCCATCGTCGCACCTCAATCGCCCAAAAGTTACCGGCTGACCATGAAGAGAAGTTGCTGGAGTTCCAGCGTTTCGTGCTTCGGAAGAGAGAAGCGAGAGCATATCTGCTAGGCCAAATCGGCAACGCGGACCAAACGCCAGTGTATTTTGATAGGCCGGTGGCGTACACAGTCTCGGAAAAAGGGGCCAAGGAAGTGAAGGTGCGCGCGACTGTGATGCTGTGCTGCACAATAAATTTTTCTCTTTGTGAATTTTACCCGGCCTACATTCGAGGTAAGTTTTTTTTTTTTTCTGGCTTCGGACTTTAAGGGGTCGGCTTAGAATCGGGGTCGGCCTAGATTCAAGTAATTACGGTACTAACCTGACCATTTTAACCATGCTAGAGCCAAAACTTCCTATATACTAACTGGCTACTACAGTAGAACCCCGCTGTTACGTTCCTCACTGCTGCGTTTTCCCGGCTGTTACGTCGTTTTCCGCCGGTCCCGGCATAGCTCCCATAGGATACAATGTATTGGGAACCCCGCTGTTACGTCGTAACTGTCTGACCGTTCCCGTATGATACGTCGCGAAGTGCGCCCGGAGCCAACCGAGTGACTACCAAAGAGAGCGGCCATGGCGCATTTTCACGCAGCTTGGCCTCGTTTGACCGTAATATTAGCCGCATGAGAGGCGCAAGCAACAGAATCTTTCAATTGATGCAAACAAAAGCATGGCCTTCGAGATTCAAATTGCAAAAATGGCGTCTATGACGTAACTGCTCGCGAAAGCAAGGCCTTCGAGATTGGCATTTACTATTGACAAAAGCATAGCCTCTGAGATTTGCATTGCACAAACATGGCGTGTATGACGTAATTGCTTGCGAAAGAAGGCCTTCGAGATTGGCATTCACTTTGCCATCGCGTTGGCGTAGACTCATCATCATCGTTATTTGTCGGAGAACGGGAGGAGTTCGAGCTGGTTGGAGCTCGCATGGTCGTGCGTGCGGTTCGCGGTCGGACTCGCCACGCCGGTCGTGATTGCGTGTGCTTAGTTTTTTCATGCCTACAGCTGTTGGTGTTAAAAAAATCACATACGTTGATTACATTTCTGTGGATAACGCCGTCCTAAGCTCCGCGTTTCTATCCATCGAGTAGATCGCGGCTGAGCGCGCCAATTTTCGTGCTGCTCGTAAGAATTGAAATAAAATTCTGTACCACTAAATATTTTGCCGTTTT
Source organism: Rhipicephalus sanguineus (assembly GCF_013339695.2). Lineage (NCBI taxonomy): Eukaryota > Metazoa > Arthropoda > Arachnida > Ixodida > Ixodidae > Rhipicephalus > Rhipicephalus sanguineus. The sequence goes on along the minus strand of NC_051180.1, from coordinate 166,654,757 downwards.
TCCTGTTTTTCGGCTCTTACGTTTCCCGTCTCTTACGTTTATTTCCTACGGTCCCTTCAAAAACGTATCAGCGGGGTTCTACTGTATTTGTGTACTGATCCTATAAGCTGATGCAGCACAAGCATAAAAAAAAAAAAAAAAAAAACAAATCAGCTATGAAGACGGGACAGCATCAGCACTTGCACATCTACAGACACAGTACTATGCAAATTTGGCTTTTCAAATTTCATCACTCAGTCAATGAAGCTTTGTCAATATTTGGAGTGGACAGCCTTCTTCAGTTCCCACACTGAACAACCTGTACAGTTTCTGGAAGCCTTGTTGTAGTCAGTCCGAGAGTGTATGAGCGAGCTGCGGCTCTGTGGCACCAACGTCAACGGGAAGTGCGGGGATGCAACAGCAAAAATAGAATTTGGAGCATAACAAAAGCTTACCTTTAGAACAGAAAAAAAAAAAGGGACATCAGCCAACTCATGCACGTGAACTCTGCTATCTCAACAGATAGCAGTGTGCTCAACCCTACCACAGTGAACAATTATGAGGTCAACATTAACCTTTGCAACACCTGTCAAATCAATTGACAGGCACCGCAAAGGTAATGCGAACCTACCAACCTCAAAATTCGGGAGATTTGTAATGCACGCCAGTTTGCTGCGGCGGAAGTGACTAAGTGTTCTGCATGCGACAGAACAAGGCAAGGGAAATTTTATAGCCACTGTTCTTTTTTTTTTTTTTTTTTTTTGCAGTGGGGCTAGGGCTGCTGAAATGGTTACTCAAAATTCAGGAGTGTTGGCAGGCAGGCAAATGGCCAATGTTTCCATTGAACACACTGCAGGCATATGTTTCCATCTAATACACTGTAGCACATCAGCAACATTTCTTGCGCGGAGCTTGAGCTTTTAATTTTTGAAAGGCCACGTAGAGCACTATTTCAAACCAGCAGGAAAAAAAGAAGTTTTTGGTGCCTAACACAAAGCACACCTCGGCCTTTTCTGGCATCTGCATTGCATGATGACGATGTACAAACTGCCGGTAGACAACATGGCCTCTATTTCTTGCTAAAATTAGTGAAACTAAATATTTTGAGGATGGTCGAGGTGCTGCTTTGTGCAAAAAAAAAAGCATCAAATTGGTGCAGCTTTTTTACTTCACTGAGGCAGGGCCTCAAAAGAGGAAGCTATTCCGCTGAGCAATGCAGTCCAAGTCATGTGGCTGCAACCATAGAGTTTCCTAAAATGACCTAGAGGGAACTCTGGCACTGCGATCGTTCAGCCACCATGGGAATGATGGGTAGTACACGGATTTGCCTAGTCTTCGTGCTTGTGGGCTTCGAACGCACTTGTGGCTTTGTTTATTGCTATGTTTTGGTTGTCTTTGGGATAAAAGAATGGATCGTTGTGAACTTCGTGACCAGATTTGAATCGGTGAGCCTAAAGAAGTTAAAGTGGTGAAGTGAAACTGCTGATTTTTGCTGAACTTCGTTTTGCGACAAAGCGGATGCAGGCGACGCGGAGCCAAACGGAGCCGAAAGAACGAAGTTTAGACAAATCCGTGTACTACCCATGATTCCCATGCTGGCTGAAGCGCGATGCATTGCAGCTCCCATAGACACTAGCGCCAGAGTTCCCTCTAGTAAGTATTGTAGGAAACTCTATGGCTGCAACGACCCAAAAGCAAAAGAATGAATCCTAAACTCAATTTTAGTTATACAGCTCTGAAAATTTACCTTAGCAAAAGCACGAAATGCTTGCTTCCAAGAAACACCAAATCCACCTGATAACGATGGTACGAGCGCTTAGTGCGCAGCTCTCAATGCCGTCTTAGCAATAAGAAATCGGCACAGGGGAGAGGATGAGAGTGTAGAATGGCGATCACTTACGCCTTTCTTTTCAGCGATCATCAACTGCCTCTTCATCTTGCGCTTCTGGTTGAGGAGAATAGAAGCCCGTCGAGTGACCGCTGCATACGGGTTGAGCCTCAACATGGCGTTGACATTCTTCAACGGGTTCTTCTTCTGAGTGCGGCGGACGACACGTTTCCTGGACACAAGGCAGAAATTGTGGTGTTAGGGCACCAACCGGTGTGCTAAAGTATTCAAAATAATTAAGAAATAAAACAGTGACAGAAAAAAAAAAAGGGGACTTACTGTGGTGCCCTTAGGAGGTGACGAATTTCCTCACTCTTGAGGATACGGTTAATGTCCGAGTTCGTCATCTGGGGCTTGGGCAAACTGCAACAGAGAGAACAGTTCTGTGGATCAGAGCCAATGGCCTCTTATCCAACGTTCGTTCATTTAAATCTACACTGCTGGCTCCCATGCGCAGTTTGCAAACATGGCTGGTACTACCGCATGGGCACATTTGACTTTTCACCAGGTGCATCAAAGCATCTGGGTGGCTGAATGTTCCCAGCACCAATATGATAGTGGTCTCGGCTCAATGCCGGGAACACCAATTCCGTTACATAGTCAAAGCAAAAGGCTATCTCCAAATGTCAGAACTGAGTGATTTGTCACTCACTAAAGATCCTGCCCCTTAATTTTTGTCCCACCTAGCTACCACCTCTGACAGAAGCCAACGTTGGAAACCCATGTGACTGCCTGCTCGCTGGGCTTACCTGAAGCTCTTTTTTTCTGCCGAGGGCTTCTTCCATGTGCCGTAGATCTTATCCAGCCGCCGGAAAGCACTTTCGGTCCAAATGACAAAGCGACCCACATGACCACCAGGCGCCATCTTCAACAGGTTCAGCTGGTCAACGCGTAGAGTGTCAACACCTGTGCACAAAAAATGGATAAGCAACATGACACTGCTTCAAACAAACAAAAAGACTGTATATAAAATGGAAGAAATTGTCTAAAAGGAAAGCAGTAGTTTGGCAATAGGTTCAAAGCTGCCGTTAATATTCCAAGAGTTGTACAGTTGCTACCAACATGAGAGCAAACATCAAATTCGCCTTCATGCTACTGTGCATTTCAATGTGTCTCAGTGGAACCCCTGCTTCTATGACAGATTGGCACAGTGCCAGCAACCTCCATAAAGACAAGGCAATGTGCTAATTTGAACTCTGCAAGCATTCGCATTGAAATTGAAGTTAAGCTTTTACTGTAACTGTTAACGCGGTTTGAGTGAACTGCTGCTAACATTAAAACAACGTCCTCGACAGCCAGTGTCAGTACTGACCAGGAATGTTCCTAAAGGCACGAGTCAAGCCATGGTCTGCTTCGTAGATGACAAGTGGACCCAGCCTCTGGATGCGACGGCGGTTCCTCATCTTTCCCTTGCCAGCACGCAGCCGACGAGACTTGTACACCTGGCACAAAGAAAAGGGAACAAAACATTAACACTGAACTGAACACAGACACAAGGAGAAACAACGATAGACGAGGAAGAGTGCTAATTAAAGTTACTAAAGAGAAGCAATGAATTAGTTTAGATCATTAAATTGTGCTCTTACAACTCTAATGTCGTTAATTTTGCCATCATAGGTTTATTAATAGAGGAGAAAATCAAGTTCAAAGTTTCATTTTTAAATTTCGCGCCGAAATCTCCCCGCGTGACGTCACGGATTTCAAAGTGTATTTATCGTATTTTGGCGCCATTGGCCCAACAAAATTACCCCAAACTTGGTATGCTAAGTCTATGGCCGCCTCAGAGGACAATGTACTTCATTTTTACAGATTACGAACTACGTAGTCCCTAGCAGGCGCCGTCAAAACATGTGACGTCACGGCGAATGGTGCAGAAACTTCAAGGTGGCATCGCCACCCACATTTTGTTCTTGCGCGTCTTCTCGCAGCAAGCGTGGCGTTTTTGGTATCGTGAAAGAGTACTTTACTAATATGAGAAAAATCGTTTTGCTCTTTAGTGTCCCTTTAACAATGCCGTTTAACATCAATCATAATAAGCAATGCTAGAATCAATCATACATTACATTAGAACATTTGCCATTCCGTTTCACGATTATCACAGAGACGTTCATTAAAGCACAGACGTCAAAAACAAAAATTAGCTGGTCAGCGGTCACCTGAATGCATTGTCCAGCATTTCTCAGTCTTCAAGCTTCTAAATGCAATTTATAAAGTTATCAGGATGCACAAAATGCATCCTTCATAGTTCCCAGCCATCTGAATGTGACTGAAGGGTGTGTCATTTATAGACTGTAATACCCCTGTCACATGTAATGTCATTTGCTGTAAATGATATTCCAACTGAATGTCATTGCGACCTTTCATTCCTCGGAAGCATGGCCAACAGGAAGCGCTGGTGTCACTGGGTCTGGGAACAAGAATATGGTTGCACAAGTTGCTTCAACTATTGTGCTGCACGTCAAAAAGTTATAGAAAACTTCACAGCCATTAATGAGAACCTTTACATTGATTACATTTTGCTTTAAGTTATTGATTTTGTAATTTTTCGACAAACACCTGTCGTCGAGATTACATGTCGCGCTTGCATGAACGCATTCAATGGGCGAATGCCATTAGTTTAGAATGTCATTCGCTACTCCCGTGTAGGAGCAACAAAAATGGCAACAATGCCTCACAATCAAACTCGCTGTGAATGACGGGCATAACGCAAGTGCCGCCTCGGTGCTTTTATGAGGAGATAGACGAACCTTCTCCACGTCTGTCCATGCCTTGACCTTCTTGAGGAACAGCACTGCCTCCTTGGTCTTGGTCAGGTCCTGCACCTTGTCACTCACCACCAGGGGCACCTCAGGGATCTGCTCGATCTTGTGACCCTTGGAGAGCACCAGCCCCGGCACACCGGAGGCCGCCACCGCTGAGCAGATGGCGTAGCGCTTCTGGGCCACGTTGATGTGCCGGTGCCAGCGACGGTACGTCTTGGTCGGCGCAAACATGCGACCACCGCGGCACATGTTTCCAAAAGCACCCTGACCTGAGCGGTGGGTACCTGCAGGCATTGGTGGACAGCTGTTGTCAGCTCAGATCACATTTCACATGCACGGCATTAAAGATGAATGAATTCATAGCACAAACTGAAATCACATCATAATAGATATAATAGGGAGGGAGGGGGGCATTTCGACCATCTGTGCTTTTTCATGTGGACCAAATACAGCTGTAACATTTCCATTGTTGATTGCAATCAAACCCAATGTTTTCAGTGATGCTACCGAGGACTTCTGATTTGGAGCAATTTTTGGAGCAGCAAAATTTCCGTTTTGGAGCACTTTGGAGCAGCAAAATTTTCATCTTGGAGCACTTTGGAGCAGATAATTTTGCATCTAAGAGCACTTTGGAGCAGCGAATTTTACATCCTGGAGTGCAATACAGAAGCATATTGCATTAACATTCAAGCACCTGAGTATTATTATGGGGCTCTTATGAAGGCTAGAAATATTTTGATTCATTGCAAATCTCATGGAAAAAATCATCTCAGGAGAATAGGCGTGCGCACAGGGGGAGCAGGGGGGGGGGGGGCGCAAAATCTGCCCCGTACATTGACCCTTGCGATAGCAATTATATGGACACTCTCGGCGGAATTTCGCCGTCGCCGTAATTTTTCGTACAAAGTCCAAATTAATAACATCACCACACTTATTCTAGCTGCGGGTAAAAGCTCGCGAGCGCTGGCGACGAACGCGGCTGAAGCGGAGATTAAACTAGCCGGCCGTCTGTCTCCGCCGCACGGACAGCGCATGAGATAACATCTTCCCGCGTGTGGGCCTGCCGTTGATTGCTCATCAAACAGAGAGGAAACGCCCCACCAGTCTTTCGTAAGGAGCATGAAGGGACGCCAGGGGAGCGGAAGGGGGGGGGGGGGGCATCTTTCGAATGGCGCAGTCGCTTGCGCGCGCGCTATCTCGAGGCATCAGGAGACGGCTCGTAAACTTGCTGTGCTCTCAACGCTTACTTCGCATTTAGAGAACTCGGAGCAAGAAAACGCTTCGGTTCCTGGAGGGGCCATATTCCCTTAAACCAGCGTTTTGTTGAGTTACGCGAGATCGGATCCAAAAGAGTAAGCTGCTAGTCTTACTTCGTTTCACAATACAATTTTTCGGTATCGCATTCATTGCTGAGTTTTTTTAACCGTTAGCTATTGACCCCCGAAAGCGAGGGGCGGACGTGTAACATGGCGTAGCCGCTTCACTGTGGGCTGTCAGCGACGGGCCCGCTACTGACAGCTGCGCATTTGCGGCTGCTCCGACCAGGAGATATGATTTTACTAATGAGATGACATTTTTAAAAAGGCAAGCAAAAAATTCGAATAGGAACCCTAGCATGTGAGCTCGAAAGGGCAGGGCCTTTTAGGGGGTATTTACCGCAGAGTGATTACAAACTCGGACGTGCTGGCGGAAGGAATTACGAAAAAGCTGTTCTGGATGAAGATCCATGGATAAAGTATATCTGAGGAAAAGTGTCAACGCGTTTCCACCGTTCGCGTGCTCTTCCATAAACGCGAAGCAAGGAAAATTCAATATTGTCCCATATATCTACTGCGAGCGATCACAGATTTCATTCCGTGATGTCCGGAAACAGAAGTGACAGACATTTTAGCGGCACTCATGTAGTTATTACTGAACATTGCTTTCCTTACGTGCCGTGCGACGCTTGAAACGAGCTATCAGCAGCGTTTCTGGAATAGACGACGTCCGCCGATGAATCGCCGTCGCACTTTCTCGCTACCGATAGGCCTAGGCATCACGAGCCTCTGCGGAGAGCGCGCTTTGCTGTTGAGCCGACTTGCAGAACAGAAGCTGAGTCGGCACCGTGCATGGCATCGTGGCTTACTCGGAAAGCACGCGCTAGCGCTATTTATTCAGCGGAATAATTCTTGGTCCATGATTGCGACTTTATTGGCAGCCCCAAGATCGAGCTGCACATGTTCTGACGCGCCGGCGGTGCGATTGCCGGTGATAGACGCCCCCAAACCCGAGACTTTGGCGCAGTTTGGCGCAAATTTCGTCGATATTATCAGGATGGCGCAGTAAATACAATTTGGCGCATGAGTGGAATCACTGTGTTTTGTAGCCTGCCTAAATAAGCTAGTAGTGGCCACTAGGGGTGCCACCTGCCATGTGTTAGAATGGCCGAGCTGGTTTGAATTCTAAGCGTTTGAAACAGCGAAGATAATGTCAATGTGTGTCCCGGTAAGTCTCAACCTGAGAACGAGAGCTGGCTCTTGCCTGTGGACGACGAGCGTCACGTCTGCAAGGTGCACCTTATGCGCAAGTACGTTTATGGTGAAATCCTACAAGCGCTCTTCCATTCACTGATATTTCCACACCAACCACAAGACTAGTTGGTTAGTTCAGAGTTGCGTTTTTTGTGTACATGTTCATTATGTTTGTCTTTCTAGGAAAACAATGTAAGTGGTACTGCATGTCAAAGACTTCGAATTGAGTCTTTTTTTTCAACAAATTAAACTGCCTGCGTACATACCCTCCCCTCCCCCCTCTCCTGAAGGTCTTCGTGTAAAGGTCGCAACCGAGAAATTCCATCCAAATTGGACTCGATAGCAATCGAAAGTGCACCGTATGGCCAAAGTTTCAACAAGTGGACTCTCTTCGGCTTCCGCATTCTACGCACAGGCCAGCTGTGCAGTAATACTTCTTCGCAGACTAGTTGGTGCATACTGAAATCGAGACTTGTCTCCTTTCTGCTAGCGCAGCAAGTCTAGATCAGCTGTGCAGGTATGACGAACGACACCTGAGCGTGGTTCTCACCTCCGCCGCGAACGCGGGGAATACGAGCCACAGCACGGCCAGTGCCCCAGGACTCGGCCGAGGTCTGGTGTCCGGCCTCCTTGGAGACTGCGTACGGCTGGCGGCTGTTCTTCGCCATGTTCATGTGAACGAAGTTCACGATGTCCGGCCGGATGGGCGCCTTGAAGACGGCCGGCAGCGCAACAGTGGCGCCGGACAGCTCATTCTTCTCATTGTAAACGTTTACCAAAGGTCGCGCTAAGGTGTACGCCTGCGAAGAAAAGAAATCATGCAAAGACTCGCAACGAATCTCGCTTGTCACGCGTGCGTTATCTCGACCGATGCTAGATCACAACTGAGTAGGTGCTAAGCGACCGGCGCATGCATAACGTTAAGAGCTGCATCTGGTCATGCACTGCGACGGAAGAACATTGCAACACAGTGGCTCCACGACGCACAACGAGTAAAAAGGTGCCCGCCCTCGAACATCAGCACACATAAGCCAAGAAACACTGTTGAATACCACGTGGCGGCCATTAGTGTGGAAAACAGCAACGTGACAGGACTTCAGTCACGCTGTCATTATCGGCTGATTGAAGCATCGCATCGATCAAACAAACGCTCAAGTACTATGCTACCAAAAAACACGTAGCACGCAGAGCCGCAAAATGCTCTCTTTTCATCTCGAGCGATTTACCGCAACAAGCTCAGAAATTAGGCCTATTACTGCCGGCTGCTTACCTCGCAAAGCATTTCGCGCACAAATCGAACGTGAGAGTTAAATCTATCTGCGCAATCTCAAAAGACCGACATATAATGCGCTACGGGTGCAACATCTGACGCGGAGACATAACTTACCATTTTTTAAACGCGATTATGTCACGGAGACTACCTATCGCCTGCACGTACGGCGACGACGGAGCCGAAAAAGGGCGAAGTGACACAAGTTTTTGACCGGAACCGTTCAAGCCGGAAATTGTTTCTCCTGCCGCAACAAGAAATAGGTCCTTAATAAAATATTTTTTTTTGCCCTGAACAAAAGACAACTATATTTACTTTGCTAAGCAAACGCACTTATATGTTCTTTTTTTTGTTAATAAGATAACTGCCGTAAAAAACATTATTGTTTTACTTGTTATGTAATGATGACGATGATAGTTGTGGTCGCTAGCGTTTGCGGCGTCATCTCTCGTAAACGACCAAAGACACGCATCAACGCTGCTTTGCAGGAAAGACGACTTTTGCGTGGTTATCAACACTTCGACATGGTGAGTAGCTATACAAATAACGCGTTTGTGTCGATCTCTTGTCCTACTTTTGCATAACAGGACATCACAGTTCCATGTTCTGCTTTTCAACAGGCTGGGGAGCGTGAATTAAGCGACGGCCACCACGACATAATAGTGCGCTACTTGAAGTTCTCGAAGTCGCAGCGAGCCCAGCGCCTGAAAGTGATCGACAAAAGTTTTGACGACGTCAAACATGCGAGGTAGGCTATTCTTTTATCTCGCTTTCGGCACGAAATCGTGTATAGGCACTGTTTTTAAAATAAAGCGTGAGGTTCCTTCGCAGGCTCCTGGAGGAAACGTACACGTCCGAGGAAGTTCAACAGATCCTCGACGATCTTTGCACCGTGGTGCGAGCCGAGGTTGAGAGCGAGCTCATCAATTCGGCTCACGCGAACGTAGTTTTGCTGAGACAGCTTTGCAGGCAAGCCGAACAGTGGCACCTTCAGCTACAGGCCGATATGTCGGAACTCGAAGATGGGTAAGCGCATACGTGGCGTCCGCGCTCGCTGCATCGTAATTAGTTTCGGTATCTGAGAAGACGTTGTGTTCGCGAGCAGTCGTTTACCTTATACGGCGAAAAAATGCAATAGTATGTTGTTCACGCGCGATACCTCAGGCTGAGAGTCCGCAGTACACGCTGTGGAAATATCCAGCCTTTTTAATTGTTTGTGTGTGTGTTGTGTGTATCGTTCTCGCGACTGCGTACGGCGACCTGCTTTTTTCAAAGCTGTTTCCTCGTCCCACATTCTCAGTAACCCCTCTCCTACACACACTTTGCGTCTATGCTTTGCCATTCATCTAGCCGAGCGAGATATATTAAACGCATTAACTAAATGATTTAATTATGCACTCATCGTATCAATGTTAGAACAGTATTTAGAGGAAGTATAGCTGCTATTTCCTTGTTATGTCTAAAATACCTCAACAACGTTGCGCTTTTCGGTCTACTTTGTGCAGTAAGATACTTAATTGGCAGCATTGTTTGCCTAACTCGTCGAGACTTAAATATATGAGTAGCACATGAAGAAAAAAAAAAACAGCCCATGTCATTCCAGCCACTAACACCTCTAGAATGGTTACTCAATACCGTTTTTTTTTTGGTGTTTTTTTTTTTGTATGAACCATGTAAGCATTGATGTCACATGCTTTACTGAGCATTGTAGGGAAAAAATGCTATCTTGTGGAATATCATCACTGGCAAGGCAGCATCTTTTAAAATTTCTAGAGGGCAGCTCAGCTTGTAGCAATTCTAGCCAGATTTCTGGCCTAATGTGAGGTAACTACACATCACTGAATTAACAAATGCAGCAGAACCCCTCTTATACCTGTGCCACATGGGCATAGAAAATGGAATTAACTTCCTAATGCCTTAAGGTTTAATGCCATTTGCGTGGTGCCACACAGGCAAATCAAATGGCATTCTCTTTAATGCCATTTGTCACTTAATACCTTCGCTAGAACCCATTCGACTGAGAAATGCGTACTGTCAATACCCTTGCTCACTGGTACACGCAAAACATTTGAAATAGCATCTACGACGTGAGAAATAATTTAAACATGAGTTCTAACAAATTGCATGTTATTTCCCAGTTGCGCTATAGCAAAATTCACTTCAGAATTGCAACGGCTTTGACATGACACGTGCCATGTGGGATTCCAGGCTTCAGGTTCAATTTGCAATGACCGAAGTTGCTGTGATCAGTTGCAACGTTTGTGAAAGACAGGAACAAACTCAAGCTAATGGCACTATAGTATGCTTACTTTTCACTATTCCTGAAAGCAGATTAGAGTTATTAAAATGCGTGTTTATATTTTATTATTACCCTAAAATTGTTCATATCAAAAGTCACTGTTATCGATGTAATGTGAGCAAATGCCATTAAATTTAGACGTGTGGCAGCTCTGCCGAAAAAAATGTCATTCAGCAACTTAATGTCTTAACCACTGAATGTCATTTCTTGTGACCATGTGGCACAAATATGAAAGGTTTCCCATGATATAACGTTTCTGGTGTCCTGTCCCAGCTAAGAATCTACACCTATCTGTTAGAATCACCTTTTCGCATGCCATTCTTGCAACGTTCCTGCAAGACATTCTGCGAACTGTCACTGCGCTCAATGTGCTGAGGAACTATGTCAATGATTTTGGCAATGCAAACTGCCACAAGGCCATCCAAGCGCTCGAAAAGGCTCTGGTTGTGGTAGAGGTGCAAAAGAAATGCCAGACTGCCATCACGGGCTCCTTTTAAGCCATAAACCGATTAATAATTTATTCTGAGCTAGAGCTGTGTGCAGTGCATCTGTTTTAGTATTTAGCAGCACTTTCCTCAATTTTAGCCGCATGTTCGCGTTATACATTTCGCAGCTACTGCGTTTTTTTCGTAGTCCCACGAAAAACTTATTAGAGGATTTCTACTGGGCCTTGTTTCCTGAAAGAACATTTTTTTCCTTTTCCTTGTGTTTGCGTTCCCAGATCACTGATTGAAAATGTTGGCAGCATGGAACTGGAAGGATTGAGCGCAGGAAAGCAACTGCAGGCGTCTTCGTCGAGGTCACACAAGTTGAGCCCACTTGAGGACTCGCATGGAGCAAGTGCTCTTCTGCAGAAAGTACGTCCAAAATTAATTTATGACGGACTGCTCGCTAAGAAGTAGAGATTTGCAGATTTGTTGAGCTATTTCATCATGCGTCATTGCACATTTTGTTCTTGCAGGAAATAGCACGAATGAAGAGTGAGAACGCCATGCTGAGAAGCCGGCTGAAGGATGTTGAAAGTCAGGTATGGACGCTTCATTTTGCAGGGACTTATACATAATGGTGGCACACTACAGTGTCATTGACATCAATAGTGGCAAAAGTACAGTAGGTCAGACAAAGAAACCAGCCCAAACACTTCACTTTGGTCAAAAGTACAACAGCTGGTTCACTGTGTATTTATTGGTGTGCCCTGCCACCAATAATGTTTGATGAACAAGCCAACGTTTCAATGCCTTCTGCATGTTTTTGTAATAGCAAGGTTTACTTTCTTAGGTTTCTCAAATACTGAACCAGAAGTCTGAGCTGGCTGAGAGATTCAACCAGAAGAAGTCCGAGTTGTTGGAAAGCTTGAAGAACAAGGTAATACCCATTCTGATGGCTATTTTCATTAACTTTGTTAGCTTTCCAGAATATGTGTATTGCTGTGAATATATGTGTATATGACTGTGTATGGGCCAGAATGCAACATTCCTGGAACTTGGATAGTTTCTGTAATAAGAGGTTTTGTAGAAAATGCTGCATAATTTGTTACAACTTGCATATAAAAATAAAGGTGGACAGAAGTTAGTTTGAGGTGTTCAGTAATGGTTGTACTTACAGCTGCTAAGGAAGCATTGCCAGTCTTTCAATGAACTGAGCAGTGTACCGCCACGGGTCTTTTAAATTGCACGGCAGAAGATCTGGTTAACGTACCAACTTTGTCTGCTCCAGATATGTTGCAGCTGTTCCATGAACTGCGAGAGAAAGTTTGCGCAAGTCTTTGAATCGAAACTGTGTACTTTAAGGTTGACCAATATGCTGTGGGTTTATGAGCCAGTGATTCGTGCATAGTTGACTTTCATCAACAAATGTGGCAGAAAAAATAGTGGTGATCAAGTAAGGCTGCACTGACAAAGACAAGTCCTTTTGGCAAAACATTGGTTCCTGCGATGTTCCTTCAACGTCTTTTACTCATTTCAAGCGCTTGCACCGCAATGTCTGTCACTTGAAAATATCCCTTTGAGGTATGAATTATGATGGACTGTCTGCAAGCGCGTGGAATTTGCACAACATAATTCCAAGGCACTAGATTTTACATTCCAAGAAAGAAAATGAAGTAATAATTGTTTTGTGTGAGTTTCAGTAATTAATTATGTAATTAGCATATAATTAAATACTTAATTATTCTGCAGTCAGTCATGTTCCATTTTTACACGAAAAAAATAAAATCATAGGCTCAAAATGCATATGCAATTTGTGTTTGGTTCCATTGATTTCGAGCAAAGAAAAATGTAGCGTTCCTTTAAGGTAATTTACTCATACATTGAGCTGGATAGAGACGGATGTCTTCCGCCATTTATTATCCCTGTTCTCAAAACAAGCCTCTTCTTCTTCTTCCCCTCGATGCCTCCGCGATGATGCTTCAGGCACAGACCGCTTCACTCTCCCGGACTTCGTTGTTCACACCTCCTGGTGTAATATTTAAAAATATTGCTGATGGAGGCGCATTCTGTGTGCCCAGAGACTCCCAGGTACCAGATGGTCTTCAAGATACCCCGTTGCGAAGCCGTCTTGATGACTTGAAAGGGCCCACAAAACTTCTCATTGGAACTCCTTATTCCTTTCCGCACCAGGACGAAGTCTCCAGGTTGTATGTCTGGTATGTCACTGCTCCGTCTGCTGTCGAAGTTTTTCTTCATTTTCTTTTTGTACGCCTGTTGCTGTTTCTCCGTTTTCTTTTTCTCAAAAAGCACCAGGTTTTCAAGAAGGCCCAGTTCGCGGTCAGCTGGAAGCACCGGTACAGTCCCTGAAGCAGCAAAAAGAGGACTGCATCCAAGACCACTAGTGCAAGAACGGTTGTGATGTCTCACAGCGGCTTCGAGGCAGCATTTCCAACCACCAGGAAAATTCGGATACATCTTCATATACTGCTTGACGTCTCGTATTGCACGCTCAGCGAGGCCATTAGCAGCTGGGTGGTATGGTGCGCAAAACTTGATTGTCACTCCGTGGTCGTTCGCCCATATTGAAAGCTTTGTGCTACGGAAAGCCGGACCATTGTCGCAAACTAATGTCTTCGTATTCCGAAAACATTCTGCCTTCAGTAGAGCCATGATGCTGTTGGCGTCTTCCTTTCCTGCCCTGGCCGTAACCATTCTCGTGCACTCATCGATAGCGAGCAGGAAAGCTTGTGTCTTCCTGACCCCTTCCCCTTTCTTTTTGAGCTCCGCGAAGTCCAAGTGAACAACGTCGAATGGGACACTGGAGTAATCTGTTGTTATCATAACGTCCGTGGGCTGCTTGTATTTGACTTTGTTCGTTTGGCACTCGTGGCATGTACGGATATAGGTCCTGATGTCATTTTTCATACCTGGCCACTTAAATCTTTTCAGTAGTTTGCCGTACGTGCGCCAAAAACCGTCATGTCCGCCTGATTCGGGGGTGTCGTGGTAAAGATGCAAAATCTTGGTAATCATTGTTGGTGGCACATGATATTTTCCATTAATGAATTTCATTTCTTCGGTACCTTCCCAGAGCTTTGTGTGATTAATTTGTAGAGGATTGTCAAGTGCGGTTGGTATCAGAAGCCTGGAAAGTGCATCCGCATCAGTGAGTAGAGGACCTGGACGATGTGACACGACGAAGTCAAACTGTTGCAGATAATTTACCCACCTAGCGATGCGGCCTTTTGGTTGTGTCATACCGAGTAGGTGAGTCAATGCTTGGTGGTCTGTAAAGAGGGTAAATTTTGCACCCTCCAGGTACGTTCGAAAATACTGTACAGCTTTCAGTACGGCCAGCGCTTCCTTTTCTGTGGTCGAGTAGTTCACTTCAGCCTGCTTCATTGTATAGCTGTAATATCCTACTACATAATGTTTTTGGTTCTTCAAGTTTGGTAGCTTCTGGTAGAGGACTGCTCCAGTCGCATAATGTGATGCATCTGTATTCAGCACAAACGGTAAGGAGAAGTCTGGTATCCGTAGGATAGGGTCCGACGATATTATCTTCACAAGGTCAGAGTAAGCCCTTTCACAGTCGCCATCCCATTGAAACGGTATACCTTTCTGGGTCAAGCGTGTGAGACATCTCGTTTTAATAGCATAGTCTTTAATGAAGGACCGAAAGTGTCCGGCCAGACCCAGAAAAACACGCAATGAATGTATGTCATAGGGCTTTACCAATTTTGAGATTCTCTCAACAGATTCCTGTTTTGTGCTTTTCGTAGACCCGTCGAAGACTCTTCCGAGGAACACTACCTTTTCTTGGAAGAAGGCACTTTTCTTAAAGTTCACTTTAAGACTTGCAACACTCAGAGCTTGCAAAATTAAGGACAGGTGTTCCCGATGCTCTTCTTTGGTCTTCGAATAAACAATTATGTCGTCGATGTAAACATTGCAGAACATGCCCAAATACGGCTTCAGGATTTCGTTCATGATCTTTTGAAACCAGGCTGGGGAATTCTTCCACCCGAACGGCAGCCGGTTGTATTCATATAAGTCAAACGGTGTAATAAACGCGGTGTACTTCTTTGTGTCTTCCTTCAATGGAATCTGCCAGAAGCCTTTGCAAAGGTCTAATCGTGAAAAGCAACGGCAACCACCGGTTTCGTCAATGATATCATCAATCCTAGGCATTGGGTATGGTATCAACTCAGTTTGCTGGTTGAGAGCCCTGTAATCTGTGCACAGACGAAAACTACCGTCTTCTTTCGGAGCAATAGTTATTGGCGATGCAAATGGCGACACCGAAGGTCTTATAATGCCAGCATCAAGCATCGCTTGTAACTCTGATTTCAGCCATACCTTTTTTTCTCGGGACATATTATAAGGACTTCGTCGAACAATTGCTTTGTCCGCGAGGTCGAAAGGAACCTCATGAAATCGTATTGCTGGAGGGTAGTTTCCTATGCAGGAGAGCTCTGGGTACTTTGTTTGTATGTCTTCCTCGCAGTAAATTTGTCTTAAGCGTCGAGGCGTCTCTATCTCATCCTTTGTTCCTAGGTGGTCTTCAATTAGAACCTTGTCGTCCCAATAAATGTTCATCTTTAACTTCTTTATGTCAGGGCGAGATAGTAGGAACTCGTAAGTGACATCTGCCAGCACCAACGCATCGGTTGTAATTCTGTGGCCTTGAAATTCGAGAACTACAGATGCCCACTCATTACGAGAACTCACAGCCCCATCATATCCCTGAACGCGCAGAGTCCTTCCAGCATGCAGGCTGCTGACGTCCACGAGCCTCTTGTTTATTATCGACACGGATGCTCCACTGTCGACGAGGGCTTTCATTTCCACGTCATTGACTTTAACAGGAACGTGGAGCAAGCAAGTGGACACGACGTAGACTGTATCGTACAAGCCTGTCATTTGGGGCTCTTCGTAGGCCTCTGGTTCTCTCGGCGGCGACGGTTGAGGTACTCACAGTGTGCCACTATGACCCTTGCTATGGTGGTATGAGCTTTCCTTTAGACAAGGTGACAAGCTAGACACATGAACTGACTGCTCATGTGCGTTCAGTTCATGTGGTGCGTTCAATTCAGCTGAATTAGAAACCTGTTCTGTTTTTCAGGGCGGTAGTTCTTGCGGCAATTCAGCTGTTGGCGACACGAATTCCAGGCACTGTAGGAGATCTTCAAATGTCCTCGGGTCTCTTATTTGAACTTGGCTGCGGACATCGACGCATAGCCCTTGCATAATTAAAGCTACCGCTACCGGTGGTGCGAGCTTAGGCTCCGCTTCGTACAACAAGCGCCGTTTCTCAAGAACATATCGTAGCAACGAACCACACCGGTAGGTGAAGCGCAGAGCCGCGTCCCAACATTCCACAGCGTTGCGATGGAAAATTGACAAAAATATCATTTTCCAGTTTTCCCAGCATGCTGGTGGTTCAAGCAGAAGTTGCGTGTCATACCACTTTTTAGCTATACCACCAAGATAGCGGCGCATATTCTCAATCTTCTGGTCGTCAGAGACCCAGCCATTTTTTTCGCATGCATATTCGTAAAACGAAAGCCAGTAGTTGGGGCCTGCGGAGCTTTCCTCGAAAACATCTGGTTCCACTATGTTTCGTCGGTGGTCATTCAATCTCATTACGTTTGCGAGAAATTCAGTCTGCTGCGTCATCTGTCGTTGTTGTTGCTCGATGAGGTTCATAAAAAAGCTCACCTCCGCCGATGCTTCCTTCTGAACGGTGTGTCGGCGCGAAGGCTTCAAGACCCAGTCCTCCAGCTCGTCCAGCTGCAGGGCCAGCCTGGCGGATCCCGTCTGTAGAAGTTCTTCGCGGCTAATTGAAGCTCTTTGCAACACCGACTGAACGAGGGTATCGGTTGTCGCATCTCGGCCAATGTTCTTCACTGGCTCACCTTCCACTTGGTAGCTGGAGAAGGTTATCCCACTTGGTGACGTTCGATCGACGAAGAATGTCACCCACATGTTCGATTGACGGCTGCGCCAAAATGTAGCGTTCCTTTAAGGTAATTTACTCATACATTGAGCTGGATAGAGACGGATGTCTTCCGCCATTTATTATCCCTGTTCTCAAAACAAGCCTCTTCTTCTTCTTCCCCTCGATGCCTCCGCGATGATGCTTCAGGCACAGACCGCTTCAAAAAATAATACTTTTGATGTTGGTATACAGCTCATCAAACATCATAGTGCCTTTACTAAAGCAATCAGCTGCAATCATGCGCAGCCGATTCAGGTTAAGTCAAGACACATTGACTATGCAGAAGGTTCAATTCATCTTATGGGCAATGTAGCTTGCTCTTTGTTGGCTATACTGGTCCAAAGAACTGGCAGAAACCAGTTGCGTCCACATATGTGGACACTGTGTCTCAAGGGGATATCTCACAAAGTATGCCTAGAGCAAATAAAATGTAACATTTTCCTAGCCAGGGTTAGATATGTATTAGAGTGTTTTAGAAATAACATACCCAAGCAAATTTTATGCAAAAATGCGCTTCACTGCATGCCATATACATTCTTCTGGTATGCTCTCTTTGTGTTCTTCTGCATACCTGGGAGATTCTGTCCTCTGACTTTGTGTCACCTGTACTTCTAAAGGTTGATATTCAGGATGTTAAAAGCCATTCCTCCTCGGAACATTCGTGCTTCACTGTTTCCCTACGAGGACACTCGTTTTTCTCTTCGCGGAGTATGCTGCGATGAAAGGCAGGCATGATTTTTGCCTTTTTTTTAAATGGATATCATCATTATACTGTTCTGCTCATGAGGGCTTAATCAACGTCAAGCCATAAGCCATTAAACCATCCTGAATGCATTTTCACTTTGGGTGTTGCCACTATGACCCAGCAGCATTTGCAAGAGCAAAATGAGCGTCCACAAAGTGGAACAGTAAATTAAGCGGAATATGCGCATACATTCTGAGAGATGGATGGTTAGGTAGTATTCTGAAGGCCAAAGAAAAACAGCTGGATGAATTCAAAGAACTTGCATTATTAGGTCCCAGTGGCATTCACGTACATATTGTATCATCAGGATTCACCGGTAACTTGACAGTACTTCACAACAACATGAGGGGCAAAAACAAGATCCAGTTGAACCCCTTTATAAGAGGCACTGATGTAACTGGCGATGGTCCTCTTTCCAAACTCACTGACCCCCTTGTAACACTGACCAAGGAGCCCAGATGAAAGGGGACAGGTTTTGTTATAGTCTGCTGTCGCCATGGCTGTTACGACAGACGCCAGCATCACAAAGCATTTGCCGGCTCTTTAGGTCATCAGTTAGTGTGCAAGCTTTTAAATTTAATGTTTTATCATCGTGCTTAGAGGCTCGAAAGAACAAGTAAGTCAGCATTCTTTCATCGTTTGTTGCTGCATGCGCTTTGCTGGGACATTAATTTTTCTATTTAGCATACATTTTGCGCTTACCACGGCTCCGTTCTCACTCAGATATAGCAGAACATTCCCATATTATCGTCAAAACTTTTCAAAGCAGCACATGGTAATGTTACTTGCTTAGTTTCTCAACAAAAACCACTTGAAATTGGTCTTCGTTGGTGCTTCACAAAACACCTTCAACCAGTTACTGGACCTCAGCCTTGAAGGTGATACTTACCTCCATGCAAATGCACGCACGTTTGAAAATAATGACAGAATTCGCATCAGATCTGCATATCATGGTTCAAATCCTTCAGTATTACACTTCATGCACTTGACTGTTTTATTTGTGAAAGAAAGGGCTGCTCAGTCGTCATGCGTGGTGCATGGAGTTCACTAGCAGAGTGCAAAGTTGAAACACCCTCTTTAAAACAGAGCAGTCAGCAGCTGCCAGCAGCTGTTCTTGACGACAGCGGGCAGCTAGATTCCCATAGAGAGCTGCCATTGACCAATAAGGCGGCTTGCACTGATGTAATCTTAGCCTCCATGATGGAGGACCATGATGGAGACTTGCATCCGTTGTGGTCAGGGACTGCAACTGGTTCTGCAGTCAGTTCTCGCATACACACCAGCAGCGTTCCATGGCTGACATCATCCTATAGCTACCATGTTGGAGCAACAGTACAGTGGGACGCCCTGTGTCTGACATATGTGCAAGGCATCCATAGATTTTAGTGTACAGGCAGGATGTTTAGATCAGAGCACTTCTTGTTTTAGTAGCGCCTTGATAATGGCAAATTGGTTTGTGTTTAGAACGGAGGATGAAACAATTCATCTAGAACAACGACACAAGTGAACAAATACAACAAGGCAGGTGCTGTTTCTGTGCTTATTAGCTTACTCAGCTAACTCAGCAAGTTGTAGTAGTCAAACCTGCAAATTTTGACTGGAGTTTCTCACTTCTGAGATGAACCGAATGGTGTCTGCTTACACTCGGGCGTGCTTGCTCGATAGAAGTGAAATGGAATGTCGTAGGTGTTTCTTTTCATTACCGTAACAGTACTAGAATATCTCCACTAGGTGCCGGCCCAGTGATTTGGAATGGATTAATTCAGGGTGGATGGAAAAGAGGAACGTAGTGCTCACAATAGTTGTGCCCATATTAGGTCTTCCATAAAAATTTTTTCAGTAATGTATTTATGGAAAACATTTTGCCTCTCCTAAAAGGTTTCTTAAGCTTTGGAAAAAAAAAACATAATTTAGGTCTTCTTTAAACATGCCTTCTAACCTAAAAGAGAATTGTTGCCATTTTCAAAAATGAAGTTGTGAGTTGTTGGCTTGGGAGTAAATATCTCCTTCACTATTTAGGATTGTTCCCTGTAATTAATTGCACATTCTGGTGGCACTTTCGTTGCTTTGGGAAAGCCATCACTTAAAGGAGTACTGACATGAATTTTAAAATGTTTCGGGTTGTTGCTCTAAATGAAAGCACGGGTGTCGAGAACACTAAAAAGAGTGTCGTGGTGCCTGGGGATGCATTGCATATATTTTTAATACCGCTTCTTTCAGCCAGCAGTTTCGGTTTCGGTTTAGAGAGGGCGGCTTCATAGTGACGTGTCAAGTCGGCCCGTGACGTCACGGGCAGACTGCAACCCACGAAATATGCACCTGCTGTCCTTTGCTGTCAGTCGAACGTGGTTCATGATGAGTGAACTGTCGTCCAGTGCCTCCGACAGCGATTTCTGTGATTTAGGCTGCATGCAGAACCCAGATTTCGCAAAACAAGTGAGCTGACTTGAAACGTCATGGGGCTCTCCATGCGGTGAAGCTGCCTTGCAGATGCTGGGAGATGAAAACTTTAAAATCAAACTTCAATATTTACACGTGTTTCCCGGATGCGGTGTGGGGAGAGCGTTAACACTACATGCCAAAGAAACCAAAAACATCCGTTTTGCTGCACTTCAAAATCGTGTCAGTACTCCTTTAAAACGTAATATGCATTAAGTAAAGTGTGCGTTGCATCATGGGACAGTATCTTTCAATATATATCGGCTATTATATTTTCACAAGTCCTCCTGCCTTGAAATATTGGCTCCAGCAACATTCCTTTTGCTGTGACTTCTCATAGACTAATGCTTGGGATAATTTGCTGTAATAATGGTGAATAATTTTGTGTATCCCTTTCAGGAAAGAAAAATGGAAGAATCGACAGATTTTATCGAAGACCAAATGAGCAAAGTCAAACTCGAAATGGAGGAGGTACTTTATCATTTACTAAGCTTGGGAGACTGGCATGCATTGTGAGAGGTTTTATTATTGTCACGTACAGTGTCGGATAATTATTTTCTTTCTCGTTTTTTTTTCCTCAGAGCTTAAACAAAAGCCGGTTGTCGCAGCAGAAATTGGAATCTGACTTGGTGGTGACCAAACAAAAGCTTCTTGAAGTGCAGGCACAGTTGGACTTGGCCGAAAAAGTGAGTAGGGCATTGAAACCTGCTGCTTTATTTCGTATTTGTGGGGGATTATATTGTTCAAAGACGTAACCTTTGTAATCTAAGCATGAAGTAGAATAGCGCTGCGCTTCTATGAAAGAAATTTTATAACTGAAAGGCAGCTTTGAAGTTCGATGCCCACGATTTCGACCACTTGTGAAGTGGAGGTAAAAGTGCACACATACTTGATGATGGTCAAACCACTGGATGATGCAGATGAGCAGTGATCATGATTGTGTGCACTGAGCAAACTGCATAGCTTACAGATCATGGGATCTGAAAAAACAATTTACGTTTGAGCAGTCTGTGCCCATAGGCAGAAAAAATGTTCAAAGTTATGTTATCCGCATGTATTAGTATATACGAGATGTTCGAACAGCAGACTGCACTCTGGTACAGAGTAGGTGGCCTATTAGACAAATGAGCTTTGTGGAAGTCTGTAAGGTGATATAAAAATTGTCATTCTCCTTTTTTGTGGCACAAAGCTACAAGGAAACCCACATGGGGTTTTTTCTTTTTTTTGGAAAGGAAGCTCCATAGTTAAATTTAATTTAATCTCTGTCCAGGATTCGAAACTATGACCAGCGTATCCACCGTGGTGTCTCAGTGGTTGCAGTGTCTGGATGCTGACCCCAAAGACACAGATTTGATCTCTGCTGTGGCGGTCACATTTTGATGAAGGCAAAACGCTAGAGGCCCATGTACAGTGCAATGCCAGTGCATGCTAAAGGGACACTAAAGAGAAACAATGAATCAGTTTAGATTGATAAATTGTACTCTGAGAACTCCAGTGGCGTTAATTTCACTATCATAGGTTTATTAATAAAGGAGAAAATCAAGGTAAAAGTTTCATTTCTAAATTTCGCGCCGAAACCTTGACGCGTGATGCCACGGATTTCAATGTGTACTTATCGTATTTTGGTGCCATTCGCTCAACGAAATTTCCTCAAACTTGGTATGTTAAGTCTATGGCCCCCTCAGAGGACAATGTACTTCATTTTTACCAATTAAGAACTATGTAGGCCCTAGTAGGCGCTGTCAAAACGTGATGTAACGGCGAATGGTGCAAAAACCTCAAGGTGGCGTCGCCACCCACATTTTTTTTTTGCGTGTTTTGTCGCGTGCTAACTGTCTTCTCGTGGCAAGCTTGGTGTTTTTGGTATCGTAAAAGAATAGTTTACTAATACGAGAAAAATCAGTTTGCTCTTTAGTGTCCCTTTAAGGAGTACTGAGGCAAATTTTAAAAATTTTTGTACTGTTTCTCTAAATAAAAGCACTGGTGTTGGGAACCCTACATGGAGTATTATGGAGCCTCTCAACGTATTGAATATATTTTTAATACCACTACCCTAAAACAACTTTCGGAAAGGGGCAGTTTCACAGTGTCATATGAACACACTCGGGCATAAGCATAAGTCACGTGGGAACAGCAAATGACGACACACTAGCAGCCGCCCTGTTGTCTGCTGCCAGTCGATTTTGACCGCATGCAGGATTCAGTGTTCACAAACCCAGCGAACTATGTTGACTGGTCATGATAATGTCCATTGCGGTTGAGCTGGGTGACAAAAACATTAAAAACAAACTACCGTATTTTATACGTGTTTCATGGCTACAGTGTGTGGATAGCATTAACACTGCATGCCAAGGAAACAAAAAATATTCCCTTTTGGGGTGCCTCAAAATTGTTTCAATGCTTCTTTAAGAAACCCAGGTGGTCGAAATCATCCAGAACTCACCAGTATGGCATCTCTCATAACCCGAGTCACACTGGGATGTTAATCCCCACAAACCAACCGTGAACCAAACGTCGCCAATGTCTTCCTGGGGTGATCGCACTGCCGTATAAGCTTAACTAGGAGGCTCACAGATAGCGGCACAATGGCGAATTAGTCGGTGATGAGTGCAAAAAAATCAATGAAGTTGTCACTCTCGCAGTCTGATCTGGTTACCCCCTGTTTAGCTCAGATGATAGAGCAACTGCCCCAGAAAAGGTTGAATCGCGGACCTTAATGAACTTTGAATACGCAGCTTTCTTTCTGAGAATCCCATAAGGGTTTTCTTGCAGCTTCGTGCTATGAAGCAGTTGGGTGGCACTTTGTCACTTTTGTGGTCTATCAGAGAAGCAGAATGAGTGCCAGGTTTCATGCACTTTAATTCCTTTCCGTTTATATCATAATTACTAAAATGCCGTTAAAAACTACAAGTAATGTCCCCAATGCTTTCCTTTGCTTCATTTTCTGTTGGCTTCATTAGGTTGTGTGCAGCAAGGAAACGAGCCCCTTGATCCATTCCACCTCTTTGGTAAAAGAAAGGGCAGTTGGCAGCAGAGGATTGGGTATTATGATGACAGTAGCAGACTAGCAGGTGTAGTTTTGCATCGGCTGAAGCGAGACGCTGGTAACTGGAAATAGCTGGGCTGGTCTTTTTCCATCGCATTAGATGTAAATAAGCTGATGGTTATGACAATGAAGGCTATTGTTGGGAGAGAGGCACTTGTAAGGCCCTGTGAAACATGGGCTTGCCTTTGGTTTTCTAACAGTGCCAGAGTGTGCACACAACAGTGGCCAGTGGCCAGTCTACAGAAGTGACCGATAACTTCTACGGTGTTGGTCACTTAGTTAGTGCTTTCAACTGGGCCCGAGGTCCCACGCTTATTTGTTGTCAGTAAAGCATTGTTTGAAGTAGATGCAGAATGGAAGAACAGCTGCCTGCAGATATTTTTGTGTGTGCCACTGAGATAAAGCGGATGACGATTCCTACAGCTTTCTGCTACTGGCATCGATCTCTATTGAGATGCATAGCAAGGTGCATCTTTTAGTAATGCTCAGCTAAAATGAAAGTCCATGACATCTTAGCCTGCCCACTGTTTTCCTCTCTACATGCAGAGCTTAGTCCTGGCACTAGAGCAGTTAATGCTGCTATGGCTGTAGCTTCGCGACAGTAAAATGATATTTTTGTCACATGCGTGGTGGAAGCCGTGCTTGGCGCCATTTTAAGGTGACACTAATGTTGAACACTAAATCAGTTTAGACTGATGGATTATCACTTCAGAACTCTATTGTCATTAATTTCCCATCATAAGTTCAGTTATTAGAAGAGAAAGTGAAGGTCGAAGTTTCATTTCACCAATACCCAATGACCGAAATGCCACTGTGGTAGGACGTATATCAAAGTCGTTTTCCGTGCTTTTGCCCCGTTGGCTAATGAAATTTCCTGAAGCTTGCTATTTCAAGTCTCTGGCCCCTTAAAAAAAAGAATTTCATTTTTACCAATAAACAACTATATCCCCTTCAGGTGCGAATTATGACGTACTGTCTGCAAATGCATCAGATTAGCATGGCATGATTTCAAGGCACTCAGTAATACGTTCCAAGAAAAAAAATTTGTTGTTTTGTGTGAGTTTCAGTAATTAATGTTAATTAGCATTACTTAAATATCTAATTATTCTGCAGTCAGTCAGCTTCAATCCTTGCATAAAAAGAGTAAAATATTTGACCCAAAATGCATGCACAGTTTGTTTTTTGGTTGTATTTGTTTCGAGCAAAGAAAAAAAATACTCTTATTTATTTATTTGATTTTTATTTCATAATACCCCTAAAGGCTCCCGAAGGGGTATTACATAGGGGAACAGACACATGAATCAAAGCTACGTATGTTTATACAATGCAAAACAAGATTATAAAAAATAACGAAAGCAAGCTAAATACACAAAACAACAACAACAAAAAAACAAGATACTTCGGCAAAAATGAAAAATAAGTAGAGATAGAAAATTGACTAATGTAGACATAAATTAAGGGCACTAACAAATACAGTATACAAGGGAAAAAAACTAAAACGAAGTCATGATCGTAAGATACACAAGTTTGCAATTCACACATAAATGAATACGAATCAAGTGTGTACAATGGTCTTGAAAATCGTTAACAGATGATCACAACAAGAAAATTAAACACTGATGTACATATGAAGAAGCCTAAAAAGAGTACGCGTGGTGGATATCTAATCGGAAATGTTGAGTAAAAGTTCGTGAAATGTTGTGAAATCTGCTTGAGTGGCAATGTGCGATGGCAGGTTATTCCATGCAACTATTGTTCGGGGAATGAAGGAATTAGCATAATGAGCTGAGCGACAAGTTATACGTTTTATCTTGAAGATATGGTCTGTGCGTGGAACGATGGCTGTTGGTGTTTTGAAGATGCGGTGAAGGTATGGGTGATGATAGAGTTTGTGGAGAAGCGAAAGGCGGGCATTTCTGCGGCGATGAGATAAGTCGTCAAGCTGAGCGCGAGTTTTTAGTGCTGAAATGCTAGTATAGGGTGAATAATCAGGAAAGATGAAACGGGCTGCACGGTTTTGTAGAGATTCGATTTTTTAGGCGATGTAGATTTGTGAGGGATCCCAGATAGCTGATGCTTATTCGATTTTAGGGCGTATTAATGTGACATATGCTAGTCTACGGAGATTATCTGGAGCATGCTTGAGGTTGCGTTTGAGTAGACCTAATGAGCTGTTAGCTGATGCCACCGTCAGGCGGATGGGATGATGCCACGTAAGGTCAGACTGTAAGTGAACACCTAGGTACTTATACGAAGTTGTCAGTTGAATTATGTTATTATTATTGATTATGTAGGATGTCGAAATACGGTGTATGCACCTTGTAAATGATAATAACTGTGTTTTAGCTGTATTAAGAGTCATCAATCATGTTGAACACCATGTATTAATTGCGTTAAGATCAGCTTGAAGAATATCTTTGTCAATATCACATGAAATTATTTGATAAATTACACAGTCATCCGCGAAAAGTCTGATGTGAGAGGACACGCAGTTAGGTAAGTCATTAATATAAATTAGGAAAAGTAAAGGGCCAAGAACGCTGCCCTGCGGAACACCGGAGGTTACGTTGTTGGATGAGGAGGTGCTGTTGTTAACAGATGTGTGTTGCGATCTAGATGAGAGAAAATTCTTAATCCATCCAATAACAGTTGGGTGTATATTCAGGTTCATTAGCTTTACTATTAGTCTATGATGAGGAACACGATCGAAAGCTTTCGAGAAATTGAGGAAGATGGCATCAACTTGAAATCCTAGGTCTAGATATGAATGAATGTGATGTAAAAAGCCGGCTAACTGCGTTTCGCATGAATAACTCCGACGAAAGCCATGTTGGTATTCAAAAATGATGTCGTTATCTTCTAAGTAGTTAATGATTTCAGTGTACAATACGTGTTCAAGTAATTTGCAAATAGTACTAGTTAGAGAAATGGGGCGGTAATTTAATGGATGAGTGCGGTCCCCGGACTTGAATATGGGTATGACTTTTGCTACCTTCCAGTCGTTCGGAATAGTGTTAGTAGATAGAGACTGTGAGAAGAGTGTGCACGCACAGTAAAGGTGGTAAACTAGGAGACAAACTTTTTAACGCTTTGTTATTAATGCCATTGTGATCAGATGCCGAAGAAGTTTTAAGTTTATTTAGTAAAGAAGAAATTCCTGCCTCACCAATGATTACTTCAGGCATAGATACGTTGATGAGATTGACAAGGGAGGGTGATGATGTGGTGTCTTCATGTGTAAATACGGATGAAAATGCATTATTCAATAGATCCGCACATTCGCAGTGGTGAACCATATTGCCGTGTTCATTAACAAGTGTTATGTCAGGGTAGTTCTTTGGGTTTATTACACGCTAGAAACGCCGAGGATTGTTAGTGTGCATAGAATAAAAGTCATGAGCAAAGAAATGTCGTTTCGGTGATTTTAAGAGTGATTGGTATTGCTTATCACAGACCTCGTAATGGCGCCAGGAATCGGAGAGGGGGTTCTTATCCGCTGAATGATATAAACGCTTTTTCTTATTGTTAAGGCGTCGAAGCTTTATGGTAAACCAGGGTGTTGTCGGAGTCCAGGCTATTTTTGTTAGAGGGACGAATCGATTGATTAGGTCAGTGAGAGTGGTTTTAAACATTAACCAGTTATGTTCAATGGTTTGCGATTGGTAATTATTAAGGAAATCTAAATGAAAAACATAAAGCTCAGAGTTTATGCTGTCGAAATCAGCTCTATTATAGCATCGGATATATTTATCGGAGGGCTGATGTCTTGGAAGGGAAAGTGTAAGACTACCTGTTATGATGTCATAATCAGAAAGCCAATCTTGATGAGTTATGTCAGAGCACACTTCGGGATCATTGGTTAATAGAAGATCTAAAATGTTGGTAGTGGGGGCACGCAGCACATCGAACGATTGTCGAACGTGGTAGTGTCTCCAGCAAAGTGATCTTCTCCAGCGATATGCAGCACAACGAAGTTAAATGACTGCTAGTTGTCTGCTCAGATGCCTGCACGAATTTTCACACCGTGTTTCGAGCCATTTGAAGAAACACGCGGTGCGTGACGCGCCTCCGAAGTTGATGTGTACAATTGTACTCATCGCTGCTGAAGGGAATATAGGCGCTTGCAGATGCTGTCAAAATCTGTGACATCCTAGAACCTTAAGGTGGCGTCTCCACATATATTTTTTTTGCGCATTTTCTCGCCTACCAAGGCTCTTCTCATGGCAAGAGTGGTGCTTTTGGTATTGTGGAAGGGTAATTTGCTGATGCAAGAAAAGTCATATCTCTCTTTGGTGTCCGTTTAAGGATCATAAGTCATTCAATGACAACAAGCAGTACCTCCACTACAGCAATTTTTTCAGTGCCTTTATCATGCAGGCACTAAATGATGAGGTTATGATCATTTTATTACAGATCCTACATATCCCCTTGGGGACAATAATTTCGGTGGTACTGATATGCACATGGTACTAATATTTTCGAACTGCAGCGGTGGCTACATGGTTGAGCGTCCGCTTCCAATGCGGGAGGTACCAGGTTCGATTCCCAGTGCCGACCGGGAACCCACCGGTTTTTCCTAATGGGTAGAGGAGTACACTGACCTGGCGCTCGGTTGTTTCTGGGTACTCACCTCGAAAGGTGGCCCCATAAGGTTCCGCAAAGACCCCTGGGCGCACCTTAACCCACCACAGCCTTGATGAAATAGTTGAGCATCCTCCTCTGCTGTGGGAGGCAGAGAATTGCTGCCGCCGGGTACCTACCGGTAAAATAGAGACAAGCGCACTTCCGGCCTGGTGCACGGCAGAACGAAGTTCATAGTCGCTTGGGAGGGCACCCAGCTTGTGGGAAATTGGCGGCATGGGACCGCCAGACGTAAAAATAAGGTCATCCTCTTTTTTTTTTTTTTGTACATATATATACCCTATAAAGTGGACGGGGGGATGGCCGACGTGGTAGCTCAGTTGGTAGAGCATCGTACGCGTTATTCGAAGGTCGCAGGTTCGGTCCCTGCCCGCGGCAAGTTATCTTTTCGTCCACTTTTCTTTCTTCACATTTACCTTACATTTACTACTAATAACATCCCCTATACTTTCCTTGGCATTATTGTCTGTTAGTGCTCATTAATATTGTGTATAACAAAGAAAAACGAGCCCTTAAAATTAACACTTCTTTCCTTAATATGTTCCCAGTAATTTAGCACAGTTCTATACACAGTTCTTAATTTCCATATTGCTGTCACCATCAGCATATTCAGTCACATCAAATGAAGACTGCGTGATACCACAGAGATCATGTGATCTATGAAAACAATGACAACAACGAGCTCATCCGTCGTCTGCTTCATTCCTCATGTGCCTTGCGCTTGAAGACTCCAGGACTAGCCGCCAGACGAACACTTGCACCTACTAATGGCATTTTGGAAAATGTGTGTGCAGATGTCCTGGACAGGCAGTTGGCAGCAGCTTTTACAACATGCTGTTTTGCTCTTAAAGATTACATTTTAATAGCTGCTGCCACGATGAGTCCTTGAGGAGTGAGCGAGCTTTACTTTCTCTGCTTTGAAATTGAGTTAGGTTACCCTTTAGCCATGTGCTTTTTTGTCTGTCGTAGTTTGTTAATGGTGTTCTGTGTGAGCAGCTAATTTTGGCTGTAAAATTGATGTTTACGATACTTTAATAAAATAAACCAATGTTACCGTTTCAAACCAGGTTGTATTATTGCCTGCATCCTTGTTGGGTAATCATGTACTAATTGTCTGCATATAGGGTCATTCCACGCCAACTGTCCTGATTGGGGTGCTTGACAAAAGTCAATTTCTCTAAAAATATCTGAGAAAATTACACGCATATAGACATCAGTTTGACAGTGTTTTCCCAAAACAATTTGAGCGGCAAAAATTTGTTTGGCACGTGAGCGCCATTAGAACTTCACGAAATGTTGGAAAACCAGGTACAAAAAAAAAAACTTCGCTATAAATCGACCGTTCCAGGCATTGTTTAATCACTTGCTTTTTGCACTTTTCGAGCATCTGGATTTCATTATGTGACAGTTCCTTATGGCAGCTTTATATTTTTTACTCCTTAGCACGTAGGTAAAGTTGAGTAAATCGTCGAGTTTTCAGGAATTTTTTTAAAACAGACAATTACAGATCAAATGCAGAAATTATTTTTATAAAACACTCCATAAAACGTACTACCTCCTAAATCTCTTATTTTCCCTGTGTAAGGCGCATAAACTCCCTTTTGCTGCATAAACTCTAAAATAAAATCCTGAACTTGGCAAGAACGCTACATTGGCCTATGGTGAGACGTTCGTAGCACTCCAAGGTGGTCCAAGAAAAAATAAACGGAAGAGCACGTATGACTGAGAATCATAACAACTTTGTCCAGAGAAAGTTTAATCAAAGTAGTTTTTGTTTTAGTCGAGAAAAATTTTTTTTGAAATTTAGTCCCACCATTGCATTGTTTTCTATGGGGGCAATACAAAGCAACTGAATTTGCTGCATAAAAAATGGGATAGTGTATTTGTAGCACATGGTTTTCAGTTTTTGTTAGTACGTTATATTGTTTATTGCATATTAAGATGATAATAAAGAGAGGTAAAAATATAAAAATGTCATTGGCTTAGTGCCACTATTCCTCTTTATCACCACTTTATATAATTATTTGCAACAGCCACATTTCAATGGGGCTAAATGCAAAAATGCTCATTTCTTAGAATTATTAGCCAATGTTAATGTGGAGCTCCCTCTTGTGGCCTGGCTCTTTTTAAAATTATGACTTTGGCACATAAAACCTCAGAATGATATTGTTTTTTTATCATGTTATTATGTTGTAATGCTGCCATTTTTTTAAAGAACTACTAGTACATCTCTGTACAAGCTAATTAAAAAAAACTTGTCTTTCGCAGGAGTTGGAAAAAAAGTTCAGCCAAACCGCAGCTTACACAAACATGAAGAAGATGTTGTCCACTAAGAACGATCAGATCAAGGAGCTGCGGACTGCCCTGGCTACGTGAGTCGCTGCTTCGAGTGCACGAAAGCCACGAGCATCTTTCTGCACACTCCCACTGCTGCCTGCAAGCCTGGATTTTGAGTTCTTCGTATTTTTTTTTCTGTGCACCCGTTGCTGCACACAAGAGCGTCGGCACATGCTCCGCACCTGCCACAAGTTATACCGGAGTTGCACTCTTGTAGATTTAGTGTTGCTTTCAGTGAGTGCACTTCCTTTTGTTCCTGTTGAATTCCGGTTGAAGATTCTGAACAAATGTTTCTGCTCCTTTTGGGGCAGGCGTGTTCCAGTGGTACATTGGGAAAACAGACCACGTGTTCTAATCCGAGATTGTGAGCACATCTCATTCTAAAAGTGCTCTGTGGAACCTTTGGGACCACTCCACCAAAATTGGCGGATTAGACCTGTAGTCGGCTTGATGGAATTCCTCCAGCAGACTTTGGACTCTGTTTAGAGGACTCCACAAAATAGAGACACCGAGCTATACCATATTGGATGCAAGCAGTTTTCTTTTCTGCCACGGTGATAGGTGGATGGCTACTCCAAAGAAAAGAGATTCACGCTTTCTTTATTCTTTAGAAAAGTACAGCTAGCAAGATAGCTTTTCGGGTTCAACCATTACGCAAAGTGGCCGAGATGACGCAAAGGCCTTTGCTATGTGCAAATGCACATTGGACAGCTTTTCCCGATCCCTGAACTGAAATGTTTAAGGTTGTGAGCGTTACACTGTAGGCAAGTGCCAGAAAGGTCAGGGAGATGTTCCTTCTTGAGGAGCTCAAAAATGTCTGGAGGGGTAAGCCCTTGGCATTCATGCAGTGAGATTATGTAGATTGGTTTTTGTGTATCTAGATACTTAAATCTTCAGACATAGACAAATCTTGTTTAGGTAGAAGGAATGCAGTACTTTCTTCTCGCACCTCATTGTGCCATTTCGAGCATGAGTATTCCAGATGCAAATCTGGAGCAAGTACTCGCCCTTCGAGAATGGTGCTTTGTGGCTGAGCTCGTGGACCGCTGTTGACCTGCCATTTAATTGAGCATTAGCATAGTTTTGGCAACTTATTGCCACATTGTCATTCATAGACCAAATGTCATTCATCGTTGGTGGCAGTGGTAAGAGAATGCTCCGACAAGTGCTCGAAGCGGTTATTCTTTTTTGGTTTGGTCACTAACGTAACTTTTTCTTATAACTGATGTGTTAACGGACTGCTTTTTCATTGACACTGCTGTGACACTGCTGTGCATCCGGGCAATGCCCTAATTGGCTGAGCATTGCAAGTGCGAGGTGCTTCTTTTGCTTTTATTTTGGACAAATCCAGTAGTAAGAACGCTTGCACGAGAATACAGTGCTAATTTCCTTTTTTTTGTTGTCACTTTTTTTTCTCACAATCTCTTCACTTGTACAAGCTGTGTACCTTGAGTAAGCTTGGAAGAAGGGAAGCAGCTTCAACCAAGCACAGACACCTTTGAGTGTACTCTGCAGCGCATGTAATTTCCCTCTGTCACGTGGCGTACCCTGAATGACCTAAGTACGCAAGGCGCACTCGGTGAAAGCAACACTGAATTTACTCGTGTGAAAGTGTCTCACACTGGGCAACACACTTTTTGTGACTTGTGTTTCTGTTTCCTAATAGGTTTCAGACTGGAGAGGCATAAAGAAAAAAAAAGAACTGTCATGCTTGTACAGGTGGCACTGTCTGCAGTATGCAACACAGCCACTTAGAGCGTTGGAACCTTCTAGTCTTTATTATCTTTTCTTTAGTACCACAATGCTCACTTTTTCTCATTTGGTACTTTATCACCACTATTGTGATGTAATTGTCTTTCTTTTTTTCAGTTGTATATTTAGTGTTTCATTCAATGTTCCTTGAGTGATGTTCAGTGCAATATATATTTTACGACACCAAGACCTACAACATTTTAACTTATCAGGTAGCGTTCATGTTGAGTTCTTTACAAATACTGTTTCCCTCTCCTGATCATTATTTCAGTACCAGTTCTCACGAGCTTGTGTGAACATTCTTTTACACTTTATTTTTAATGATTTTAAGTTGATTGTCACGTACGTGCGACTAGGTGAATTTTCTGTTTATACAGACAAATAGGTGCTCACAAAAAAAACTCATTAGAGACACTTTGATCTGTGATAGACGACATATTTACTGTGATCACTAGCTGCTTTATCCGCGTGTACGAGGCATTTAAGGCAGCTGGAATGTTAGCTCTCATGTGTTGGCTAATGTTAAGAAAAGAAAAATATCAAAAACCCGGTTGTCTGTTGTATAAAGTGATATTTTCACAGTGGTCAAAAGCACGTGAGTAGATGTGATATGTATTGTACATGTGAAGTGAATCAACAGGCCTCCCTTTACGCCTGCATCCGAAGGCCAATGGCAGGGTCAGCTAGAGTGATAGATTAAGTTCATGCAATATGTCTGCATTTTCTTTAAAAAAAGTCCCACTGTCGAAAAAGTCCCACTTAAATAGACAGTCTGAGAAAACGTATGGTAACACAATTGCAGTTTGATACAGCAATTCCAGATACAAGGACTGGTCAGATACACAACAAAATTAAAGTTTTGCTGGTAACGTTTCAGACTGATGGTTTTTCTATAGCTGTATTGAACCTGAAGAAAGTGAAACCTAAAGCAATATTGGTTACAGTATAACTAATGTCTTTTTTGTGTCAGAGCTCAAGATATACACTGCGCTTTGAAAAATGTCAACTCTGCAGCAAGGTCAACTTGAAGCAGTCAATCTCTGTGCATTTAAATTATCTTGCTTGTGAAAGTGCGCATTTTAGATGCGCATTCATGTATGGCGGGCTGCTTTGCTCACCTGAAGTTTGCGTGCTAGCCACTGCGTCATGTTGGATGAGTGAGTGGGAATGACAGTGCAATGTTTGTCTGCCATGTAATGACAGTGCGATGTTTAAGTGCCATGTATTGGCAGATACGAGTTACCGAAGAGCCAGCATAGCTTCATTCAGTCAGCCTTCCAAGCAACCTCGGTTTGTCCAGGGATAAGCCATGCTTTATTTGGTGTCGGTATATTGTAATATTACACCAGTTCTTTTGCATAGACCCAGTCACAAACTTCCTTTCATGGTCATTAGTGCACGCATATTTGTAATTAACACTGGATGTATTGTAATGTCAGATATGCCTTAATTCAACAGTGCAGCTTGTCGTAGTGAGAAAATTGTAATGAGTGATCATATTTTTGCATTTAAACTACACTTGTTCACAGCCTTTTATGATCATGAAACTAAGGTTCTTACTGGACAGTGTTCCCATTCGGATTGCATTTTTATTTACCGCAAATACGAAACTTTGTATTGTTTATTTACGATATTTGGAAAAAAAGAAGTGTACTTTGTAGTTTGTATGTGAAGCAATCTTGCATGTCTCGGCGGAATAGCGCGTTCATGGAAAAGTGCTCGCACATTTCGGAATTTACAGGTCCGAAATACTGCGCCACATCCATATTGTATTTTTTTGCTTATCGGAGCTCTAATCTCGTTAAAAGTGATGCTGTGAACATTTTGAAATCTTAATCTATCACAGTGGCATGCCTTACAAGTTCGCTGTTATTGACCCCTTTGAAGTTTCACCACCAGAGCTTGTAATGTGTGTGCAGAATTTTTCAGCAAAATCGCGCCAATGGCAAATGAGTCACGCATACGTGCAGCTCACTTATGCAGTTCAAACTACACAGTTTCCACCCAATTTTAAACGCAGGTACAAATTACATTAGAGCTTAATTGCACTAAAGCTTACATTATATGTAGACTTTCATAGCTACATTTAGATGGACAAGCTTTCACCTGTATGCGTCAGCCGAAAGTGTAGCCTGTGCACAGGTTAGCGCTTCACAGTTAAGAGTTGCACATCGTTCTAGTCTGAGAAAGAAAGCAGTAATTTGTTTATAAGCCCCAGTGAGGAGTATGTTATGAAAATATTTATTGGGAACTCTGTTCAGGTCAACAAACTGTTCTTATTGTTCATAGTATAGATGGTTTCATGTTGTGATCGATGTATAAAAATGTGCTGTGAAAGGCG
The DNA here is from genome assembly GCF_013339695.2 of Rhipicephalus sanguineus. Taxonomy (NCBI): domain Eukaryota; kingdom Metazoa; phylum Arthropoda; class Arachnida; order Ixodida; family Ixodidae; genus Rhipicephalus; species Rhipicephalus sanguineus. The sequence continues at coordinate 166,620,319 of NC_051180.1, read as the reverse complement.
TATTTTCATGTTGCGTAACCCATCTTAAATAGTTACGTGCACAGCAAGTTTGTTGTTTCCATGTGGTATCTGTCAGTTCTTTGCGATTCCAGCATTATGAAAGCGTTTCTCTAAAACTGGACATATGTCTCATAACACATGTCAAATGAAGAAGTGCTGGAAGAACTCTGTTATTTAGTTGCTAGATTTTGTGGTAGAAACCATCAAGTTGATGCAGCAAGTTGGTATTTACAAGGTGGTTATCTCTGTACAGAGTTTCATTCTTTTGCTTGTTCAACAACTCTAGTCACTGAAATTTTCAGGTGTGTGTGCAGCCCTACAAGTGTTGGTCTTTAGCTGCAAGACTTATCGTATTGCTAGTCTGGAAAGCTCTGGGAACAAATAGCCATTCACTTTATTAAAAGGGTTAAATCAACTCTTAGCACAGCCCCATTTAATACTCAGGACATAGTAATGAGTAATGTGTTTTGTCATTTGCAGGCCTAGCTAATGAACATTTAGATTGCACCATAAATGCATGAAAGCAGCCCCAACATATTTACCCTACTTGTGCCCTTTCCCTTCATATTTAAAGTCTTTCCTTTTATTGTTCATCTTATACATGTTCATAATGTTGGCTGATGTACATTCGTACCAGTCAGTTCTCCATTACAGATTGAAAGAGGAAAATTGCCACTGTGTGAATAACAAGTAGCATGTGGGGTTTATCCTGTTTGCATGAAGTCAGTTTTTGTGTATGTACGTCTGAACACCTCTTACGAACAGTCACGCAACGTTTACAACTAATGCATGATGTAATAGTGGCCAGAACATTTGAGAGTACTTGCGTTACTGAGGTTAGCCTAAGATGAGTAATGTCATATGTATTTCATAAATTATGCATTCATACCATTTTATATGGAATGGCAGAAATTGGACAGAAAAGGTATTTGATACACCCTATTTGTGTTAGAAGATGGGGTAATTATAAGAAAGTACAAGCTCACTGAAAGCTGGAAAAACAACCGGCCCATCAGTTTCCACTCTGGATGACCAGCCAGATTGCTGGTGTTCTAGTGAAATGTTTGCCGTGTTCAACGGACATGGACTACTGCCAATTGGTGTACTTGGAAATGCTGGACTTGATGATGTGCACTACATTATTTTGGAATTTATCGACCGAGAATCAACGAACTTCAAATATGTTGTGCATTTGTCATTCAGTTCTACTGTCCATGTCCGTTTGGCACAATCAGTTCACGCAACGAGTAGCCCCCCGTTTCTTCTAGTATTTCCTTATGAAACTGACTTGTGGAGTCTCATCATAAGAAGCTACTCGCATCATCCACAGATGTGTACCACCTGATTTGTGGCCATTCTTTGCACTTGGCCTCTTGCATATTTCTCTGCCGTGTCTGAGGACAAGACTACTTTTTTTTTTACTCACTGCTAAGAGTTACTTCCTTGAAATTATATCATATCACAGTTCCATGTTTTAGAGTGAAACTTGGCAGACTAGAGTTAGTGTTTAACTTGATGGTTCTAGTTGATGTTTTTGTTCGTGACCTACTGTTCCTGTTTTCTTGTGTACCTTCGTGAATAAAATAATCTATTCGCGAAGTGTCTTGCAGTGTTTATTTTCGTGGAGTAATGCAACGCTTTGTGAAGACGAGTAGGAAAATATCCTTTATTACAATGTCACATTCTTAAATATAGAATTTAAATTAACGAGGCTTCACTTAAAAGAGCATCATGCAGAAATGGACAATTAAAGCAGTATCGAGTCAACAAATAACTTAAAGGATACATTGCTTTCAGCGTAAAATCGATACATTATGATACACAAGCCTATGGGTCATGGCAAAATATGGTACAGACACGCTAAAACATACATAAAATGTACAAGTCTAAGAAAAGCACAGGAGTCCATCTATACAGGAAACAGTCCGTGGAAGACTTGTTTGGAAACTTATTTACACGCTGCTCACATCACTGTCCGAAGCACATGGCTTGTGGAGGTGCAACTTGTAGGACACCTTCTTCGCCATGAACCTGCATGTACAAGACAAAAGGCGATTTTTGTTAACCGCGGGATTTGAGCAAAACAGCACAGTTTCTGCACCAATAAGGTGGACAGGGACAATGCTTTAAAAATCACTTGTCGGCAACGACTTGTCAGGTCACCACTTGTTGGTTTGGTTCGGCAGATGAAAAAATACGTCTAAACAGCGCCAAGGCGGAAAGTAGACTGCCGTTTATTAAAAACCATAGTCTTTCTCGGGGAACTTAAATTCAGAAATTTTGGTCTGTGTCTTTCTGTTTGTCTGTCACCCGATTCAGCCACCTGGCCAAAGTTTAACCACTTTCTGAACGCGCAGCCATCTTGAACTGGTAGCGCCGTTCGTACTTGTGAACATTATCGATAAAAAAGCAAATGGTACGCATATCCGAGGCGCAACATCAATACGTACGTACTGGGTGGTGCGTTCCTTTACTAGAAAATACATAGACACGTAATTCTAAAGACCCTAGTGTTTCTTAGGCTGCGCGGAAAATGCTAGTGCTTTTTGGGCTGCGCTGAAAATGCGACGCTATGAGCCAGATGCGGCGATTCAACATAGAGGAGGACGACTCATGTAGTATGGCCGGCAGAAGACTATCGTCTTTCGACGACATTTGCAGCGAAGCACGCAGATACGCGGCCAATTTTTTTTACAAGTAAAGACAGGTGCTCTCAGTGCGGTGGGGAGACATTTGTTTTCGTGAATAATCCTTAGTCCGTGTCCTAGCTCGCGATGATGTCAGATTGCTCATCAATTACGCCAGTCTACACTGCATTCTATTACGGAAGCGTTAAGGAGCCGTAACCATTAGCTTTCTGGCAACTAATACGCGGCACTTTACCAAGTAACCATCGAAGAGCTTTATCACGAATCGACCGCCGCAAAAGTTCTGAACATCCGTTAAATACGAACGGAGTTAGAGATTTGTCGCACGCTGTAATTGCTTTATCTCCTCTCGTCCCGACGAGCGCGCTGGAAGCTAAGCAGGAAAGGATGAAGCGGGAGAAAGAAGTTGCGTCAAGCGCGCGTCATGCACTTGAGCACTTTTTTTTCTTCGAACACGCGTTTTACTTTCAGTGTGATCGCGAGCGGGCACGTGGCGGCCTCCCGCGGCGGCCGCAGTAACTATGCAGCTCACGATGCTCAAATCAGCAAGGGGCCGTGAATTTTGGTATATGGCGCGGTCATTTGGGTATATGGCATTATCTGTCGAGAGAAGAGGGAGCGAATTCTAGCTAACTGAGTATTAATTGTGAATTCCATGCCGTATGCATTATAATGTTTGGCACGCGTGTTCTCAGGAGCCTCGACTACCGATCGGCAGCTATTTCTGACCATGCTGAAAAAGTGTTGCAGGGCCCCTTTAAAACTGGCGCACTACAGAAGCTACCCGTGTATTGCGACCATGGTACCTTCACGTACAAAGTAGCAGCGCTAACGAACAGCAAATAACGTCTTAATGAACTAGAGACTGAGCCCAGCTATCATAAATAGCCTTTTCTACGACGAAGGAGGTAAAGTAGAAAGGGGATGGTACGTTGAAATGCTTGGCTTCAAACTGGCGTACCGGTGCTGAGGTTTTGGCGCGAAGTTCGAGAAGTGAAAGTTTAAAACTTTCACTTTCTGCCGTAATAATAGAGCACTTCCAAGTAGGCGAAAGGGATAATACTAAAAATATTGCGGCACTCGAAACATGTTTAGTCCAACAAGGACATTCGGTGTCCCTTGGGTTGCGAGAATGGTTTGCACCGATAATAAACTTTGGTTTTCTCCTGCGAAGCGTGCTTCACTGCCTAGTGTAGCTGCATTAGGAGGTGTCTCTGCCACATCCGCAGGGGCTCTTTCTCGATCAGCAAAAGGAATACATAACACTGCCGAGGTTCTAATATCGGAGCTTACCAAAACTATATTTCGGGCCTAAATACCTCTAGGGCTTTCTGCCCAAGTACGAGAGTAGACCCACTAGCACGGAAGCAGGGTGCAGGCAATCTTCATTTTCGTGTTTGCAAATTGGCGATTAGGATAAGCCTTCGATAGACGAATTAGTTGCTCTAGAAATAGAGAGTCATCACTGCCTTTAGATCGGCGAATTATTTTGACGAAAAGCGCTTAAGTGCTTTATCGTATGGTATATTCAATGGCGCCGACATGTACTGGAGTTCTGATAGCGATCTTAATGGAAAATATGCACATTTATTGTGAACTTTCTTTTTAGATACATTGATAAAAAAACATCCCGATGACTGAAAAAATCTGTTCACTACAAACTATGCACTTAAAGTAACCTAATGAAACTCTGCGCAGGGGCGCCGAGCAAACCATCTAACCCCTTAATCACAAAAAACATGCACCAATAACATTTTTTTCTCCTGCAAAGCGTGCTTCACTGCTAAGTACAGCTGAGTTAGGAGGTGCCTCCGCCTCATCGCAGGGGGACTTTCTGTCGGCAAAGACTAGCACTGCCGACAAAAGTACTCATGGCATTTCCGAATTTTTTTTGTTCCCTTTTTAGCTACATAAAAATCTGAACCTTCCAGCTCGTAATAAATCCAATGCCTAGCGTCTAATTAAAGAATGTCGTAGCACTTTCTGCGTCAGTCCCAACAGGCGTCGCGATACAGTGGCACGTTCCGTTCCTGCAATCGGTTTCCTCACGCGCGGCACTCACTTTGCTATCATTTCCATCGCACGTCATATTGTCGCTGCACGCAGGTAAGCACACTTTGCTTTATATTATGACGTCACGATGATATCGATGACGCCAGGTCTGGCACTCTTTATTGTGTCCATAAACAGCGTCACGTCCAATGTCAATGTTCCCCTGCTATTTGCATACTGTCATGCTACGTGCAAGAGGCGTGCATACTTCTTCAACTTTGAAAAACAGTGAGACTCTTCCGGATCAGCTAGTAAAGTCCATGCTCTTTGTACCTGCAACATATATGATTAGAAGATAGCTCCGGAGTGGTAAGATTTCGTCAGTGCCTCCCTTTCTGTTCAAATATTCCACACTTATTAAAACTTTCACTTGATAGACAGCGCCTGTGCCGTGTACTTTTATTCTGTTTCTTGTCTTGTTTACGCTGGCCGTCATGAGTCTAGCCCAATTTAATACATTACTATATAGTGACGTAAAGGTTTCAGGCTTACTTGGAGTGCTGGTTGTCGAAGACTAGGACGTAGACGCCCACGTTCCTGACGACGAGGTTGCCTTCGACTGGCTGCACGTCGGCCTGCACTCGCACCGAAGGCAGGATCACGTCCATCATCTCCAGCTCGGCATCCTTGTTCAGAGGCTTGTACCGCATCTCGAACGATATGCTCTATGAGAACAGAAACACCAAATCAGAGGGTTAATCGTGACGAGGAATTTGTACAGCTATAAACAGACCTATTATTCTCGATATCAACTAGCCCAACTTTCCGTCTTAACTATAAAGAGACGGCATAATTAGATAGCCTGGATTTGTATGCGATAACTTCTGGAATGTCATTTGGAGTAGAGGCTTATAATGAATGCCGCTCTCCAAAATGACCTTGACCTAACCTTCCGGTGGTGTGAAACTTGGCAGATGTCCCTTAATACCTCTAAATGCAAGTTAATCTCGTTCACTCGAAAGCGTACTAACTCAGCATTTCACTATACGATTAATAGCATCATGGTTTCGGCTACACCATCGTACAAATTTCTCGGCGTTCACCTTTCATCGGATTTATCCTGGACTATGCATATAGCAGCTGTTTCATCGAAAGCCTCTAAATCTCTTGGTTATCTCCGCAGAAACTTGCGCAACGCTCCTGCTAACGTACGCGCATTATCATATACTAATGTTCGCCCACAACTAGAGTATGCAGCATCCGCATGGTACGTATTACCTAGTACGTATTTTGGAAGCCGTCCAGAATAGGGCAGCGAGATTCATCTCTGGCAACTACGACTATCATTCAAGCATTACACTAATAAAACAAGACCTTGCATTTCAGTCACTGGAAGAACGCCGCACCATTGCTCTTTTATGTCTGTTTCACACGTACATTTATAGTGACAAATTTCATTATTTGCCACTTCATTCTCCTGTGCGCACATCCCGAAGCATTCACATCACAACGCACGTAGTTTCATGCGCATTCATGGTCACACGCAGGCATTTAACTCATCATCACTACCTCGAGCCATTGCACATTGGAACGATCTTCCTGATCACATTGCATCCATCCCTAATCGTGAAACATTCCGTGATAACCTGATTTCATTGCACTCTAGTATTGTATAACGTTGTTCCATCTTGATGTTTAATCTATGCATTCTTTTTTCTTTTTCTTTTTTTGCTTTTTGTTTGTATTCCTCTTTATTGTTTTGTAAATACTGATGCCCCCCTTACTCAATGCCCTTCAATGGGCATGTAAGGCATTTTGAATAAATAAATAAATAAATAAATAAATAAATAAATAAATAAATAAATAAATAAATAAATAAATAAATAAATAAATAAATAAATAAATAAATAAATAAATAAATAAATAAATAAATAAATCAGGAAGCAAGAAAAGAGGAAGAGGCGACACAGCCCAAAAATTTCCTCATTAGCTCCCAGTGACGTTTCGTTTCCGACGACGCCGGGCCGACGGTTGGTGTTTGCTTATAAAATCTACATTGCGTTCAAAAATAAGTATCAACTATAGCAAGAATTACCTAGAGACAAAAAAATAAAACTTTTAATACGGGAATTATATACGAAATCAATGACGTCAGCTTCTATTAAACATTATCCCGATCAACGAATAGCATAAAAAATGACCCCCATGACAGAGAGATATATGTAAAATAGAGAAAGGTAGGGAGGTCAACCAGGATTATAACATCCGGTTTGCTATCCCATACCAGGGAGAAGGGGAAAGCTTTATGCTTGTAATAAGGGACCTCGAAATGAAACTCTCCGAAAGGATTTTGTACGCAGCGCCTTTGAGACGTTGTGGTCGCTAGTACCCCAACCTTTTTTTTTTTGTTACGTTGAGAAACAGGGTTAGAGCGCAAGGCGTGGGACCTGCTCAATTCGTGTGTATTAGCGCTGTAACGTCAGCGGCCGGGTGAAAGATCTGCAGAGTTCTCCCGAAGTGGATGTAGGTCTTTCTGTATTGAGGATTGTCAAGTGGACGTCAAAATAGGACACGCACCTTGGGCTCGCAATTGAACTGCCAGAAGAGCGCCGTCTCGGGCACCGTGAGGAGAACGGGGATGCTGTAGCGTCCGCCAGCGTTCACCCACACCTCGCCACGGAGACCGGCGGGACCGCACTGGGCGATCTCTTGTAGGGTGCGCGTCGCGCCCGTGTGGAAGAGCGCGCGATCCTGCGTCGTCCTGGGCGAGCTGTTGTAGGGGCTGCAGGCGAGCAGCGAGCGCGCGATCTCCTCGTCGCTGATGATGTCGAACTCCTGCTTGGCCGAGCTGCTGCCGCTGTCGGTGAAGCTGCTGCTGCTCTGCAGGAACTGAGGCTTTCGCAGTCGAGGGAAGGACCTGCGGGAGGAACGGAAAAAAAATGTCGCGCTGCTTGCGGCCTCCTGGCAAGAAAGCTTGGGAGAACACTCTCCCAAGCTTGTATATTGGTTCGTTGGTGTTTAATGACGGTTCTATGCAAATAGAATTATTATACAGAGGAACATACTAATTCTCCAGAAAAAATATCTGTTCCGAAAGGTGAAGCACATGGCGAGTCCATATCGGCAGAAGTTTTGACTAAGCCTCATCATGGCTAAGCAAAAGTCATTTTCGCCCGAAAGCAGTAGCAATGCGTTAAACAGCTGTGCAAAGTAAACTTCGTGGTTTTGTCAACCCTGAATGGTGCTTTTGTTTTTTTTAGCGCGGAACACAGACAGGAAAGGAGTCAGCAGATGTGACAAGCAGGGTATAATGCGCGCGCACAGGCAAACGCATTTCGCTCGATGACCGCGTACACCGGCGTTTCACAGCGCTGGCGTGACAAACGGCCACCTCGGCTGGCTCAGCCTTCCAAGCCTCCGCAGATGAACGGCAAGCAGGGCGCTTGCGCCGCCTTTTAAGTTCGAAGCTGCGCGAAGCAACCAGCTGGCCGCTCCGAGCCGGCCTGGCTAGAGACGCACACTACATGCTAACCTATCCGCTCCTCTGCCGAGGGCCAGCAAAGCGCAGCTGCCAATGCCTAACCGAACGTCTCCGAACAAGAATACGGCACTGAAAGATGTCAGCTACCTGTCACTGACGTAGTCTTACCAGTTTCGAGTCATCTTGGCCTCGGTCTTGGGTGCCGACCCCTGGACGAGTGGCGAACTGGAGACAGCATCAGGAGAGCCGTTTGACGAGTCTGAGGAAAAAGAATTGAAGAGGTCGTGTAAGGGCACCACTACAAACCGTCTCAAATGCTTTCACGTTTGCTTGGTAAAACGAGTGCCGCTGACTTGATTACTCATTATGTTTATACTATCAGGGCTTACAACCATGCGCAAGGCGAGTCATAGTAACACCCGTTAATATTATGGGTTGAGCGAGCAGAGCGGTAGGTTCAAGCTACTGGACACCTTATATTGCCCGGAAGGTATTCGCAGAATCGCATTGTAATAGTGCACTGCACGGAATTGTTCGCGCTTTGCCAATGAGCGATTTTCTTTCTGCAATTGACGTGTGATGTGGCCGCTCCTGCCATACCCCACGATGGGCTGCAGTATGTAGCAATGAAAATAAATAAATAAATAAATAAATAAATAAATAAATAAATAAATAAATAAATAAATAAATAAATAAATAAATAAATAAATAAATAAATAAATAAAAATAAATAAATAAATAAATAAATAAATAAACAAATAAATAAAAATTTATGCCGCAGAAAGTGTTCGTGGATCTTTAACTGTTAAGGTACGAAGCGCTAGTCTTGGGTCAGCTCCTATTTACGCAGCAAAATACACGTGAAATGGAGGACTCTCGTCGGAAAACCAATGAACCGATTTGAGCGAAATCTATACAGTATAAGAGAAAGCTTCTCCAGACCACTAGAAACAGAATTCAAGATGTAAAACATTTCGTGCCATTAGTCAAAGTCGTTCACAAGAAGTACATTGCTTCGAAAAGGCTTGTGGATGAGACATGGTGCGACACGACATGGTATAGTTCTGCAGCATGGCTGCTCTGATGGCTAGAGCCTGACGTCGTTACCTGTTAGACTTGTTATACACCGAACGGCCATAGCTCCTAATGCACTTGCACACACACGGAATCATGCCGTGTGCCTTACGCGTCGGCGTTAGGAAGGGACACCGCGAGGTGTTAACCGTCTCTGTTGCATAACATATACGAAATATAGTGTGCAGTATTACCAGTTGCGTCTGTTTCGCACTGCTGCTTCTTCCTCCTGACGGCAAGCTCGCCGAGGTCATCCTCTTCGCTCTCTGCGGACGTGTTAGAGCAGATGGAAGGATGCCTGGCGGCCCGTTCAAGCTGCTGGTGCTGAAATGCACAGGCGTTGCACACCCTCGCTGGACGGCTGCACGATAAGAGCCATGATGTTCGTTAGTAAGAGCTTATCATGCGCATCAAAAGGGCAGAAGTGCGCGCGGTGGGGCTGGTTGGCACGGCTTCAGCAAAAATAGCCTCACAGAGCATGGCGACAGGAAAAAAGACAATCTGTCTCCTCCTTACGTCCAGTTCCTTTGCACTGCAATGTTTCTGTCCAAGCCTCACGATTTTAAAGGATAGTGCTTGAAGGAAGAAACATTAGCTGTAATTTAACGGCAAATGCATAACTACTTTGAAAGCGAAGCGCAGAGTAAATATGGTAGGCCAACCAATCACCCCTTCACGCGAATCGACATTCACCCCCCCCTCCCTTGCGCACACGCACACTGTGTACCAATTAAGTTAAAGCTCAACGCATTATATACACTAAATTATACAATTAAATCAACACTACGAAGACTGACAGCCGCAGTGCGTGCCTGTGATGTGCTTGATTATATGGAGTGCTTGATTCCGGCAGCAGTCCCCAGTTGGTAAAAGTCATGCACTTGGACTGCGATATGTCATATGCTAGATGTGAAAAAAAAAATCACGTTATCGCACAATACTTTGACTCTCTAAACAAAAGTATTCGATTGAACAGATTTCCCGGACATGGATGGTTATGTAATGAGATTTTACCCTAATCGTGCCCGGTGCATACTTCTGCAACCCGGTGGGGCAGGTTAAGAGCTTGATAACTACTGCACTCTTGCAAGTTGACGTATGGGACTGAAGTTGTAAGGTTAAATGTTCCCTTCGCCAAAACTCACCTGCTTGCGGTTGTCATGAGCCAATTGCAACAGCAGTTGTTGCAGTAGATTCGGCCGCACAGCCTGCAGTGGTGCTGAAAGGCAAGATGCAACTGTAGCGCCAAATATCACATCTTGAAACGTTTTTAAGACTGTCTATCAGCGTTCTGCAAAAATCATGAAGAAAAAAGACGCAGCGGACGTGTAGAGACGTTATTAACGTGAACGTGCGTACTAGCTGGTAGAAAAATACGCTGATTAAAGAGGTGTCACATGAACAAGGCTCCAGGAGGCGAGATGCGCAAGCACCTCGCTTTTAAAATGCTCGTTTGTACTCTTCGTGATTTGCAGAGTCCCGCGCTTTCGCCAGAGGCTGTCAGGGAAGTGTCACCCGGCGAATCATGAGACAAACGAAGGTTGCTTGTGCGAGGTACTTTGTGCTATCTGCAGAATAATTGCAACTACGTGGGGTCTCTTTACATGACGTGCGTCCTAAAGATGGTATATGTGCGTGTTCATCGCGTGTACAAACGTACATGTGATGAACATCGGATTGCCTGAGTTGTACTACCGCGACGGGGAAACTGTTGAACATTAAAGCAACGAAATAGCAGCTTGCGTCTTTTGCCGCACTTACCTTCCTCAAGGTGAACGTGAAGGCAGCGGAACATTGCAGGCAGCAATCAGTCTCGTCGTTGTCCATCCACTTGTCAGTAGCTTGCAGCTTTTGCAGAAACTGCAAGTTGTCGTTTTGCTTCCATAGCAGGTCCTTTTCTCTGGAGATAAAAAAGAAAAGAGGAGGACGCGTGTATTGAATTGGCGGAAACCTTTTAGTACAACTCTCTTCACTGTGTTCCAGTATACTCATTAGAAATGAATACTTTTTACACAAGGGTGAGTTGATACACGTTGAATTGAATGAGTACACACACACTAAAGCCATAGCTCCACAACATTTGTAACCTAATGCATGTCAGCTCACCATGGAACTAATATAAGTTAAATACGATTGGATTCGAATGCGTCATTGAAAAGCTTAGCGATACTCTAGAAACGTCCAGCATGTGCGCGACAGCGTGTTGGTTCACGTTCAGTTTGTGCCGTGTTTCCAAGCTGCGGTGATGTTTGAGGAACACTTACTTGACCAGCTTGACTATCTTTTTCTTGAGCTCCACACTGTCCGTCTTGAGCTGGGCTAGCTGTTCTTCGAAACATGCGACTTGCGCATAGCTCTGGTCCAGCTGCTGCTTCAGCTGATCCCCGTACTCCTTGTCAACATCGGCTTGCACACGAAGCTGAACAATGGAATATACATTACCAATGTTAGGCTCGCTGCTTCTTCGCATTGTCTTCGTTCTCAGTGTAACATACCTACAAAATTGAGCAGCTTAGATTATACTGCAAATACTGCAGCTAAACAGGTTTGGCGAACAAACTATTAGCATGTTCTCCTGCATGCAAGTTCATGGACATATTTGCAGATGTCAAATTACTTCAAATGAAACGCTTGGCGTGTTCGGCGAACACGCTAGCAGCCGTAATGGCGACGAATCCAATCTTTGTAGCAGAACTTACTCTCTTTAGTTCGTCGCTGAGAATGGAGCACTCCTCTTCCCTAGATGCCATATCCAGCTGAAGCCTTTCAATCTGAAAGAAAAACATTCATAACGTCAAGAATGTCGATTCAAACCACCTTAGTATCATTCATCGTGCAAAATCATGCGGCAGTGTTTTGCGGCATTAGGTCCGCGGACTATCATTCAGTGAGTTCGTGCACGACATAGTCTCTTCCCGACGCTCAAGGTTGAGTACTATGCAAAATTGTTCTCCGATGACACCGCAGGAGGTTGTTGGGTGTGTGTCCTTTTATGTATAGCTAGAGAAGAATTACCAATAATGGCGGTGCAGGTAGGCGATACTTGAAGCTTACTACACGTGTTCGTTCCACTGTCCAGGGGTTAGCACGATGCAAAGTGTGTGTTCGGGCATCTCACCTCTTGCGCGAACTTTGTCTGCTCTGTCACCTGGTCCTCTCTGAGGTGCTCGACACACTGTTCCAGCTCTTCGATCATGCGCTCTTGATCCTCCAGCCGCTCGCGCATTTCCTGGATGACTGCCTGCTGTGTCACGTAATTCTAGGGGCGGAGAAAGTTAGTGGCAGGCATTTAGTGAGGTGGGTCTCGGCAGCCAAAAACCACGTGCTGCTAATCCATGCGTGACACTACAATGTCCTTATGGCGTGTGCCTTTCTACGATTACGAGGTGCAGCAGTGTACAGCACATTCCGTTTCATGCTTAAATTCAATATGTTAGTAGATAGTTACTTTCACAATATTTATAAAGTCTGCACAAGCAGTGTCACTGAAGTGTCATGACTGAAGAAGTGTCATGAACGAAAGAAACTGAAGGGCCGCACGCCCATAGGTCTATGGAAACCACATGCATGACACGAGGCACTTGGGGGTGCACATTTCAATAAAATACGCGTAGCAACATGCAAACATCGATCGTTCAATCTTTCCCTGCAGTCCCGGAATGCCCGGGACGGTGCCTTCAGCCAACCAGTGTTGCGTATGATGTGCCTCGGACAGCGCACACTAGTGAAGGCACCGTCTCGGGCAGTCAGGGATGAAGAGGCAAAGACACCCAGTGATCACAGGCATTCGAAGGCTCGAACTCCTATCCGAGACTACAAACGGGGAGAGGCTGAACACAAGGCTAACGTTTGGACAACGGAATTAGTCTTCGTCATCGGTCTTTTGACAACGAAGGCAAGTTTGTTTCTGTGGATGTTGGCACCAGGTAAAGGCTTCCCTAGTTCGACTGTTACTTGCTGCAGGGGCATGCAGTACTCTTTTTCAACAGAACTTCAAACAGTTTTCTACGTAAGGCTATTCGCACGACACATTGAGTGCGCGGGGGCGAAAAAGCTTGTTTGCACGGCGAACAGCTTTTTTTTTTTTTGAAAGAAAGACTTACTTCGCAGCCTTTTCGTATTCAGACACGCGTGTTGCGCCTCAGAGATACTTGTATTTAATGTAAAATAAAAAAACTTATACTGACTGTAGAAAGTACAAAAATTGCTTCTAGTCTCGCGAAAATTGCCAGAAATCAACCTAAAACGAAAGCACAAAATTTAAAAGCTTAACTCAGTAAGAAGAACACATATTGCGGTTCTGAAAATTGCATTTGCGAGAGCATGTGATGCCAACAACTCAGATATAACGTTAAAAATTATGGGAAACATGTTTACCAGCGCATTTCCAATGTTCAAACGTACGAATGAGAATAACGTATAATACTCATAATATATCCGAATTTTGTATTTCGCTGATTTTGTCCTTTATGAACAAATGCGGTTCACACAATTTTGATGACATTTATATCTCCGAATCGTAGTTTTAACATTGGTGCTCGAGTTCATCGACTTCCGAAAGCTAAACAATAATAATAATATCTGGGGTTTAACGTCCCAAAACCAAGATATGATTATGAGAGACGCCGTAGTGGAGGCCTCCGGAAATTTCGACCACCTGGGGTTCTTTAACGTGCCCCTAAAGTTAAGTACACGGGCCTCAGACGTTTTCGCCTCCATCGAAAATGCAGCCGCCGCGGCCGGGATTCGATCCCGCGACCTTCGGGTCAGCAGTTGAGCGCCATAACCACTAGACCACCGTGGCGGGGCTTCCGAAAGCTAAACAATTAGCCATATTTAAAATATACTTACGTTCGTAAATTTTTACATTATTTGAATTGCATGGTGCAGTTTAAGTTTGGTGCAGCTTCCGTGCAAAACGACTTCGTTCCCGTGAGAGACGGGAACTCGCGAGGTGAAAACCTTCCTTAAATGTTGTTGCTATACAAAAGCTATGAATATATAGTCGATCGCAAGAATGAAGCCAGTAGTCCGGACACTCACCCTGTACAAGTGGCTGTTGGCAGCCGCCTGGTCCTGCAGCCGCTCGGTGAGCGAGCAGACTTGCTTCTCGAGTAGCTGCTGGTTCTCGACGCTCTGGCGGCGGCTCTGGTCGATTCGCGTCAGCTGAAGGTCCTTCTGCTCGAGCTGCTCTTCGAGTTCCTTGTTCCTGAGCAACAGTTCTCCACGCTCGCGCGAGATCTCCTGCATCTGGACGCTCTTCAGGCTGCGCTCCGTCCGCAACATCCCGCTCGCCCTTTGCCTGCGGAACGCCAATTGAGACAGACCTCTTAGAACCAGGACTCGATGTTTCAGGCCACACTAGCATTGTAGGAAATGTCAGTGTTACGGCGACGTTGCCCAAAAGTAAATGTAGGCAAACGGTGGTCGCGCATTGGTCAATTGGTGGTTAATGGCAGTCCTATACAAATAAAAATACCATTCCACCGAGGAATGAAAAATCCTTAAAACACGGGGTGTCACTGAACGCGTTTCGACAAGAGGACTTGCCTTCAATATTGCTGCCTTGAAGAAGGCAAGTCCAATTGTCAAAACGTTGTCTCCAGCGACACATCGTGTTCCAAGAATTTTTCATCGCTTCAAGGTTCCATCTTCCTTGAACGTCTACCTTATTTAGATTTACTCCAGAGAGCAACTTGATATTCAAGGAATAGTTGGTTTGTTCATAAAGGTGAAACAGCGAGAGCAAGTATCTGATAATTAAAAAGTTTTTATAGGCTTAGCCTGGTCTCCGAATTTTGCATTACGCGACCTCCACTTTTAAGCGCGCTACCAGCTATCTGGGCTCGCCGCTGTGCTGGAGCCCTTCAGCAAGGACCTCCAGTATCGGCGCGTGGAGGGCGTATGCGCTCGGCCACGCTGTGGTATCCCCGTCCGGGCTGGAGGGCGAGACGAGCGCTCTCCTCCTCAAAGGGACGGTGCGGTCACTTGCCTTTCCACAAACACTGGTCACGCGACAAGATTACGCGTCCAGTCACCATCGTAGCCATCCTTCTCTGCTCGTGCTCGAGGGCTACACCCACACTGTTAACGTGCCACAGCAGAAATACACCTGGAATTTCCATATAACTGCTATCGCTATAAATCGGGATGCAAAACGAAGCCAGCCCTAAAAATCCCCCAAAATGCAGGAAACATGGCCTTGTTTGGGGGCACGCTGAAGCGCCGATCTCAGCGTTAATGAGCACTTAACCATACGTATATCATTAGGCTCTCGCCAGATCCGGCCCCTGCTATACCGCCTGCCATAGGATGTGTGACCTTCGGCAGTTCTTTTTGAGCCGAGACTTAACCTGGAGGGGATGCTTTTTTTTCCTTTTGATGGCGTAGTCCTTTTGCTAGAGACAGCACACGGCGAGAATTGGGGCTACGTGGTAAACCATGGTCATGTCGTTGACTAGGCGTTCTCCTGGTGCAACGCTTAGCGAACTACAGGTGAATGTACTGTGTGTGTGTTGCTTTGTGCGCGAACTTATTGAACGACATACTAGTACAGCTCGTGGCATTGATGGAACGTTTATGTCCCCTTACTCACTGCAGTGCAACAACTTTTAGCCTTCACGTTTGGTTTGGGGACAGCATACAAATGACTTTTCTAAGCACATTAAAATGACTAGCAGTCTCTCCTGTTTATATAACCTTGCAGCAAACGTGACACTGTTTCTGTTGAACACAAATCCACGCACTGAATACAATGTATCCATTTGCGCATGCTGTGCGAGAAACATTCAGTCACACAAGAAAGCCACAATTCAACCTAAATGATTAGGAGCGTGCGATCTTGTGTTCTCAAGTTATTGCTCGTTACAACCGGTTTTACAAAAACAGTACAAAGGAAGCGGATGATTGGCTTACCTCATTTCATTTTCCCGCTGCGCCTTTTCTTCAGCAAGGCTGACCACCTGCTGGTGCAGCTTTTCGTTGGCCGCCTCCAGGCTGGCAATTTTGGCGCGCAAATTGGAGATCACCTCCTCGCTCTGGGACCTCTCGAGCTTCATCCTGTGCACTATGGTACCCAGGGTTCTCTTCCTGATCTCGGGCAAATCACCGTCGTCGCACTCGTCCCCGCAGAAGGCGGACACACTGTCACTCGCGGCATCACACTCTTCATCAGCCACAACTTCGCATGGCTCGGAACCCTCAGTGTTCAGTGGAATGCTGGACGCGCTGTCCGCGGGGGAAGCGGCTTGCGCGGTTGGTTCGCTGCTGGCACCGGCCTCCAGCAGGCTGTGCAGCCGGCGCTGCAGGCTGTTGCTACGCTCGCTGCTACGCACCAGGCTGTTGTACAGGATCTGGCACTGCTTCTCCAGGTACTCAAGTCGCTGAGAGCGCGCGCGGTATTTGCTCTCAATATCAGCCACCGTGTCTGGAATGCTGTGGGAGCCCCCTTCTTCGGGAATCTCGTCCACGTTGAGCGAGTCGGAGCGGTCGTCGTCCTCGACCGACTCCGGGTCTTCCCGCTCGGAGGAGTCCTCGCCAGTCGAAGGTGACGCCTCGCGCGTGCTCTGGCCATTGTCGGAAACGCCGCTGTCCTGGCTGTCCTGCTTCTTCCTGCTCTGGAACTCTTCTCGCAGGTTCCTCCACTCGATCTCCGACTCTGCGTTGGAGCGCATTACCCTGACACAGCTCTCCCTCGTGCTCTCCAACTGCTGCCGCAGGTTGTGGAGCAGGTGTTTCTTCTCCTGGAGCTCGTACCTCATGACGGCTTTGGCAGTCTGAAGCTTGTGGTGCGTGTTCTCCATGCCTGCCAGAAGGGTCTTGGTCCGGTCCAGCTCCTGCACGAAACCGCACAGCTTGCGCTCCTGCTCGTGCACCTTGGCAGACAGCAGCTTGTTGAGCTCCCTGCAGTCGGCGAGCTCTCTCTCGAGCTGAGATTCGGACAGCATGAGAGACTGCATCTTTGAGTGGTTCCTGCACATGGTCTCGAACAGTGAAGTCACGAAGTCGCAACCCTCTATCCGCGGTGGCACCAATTCCCCCGAAGGCCCCGAGGCCTCCTTGCCCACGGTAATGTCTTTTTCGTCTAAATCACCATCCTCCTTGAGATGTTGCATGCTGAGCACTTCTTGCATTACATGCAGTTGAAGGTTAATACTGTGGCTTGTGGAAATGAGATCCCGAACTCGGGCGTTCGCCTTGTCGATCAGGGACTCGTGGTGCAACATGGCGGAACCGAGATACCTTAGGCAGTGTTCGAAGAGCTCGCAGTTTGAGCTCTCCGTTCTCGTTGCTTGTTTCGTTGGAATGAGAGAATCTTCCGTTTCTTCGGAGGACAGTATCTTCAGTAGCGCTTCGTCAGACATACTGTTGTCCAGGGAAAGTTTGGAGGACTCCTCAAGCGGAGTATCTGCCTGCTGCGTGGAAGACGACTTGGAGAATAGCTTTCGTCGAGCTACGCGCACCAGGTTGGCGAGCCTTTCGATTTCTCTGTCTTTGATGGCGCCCACATTGATGCTTTCGCAGCATTTCGACCTCAGCTTAACCATCTGGTCTTCTAGACACTTGCACTGCATCTTTTTTTGCTCCAACAACTCGTGGCTGCTCTTGATCTCTTTGTCCATGATGATGACTTGTTGTCGAAGAATCGTGGCTTCGTCTTTGACAGCATCGACGAGATTTTTCAGTCCCTCATTGACGAAACTGAGCTTCTCGATCCTCGTCTGAAGATCCGATTCGGAGCGCTTCAGGGCTTTGACGGATTCTTCGGAATCCTCGAGCTTCTCCAATACCTCGTTCAGCTTCCGCGCGAGAAAATTATTTTTAATAGTCAGATCATCCTTCTCTCCACTTAGTCGCTCTACTGCCGCGTTCAGATCATCACAGGTTTTACAGGTACTTTGAACACACTTGGTTTCACCGGACTGAGAGGCTCTCAGCGACTCTAATTCCTTCTGCATCTGCGATTCTTTTTCTAGCCAAGCCTGCTCTTTGACACCCCATTCCTCGGCCATTTTCTCCAGCTTTTCGGAGCATGACAGTGCTCTCGCTTCTGCTTCGGCTAGTCTTTCAGTTAGACATCCCTCTGTTTGCGAAGAAGTGGTCGCCTGGACTGGGGCAGCCGTTACGCTACAAGCTTCTGGAGATGATATTTTGAACACAATCGGCGATAGAGATCGGCTCTTCAGCTGCAAAAAAAAAAATATACAAAGAAACCTAGCATGATCATACTATTATCTGCGACAGAGGAAGTCAAACAACAAAAGACTCATCTTTAACTTCAGAAAGACGCGCACAAGCTCAGTTCAAACACTAGGGATATTTCTAGTGCTGGACACGTACATTTTGTGAGCACGTCTACCAAGCATCAATAGAAACAAACAGCTCATTCATTCTGCATAGGTGTGTAGTTTTCAAACCATTTTCACACATCAGGCACAACGCTGTCGAAGCTAAGCTAGAAGTTCGGTTAGTAACATATATAACTTCGCGTGTCTTGTGGTCGGCTTTCGAGGCTGTAAAGGCTAGTGCGAGCCTCTTGTTGGGTGTACAGTAGCCAGTGTTAAACAGAAGAGATGGTTTGCAGCATGGCGTACCTCATAACATGGTAGTGGTCTCGGTACGTGAAACAATAAGATAATCTGCGTTGTCATGCACACCATAACACTTGAGGACTGCACAGATCCTTGCGGCAGCTAACTGTGTTCATGCGCGGGCGCAAAGCAAACCTTTACACTAGGCAGTGAGGATTTACGCACGAAAGGAACTGACGAACTAGGATGTTGAGAGAAATTTGCGAACCGTTCTCATGGCTGGCTGAGGTGCGTCTTCTTTGGCCTCGTCCGTAGAAGGCGTTGACAGCAGCGAGCCAGCTCCGAGAGAGGGGGGTCTTGGTGCGGCATTGCGTGCTTCCTCGGATGAAAATGAGGAGGTCAACTCCATCTTTCCGAAAGAGAGAGCGAAAGAGCATCGGTGATATTGCGTAAAAAGACTTCACATTGTCGAGACGCTGATCGAAGAACTGAACTTACCTGGGAGTACGTGCTATTTAGGCTGGACATGCTTGAGATGCTAGAGCACCGACTCAACGTAGGCCAGGTCTCACCGAAGACTTTCCTGCGAGTAAACATCGGAGGTGTATACAGCATTCCGAGTAAAGTTGAATGACACATCGAAAATGGTCGGAAATTATGGCCCACTTAGTCTGGTTTACTGTTTTAAAGCTTCACGTCTGCTCCGTGCTCCATAAAAAGTAGCTGCCGCTAGGTGAACATTGCGTCCTAGATTAAGCGTGCACAGATGTTTTCTCGATAACAGACAGCGCTATAAAAAGCTCTCTCGGCTGAACTGGTCCATTGTTCGCGTTTACATTTCGTAGCTAGACTGCACATCGTGTTAGATTCGTTTGATAGATCTTTAGTTGAACTACTTTCCGGTTTTATTTAGAATAGCCTGAGAAGTACGCATTCGTTGTCTGCGATGATTTAATAAGACAAAAAGTAATACTTCTCGGGGAAAGAAAAAAATCACAGCATATCCACGGAGTGAATGATGATGAGTGGGCGAAGCTGCGGAGGTTCATCGGTAAACCGTGAATCTTCCGTGAATTCTGCCCAGTACATCATCACCGACGTGATATCGGGCGCGTTTATACTAAAGGTTCGATGAGTTATGACGACTTGCAGCTCACTTTAATTTTACATGTACGCTGTGAATTTTCATTGTTTAGAAAACCATTGCTTTAGAAAACATCTGGCGTCTTTCGTTAAGCTGCTGGCGTCTTTTCCTTTTGCTTTAGAAACATCTGGCGTTTTTCTGTTTTGCTTTTACAAAACATCTGGCGTCTTTCGTTGGTTTATTTCATCAATCAACGGCGTTTTGAACAAAATTTTTATTGTTTAATCACGCACAGGAGAAATCTCACCAGGCACTACCTTGGAGGTAAAGAATGGCTGCTAATGGGAATGAGAGACAGAAGAAGTCGGCTTTTAGCTACGCTGCGAATTTTTTATTGTTCAACAACGCACAGGAAAAATCTCCCACCGGCACCACCTTGGAGGTCAAAGCGTAAGACTGGTTACGGACTACGACTACGACTACGAGGGACGAACGGGTGCCGCCTTAAGGAGCTTCGCCCCTAAAACGGCGGTGCCATGCCGCGCTAAAGAGTGAGCCCATCGAGGGAGGCAGCAGAATGCGGCACAGATTCGCTTTACAAGCTTCGTTTGACTTCATGGTCTCTTGTGCCGAGGATATCGCGTTCTCGTCCGGCATCACTGCGGACGACGTTTTCTTGCGCTTTATTCAAATAAAGCAAGCATGAAATTAAATTGGCCGCGAAATGTAACATATATGCGAAGAATCAGCGAAAACGTCTGCGTTCTAGGAAAAAAATTTCCTTTGACTCTTTTCTGCTGCACATGCGACTCACAAATATAGCTCTTTAGAGAGGCACGTTGACTCTTTTCAAGAGTCGTGGGACACAAGACTTCCCAAAGGAGAGTTAGCGTGTCTCTTTAAAGAGAGTTATACAAGCCACGACTCCTAAAGAGTGTTAACGCGCCTCTCTGATGAGAGTTATACAGATGAGAGATGTGTAGCAGAAAGAGTCAAAGGACACCTTTTTTTCTTAGAGTGTGCCTGAACTGTTGACGTTTCAAATCACACACATGGTCAAGATAAAAAAGAAAGATGAGTTAGTAAGCACAAACATCCGCACGAAACTATTATACCAAATAAAATCTTCGGGCATTTCAGTGAGGAACTTGTCCCGGCTTATGGACAGAGAGACATCGGTCTACAACGTGGCATGGTCAAGACGCCTTAAATAACCGCACTATGCGTAGAAAAAGGACCAACCTCGCAAACAGCGGCCACGAAGCGTCCAGGTCATTCCCGCTGGGAGCAAGGTCGAAGCTGACGGCGTTCAGGTCGTAAAGGGAGGACAACAGCGACTGCAGATTGTCCGGCTGCCGCAGAAGAGACCACGCATGGTAGTGGTCGCTAGAAAAAAGGCGAACAGATATTAGTTTTCGAGTCGGCTACTGTTATGGATACGGTGAACACGTTCGCAACTTGTGGCACGAGTAAGAGAAGCTAGGTTCGATTTATTTACAAAGGAAGAATAGCGCGATGTTCTGCGGCCGCGCGAGCGTTGTGTGTAAGCCTAAAATATTTTAAATTCAGGCAAAGAGAAGGCAAGAAACCAAATTTAAATTTTCCGAAAGGAAAAGAAAAAAAGTACTGCATTCCAGAAACTGAGCTACTGGAAGGACAGAAAAAAATATCACCTTGTCAAGGGCATATCGGGAAACAAATTTGTTTTCGGTGAAAAATAAACACAAACACTTGTTTTCGGTGAGGCATTATGAGAAGCTTACTTTTCCGAAAGATTACTTCAAACTTGAAGCAGTTCTCAGTGGAAATACCAGTATACAGATCCCATTTTGATAATTACGAGGAACAATTTTCCGTGAGACTCGATTGACTGGAACGATGTTGATTACTTTCCACTCTTCTAATGAACATCTATACTGGTCGATCTCTTAACGGTGTGGACTTTCGCCAAGATCTCGCGATTAGAATATGTACTGTCTAACTAAGCTCACCTGGTCGACTTCTCATCGACCGTGCAGACCTGCAACGTATCGGCGAGACACTGGTGCACGAGGCAGTAACGGATCACAGCACGTCCTCTCCCTAAGTGAGTCTTGAGCTGCACCAGAAAAAAAAAAACAGCTCATGTCAGACGAGCCAGTGGCAGTTCAGGGACGGAATGTCGTGCACGTTCGGTCGTTCAGTATTCGAACTTTCGTTTTCCGCTCACGCGACTAGCCAGAAGCCAGCACTGGTTCAACGACGACAGCTGGCTTCTGGCCACTCATGCGAGCTGAAACCGAACGTTCGAAAACTTAACAAAGCCAGGGTGTGAGTGTGCAAAATTCCGCCTCATGTCAAGCATACAACATGACTTGATGTCTTATTTCACAGTGGGGGTGGAGTGGTATCCAGAAGCACAGCTCTGGCGGCGTAATCTTGTGGCGTATCGCGTTCGAACAAAGTGTGCAAAGTTCTGGTTGCATTGTGCAACTACGTTCAACATGCACGCTGCAGTGAAGCTGACGTCAACGACGCAGCGTTCCCTCTTTTTAATATTTCATTTTAATATTTTGTAGAGCACGGGCCTATTTAACGTAGCCTGGATACACGTAAAGCATAATGCTGCAATGAAAGCTGCAAGAGTTAACGACATCTTGGTATCGCGACAAGTATGGCCAACGACGCATAATTGATTATCTGAATGAAATTTAAGTGTCCGTTTCGTATCATTAGCTTCCTTAAGCGTATTGTCAACTACGGAAGGATGGTAACTCGAGTTTCCGGGATAGTTCAGTCGAATGAAGAAAGAAAGCATGATAAGTGATCATCCGTAAATAAGATATCGCTTTCATCAGGACACCTTACGCCTTTTAGAGAAGGTTGCCGTAAGAGCACACAAAACTTGTAGGCAACGGTGCCACGTGTAAACGCTTACCTCTGATAGTGACTTGGCGTACTTGAGCGCGCTGTAGCCCTTCAGGTTCTTCTCGCTTGCCAGACAGCGGCAGAAGTAGCCCCAGTAGCCCTTGGAGACGTTGAGAACGAGTCCCTTGTCTGTACGTACAAAAATGGCAAATCAAAAAGCCATGAATCAGCGTGAAAGTGGAAAAGCTGCGTTAAAAATAATGCTACAGCTATGTTCTTAAGACGAACACTCCACGGATGCCGTACCTTTCTGACCATACTGCAGAATCTGTTCGAGCTCCGAGCAGAACTTATTCAGCGTGGTGCTGTCGTCGTTCACTGGTTCTTCATTCGCCCCGAACTCTTCACATAGTTCCTGAATGCGTTCTGCGGGGGAAAAAATGGGCACAAATAAATAACGGTTTCAGCAAACTCTTAGTTTAGAAGTTAGTGTCGAGGCAGCAAGAAAGAAAAAGAGAGAAAGAAAAAGAAGATGGATGAATATTAGTACCTCAAACTGAAATATTTCTCTTTAAATGTGTTCATTTTCCGAGCATACCCTGTGTAGCATTCCGTTAGAGTCACGTGCGTGAAAGCTATAGCTTACTTGTAAAACCACTTTGCAAATTTTCGTAGAAGTATTCTATAGAGGAAACTACTGTTATTCACAATGGAAAGCAATTGCTTCCTCGCGCTGATTAGCGATGACACTAAAAAATGAAGGATGACAGAAAAACACCGTGCACTTCTACACGTATGAGCAGAAAAGAACAAGAAGAACAAATTAGGACGCTGCACTTAAACTTACTGTACTGTTGCATAATTAAACGTCGGCCATTACTGGAATTTCAGACATACGCAGAGATGAAACATGAGCGCCTACACAAGCTACGGAAGGTACACGCATGAGCTCTTCAGGTCCAGACCATAGACGTGCGCACGGGTGGGGCGGGAGGGGGGGGGGGGGGGGCGGCCCTCTTAGTCCCTTAAGAGGTGGGGGGGGCAAAGCCTGCCCTGTACATTGACTTAGTAGGGAGGGGGGCACTGCGATGACCCCCCCCCCCTGATGATGAACCTTGTGCACGCCTATGGTCCAGACAAAACTTAATGCCAAGGAATTATCCACAAGTCTAACAAGCGTTCAATGTGGTCTTGTGGTACAGTGATTGCGGTGCTCGGCAGCTGAACCCGAAAGTCGTGGGTTAGATACCAGCTGGGGGAATGCGAAGCATCTTATGGCGGAGCTCAAACCGGTGGTGTGCGGCGTGACCAACCTTACTGCACATGCGCAAACACTCTCCGCTCCCCCTCTCCCCTACTCTCTCCACTCCCCCTCTCCTCATACCCACTTCCCCTCCCATTCTCTCTCCACACTTCCCCTCTCCCCTTCCCCTCTCCACTGCCCCCTCTACACTTCCCGTCTCCCTCTCCACTCCCCCTCTGAAACGCGGGCTCGACATGCCGAAACGCTGCTTCGCATCGCCTCATGGGTCCCCTTTAGCGGGAGATAGTGCGATGTTTATTATTAAGTAGTTCTCCGAACAGTCTGCTAAAGCTGAGCAGTTTTTCTGACACAGGCTGGTACCACATTTTTTTCGGTGCTTACACACTAAGCAATATTAACTGATCGTAAGATGCCTTACCGTTAACAGCCGCGCGTCGTTTTCCTCGCGGCTCTGTAAGCGTACCCTAGACTTGCTAAGAGGGCAGACAAGGCGCAGGGTTAAGGCTACGTGGATGTTTGTTTCCCACGTAGCTCGTGCGAAAGTGTTTAGGCTGCGTTAGCTCTCTAATCAGTGCAGAAGCCTCCAGAAGCTCGGCGATAGCAGAGTTCAGTCACGCTTATTTTTTTTTCTTTGCACAAGAACCACGTGCTTTTGAAGCATCACCGCTGGGCCGTTATCTTGTTTTCTTGGACGCGTGGTCAAGTGAACTTGGGTTTACAAACAACGGGAACCATGCGAATCTGATATGGAGTGTGTGCTCAGCGGGTGAAAGCGTGGCTAGTAGCGCGCGCTCGTTAGTCACTTCTATCTCGTCTACGCGGTAGCGCCCTGTGACGACGACTAATTCAGGCATTTCTGCCTCGCCTTTCGGATAAACTAAATCTTTTTCAACCGTTGAACTGAAGCTGCAGGCCTTTTCCCGATGGTACATAATTATTCTCATTATGCATTATGACAGAGAGCGAGGGAGAGAGAGAGAGAGAAAGAGAAAGAGGGGGGGGGGCACATAAGTCATAACGTTCTGAGGAACAACAAATATATAATTGTTGGGGTTTAACGTCAAAGGAACGACAAAGAGCATCCACTTGGACGAGTTGCAGATATCTGCAGAGATTCAATGTTCCGCAAATTCTCGCATATAATACATATATTGTCGCGGATCCTTATTAGTCGAACTTTCTTATCGCTGAGACATATTAGCGCAATGAATAAGAGGACAAACACAAAAAAGAATACGAAGACATGAGCTTTCTCGTGTGTCGTTTTATCCCTTGTGGTAACACGTCTCAACCAGTTACGCACTACCAACTAGTCTAAAAATTAATTCTTTTGAAAGTATATGATCGCCTCATATTCGAATATCAGCATTTTTTTTTTTTTTGGCGGGGAAGGGGGGATTGCTTTTTCAGTGATGTTTTTGGGAGAGGGAATAGGTAAAATGGGGTCTATCGAGAATCCAATGTTCCTTCGCAAGTTAGGCGATTGAAAACGAATGAAGACCAAGCGATTTTAACAATTAGCGGCCTCAAAGTTGACCCTCGGGGGCTGTTGAAAAGCACGTAGTATTACAGTATAAAGTTTTTATCCCTGACTTGTCAATATATTGTTTAGCACGTCTCAAACGCGTGGTATACCCTCCCAGCGAAATGAATTTCGGCTCGACTCAGTCACAGCTGGCTTACGCACAACAGCACTGGTGCATCAGAAAGACACTGTTTCTGCTCGCTAAGGCTTTCTGAAAGCGACAGCGACGATCAAGATCAGTGCCCTCGCGCACTTCACTTGGCACAGCTTTACGAGGATACGCATCTGGCTAGTCACGAGGTTACCCATCGATTGATTGATTGATTGATTGATTGATTGATTTGATTGGAGTCTGACGTCCCAAATCAACACAGGGATTGTGCGAGGCGCCGTAATGGAAGGCTACAAATTTTGGCTACGAGCGTTTATAACCTTCTGCCCATGTCTACAGCCTGGCCTCTAAGGCCGGAACTCGAACCCGCTACCTATTGCTCAGGAGCAGATCATCGTAGCCAAAGAGCGACTGCAGTGAACATTTCTCACGAGCACGTGCAATTTTCCCATCCCCGTCCGCGCGCTCTCGAGGCTTCGTAGGAGTACTCGTGGGACTGCCGCATTCTGTAAACTTTTCTTTAAAAAGCTGCTGCAAAGGTTTTGCATATGCAGTGTAGTCTCCTTTAAAATATGCAGACAAGTCGAACAAAAGCTGCGTTACGGAATGCTGCAGCCCACGCTCTCGCACTGTTGACGCAGTGCGCGGCAAGATATGGACTCGTACACAAGCGAGCGCGCGGTGGAGACAGCGCGCCGATAAGGCTGCAGAGGAACTTTCCCGAGATGTGCGGTCGCGTGCTCCCCAAATCCCGCGGGAACGCGGCAGTGCCCAGCTATCGCGCGCCACCAGCGTGCGCCTTGGCTTCGCAAGCGGCGCGCGCTACCCTCCGACGCCCAGCTTCCGGGGTTGAACAAATGCACGTTCCAAGGTTTGACGCTTATCGCGGCTGCGCTCGCTGACTGTGCGAGCGCACGTCACTCGACTGATTGCACCCTGCTCTCAAGGACAGCGGGCGAGAAGCCCATGGACGAAGTATGCACCTGTTCGACGGTCACCGAAATGGTCTGCTTTGCGCTCCCATCGAAATACGGCGCCATGGCCGATAGTCGAACTGAGCACCTCGAGCTTAGCAGTGCAGCCGCTTAGCCACTAAGCTACGCCGACAGGTGGCATCAAATGTGAATTCCCGCTCTGTTAATTTTGTTCCGCACATTTACCATTTAGCGTAACAAATATGGCAACATGTCTGTGTTGACCTTTTCCCCAATGTAATAGTCTTCGAGGGAGGGTCTTTATAAGTATTTATGATATATATAAAAAAAGAAAGCAAGGAAAGAAAACAAAAAAAACGGCGGTTGCTAGCAGTAATATACACCACACATAAACATAGGGAACAGTTAATTAAGCGAGGGTACATATTTAAAGAAGAGAAGCAAGTCAGTGTCTGCGATATGCTTGTTAACTTGAACTCTGAATGGGTAGCGCCACTAGTTTCAGGATTACCACTTCTAATGTTTGTTAACTTGCATAGGTGTTCCAGTTCTGCGTAGCACTTAACCCGCCAGGGTTTCTTGAGAAAACATGCTCGGAAGTTATCCTAAAACCAATGAGGCAATCAGCGCTTTCATGCTACTGAAAGGAACATACTTAAGAAAAAAAAAGAAAAACCTCAGCTGCCATTTTCGGAAACACTAATGCGCATGAACCATGCGGAACCAATTTGTGAGATCAGCGGTTCGGAAGTTCGCTGTGAAGAATGAGCACTAGACAACGCAACTTGAAAGAGTACGCTTGTCTTTTTTTTATTCAAGTTATTTTTTTCTGTTAGGCAAGCTTTTCCACATAGTAAGGGAGTTTGATGCAACTAGGCTTCATTAAAAAACGTGTTACTCAACAGCAGCCATTCCCACATTAACCTATGAAATTACGACGGAAATGCGCACCGCATTGTGTTCTATACATGCATAGAAATAAGATTACGCCTATGAAACGGCTTTCGCAAAGATTAACCTGCAGAGCAAGGCGATCCGTTATGCGCCCCCAGCGAAATTCGGGGAAATCGCTTCCTGACAACGCGGCCATGCGCGTCACATGCATGTCCGATAAGCGAGACAATTGTTCCGTGGCAGCCGAGCGGAGTCCCCGGCTAGTTTTCCAGCACGCTTCAATGATTAGCTGACAGAAACAGAGCGAGCAAGATAGAACCAAGAAGGAATGCACGAAATCGTTGTTTCGTGTTTAAGCCTGTAATGTAGTGAATGAACTGCAGACAAATGCAATGTGTTACTGCCTAAGTCGACACATCGAAGCATTGCAGATTATTCCGGATGTCTGCCATGCACTGACAGCAGAAGCCTCGATGAATGATCTAACATTGCACCTTCATTGAGGACTGAACACCGTGAATATGTTTCACGTTCCGAGGACATTGCCTGATTTTATGTGTCACGAAGACTCGAGCGCTGACTTGTGGCATGCCGGACCGCAGCATCCGAGTTCTTCATAGCCATACTAGAAACGGTAGAAAGGAGCGCAAGTTCTAGGCGTAACAAAAGCGCGCCTAAATCGACGTTACGGTTCGCATTCGGGATTTACACCAACAACACAGACCCGCCAAAGCCATCGTGCGAAGCTGTCCTACCCGTACAAAAATGTATGTAGACAGTCTATAGACTATAAAAATGGGTTTAGACAGTCTATCGACTGTAAATATATTTTTGTAGGGGTATCTTGCGTACAAGTGTTGGGTTTCAGCTAAATTGAAAATACAGCGCCTATAGTGTGTTCAGGAACCATGGTTCCTGAACACACTACAGCCGCTATATGATTGTGCTCTGAGTGAGTGTCCTTTATGAAGTAGACATATGGCTAATGATGTACACCATAGGCAAAATTTGCTCTGTGTTCTGACGAGTGCCTTTCGTAGATAAACAGAACGGCTGTGGGTTCACGTACTTACACGCTTAGATTTTAAGCGCGCGTGCTCTTTTTGAGGGCACACTATCTGAACGAACAAAAATATGCTGAAAGGCCAGCATATCTGGCAATCTCAGCACCGGGAATCCTTAGTTTGGCTTTCTTAGATTTTCTTCAGCGGGAACCAATGCGAACGTTTGGTACGTTGTAGCAACGCGCATGCGAACAGCACAAACATGCAAGACACGAAAACACCATCACTGAAATATGACTTACGCTTGATCTGGGCCAAGGCCTGGTCTACGTGTACTCCAGATGCCATAGGAGAAAGCGTAGCTCCGCAATCATTGGCTTCGTCCTGGAAGACGGGGCAATGGAGCATGGATCAGGAACGCCAGCTCCCGCAAAGCTGCCTTTCGCGCGTCTCGCAGCCAAGAGGAGTACAACAAACGCCAAGCTCTGTTGCGCGTCGACTGACTCAGCCGCGAGCGCGGGCCTGCCCTAAGACAATGGACTGGGCGATTAATATACAAACAAAACAGGCCGCTGCGAAACACTGCGACCGGCGCGATCCGGAACCTATCGCCTAAGAGGACACCGATAACATTCCTGACTACAGAGGGTGCGATTGTGGCGAGGGCTGATAAATGTGGAGCACCGAGGCCGGCAGATACTGGTTATCCGATGGAGGATGGTCGACCCCCCACACCCCCATGCGGGAACGGCCTGAACATCCGGCCTCCATGGAGTACGGATGAGTCAGCCCGCTAGAGGTGAGTATAGTTCGCTAGTCGTGTACTGGTCACACAGATCAATGCAGAACTGACTCAGTCCAGTAATGTATACGACAGCTCGGCCTTGTGGCCAAGTAATGGGAGAGAAGAAACATTTATATGCAGTTTTACCGTATACAAAATCTTAGCGATTATTACGATACTCCCTAACGTAAAATGTGAGCGCAGCTCTAGGCGCGTTTTCATTTCGCGATCTATTCAGGCAAACAATTGGATAGACATGTCCAGATGTGCGCGGCGCCTGGCTCGTGCTTTGGCGACGCGCACCTCTGGATTCTGACGTTAGTGCCGCTGAACGACTGCTCGGGCAGCCCGTTTAGCAGCTGCGACAGACGCAGCACTTTCACCGGTTGCCTCGTACATGGTTCAGAAAGAACTAGCAAAAATATGGTCCGCGGGCCAAGCACGTCCAGAGGATTATGGGCTGTTCCAGGGTACTACACAGTACACGTCGCGCATACAATCAGATTACAAATACTATGGCGCCATCTGGTAGTCTCGTGCGGCATACTGCTTTCCTCCTCACCCTTTCATCTCTCGCTGCACTCTTTCTCTCGGTTACGGCGAGGGACAACGAGGGACGAGGCACGCCGACGCTCAGCGCAGGAAGGGGCGACTAAGAGCCGCGTTTTAAGAACACCTGGCCGTACGGTACAGAAGACAGACATGTGCATGGCGCATCCTTTGCCCTTGGGAATGCGTAGTTTCATTGTTTTCGGAGGTCCAACACCCAAAAGCGCGCGCGCGCACGCACAGGTTCCATACACTATATAGTTCGCTCTGCATATGACGTCACTACACACAGGTCTAACGAAATATGCTGGAAGAGTATAGTTCTGCGGAAATGCTACCAATGTTTAAAATAAATAATGTCAATGAACAATTACCATTAGTCGACCGAAGACCTCAACGGCCTAAGTGTTAAAGTAGGGTTGAAGATAACTGCGGCTGAAGGAGATGCTTGGGCGAATGTGTATACAGCGCTACTGTCGGTCGTTTTGCACGTCTTCTGTCTCTTGCGCTGGTTTAGAATCGAGTTTAAGATAAATATAGATAATGCTTTGTAGCCTGGCAAGAGAACAAGAGTTCACGATTGGCAACCGAACGCTAGAAGGGTGGTTTGCTGGGCGAGTTGGTGTTCTGGCGTCTTCGTTGAATCAGCGCATTTTTGTTCGAAATGCAAACCCGAGAACCTGTAAAAGAGTATGCCTATCTAAGTCGATTACTAGCGGGGTAGCCTGCTTACGCCAATGAATCTCACCGAAGGATAACGATAGGCTGTCGAGCATACGGTAGAGATCCACGAATCATGACCGGCAATTTACCGCTGTCCCCAAAACAATCTGCAATCACAATATATGAAGTACTAAAACATGGGGCAGAAACTTCAAAGTTAGCAAGGAAAATCAAGATGAAGTTAAGGATCTGCGCGATGGAACCAGAAGTGAAAATTGAGATCGGAAAGCGGAAGAATTGACCAGGGAACAAGCCGGTGTCTAGATGACATTAACAGACAAAAAAAGTGGATCTAGGCAGGTCAGATAACGAGGACAGATAAGCAACGGTCAGTTAGGCGACGCAATAAATACTAACGGATGGGAGACGTAGCCAGGGGCGGCAGAGGTGTAGATGACATGATGAAATTCAGAACTTTGCGGACATGGAATCAGCTCGCGTAGGACATGGTAAATTTGAGATCATTTGAAGAGGCCTTTATCCTGCGGTTGACATAAAATACGATTTTGATAATAACACACGTGCCAATTTAGAACTTTAATATTTACGTTTACCCAGCACCTCCACCAAATTGTAAAGTCGTTTGTTAGCAGGCTCTCGGCGACGGTGCATGACAGCGACAGACAAGGCGAGGCCGACTCTCAGCACGAGGGGCGTGCTCTCAGAGAAGAGGACGACCCACTAGAAGGCGCTCGAGAGGACGACCCATTACTGACTACGAACGCTTCGCTACAGCATTTTTAAATAAACTTAGATTTGTATGAAAATGAGCGCATATCGAGTTGCACTCGCGCACGCTATCGCCTGACGCACGCAGCGAGTACGAGTCAAAAACGACCTTTCGGTTGGAGATTGAAGTGCACCAGGAGCAGTTACTAAGTTATGCATTATCGGCAGGAACATGTTTGTTTCACTCTACACATTCTCAGGAGCGGAAACTTCTGAAAAGAAAGATAGAGAAAGCGCGGCGCTCGCAGGGCAGGATGTTTGCGCGAACAATCTCTGGAGAGCTACACAGCGATTACACGAGTGCGCGGTCCGCTCACTCTTGCGCATATAATGGCAGTGAACGGGTTGTCGATCAACAAAAGGTTTGCAGCTGGAGTGAAGTGAAAGCTTCGCCGCGCAACACGACGAAAAGAAGTGGCGAAAAGAATAAAAGGGAAACGGGCCACTTGTCTAGCCCGATAGGGGCGACGCAACACTTAGGGCTTCTTTCCAATGTCGAGAACAACGAAGTGACAATGATCGCGGGGTCATGGCGTGAGCCACGAAAGGGCGAGGGCACCCAGGGATCTTTTGATGGCGTTGCGCTGCTTCGAGCATCTGTCGGCAACAGAAGGGCGCTAATGGAGAGAAGTCAACTTAGTTAAATGCAGCCTTAAAAAAACGATAACGTTACGTTAAAGGGGCCATAACCAGGTTCGGGCAATGTAAAATAATTTCTGGTGTTTCACACCCTACAACAGTGGTCTCAAACACTCGGCGCTCGAACCTTTGGCTTGCGGCCCTCGGCCCGCACACGACTGTCTTCGTCCCACATTTCAGTGTTTTATTATTAAGGATAAGACAAAAAGTTTGTCGAACACGTGATGCGTAAGACTCGAACAATTATTTTTCTTGTCACCGAACTATTACTCCTCACTCCATCACTTTCCACACAGGTTTCACAAGCTGAACGTCTTAATCTCTCTGCGTGCTCGACTGAATAGTGTGAATTTAGAAAAGCGTTCAGCTTAGCAAACATTTCTGGGGTTTTACGTGCCAAAACCACGATACAATCATGAGGCACACTGAAGAGGAGGGCTCCGGAAATTTCTGCCACCTGGAATTCTTTAACGTACACCTGAATCAACGTACATGACCCTCTGCTAGCATTCCGCCTCCATCGCAGTGCGACCGCCGCGGACGGAATGGAACCCGCGTCCTTCAGGGTAGCAGCCGAGCGCCGTAACCACTGCACCACCACGGTGGCTCGTTCCACTTAGTAGAATCAGAAAAAAAGATGAATGACACATCGCGGTGGCTCTAGGGTGAAGCGAAGCCTAAGTGCTGTTTTGTTCATTGGCACGGTGCCCTCGCAACCTGACCACATTAACTTGGACCAGAAGCGTCAACAACAACAGACAGCGAGGACAAGGCAGGGCGTTCTTCGTTGCTACCGATAGCAATCATCCGGCGCAAGGGACAGCTGGTGCTCGCGACCAGCGATGTTTCTGCAGGCAGGGAACAAGAAGAGCCGAGACTAACGACCGAGCTGGCGGCCACTCGAGCACAGCCTCGCTGAAACTATTTTGAGACGCGGGATCGACTGCGAGGACGCACCAACGAGTAGCGACTGTGTCGCGGCGACTGTCTGAGTGTCTCGCAGGATGCCAAAGTTGCAGAGGAGAAAAACCATGCCACTGGCTTGTCGGCTGTACTGAAAGAGGCTCTGCAAAGCAGCAAAGGGTGTCGTGCGTTGCTGTACACGATGCACACAGGCGTGCACTGGGGCGGAGGGGATGGGGGGGGGGGGGGCAAAGTCAGCCCCATACCGACGCTCAGACGGACCTGGCCAGTCATTTTTTAAAAAGCTCACGCAGGTTTTTGACGATAACGGCGGCCAAAGGTTCCTCATTCATTCTAGGAACTGTTCACTAGTCATCTTTACTCCCGGAAAGCCATGGACAAAGGCAAGCCATTGTGAGAAACACGTGATCTCTCAATTTTCGTTTTTTTTTTTTGTCATCCACTGTGAAACATGTTGCGTTGTTTTTACTCGACCCGGGGCGGGGTGTGGGGAAGGGGGAGTGGCGCTGAGATGAAACTTTGCCCCCCATACCCCCTAATGGGGAACCCTGCACGCGCCTATGACGATGTAGATGACAACGCGAATGTCTAAACGAAGAGGCGTGCAGTTGAACCCTATAATTTTCTGAACACACTTACCCAAGGAAAATTAGAACTAATCGACACTTGTCAAAAATCTGCGAGGTTGCTTTCCTGCAAGAATATTTTCTCAACGAAAACTCGTCCAGAGACTGCTTTTCTTCGCCCTTCCACATTTCAGCGAAAGTGCGCGAACAAAACAGAGGCTTTTAAAAATTTACTGCGGGAGTGTCACGCTTCATAGTACTCTATGGTGCACAGAGAGAGAGAGAAACCCAAGAGAGGAAAGGCATCTGCGACGTCGTGATAACGTAATGTGATGACGTCATCACGTGATTTTTTTTTATTGCTCGTGTTGACGCCAACGGCAGAGGCGTAGCCAGAAATTTTTTTCGGGGGGGAGGGGTTTAACCATACTTTGTGTATGTTCGTGCGTGCGTTTGTATGTGTGCGTGTATATATACGCAAGCAAAACTGAAAAATTTCGGGGGGGGGGGTGGGTTTGAACCCCCCCCAACCCCCCACTTGGCTACGCCCCTGGCCAACGGTGTACGAAGCAGACGCCGCCGCGGGACGCCGACGGTCAATTTTTGTGTTTGATGAGACATCTAAGGCTTTCGCCTTGATATATAGTATGATATTGGAGGTAGTACAGAAGAGATTTCGAACGAGCTGTGATAGCTTTATTTCAGGGCCGTCTTTCTAGACTTTTTTTTAATGCGATGCATTTCGCAGCGAACCTTAGGCACTTTGAGCGTAGATCCATCCATCCATCCATCCATCCCATCCCATCCATCCGCCTACGTCTGGACGCTCTCATGGTAGTCTCCATAGGTTGTAATATACCAAAATTGGCATAGCAGAGGATCAGTGTATGCCAAACACGATTTACTGGTCATGACATGAATAACGCAAATACGTCATGAAACCCTTTCTCTCACTCACGTGTGGCCCGTACCCGCATACCAGAGTTCATGTTATGCGGGTATGTGCCACAGGTGATACAGTGTCTCAATCAAAACAGTAACAGCGAACATGCACATTGACAGGCAAGGAAAGTGATAATTATTGGGGTTTTACGTCCCAAAATCACGATATGATTATGAGAGACGCCGTAGCGAAGGGCTCCGGAAATTCTGACCTTCTGGCATTCTTTCACGTGCACTGACATCGCACAGTACACGGGCCTCTAGCATTTCGCCTCCATCGAAATGCGACCGACGCGGCCGGGATCGAACCCGCGACTTTCGGGTCAGGAGTCGAGCACCGTAACCGCTACACCACCGTGGCGGACGCAATGAAAGTGAGGGAGCTGTAGACAGAAAACCCATAGAAGACGCTCGACTACCATCCACTCGTCCACGTGGTCCGCAACGTGGGCTACGTGGATTACGCAAAAACCGGGGTCAATGCTTCCTACAACAACTATACCGAGAGGGCCGGGCCCTCATCATTACCGATGACTTCAACATTGATTTATCAAAACCCAGGAACGCCTGGTTCTTACTCTGCATGAAAGACGGCTTGGACGTGGACAGAGCATCACAAGACCTCGTGGCCACGTATAGGACAGGAAGCATCATAGATCATTTTTTCGTAAGAGGCATCCACGATTTCTACCGGCTGCACTGCACTTAGACCCCTTGTATACTATAGCCGCGATAACGAAAGGCTGCGATAAGTCCGATGCAGCAGCTGGTGCTCACTGATCACGGTGATGATGACCTTGTTCAAGAACTGCCAAGAACCCCTTCCACACATGCACACGGGTTCGTGAAACGTGCGTGCGTTCTCCGTCATAACGGACAAGTATAAGTATCAACTGTAATGCGACAGTAACAACAGCAAGTGTGACTAACGTGCGTGCAGTGCGCCTGCGCGTGCCGCTCGGCTGTGTATAGATCTAGAGAAACTTTTTTGAATAAAGCTTAGTAGCGAGCCGTGCCTGTCCTGTGCATCTGTGTTCCTTCTTTGTCCTGTTCGGATTCGTGCTATCCCGTATTGAAGTGTAAGCACTGCGCGTACATAGCTTACCGCGTGTGGTGTTCGTAACACCCATGTTACTGTTGGCATCGTTATCCAACTAAACAACCATGCGCAAATTTCTGTAGCGTCATTCCGCAATGTTTCGCTCAATGTGAAAAATTACGCCACAGTCACCTTCCCGCGCATGCTTCGCATAACATCGATTCCAACGGTACGTGGGATATGCAGAATTTTTTCGTGCTTTTGCGACTGTGTGCTTGTATAGACCATGTAATTGTACTGACTCGTATTGACAAGGCAATTAGGTTTTGGAATTGGAATGGCTTTCTTCATGATAAATAACTTTATGATGTACTATCGTGAGCAATATGAAAGGGAACACGCGAGCACGTGGTGAATAGCCTCGAACCCCAATTCGATGGACATTCGCATGGCGCTGTCAACGAACTGTTGTCTCTCCCACAATGCGTCTGTTCTAAACAACGCGCGAAATATATGACACAAATAACAGGTTGATATAGCGGCGCCGTTTGTAGCGCTCTCGCGCAGCGAAGAGCAGCACCGTTTTTTTAAAATCATATTTTGCTGTATCTCGATTTTGTGTGTTACACGCACAGGCACAAACGAATGGAAAAGCGGCATTTTGCGCAGAGTGCTGCGCTCTGGTAGGCATACCCGCCTTATACTCGCAAGCGGCTCGTGATACGCAATCAGCTGCAGTGTTTTATCAACAATAGAGGCGGGCGTGCCGACACGAAGTGACCACGGCGCCCTTTCCACTTTATTTTCTAGAGAATCGCCCCGCTTTGGGTTTGAGGCTATACGCCACGCGCTCGCGTGTTCCCTTTCATATTGCTCGCGATAGTACATTGTGAACTTAGAACGGAACACCAAGAATTGGCTTATTTGAATAATTACTTTTCAATGCATACCGCAGCTGGCGAAATTTATGCGCTGAAATTGCGAGACATACAAACATGAAATTATATCTGAAGGTGGCATGGATTTTGAGATATGAACTACAGAACCTCTATTAAAAATGCTGTGTTGAAGATTTTGCACCAAAGCGCTGTTGTGTGCATAGAAAGCCCAAAGGTAACTAGAGCGCCCATGTATTTCGTCGTACGCTTTGGGAACAGCGTGGATAGGGGAGTCGAGCATATAAAATCCTGCGTTCCAACATATGCCGCTGCTTTGCCCGTAGGCCTAATTACAGTCGTTTCGAATCCCTCAGACCTATGTAACGTGAGACTCTCGTAGCCCAAATACTCGGAATGTGGTGTGAAAACAACGCGTCTGTCATGGTGCAGGAAAACTGCGGCGTGCAGCAGAACCAGACGTGCGCCTGGTTGAGGCTTTCTGCAGCCCTCACACCCTTCGAGATTATAATGACGTCACGCATGCCACGACTGACGGACGCAGCTCAAGAACTCGCCTAGATCTAAGTCGAGAAGAAGCGAGTAACGTCAGCGTTCGGAAATGCAACAGGTCTTCGCAGACACTGTCTAGAAGATTGCTGCTGGCATGGTCCCAACGCGCAATACTGCGAACGAGCTGCCCTAGGCTTTCCAAGACAAAAGACTCATACTCTCGCTAGCAAGCCCACGTCTCAGTTATACAGACACACGGGTATTTTTGAAATCTCCTCGCAAGCAATCCGAGTGGCGCAGCACTGCTCTCGGCGTGCTTACAACGCATTCAACGTGGATTATCTCACCAGTGATGCGAGCCCTTTATTTGAACGTGCCAGTTAATGAATTAGTCACGGCGAAAGCAAGCTAGAAGCCGTAGCTGGGGAGCTATGGTTGCGGTTGACTGTACTGCGTCAATGAAACAGGCGACAAAAGTGGCAAGGCCATACAGAAAAACGAACGTAAATGCGCAGACAATGCGAAGCTCGTGGTTTTTGTTTTCGACCTTGGTTTATTGACGCGCTTCAGTCAACAAACTCAGTCGGGGGGTGTACGAACGTTGGACGCGCCTGAAGATATATGCGCCACATATAACCCACGTGCTGCTGTCATGTTTTCCTGGTGCATAATGACTGTCATGCTTTGCAACGTTATGTTGGGCCTGTTGGTGCGTAAGTATACTTGAAAGACGTGGCGCAATGGCAATGAATCAAAGATAACGGCCGTATAGCTATACAAGCACACGGCCATTTCAACAACACTTCAGGTTTTAACATTTATCACTATCTTATCAGTGTCATCAGGTCATGAATGCACATAGAACAAGTGAAACACGGTTGAGCACACGCGAATTATCAGTGCATCCTGTTCCTCGGCTACTCCTGTAACTAACACGACGAAGGGTCGCCCGACTCCCTTGCGCGCTATTTCTTTCATCCGGATGTTGGTTATTTGAGCGCTTACTGAGATCCGCTAGCTTTACAGCGCTCTTACGTGTACTTGATATATGACGATGCTTAGGTCTGAAATTCATGTAGTATCCGCCGTGGTAGCGTGGCACGGAAGGTGCCGCGCTGCTACGCTCGATGGCGCGGGTTCGAATCCCGGTCATGGCGGCCGCTTTTCGATGGGGGTGAATGGCAAAGAACACTTATGTGCTTAGAGCTAGGTGCACTTTAAAGAACCCGATGCGGTCGAAATCAGGAGTCCCCCACTTTCATAGCCGATCGTGGGTTTGGCACATAAAACATCAGTAATGATTATGAAAGTCGCAAAGTCCACATTTTACGCAGACTTCGGCACTTGCTATCGATGTCCACGTTTACTGCACGTAAGACCGATACAACCGAGATGGCAAAAAACGAACTTTCGGTCGATGGAAGTGTAGCTTAGAAATAGCGTGGATGAGGGTTGTGACAGAATCGACTAAGGTTACATAACACGGTACTCTTGTAGCGGGAAGGCATGTATTTCGACCTCTAACATAGTTATAAGAAAAATGAAAGAAGCGGTATCAGCTCCTGGTAGCTATATTAGGCACTGCTGGAGTCACAGCAAACGAAATCTATGTTAGCGTTTTTAATGCAGCGATAGCTGGCTGAAAAAGAGAATGTTC
Source organism: Rhipicephalus sanguineus (assembly GCF_013339695.2). Classification (NCBI taxonomy): domain Eukaryota; kingdom Metazoa; phylum Arthropoda; class Arachnida; order Ixodida; family Ixodidae; genus Rhipicephalus; species Rhipicephalus sanguineus. The sequence goes on along the minus strand of NC_051180.1, from coordinate 166,581,989 downwards.
TATCTTCCAGTCTCAGTAGTTCCAGGAACACTTACTGTGAGCAGCTTTTAACAATGAGAGGGGCCTCAAGCAACGTTGGTTTTTATCGTACAACTGCTCAATAAGTATCTCACTTCTTTTGTCAGTTAGCTTAACTCTGGGCGAGATACTGCTTCCCGGTAATCGGACGTGCGTGCACTCGAACTGCGTACAGAACAAAAAGCATCGAGCAGGGTTCATCACGCCACGCGACCAGATCGCTGAAGCGCGCAAGAAAGTCGAGTACCTCTCTTCGTATCGACGCAGCTATTCGGCTCATCCCACCACGCGAAAGCAGAGACGAGCAGGCGTCGGAGGTGTGTTTGGAGGCGGGGGTGGTGTATGGCGATGACAAAGGCTCTTTCCCTATCAGGCTCACTTTTTTTGTTTCTGTAGATTGAGCGCGCGTGACTACAGTCGATAAGCCACGTAGTTGGCTAATTCGCGGCGATTAAAGAGAATGGTCACGCGCAAAATGATTGGCGGTATTGTCGAGTGTCCGTCTTTCACACAAACATTGACGTAAGAGTGTATACCTATAGACATAGCCGGGAAGAATGGCGCCTTCATCGTCCAAGAAAGGACAACACATGCTACCGTTATCTGTGGTGTAGAAGAAAAACTGCACTAAAGCACTTGCTAACGAAATCGAATACACCTCTGAGAGGAGTGCCGTCTACGTCAAATGAAGCATCCGCGAAAAAATTCGTTTAAATAGAAATTTATCTATGTGATAGACAAACAAGATGAAACCAATAATTAGCAAGTACATCCCTATTTTAAAAGAACGCCACTTCGTGCGTCTACTTCAAGGCTGCACGTCGGAACCCTGCGTATTACAGCGAGGAGTATGGGTGTGCTTGAGCTGCGTAGGCGTGTGAATCCTGCGCATAGTAGTGTTACACAAAGTGGCGTGCCAGATGCATTAACACCTGGGGTCTCACGTGCCAAAACCACGATATGACTATGAGGCACGCCGTACTGGAGGGCTCGGAAAATTTCGACCATCTGGTGTTCTTTAACGTGCACTGACATCGCACAGAACACGGGCATCTAGCATTCCACCTTCATCGAAAAGGGACCGCCACGACCGGGATCGAACCCGCGACCTTAGGGTCAGCAGCCGAGCGCCGTAACCACTGCAGCACCGCGGCGGACAGGGCTATATAGGTGATCTAATGTTTATTGGAAGCCGACATCTCGTAGCTCAAATAGGCGTGCCTAAACACAAACGACGGCCACGTCAGCGGCTGCCCATTTACTCTGCACAATCACGCCTTTCAAAAATATTTGTAGTCGAATACGTTCCCGTTTCGCCATGCGTTATGTTTGACGATGTCTTGATTATTATGGAAACAAACCACGTCGCTTGCTTGATTGTTTCAGCACTTGTCGAAACAATACGATCCACCAGTGTGCGACCATATCTAGTGCGCGATTAAACCTCGGACAAAAATGCGCTTTGTCGATTACTGCATTGCCACCAGTGCTATCAATTACTGCACTTTGTCAATCTGAGTGGTTGAAAACAATGACCGAAACAGTTGCGCGATTAGCAGTGCGCTTCGGGTACTTTTGAGTTATCAGGTCATGACGAGTTTGAAATGGTATTACCGACTAGATATAATTGACGAGTAAGCAATGTAATCGGCTCGCAGTGAACAAAGCTGTCTCAAGAGGCTTTTGTGCCTAAAAATGTGTACACTGTACTACGAACGTAAACAAGCTCGAACTACCAATCACCGTGGTAATAGATTTTGTTAATGCCAATATTGCGGAAGTTTGCATAGTTCCGGAAGTTTTGTCCATTCGCTGATTCCCGGAAATTAACTCACTGCGAATGCAGGCGTATGATTTACTTGTCCAGGAATGCAGTGATTAGCAGTGCAGTTTTACAGTGCCTTTTTCCACGTTAACCCTAACCTTCAATAACTCAATGCCACAGGCATATACGTCGTGAATGGTACGAATAAAATGTGTCCACGCATTATTTCTGGCATTCAGCGTGAAATCCCTCCTTGAAGTCCGCTGCACATATGTTACGTTATAAAAGAAAGTTAATTACTGGTATATAGGCTCTTGGAACGACGTAGCCGCAATGTGCGCCAATACATCAATGATTCTGCGCGCAACACACTTTTGCTCGCTGCCACAAATGAACAGCGCCTATTAATTGTAACGACTACGTTATCCTGTAGACTAAGAAAAGGGCATCCTTTGTGGTACTTGCAGAGTGGAAGAACGACAGTTCTGCAGCCGAAGTGGACCTCATGCTCTCGCTTGAGTGTTGCAATGCTGGCTAGTTTGCATGGCGACGTAAGGGGTAACAGTAACGCATTAAAAGCACGGACACCAAAACACGCAATAAAAAAAAAAGCGCCGTATGGCTTCACGTGCCCGAATCTTTGCGTGTGCTACTAGTATAACTTTAGTACTGGAATCGAGAAAGCCGCTGGTTCCTTATTCCTTAACGCCCCCCGGTATAAGCGAGGCCTCGAACGTCGAACGAACAATGGACGCCGCACGCTTGTACGAGGTTGCTTACCGTCTGAAGATGCGAGGGTATCCGCAGCCAGCGAGCAGCACACGGATTCACGGCTTCCTGTGGTCGCGGTGCCCTATGCCCCCGTTGGGCTTCTGGAATGAGGTCAAATCAGTGGCACACTCCCTTCGAGATCCTTACTTCCCGCTGATTGAGTACCGCACCGGCCACGAGCAAACTGCAAACTGCGACCCGCTCCTGGGTGGACAGTGCTTCTCTTCTGAGCCGCGGTGCGCCGCAAGGCGGGCCAGTCACACGGAGCACCGGTGCGGTGCTTGCGTCATGCGCAGTTCGGCCGGGAGACGGCGGTGGCCCGGGCCAAGAACCCACACGAAATCTATCCAGGAATAGATCTTCACCCCCTCTCGACAGCAGCCTTTCTCTATCGTCAAGGCGCCTTTCCGTCGTTTTCGCTGTAGCCTCTCTTTCACATTCTTGTTTTTCGTTCGTCGCTTCCCCTTAAACTGTACCCGTGCCCCTCTCCCACCCCTAAGGTCTCGGTGCTCGTTCAGCTCGCAGTGACGTCAGACGATCGCGTGCAGCTGTCTTTCGTCCCCCCGACGCGCAGTTCTTGCCCCTCAGTCTGACGGTCCCTGGCCTTCCCCTCGTGACTGCCGGTATTATTGTCATTGCGAAGAGCGGCAGCAACAATGCTCCTGCTACCGATCCGGCATCGACAACGTGGCTGAGTCACTCTTTTCGACTGCTTTGCTCGAACCCTTGCAAGTAATGTCGAAGCTTGCCAGCGTCTGCGCTTTGATTGGATGCATCGAAGCTAAAGTTTCATCATTTGTAATGCGAATATTTGTTCACTACTTCAACACAGCACTTTAACGACCATCTGGATATTTTAAGTGCCTAGTACTTCAGGGGCCCGGGATGTCGTTTGCTGTCGTCGTCTCATGTAGCTTGGCGTAACGCTGGCAAAACCACGTATAGCGTAGCCATCTGTGGCATATTGAGCGCGCGCTCGCGCCAGGGAGAAGTAATATTCCTCTTCTTCTTCGAGCGCCTTGATGATGATATCAAGTGCGGAGCACTTTAGGGGCCCGGGCTGTCGTATGCTGTCGTATGCTGTCGTCGCTTGGCGTAACGCAGGGAAAACAACGTAGAAACGTTGAAAGAAAGAGGAAGCAAGCGAGAAAGAGAAAGCAAGAGAAATAAAGCGATAAAATAGGAAGAAAAAAAGAAATAAATAAAAGAAAAAAAGTTGGCTGTTCCTGTGATCACGTGGCACTCTTCGATGAGCCTTTCTGTCGCCAGCCTCGGCCACTGTGCATCACAACATCAACGAACAACGTCATGCGCTGCACCCCACATCCATTCGCAACGTCGCGAAAACATTAATCTTTCGCAGCAGAATAACCATACAGGACGTTAGAGCTAACTCTTACCAATCTTTAAAATAATACATGTGTGCATTACCGGAACGAAAGTGACTCAGCATTGTCTCACCCGCCACGGTGGTTACGGTGCTCGACTGCTGACCCGAAGGCCGTGGCGGCCGCATTTCGATGGAGGTGAACATGCTTAAGGCCCGTGTGCTTAGATTTAGGTGCACGTTAAAGAACCCCAGGTGGTCGAAATTTCCGGAGCCTTCCACTACGGCGTCACTCACAATCATATCGTGGTTGTGGGACGTAAAACCCCAGAAATTATTATATATCAACATGTCTGCGGCGACTCCTGTCAAAACATACAGGTCAGGTCGTTTCGGCAGCACACCAAGCCAAGCCCAGGTGGCCCATTGTCTGTGGCTTTGCCATCCCCGACTTTGAGGTCGAGACTCTTCCTTTGTCGGTCGCTTCGCGTCACCGAGTCCGTTTCTGCGATGAATGCAGGTGTTCTAGCAGTGTGAGAACGCATCACTCGCCCATTCTCAGGGTCAGCGCGTCGCCACCGACTGCCGGTCATAACACCACCTTCCTACCAGCGAAATGCGGAAGACGCTGACCGGAAAGGGGGCGCGGGGGGGGGGGGGGTGGCATGGTGAGAAATTATGTACAGTCACTTATTTTTAAGTTTCGGCAAGTAATTTTCACTTGTAATATCCTGTCATCCTTTGAACAAGGAATGAAGTAACTTGTGAAGTTCAAATAGATTTCTATGCAAAGAAAACTATTATACATCGCTGTAATATACGGTCCAACACGACACACTCAAGCAACAGTCACTCAGAAAACAGGTCTGGCTTATTTTTCACGCGTTACTGAGCCTGCGAAGCACTCGACGCCGCTTGCCTTGTTTAAGTCGTATTTCTTGTCAGATCGAATCGCATTTAAAAGGGCTCGGTCCGCTTGCGCGAACCGGTACAGCAAAAAGATGGGAAGCCGGGCGAGTTGGCGTTTTAGCATAACTGAAAATTTGAGCGCGAAGGGACAAGAACGAAGACGAGAACAGACAGGACGAGAGCCTACTCTCAAATGAACTTTTGTTGAAGTGAACGAAACATATGGGCGACTGCAAAAATACGTACGCTGACAAACATCATGTGATATAAAATATCAGTAAAAAACGGATAAAAGCAGGAAAAAAGACAGAATTCCCAAACTGAAACGAACTACTCGCATCAACGCACGTGCCGTAAAAGTAGTCATATTCCCAGGCCACAGTGGAGGGCGCCGGAAATTTCGACCACGTGAGGTTCTATGTGAGTACACGGGCCTCTAGCATTTTGCCCTCATCGAAATTCGGCCGCTGAGGCCGGGATTCGATCCCGCGACTTGCGGGTAAGCAGTAAAGGACCATAACCACTACAGCACCGCGGCGTATTCCGCTATGTATTATATATATGCTACATATGCATTAATCTCCGCTATATTTTGAATGTGTGTCGTTTTGGAGCTAGTGTGCACTTCCTTGCTGTAAAATTGACGCCTTTTCCGTCATTCTTGTCGGGCATCAGAAGAGCGGAATCGTCTTCCTTAGTAATTAACCTCCGTCACAAATAATCAGTTGTTCAAGAACAACCTAGCAATAAATGAATAAGTAAATAAATAAATTGATTTTTTAATTCAAGTTACCCTCAGGGTCTTGCTGCGTTTAGAGGGCAGTGAGTACAAAAAACAAGAAAAATAAATGCAGAAAAGAAATAAAGATATATAAATAAAAACTCCTATATTGTCCAACGTTAGCTATGTGTAGTCCGAAAGTGAAATATAATAAATTCATTATATAAAGGACCATAACCACTACAGCACCGCGGCGTATTCCGCTATGTATTATATATATGCTACATATGCATTAATCTCCGCTATATTTTGAATGTGTGTCGTTTTGGAGCTAGTGTGCACTTCCTTGCTGTAAAATTGACGCCTTTTCCGTCATTCTTGTCGGGCATCAGAAGAGCGGAATCGTCTTCTATATATAATGTCCTTTATATAATGAATTTATTATATTTCACTTTCGGACTACACATAGCTAACGTTGGACAATATAGGAGTTTTTATTTATATATCTTTATTTCTTTTCTGCATTTCTTTTTCCTGTTTTTTGTACTCACTGCCCTCTAAACGCAGCAAGACCCTGAGGGTAACTTGAATTAAAAAATCAATTTATTTATTTACTTATTCATTTATTGCTAGGTTGTTCTTGAACAACTGATTATTTGTGACGGAGGTTAATTACTAAGGAAGACGATTCCGCTCTTCTGATGCCCGACAAGAATGACGGAAAAGGCGTCAATTTTACAGCAAGGAAGTGCACACTAGCTCCAAAACGACACACATTCAATGTACAAATGAATGTGTACAAATGGTGAATGTACAAATATAAGATTTTTTATGCAGTTATACAGTACCAGTTAAGGTGTTGAAAAAGCGAGTTGTCAGTAATAGCTACAATGCCTTGTGGAAGGTGGTTCCAAGCTAATGATGTAGGAGGTAAAAAAGATCGTCAAAAAAATTGGGTGTAACAAGATTCGATGCCAACCTCAGACGGTGGTCAACACTGAGGTATAAGGGTCAGAATGTCATGCAGAGTGGTATGATGGAATAATTTATTAAAGGCTAATTTTACGAAGTGAAGCAAGGGAAGGAAGGGCTAAATTAGATTTCATCGATGTTATACAGACAGTACGGCTGTCAAACGCATGAAATAAAGGACATAAATAAATAAATAAATAAATAAATAAATAAATAAATAAATAAATAAATAAATAAATAAATAATGTTTATTGAACACTGTTCGCACAATGATTTATTAACACATGAGACCGCGTCATAACCTTGCACTTTCTGACGTGTATGACCACAATGACTTCTCTACTTTCAGTTACGATGATGAAGTGGGAACAGCTGGAGCACCGTGTCATAGCGCATTGTTTACTGCCGTTCGCGGTAAATAACGCAGCTACGCACTTTGCATTGGTTCTTGGCGAGCGGCATCGCCCATGAGTTCATGTCCTTCGAAATGCCGCTTATAGTTCGCGTTGTCGAGCGAGCTTTTGACCCTATATCGGCGTCTGTTTGTAAAGAGATCAGTTCCTGTCACACCGCTGCTTGCCCGTGTCGTCAGCCTATAGATTCGTTTCTGGCACGCCTCCTGGTTTGAGCACGATATCTAATCGCCAGAGGAATAATCCCATTGTGCTTTTACACATAGTGCTCTGACCGGCACCAATAGGATTGCGAGCTTGCGGTGAAAGGACGAAAAGACAAAAAAAAAGGGAAAAAAAGAAAAGAAACAAACGGCATAGATTAGAGCACACGGAATTCTGGGCCGGTTTCTAATGGCAATTAGTGGCATCTAAGGGTTTGCAGTTAATCATAACGCTTATACAAACCATGTCTGCGTATATTTGAAGAATTTGTATACAAGGCCAGGTAACGCGAGGTCCACCGATTTTATCTCTCATTTTATTCCACTATGTGTTTTAGCATCGATGCATTTATTCTTTAGTGGCACTGATATTAATTTAGACAATATGTTATCTCAAAACTCTTCATTCAATCTTTCCGTGTAGGAGGTTGACTACTACCATCGTAAATAGGTACCTAACTTCCGTTTTCTATGCTTAATTTCGTGCTGGAAGCTCAGCGGCTGTGCGTCATAGGGGTGTCATCATTTTCGAAGCACGATAGTTGCAATGCATAAGTGCCGATGTTTGACTGTGTGACCCATTTTCAGTTTCCTATGCCTCATGATATATACTTGTTAATATATACTTGTTAAATTTAATTTTTTCCTTCTGTACAATTATTCGGTGCTGTGAATTTTCGTACTGCATGTTCTCGTCTTATATGCATGGAAATGTTTTATGATTGTGTGCAGCTTATCGCGAGTCGCCGCTGCTGTCACGCCCTACGAGACCAGAAATAAATGAGGAGATTCTGTTAGTATTGGCTCACGGGCAATACGGCTGTCCGCCTCGGTGTTACGGTGGTTACCGTGCTCGGCTGCTGACCCGAAGGTCGCGGGTTCGATCTTGGCCGCAGCGGCCGCATTTCGATGGAAGCGAAATGCCAGAGGCCCACGTACTGTCTGATGTTAGTGCCCGTTAAAAATACCCAGACGGTCGAGATTTCCGGAGCCCTCCACTACGGCGTGTCTCGTAACCGTATCGTAGTTTTGGCACGTAAAACCGCAGATAGTTGTTATTTTTGGCATGCGGGAAGTAGGGGCTGTGAGCTATCGCTTCCCATACTTTGCGTCGGTATCTGTGTCCACTGTTAACATACACACACACACAAAAAAAAAAAAGTTGGCGAAGCTTGCACTAAGCCTTGCAAGACTTGAAACAGCGAAACTGGACGATGCTGGAGTCTAATCTGGTTGCTTCTAGGTTGTTGCGGGGCTTTAGCTAGGTTAGCCACGACACGCATGTCCAAACTCCAGAACCGGGCGTTAGCACCACTCATAGATCTACGGGCATGGCGTCGTTGGTGTAGGGCTTCCATCGCTTCGAGCTCTTCTCGCAGCCGCCTTTCCCGTTCCCTAGTATGGTAGCTCCGCACTAGTCATGCCAAGCCTGAAGGAACAGCGCAGCTCGCTAGCCTTTTCTTTTTCCTCATTATCTTTCCTTTCTTTGTTCTCTTTCTCTCTTCTATCTCTATTTTGTGTCTATTTCTTTCTATTTCTTCTTTGCTATTTCTTTCTCTTTCTCGCTCTTTTTATCTTTATTTCTCTTTCTTTCCTTTCTTTATCACTGCTTTTTTATTTCTCTTTCTTTATCTTTTTGTGTCTTTATTCCAATTATTCCTCTCAATTTTTCTCTCTCTCTTTCTTTCTATAGCTTTTTCTCTCTGTCTTAGTGAACCAGTGGGGAGTAGTGGTATTTGCTCCATTTCTGTGGCACATACCCGTGATGATATCCACTTCTTTGGCTAATTGTTGTCGTCTTCGTTTTTAGTGGACCATTGGTGATAATGGGATTTGCCAAACTTCTGTGGCACATACCCGTTCAAGGTGATAGTTCTCTGACAGGCCGCACGAATTACGGCTATAGCTTAAACGGCTTCGCTGTTAAAACAATTTGCGTTTTAAGTGCCAAAACTACGATATGATTACGAGCCACGCCGTAGTGGAAGGCTCCAGAAATTTCGACCATATGGGGTTCTTTTACGTGCACTGTCATCGCATAGTACACGGGCGCCTGGCATTTTGCGTCCATCGAGATGCGAGCGCCGCGACCGGGATCGAACCCGCGACTTTCCGGTCAGCGGCCGAGCACCTTTAATGTACCAACGAGGCCGACGAGTGTCCACCTTTCTGTCACGGAGTTCGTCAGTACAACGACTACGTCCGCATTGCACCTTTCATTCTTTTCTCCCCGTTCGTGTTTGTTGAGCGATACGTGAATGACGTTCTTGCCTTAGCGTGCGCTAAGGCCGCGTGCAGTGATATACGCAGCGATGAGGTCATAGATATCGCGCTGCCAGCTTGCACGCTATCAGTTTGCAGCGCTAATGCGCAATGGTCGGGTTTGCCCGCAGAGTTGAAGGTGCCTTACGTTGGCTGCGCGCTTATCCGCGAGAAGGCGCTTCGGGCTTTAAAAATAGCCAATATTGTTCCGCAATCACTCGGGTGGTGCGTATTAGTTTGCTATATACCGAGTGCCGAGCAGAAAATACCAATCCTGGTGAACCTGAGCTTGAGTTCTCCCATTTCGCATAACGACGAAGAGAGGTCACGGCCGCTGATTAAGTAAATCAGCATTTAATAAATCAGCTTCCCTCAGCCAGAGAGAAATAAATTGATATGGATCGAGAAAAATACAGGTTGTTGGCAATAAAAGAGTACAAACGAAATCAAAAGCTGGCGGGTACTCGAAACGTGGCGTCATGCCCTTGCCATGCCTCGGTTTACTGCCTGACAACGCGAAAATTTGGGCGAGTTGGTGATGTGTGACGAACCACAGCGCAACTACCGAGACAAGGACAAAACGAAGAAGGACGAACAGGGCTCCCTTCATTCTTTACTTTTTCGTCCTCCTTCATTTTGTATTTGCCTCGGTATGCTGCGATGTGGTTCGTTACTGCCCGAGTGGACTCATTTGTCGCATTGACCGACGAATTCGGCACCATGGTGCTCGCACATGCTTTGGAAGCTCGCCCTAACTTCTACCAAAGGAAGCGACCGGCGACTGTCCTAATATATTCCGCCAGCTAGAACTTTATTGGGGACTACATGGTGCTTAATATGGTAAGTGATGCGCAAACGGCGCGGGTCAATGACCGAGACAGGAACCAAAGCACACATGAAACGCACACACGGGTCCTCTCGATAGCCTCCTAAATTTCATAGTCATGCGCAGCGGTAGTGTAAATTTATTAATAAGCGCTCAACCTTGTCTATTGAGTATTTGCAGTTTCATGTGCATGAGCTGACGCCAATCTGGTTGGGCGTGGGAGCTTGGGGGCCGTGTGGTCTAATCCGGCGTGAGTCCGAGTGAAGGCGAAGATGCAACTATTTCTGAAAAGAAGCCGTGTGCCTCGTTCAGAACACTCGAAAGAGGCCGAGAAAGCTTGTCTGAGCAGATGCCAAATGTTGCGGGGCCAATATTATACGAAGCATTTTGCGGGTAGCTCGGTCACGCATAACACAATTTGATGTTCTGAAAATTGCAGCGAGATGGGAGAACATGTCCTTGTATGTATGACAGGTTACCCGCACACTCTCTTTCTCTCTTTCTTTCTCTTTTTCTTTCCCCCGCGAATTTTATCCTCATCGAAATGTAGCCACCATGGCGGGAATTGAACGTGCGCCCTCGTCAGCAACGTAGTTCGCAGAACAACCTAGATGTGTCAATGTCATCTAAATATGCTAGCGGTAACCACACGTGAACACTGTCACAGCGAAAGGCGGTAAAGCTTTGAACTTAAATAAGGAATGTGTGATGTTCGCATACGAGCTCAAATATGTAATGCATATGCGCTACCTGTATGCGACCAATCCTCGGAGAATGGATCTGTCGAGTGGATCCCCGCTGAGGTAACCTTCATCGCTGCTCTAGAGTGAATACAAAGCATAGCTGTCAGGTTCGTCTTGGGCCGGTGCGGAAGGTGGGAGAGCTGCAGTGCAATGAAGGGTTGAGCTTGGGTGTGAATACCTTCGGCCCGTCGCAGTGAGCTGAGATTAATGTTTTTAATATTTGCTTTGCTCTAATAAAGCTGTCATTAACAGATGAGAAATTGTTGAACAGGAAATGTCGCTGGCAGTTGATGCCCGGACGAAGACAAGTGCACGTTACAAAAACGAACATGTATGCTAACTGTTTGTCTGTTCAAACCGTTAACCAGTAGAACTATAGGCATCTGAAAACTACGTGTACCATGTAAACGAAGACGTATCTTAAGTGACGCTGTAACACCCTCTGTTGTAACGCCGTCGGGTGCTGTTGGTAATCAGCCAATAAAGAAACAGGTCACAGCTTCGCCGCATAGGCGAATCAATGAATGCGATATCAACAAACTGGAATGTTATACGAAGTAAGGCTAGAAGCTAACTCCTTTGGCATCCGACCTGGAGTAACCCAACAAAATGCTGACGAAGGAAGCGCGGTTACTGCAGCGAGCGAAGCGACCTTCGTGCTATATATCACTTCATCGCAAATCGCGCGGTCAGGACAGCACGTGCAAAGGTATCAGCCTTCTACTCAACCCTGTCAAGATGAAGCGCCCGGCCGAGCAAAGCGAAGAGTTCCTGCTGGAGCTATGCCGCCATTATTCCAGGACCTCCATGGTCTTTTCGCGAGACGAAAAACGGCCGGCGCGTTTCCTCTCCGCGTGAGCCGCACTCGCACGCTTTCACTCGCACATAGAACGTACGGCGCGCGGGGCGACGTTATCGACTTGGACTTTACACGGAACATCACGGCGGCGCTGACGGCGACGCCAAGAACGTACCGGGAGTGTCTATGTAGTCGCGATCTCAATAAAAATAGATGCTTCCCAGCCCACGGCGCAGTCACTGAATCGTCACGCGGGTGTGCACTCGGCAGCTTACTCGCGAGTTTATCTTCAATGTTTCGGTCTCTCGGGTTGTTATCGATAGAACGCACTTTCTCGTTCCCCGAAGGCCTCGTTGATTTTCACTGTCGTCGTTTCGCTTTTTAGTATTTACTTATTTTCATTCTTCGTTCGGCGTGACCGTGCTCCAGCGATCTTTGTGTGCACGGTTGCAGCAATACCCGAACTCGGCGCATTTAACACCGGCGGCCCCTTCCGACGCAGACACTGACAACCTTTGTTTTCTACCAGCACGTGCTCGGGAGCACGTGTTTGTGTCCTTGGACACGCGCTCGTACGTGCTTCAGCTCACAGCCTCGTGGGTATACCTGAAATACCGCAAGCTATTCCCTCTACTTCGGGTTGTTTATATTTCGCGGTGGTGAGATAACCCGCAAAACACGGCTCCCGGCAATAAATACCTCGGCATAACTTGGTTTGGTCTAGAACGTGGCAAACGGACGCCACTGTGCCGAGGTTAGTGCGAAATGTGTTTTTGTTTACGCTGTTCCTTGAATCATCCAGACTCATCGCGTGCGGCGTTTATACACATCGGCCCGTGTGACAAAATCCTAGACGTTCCCGGTCTTTATAGAGTCAGTGTCTGAAGCAGTAAGATTTAAAATTTGAGGATGCTTCAGCAGACTGACGCGTGCGCTGAGCTGCAGTCGCGCTGGAACGCGAGTACTGCTGCATCGCGGACTCGGCTAAGTAAACATTACTATATATACCGTAATGTAAACGTCATTTCGACGCCAAGCGCAATCAGGTCAGAGACACTAACGCCCTTTCGCTTGCGAAATAGCCTCGCGTGGTGTTATTGTGAAGAGCTCGCTTGCCTCTAAGAAACTTCGACTGCGTGGAACGGCGATCAGTCACGCGCGCTAAACCTGTCGGCACTCTGGAGCGGCAGCGTTCTTCTCTCGGCGCCTAAAAGCCATCACTGCGTTTGTGTTTGTGCAGGAGTTTTGAAAACAAAACACCATTCGTATTCACTGTAGACATGGTTATCTCAGTTCGATGTTCCTTTGTTGGTAAACAAAAGCAACATGTCAAAACAAGGGCAACTTACAACGTCACGACACCTTTGTGTTACGAGGCGTGATGCAACCGGGCTTAGCAATATTGTTAGATTCCATTTCTGCAGCTGAAATTGCAGCGGTGATTTATGTGCTCTCTCAAACGCGCACGAACGCTGCTGCTGCGTAAAGTCACAGGGTCTCTTCAGCTATTCGCGGCGAGATCGGCCTATAGGTGGCAGCACCGTCACCCCGCTAGTGTGGATACTGGTTTCGTGTGGTGTGTGTAGAAGTGCACGGGGCTTCTCTTTTCACATCGTGATTTTGTGTTCCGTACCCGCAGAAAACTCTTCGTTATCGATGGTGATGCTTTGTTCGGTGCCACAATGCCGCGCATACTGCACAGAGCGAGGGTTAAGCTTCCATTTCTATCCCACCGACGCGGAACGTCGCCGACTGTGGCTCGTTAGGCTTCGTAACGGCAAGACGCCTTCCAAGTACGCGATGGTGTGCAGCAAGCACTTCGACGACGGTGCATTCTAGCGTTCGCGAACGAGAACGGATGGTGAGTAGTCAGCGATAACTTCGCAAACGTGTGCATTTATATGCTTGTTGCTGCTGTGCACTACGAGCGTGAAGACGGTTGTAGTAAGAGAACGCTCGGGAAAGCTTCCCTGTGCTTTGATTTTCCTACACTTCCGCAGGAAAATTAAGCGAGAATCAATCGAGAAAGAAGGAAATCAATTCATGGAATTTATTCTGTGTAATTCATGTACCGTCTGCGCTGTGAATGCAAAGTTTGTTCGCGCTTGGCTATGAGTCTGTTTAAACGAGAGTCCCCGAGCCCTTTTGTAGTTCGCGCATGTTCCATTGTGTTTACACGGCCGCGAGAACAGTTCTCAGTGTTCCGCAGGGCAAGTACGTGCACCGAAACGCGGCAAGTGTGTATGCATGATCTGGTGCATAGTAAAGGGTATCGTTTTATGAGCCCTCACTCGCCACGTAAGCGATGAAAATGCGCGAGTGAGTTTATCTCCACTGCTGATCTTGATGAATATATTTTTCTCGCTCGCTCTCTTTTTTTAAAATGTTTTCGCGGAAGAGATTGAGGCCTGACGCACTTCCGACACTGAACCTGCCACAGCGCAAATTTGACAGGCAGCTACCTCGCAAGTACACGGGTGTCTTTGTATACATTTCGCCACAAGTTATAATTGCGCAAGGCAACTCAGTTTTGCGATTTCCGTGTCATTCCATTTTCTGTTCTGTTTAGGGGACAATTTAAGTACCGAAGTGTCAGACGTGACTTGACAGAAATATTTCTCTGCAGTGGGACCAGGACCGTACACAACTAAAGCTCGTCGCGTAACCTATAAACGACAGTCCCGAAGTTATACACCTAACCACAACGCGCAAGTGCATGAGAGCCTTTTTTTTAACTACCGAGCCGCTAAAAGGCTATATTCACATGAGATTTAATACTTCTCATCTTTAGGACAACGCCAAGTGCACTTTGTAATGCGCTTGAACCACAGAGCGGCACCTACACTGATATGACTCTCGTGAACGGACGGTACGACGACCACACACAACACCCTCGACAAGTGCACTCACTGATCTTATTACAGTACATATAGAGCCGATCAAGGTGAAATGATTCTTTGCATCGTGTTACGCATACGTACGAGCGGTTAAAGTTGCACCAACGCAACGGAACAAACCGCCTTTTGAGGCCCTGCATGACGTACGCGCACATGCAAACCCAACGCGGCTAGCAGACGACGCATGGAGCAATCCACATTAGGCGCGCTTCAGCCAATAGCCGCCAGGCGGCGACTCCGCTCGATCTCGCGGCCAATCGCTTAGCAGATCACATGTGAAAGCTAATATACCCTGCGCGGTACTCTTGAATCACTCTTGACTCCCTCGATTAACATAAATGTGCGTTGATTCACACTTAAGTCACTTTATTTAATTTTCATTGGCATCTGCTTCACTCGATACACTCTTGATTCTCATGAACGTACGTTGATTCGATCCCCCTTCATTCCCTGTAATGGGCATTTATTTCCCGTAAGTCCATTTTTAATTCAGGCTAATCTGTGCTCCTGACTATTCCGCTGTGTTTAACGCCACGAGTCTTCTGGTACGATCTGTGTTCACGTCGCCACCGGTGGGCTGTCAGCCGGATTTTTCGGCCGATGAGGCATATAAGGACTTCATAAACCTTTCAGCGAGGTCAAGCGAAATCTGGATAATCAAGACGCTGATTAACATCATGAGTCTGTGTGAGTGTCGGTTCTCATGACAACGCATCGAACAGTTGATAACTGAGATCTTGAAAAATAGATAAATATATAGATGTATCAGTAGAGAACTGTACTGGATGCGAAACTTCAGCTTGGATGTCCAAAGAGAACTTGGACAAGTTGGTGCTTTGGTTTACTGTGTACACTTGCTTCTGGTCCGAAACACATATCGTGAATTTCTTGCCAGTAAGAAGCCTTGATCAGTCCGGGCCCGCAGATAAATTAGCGGCGCAGTGGTCAGCCAGCCCGACTAGTCTGGAAGTCCTAAAAAGGGTGGTATTTTACTGCTACCTGAGCTTATATGCCTACATGCTTCAAACCAGTCAAAACTGTGATGTAGAAAAACTAAAAATACTAAGAATAATAAATCGACGTACGCATGCGTACATCAACTTGGTTTCCACCGAAATTTCAGTTATTTTAGAGCTATGAGATGTTACTGAAAGATATATACGTGACAATGCATGTATTATATATTATGCTAGATGTTAGATATAATGCTGGATAATAGTGTGCAGTTGATCAGTGGAATAGCCAATAAATCAACGGCGCCAGCAAACACTGCTGAAAAAGATTTAAAAAAAATATTTGGGGCCCTTTAATAACACATTTACTGATGTGATTATATCGTTAATTATGCCACATCGCGAACAGCTCTCGGTCGTTGAGACATCAAAATGGATGGGAGAACGGGATCCAAAGCGTTGTGAAGCTAAGCATGAACTTAACTTTTAAAAATTTACTTCTGACAGATACCAGCATGGTGAACATTACGAATTCAAAGCGTAGTGTTTGCTAATGCACTGTAGAGAATTTAACATGCGTATATATAAGCCCACGAACGTCTGCGCATTACCAAGATAAGGGTTAACTTCGATTTGTTCAACATTAAAGGCAATGGCGAGGGCTCCTAGCCTATAACACAGAGTCCAGTAGCCGAAGGTTCAAATCACTGGTGACGCCAAACTCACTGTACCAAGCCATATACTGCGTATCAATCAAATATATTCAGTTTTTAGACCAAGCAAATCATCACGCGACGTAGCGCTACATTGCTGGTTATACTGATACCTTGGCCTGTCCCCCACCTTTCGAGCACTCTTATTCTGGCGTCCTAACTTAAATCTCATCTAGCAGCATCTAGCCTTGAACTTTCCGTCGTGAAAGCTCTCGCCCTCAGGTTTGCATCCGTAAGGACCCCCACGATGACTCGTTGCTGCGGCTCCTCTTCCAGAATGTGTATGCGAAAAGCCGCAGCTGAGATGGCGGAACACCACGTGGGCGCCTGGGGGGAGAGTGTCGAGATATAAATATTCGATCCACGTCTACTCTTGTCACGAGTTCGCTTAAGATCAACGTCACGTCGTCTTAATCTGGGAGACGATTCCGTAGCAATGGTTGCTTTTGACTCCTGCTGATAACGAAGACGCTCGCGATCATTGACATTGCACTCGTGCGGGGCTTGTTCAGAGCCTGCGTCGGCGCTGCGAAGTGGCCTAGAGAGCAGGCAGGCGTCCAATTATAGTTTCGTTTCCGGAGCCCGGCTGCTAGTCGAGTGCGCGAACACCGGACGTGAATCCCACTGAGGCGCATCCGCGGGTGCGCCGTAACGCCAAGGGCCCATTCACCGGGAGTCATCTGCGCTGATGGACGCCTCGACGGATGGCATCGCAAACAACGCGCGTTCGAATGAAGTCTGCTTTGGCGCAAAACTGGCTTGGCTCGAGTTTAAAATTACCTGCATTTGCCGGGATCACGTATGTGTCAAGCGTTGTGATGTCATGGTTTTCCTAGAATTAACCGCGTGCCAGCGCAGTGAAGACGGCCAAGGTAAAACTAGTGTTGGGCCACATCGTTCTTACATCGGCTAATGTCGGTAAACGTTGCTAAACGTGCCTACAAGTGCATGGATCTAACTGTAGTGATACTTGTTGATTCCGAGTCCAGCGGTGGATGTTTTCTTTTATATAGTTTAAGCTGCAAATGAAGACATGAGAAAGACAGACCACACGCACACGCGCGCGCTCTGTTACGACGATTTCTGGAGTTTGTCAAAAAGGTGATACAAGTAGCCTTATGCCGTTGGGCTGACGTCGTAAATCGCGTAGCAGGCCTGTCGTCTTCTAATGCACAATTTGTTGACGCAAAAAGTCCACCAGATTTTGTAGGCTTCGCCTTTAGTCGTCTGTCGGTTTACACGTTGGGAAAATACTTCGGAAAATTGAATGGTCCAGCATCTATGGTAGAAGAGTAAAATAACAACCAGGCGTCACACAACGCGAATTCTGTAACCGGGCGTCACACAATGCCAATTGCGCAACGAGAGGGTGGTTGAATGCTTCCAACCCATTACAAAGGCCTCTGACATAATTCTTCATCGTCATCAGCCACAGCATCAACAAAGTGCCCATAATGCTTTACAGGTGTTTAGCGGGTACCACGGTTCTCCGCAGAATGACGAAAAATTGCATAGTGCCTGCTTCCCGAGTGCACAAAAATTATGATTTATAACGTAGTGGGTTGCTCGCAAGTACACTTCTATTGGTTGCCAAGGAAGCCCATAAGGCTCCCATGATCCATTTCCTCAGCGTCACAATAAAGTTGATTCCCTCTCTCTTCCCCCCCCCCCCTCTCTCTGTCTCTCTCTCTCTCTCTTTCTCACGTTAACGTATGCTATAAAACGTGGTGGGAAAGTTAAATTAGAGTCACTGAAAGTTAAATAACGACCGGGCGTCACACAATGCGAATTACATAACTAGTGGGTCGTTTAAAGCTTCCAACTTATTACCATAGTCCCATAGTATTGAAGGACTATGCCATTACAAAGGGCTCATCCATAATTATTCACCGTCATCAAGCGCCGCATCAACAAGGAAGGAAACAGAAAAAGGAGAAGGCAGGGAGGTTGACCAGAAACACTTCCGGTTGGCTACCCTACACTGGGGGGTCGGGGAAGGGGAATAGAAAGACGAGAAATAGAGAGGAGGAAAGAGAAAAAAGAGAGAGAGAGAGAAGAGGTGCAGTGCATTCACTACAGCGTGCGGGATTGCACCACAAGTCAGAGGCGTTCGCATACGGCCCACAAAACAGTGAAAGCGCTCTTGTGTTTTTTGAGCCGCATCAACAAAGTGCACACAATGCCTTACAGATGGTACCTTGCTTCTCCGCAGAATGACAAATAATGTCATGGTGGGTGCTTCCCAACTTCCAAAAAGAATTTGTGGCGTAGTGTGTACGTTGCTAATGTACTTGTATTAGTAGCCAGAAGAGAGTTTATAACGGGCTCTATAGAAATGCCGCTCTTCCAGCTTTAGCTGCGACTGTGCTGCGCTTTCCGCGCAGGTCTGGCGTTTTTTTTTTTCTTCTTTTGTTTGAGGTCGCAAATTTCTGTCAATACAGGTTTCCGGGAAACCTGCCTGTGATTCAAGTTCAACTCACGGGATGGCTAGCAAGGTTGGTTAGTTTAGAGTTAGACATGCGCTGGCACTTCCTAAATTTTCCTTCATAAATGAGTAACATTTAGTAATAATAATAATAATAATAATAATAATAATAATAATAATAATAATAATAATAATAATAATAATAATAATAATAATAATAATAATAATAATAATAATAATAATAATAATAAACCTATTTTATGCCCACTGCAGCACGAACGCCTCTTCAATGATCTATTTTCTCTGCCCTGCACCAGTTTATCCTATTTTAAGCTTGCAAACTTATTTTATCGGCCCACTTACGTAACCCTCGGCCGTCCTCTTCTACGTTTTCCATTTCTTAGTATTCATTTCGTCACTCTAACTGACCACTGTTTATCTGTCCTTCGCATCACTTGACGTAGCCAGGTCCACTTTTTTTCTTTTATTGCCAACAAGGATATAGGCCATGTCTGTTTGTTCTTCGATCCACTCTGCTCTATTCCCGTCAGAGGTGCAGCCAGGTGGGGGGGGGGGGGGGTCCAAACCCCCCAGAACTTTCTTTTCAATTTTGCATGTGTATATGCATACACACGCACATACAAACGCACGCGGGAACATACATAAAATATGGTTCAACCCCCCTCCCCTCCCCCCGAAAAAAAAATTTCTGTCTGCACTACTGATTCCCATCTCTTAATGTTACACCACTCAGCTCTTATAAATAAACGATACTTCACCCCTGTATAAATAAATACGCTTCACCTGTGAGATAGAGGGCAACATACTACAGTTTACTGAACATGAGCTCAGAACATTCACGATGATATTGCAATGAAGCGGTATATATCGCGTTTCTTGAATGCATCAAAAGCGTGAGAACGGGAAACGTTACGACGACAATGCCGATGCAGTCAGGCACAGTGACGTTCGACCGCTGCATTGCCTTACGTGACGAATGCGAACATTTATCGCAAGGCTCTCATGTGGTTACGCTTATCGTGAATGTACCCTCGACGCCTCCTTTCCATCTCGCCGTAATCACGCAATAAACGTAGAAAAAGGGTTGGCTCTTCTGTTCACTGATTACATGCGGTGTACCACCTATCTAATGGATAT
The DNA here is from genome assembly GCF_013339695.2 of Rhipicephalus sanguineus. Classification (NCBI taxonomy): domain Eukaryota; kingdom Metazoa; phylum Arthropoda; class Arachnida; order Ixodida; family Ixodidae; genus Rhipicephalus; species Rhipicephalus sanguineus. The sequence goes on along the minus strand of NC_051180.1, from coordinate 166,562,114 downwards.
CATAAGCACCGTGCAGTGAACACGCACGTAAAGATTACGAAACAGCGAAGAAACAACGCCGAGTGTAAGGGCGCAATCGAGCTACGTGCGTCAAACACGCGCGGATGTTCGAGTAATACGGATGTCGAACTTAATCAGTCGGTGCTGTGCTTTGAGAGGTTTTGAAATATGAGCAAAAGCGCACTTGATCATGGATCCAGGTCACTTTGCGGTGAGGGGCAGATACGGAATCAAGGGGCGTAGCTTTCTCCCCTTTGATGGCACACGTGTCGGGGCTCTTGAGATTATTGGGCCATAGAAGAGGAACAATACCGGGTTTTCATTTGATTTGATTGGATTAGGTTTGATGTAATTTGGCACGTTGGTAACTGTTTCGTCACCGACTTCATCATTACCAATAAATTACGAGAGAATTAAAGGGATCATCCGGTTTCCACTAGGGGACTTCATCCAGCATACTGTACGGAAGACAAAGTGTTCACACAACGTTAGCTGCTGGCTAAGGCTTCTTTTGTTCATTCACAGCTTAAGTTTGTCATCTTGTTCTGAACAAATCAGCTTGTTTAAGTTTATATACGATGATACCATCAGATGATACGCATCATACAGCGATAAGCAGATTTCACTGACCTGTATGAATAGTAAGTCCAATCATCATTGATGAAAAAAAAAAATATTCTTAAAGAGGCCAGGCACACGGTCTGTTTGTTTGAAGAGCTGGCGTTTTCTGACTACACTGTACTCGGTTCACTCGATCCAAGGAAGATACTTTGGCTTGCGTCTGCTGACGAGTGTTCAGAGTAGTTCTTCTGGAGATATTTCATGAAACATGACTAAAATAAGGGCACGCATTAAAACAGTCACAACAAAACGAAAGAAATAGGCGTTCTTTCTGTTTCCTTCGTTTTCTTTTTTCTTTTCTTTTTTTTGGTGATTGCCCTAATTCGCGCTTCTCATTTTAGAAGGATCAGCAGTATTATTTTATATTGAGACCAGAATGACCAGAAGACAGGCCGCTCTGAGCAGGCCGCTATACAGATGGACGAACAGACAAACGTCCGACCTGTGGATTGTTAACATTATTCTATATAGCTTAATTAGGTCGTCTTGCTCTCGGTATAAGCGCGAAACAGATAACAAATCTGCAGCTATCGTTTGCCACGCGCATAATAGGCACCAAGTGCGAGTGCTGTTTTAGCGAACACCAATGCGCTCTCGCTTTAAAGGGATCGATGCCGTATTCCTTTGGCGTTACATAGTGATCATTTTCGGTGGGCTACTTACACGAACTGTCTCCTAATACGAACAGGGGGGATGGGAGAGCAGGGGAGATGGGATGGAGGATGGGAGAACAGGGGAGATGGGATGGGATGGTGGAGGTTAGGTTCTGCCACCCCTGCATTAGAGTAGATTCGCAATTGCACCGAACACGGATGATGCGAAATAGAAAACTAAGACATATCAGAAAGCAAGTGTTGATGTAAGCGACCCTATCGCTTTCTCTCATCCCGCGTTGCTTACAAATATTGAACGATAAATCATTGCGGCCTTTTTTTATATATATAGCCGTTGTCATTGCGTGAGCTTGTATATCGGTCTGAAATGGGAAGATTTCGGATTGTATACCTTAATCTAGATTGTTGATGCTGATTGTTGCAGTTGCTCTTTGCCTCGATCTCCCTTTTGATTCGTTTACATTTCTTACCGCTTAGCTATTGTTATTATACACATGTAACGGGGGTACATGTTATATCTGATAGCTCTATTTCAGGGCCGCCTTTCTTAAATTTTTTTTTTTTTGGCCTCAAGGGCTCTACAGATAGAGACGGGAGGTTAGTCATGCAAAAGAAGGTTGAGCATGCAGTGACTGGCGCTTTCTATAATGAATAATATAACATAGAGTATAAATATATCCGAAGATGTTAATCCAACGAGCTTTGTGGCATCGGTGCTTCCGCACTATATGAAGCAAAATACCCACATCGTCATCACCGCCACCGTGCAATAACAGTAGCTACTAAAGGCGTCCGCGCCGAGGTGCCCCATGAACTGGAAGTGGCCTTTTGGGGATCGTGTTCTAAACCTACGTATTGTCGTCGCTCTATTGTACACGTTGCCCTTGCGAAATAAATAGGAAAGTTGTACGCGTTTCTGGACCGTGAGGAGTCAGCGACATGTAAAAACTCGCAGGGTCCCTTAAGCATTCACCAAAGACGACTAGAAGGCGAATCTTCTTCTTCTCTGTCGAAGTACTGATCCTGCTCCGCACCCCCCCCCCCCACCCCTCCGAAAGCTTCCTGCACCTCATCTGGTTTTGCACTAGCTGCCTCCGTTATGGGCCAACCTTTGAGAAAGCAAGCGACGATGCCACGAGATGACGTCATTGCGTGGCGTTACGCCATATAGCGTCATAATGACGTCCCAAATTTTTGCTATCTGTGACGTCACTATGACGCGATGTGGCGAGGCCGTCACGTGACGATTTTTTGCATCACTTGTGTTGAAGCCGACGCCGACGATCAATTTGCGCGTTTGATGGGAAACCTGGGGCTTTCGCCTTAAGAGCAACACTGAGCTACGGTAAAGGTTAAGAGATAGGAGATAGAATAGCCTAAGTTGGACTTCAAGGCCTGCAACACTTAAGCTTGTACTTTCTTCCTGTGCGCAGCTACAGTGAACGTAATTTGCAAGGTCGATGCCGATAGGTGGACGAGCCAAGTTCTTGCCGAAGACGCGTTATGCGCACGGGGCGCTGTAGGAGATAACAAGTGTGTGTGTGTCAGAGGCCAACACCGCGACCCGTTGTCACCAAAGCGAGCCATTTTCAGCAGGTCGATGACTGCGTACGCGGGAACTACCAGATTACGTAATCGTCAGCGGACTGGTGGAGTGCACGCGTGCCTACGTGGGCGTGTGTGCCCGACCTCAATAGTTTCTTGGCGCCCTCTAGTGGCCACGCTGGTCGATCGTAGCTTCCCCACAGAGACAACGACTCAGTAAATTCAGAAAAAAAAATAATAATACAGGAAATAGTGCCACCATTTTATACCAAGCAAAAGTATTATTGTTAGCGCTTGGAGTTGTCTAAACTGCGCCCTTCTGGCTTCAAATGCCTTTGTCGATTCGATGAACGAAAGAATGGTGAATTTAAGGGCTCGTTTTAGGGGCGAAGCACCTTAGGGCCTCGGCTTGTCGGCGTGTCATGTCGTCGTCACGGGCCATAATAAACGGGTATGCGCCAGAAAAATTGCGTAAATCACACTACTCGGCACTGGTCCATACTATGCATATTATGAGTTAAAGGTTCGTCGTTACTGCCTAAAACATTCTGTTTGGCTTAGCAGTGGTGTCAGAATCCCCGACGAAATTTACCAAGGTGCTCAAGTTTCTTATTTAAAACCGGAGACACAAACGTGGATCTTTAGGGTGAAGTCATTAATTTGAAACGCCACTTATTGAAACATATCGGCAATGTGATGGTGCTTTACGCGCCACCGGTCCACTAAAAATGAAGAAGGCAACAGTTAACCCAACAAATAGCCGACGACGTTAGTGGAGCTGAAACACCCTTCCCTACATGCCCGGTTTCAGGCTTGGCACCGCTAGGGCCTCATCAAAGAAATATATCTCTCAAAACAATGTGGCGAATTACTTCTGCTGCTGTCTCTCATTGCCCATTAGCAGCGGTCTTGCTATGCGAAAGACCGGCGCACACTGCATGCTTCACCCCTCCCTAAGTTTTACCTTAATGGAGCTGAAACACCCTTCCCTATGTGCATCGCCCCTCCCCCGATCTTTTTTTTTTGTTTAGACACATCATTCATGATAACCAATAGACAATAAAGCCAAGGAAAGTATAGGAGATATCATTTGTAGTAATTGTAATACAAATCTAAAGAAGTTAACGTGAAGGAAAAGACAACTTGCTGCCGGCAGGGGCAGAAACTGCAAGCTTGGAATAACGCGTCCAATGCTATACCAATTGGGCTACGGAGGCGGTCATCCTCCCGTCCACTTTATCGGTTATATCTGTGCATTCAAACCTTGGAGTGTTAGTCATTCATGGCGAGGGTCTCGTTTTGGTAGACTTGTTGCCTTCAGGTAGTGTGCTGGGGATTATTGGTCAGCTACCCGCTCGTCAACAGATCACGTGCTACGTGACGCCAGCAGGCAAAAAAAAAAAAAGAAAGTGTTCTACACTCGCCGTCGTGTTTGCGAACGGCGCTGACCGACACTCCTCGGTATAAATGCACAGATATACCCAATAAAGTGGACGGGAGGACAATCGCCGCCGTAGTTCAATTGGTAGAGCATCGGACGCGTTATTCGAAGGTTGCAGGTTCGGTCCCTGCAAATTGTCTTTTCGTCCATTTTAACTGCTTCACATTTATATCACAATTACTACAAATAACATCCGCTGTGCTTTCCCTTGCTTGATTGTCTGTTGGTTATCATTAATGTTGTGTCGATTGGAAGGTTCATTGTTTACAGCAAAATATTGATTTATAAACCCAGCAATTTTCTACGCCTGTGCACGTGCGCGGTAGCTTTTGACGTTAAAGCGTTCAGAAAAGTGCGGTTTATTGGTTATTATACATATAAAGCAAAATAAACGAGGCTTCAAGAACGTCTGAGCCTAAAAGTGCGAAATGGGGCAAAGCGATATGCTATTATTTAGTGTCCCAGCACTCAAGTTTTCAAAAAAAGAAAAGAAAAGAAAGCATTGTGCTGCCCCGGCTGCGGGAGCAGCCGGGTACCTTCTCCGTCGGCGCAGCCGCGGCTGGGAGGCGGCCCTCAAAAGCTCGGAGCTGAATGGCCAGCTCTGGGCCGTCCGGCAGACCGAGGATACCGCCCGAATCCAGGGACGCCGAGCCGCCACCTGAGGCAACCAAGACCAAACTGCCAGCCCATCCTGCTCAATAAATTCTACTTCTTCTTCTTATATTGTCCATCATTCCAGTGGTAGCTGAACGATCGCAGCGTCAGTGCTTCCTGCAAAAAACTGTAGAAAACATAAGAAAGTTTTTTGAGGCACTGTCGCTGAAACATGACATGACTATGACGTACGCCTTAGTGGAGGACTCCTGACTACATCATCAACCTTGAGTTACTTATTGGTCACTTAGATGCATGACAAAACGGTTTTGCGGAATCCCGTAAGGTGCAGAAAGATTCAATAGAGGGAAAAGAAATTTGGGTAGGGGCGAAGCATGCAGTGTGCGCAGGTGTTTCGCACAGCACAATCACTGCTAATGGGCAATGAGAGACAGAAGAGAGATTAGACACAGAGACCCGCAGTCCGCTTTTAGTTAACGTGCACGCTGCGAATCTTTATTGTTCAACTACGCACAAGAGAAATCTCCCACCGGCACTACATTGCAGGTCAAGTGCCAGTGCCTATATATATATATATATATATATATATATATATATATATATATATATATATATATATATATATATATATATATATATATATATATATATATATATATACGGGGTGGCTGGTGAATGGTTGTGCAGCGCGAGCAGTCGGTTTTTTCAGTCAAGAAGCTCGCTAGCACAGACGCTGCCGGCGTCGGCGTTGTCTCTCGCGGGCGAGGACGCGTTCTCGTTCCTTGCGAGCTGGTAGTTCAACGTTCATCGCAGAAAGATCGTTTCCGTAGTCAACCGAGTCAACGCGCGCTGTTCGCTCTCTCTCGCTGCACGGCGAGCGCTGAGGCGGTGGCGCGCCCTCTCTTGCGCTCAAGCAAGTGGACTGTCCCGACAGCAGACGACGATGCACGCCCACATGCCGAGGCCCTAAGGTGCTTCGCCCCTAAAAGATGGGATCCATCCAGATGCAGCACGAACCTATAAGATACCCGTAACGGGGATCCTAAGAAAGAAAACTTCGAAGAAAAAATTCGGCAGATCCCAAGGGAATCGATGTTATGCGAAGCATGCGCAGGAAGGTGACTGTGTCGCAATTTTACACATTGAGTGAAACGTTACGGAATGACGCTAGAGAAATGTGCAAATGGTATACGCCCACACATATTTTGAAGAGTCGCACATGTATTATATAACCAGTTGTTTACAGTTGCTTAACGATGCCAACAGCAACATAGGTGTTACCAACACCAAACGCAGTAAGCTAATATGTAGTGCTTATATTCTTCAATACTGGATAGCGGGATTTCGAATAGGACAATGAAGGAACACAGATGCGCAGGACATGTGCTACTCGCAACTAAGCATTATTCAGAAAAGTTTCTCTATAGATATATGCTAAGCCGAGTGGCAGGGGCGTAGCCAGAAATTTTTTCGCTGGGGGGGGGGGGGGGGTTCAGCCATACATTATGTATGTTCGTGCGTGCGTTTGTATGTGCGCGTGTATATATACGCAAGCAAAACTGAAAAATTTCGGGGGAGGGGGGTTCGACCCCCCCCCCCCCCTGGCTACGCCCCTGCCGAGTGGTACGCGCAGACGCACTGCACGTACGTTACAGTCACAGTTGTTAGAGTTGCGTTACAGCTGTTATGCTTATACTTATCCATTAGGACGGAGAACGCACGCACGTTTCACGAAGCCTTGTGCATGTGTGGAAGGGGTTCTTGGCAGTTCTTGAATAAAGTCATCATCACCGTGATCAGTGAGCACCAGCAGCTGGACAGGACTTGTTATCGGGTCCGTTCGTGATTGCGGCTACGAACGGTCTAAGTGCAGTGAAATCCGAGGAATAGTAGAGCTGGTGGAAACCGCGGATGGCTTTTACGAAGAAATGATCTATGATGCCTTCTGTCCTGGACGAGGCACCGAGGTCTTGTCATGCCCTGTCCACATACAAGCCGCCTAAGAAACGGGCGTTGTTGGGTTTTGATAAATCGATGCTGAAGTCACCGATAATCGTGAGGGACATGGTCCTCTCGGCAGAGTTATTGTAGGAAGCATGGAACCCAGTTTTTGCGTAATCCACGTTGTCGACGTTGCGGACCACGTGGACGAGTGGATGGTAGCCCAGCGTCTTCCACGGGTGCTCTGTCTTCAGCTCCCTAACTTTCCTTGCGTGGGCCGCTGTGGTGTAGTGGTTACGGTGCTCGGCTGCTGACGCGAAGATCGCGGGTTCGATCCCGGCCGCGGCGGTCGAATTTCGATGGAGGCTAGATGCCCGTGTCCTGTGCGATCTCGGTACACGTTAAAGAATACCAGATAGTCAAAATTTCCGGAGCCCGTTGCTACGGCGTCTCTCATAACCATATCGCGGTTTTGGGACATAAAACCCGAACTATTGTTATCACTTTCCTTGCGTGTCAATGTGTGTGTTCGCGGTTACTGTGTTAGTTGAGATTCTATCACCTGTGGCACATACCCGCATAACATGAACTCTGGTTACGTACGCGAGAGGTATTTTGCGTTATTCATGTCATCACCAGTGAATCGTGTTCGTCATACACTCATCCCATGTTATGCAAATTTTGGTGTATTACAACCTATGGAGACGACCAGGAGAGCGCCCAGACCTAGGCGGCTGATAGATACGTAGATAGAAATGCCCAAAGTGCCTGAGGTTCGCTAAGAAATGCTTCGCATTTAAAATAATCCTGGTGAGACGTTCATGTGCATTTCTGTAGTCGGTTCGTGCTACAAGTGGACGAAGGAGGATTTTTCCCTTTTCATAGACACATGCATCTACGTGGCATGTGCACGAATATTTTTAGGCGAATGTCTTAGATGCCTCATAAAACGCGAGAAGTGGCCGTGGGCGTCGGCGGCGTCCACACGAGTGACGCAAAAAAAGAGTAATTCGGGAATGACGTCACCTTACGACGTCATGATGGCGTCACATGTGGCCAAAATTTGTGACTTCATCACGGCGTCACATAACGTGACGTCACACTATGACTTCATCACGCGACATCGTCGCTTGGTCAAAGGTTTGCGGATCCTGGAGGCTATGCAAAACCATAGGTCGGCAAAAAGTGTGGAGCTCACTCAGACTCACTCACGAAATAAATTTTGCCCTTAGAGATCACTCGGACTCAACTGGACTCACTCGGACTCAGACTCATGGAATTTTTTCTCAGGCGGACTCACTCGGCCTCAAACTCACCAAAATATCACTCAATCGAACTCACTCAGACTCAGACTCACAGCCCTATCTGAGTCTGAGTGAGTCTGAATGAGTCGACTCATGAGTCCTTTAGCGTGTAATTGGCTTTTTCGACCATGGGGTCAATGTTCTTTAACACCAATATCTCGCATAATCGGTGCTCTACTTGGCGACTTTTGAACTCGTAACTTGAAATATGAGTTATCAGGGGTTGCAATCCCGTAAGAACATTTTTGTTGAAAGTGGTGACTCACATGAGATATTTTTATCAAGAACCTCCTACGAAAGAGTCTGGGGGTGGGGGGGTCACGGCAACACCCCCCCCTCCTCCTCCGTAATTCACGCCGCTGATCACTAAATATTGAGCTGGCGTATGAAGACTAGGGCTTTGAAATATGTGTGAGGCGACGGGAGCATAAATGTGAAGCGACATAAGGCTGATAACAATGCTGAAGTTGTATAGATAGAAGCAAAACCACGTCGGGTGCAGAAAGATTTCGGGGAGGATCGATGCAATCGACTGGCAAGAAAAAGAAGAAAAAGATGGCCTTCGCCTTCGAGTCGCCTTCGAGTTTTCTTAAGCGAATCCCTAAGAAACCGTGCGAGATTTTTGCATTTCGCCCCCATCGAAATCTTGTACGCCTTCTACAAGTGAACTAACATTGCTGTCGCACGCGATTGGTCGAGGTTCGAGCGGACTTCCACCGTTCGTGAAGTTTGTGCGAGCCTGAACCGATCGCGTGTGACAGATTCAGACAGATATGTTCGTTCATTTATAAAACGTATTCATAGAAAGCGCGTCGGGTGAGGCCGGTGACGTCCATTATCCTGCTCTTTTCCGGTGACTCCCGGCCAAGTCCCAGCTGTGGCACCAGGGCCAGCACGTGAGGGCTCCGATCAGGGCCAGCCGCGATTACTCGTAGTGCACACGGAACGCAGGCGGCGATACGCACGACAGGAATGCGGTCCTCGGATACGCGGGCTGTCACGAGACGCCACCACGAAGTGCAGCGATCGCGTCCGCGAAACAAAGCGGCCCGATAGGCGCTATCGCGCGCGCGCGCGCTTGTTCTTAGAAGCTTTGGCATGTGGGTCAGCTCTTACGACACGCGTCAGCATCACGATCGAAGAAACGAAAAGCGCACAGATAATAGAAGCTTACGCACGCGACATCAGCGCGGCTGTACAGCTAATCAAACCTCAGCAAATCAATAAAGTTGGACGATGTGAATTTTAAATGTGCAAGTAATAACAATTGACAGTTGTTATAGAGCGAACTCGGGACAAGGACAAAAGGTACACGTATAAGACATGAAAGTATACAGTAATAAGATATGAAAGTAGCAATGTGTACCAATAGAGAATGCTTACGAAATAGATATGTAGAGGGAAAAGGAAGAAATCTGAAATGTTAAGAAAAGCGCCTATAGCCGGATACAACTCCAGAAGTCTGCGGCATTTCCTCCTCAAAGGTGGATGCACACAAGCCACCCCCAATGGGCGTGCACTCCAGACTTACGTCATGAGCCGTACGGCCCGTAGCCTCTCCTACGGAGAGCATTGCCGAGCGCATGAGGGGGACTATTTCTTTAGTCGTGGAAGCGATCGGCTGCCGTGCTTCGGTCCTCTGGGCGGGGCCTCTCCAGACTTCTTAAGTTCTGTCCGACTATAGTTAGCTACCCTACGCTGAGAAAAAAAGTATGTAAGAATAAGAGAGAGAGAAAGAGAGAGGAGAGTAGTACCTCATTTCTTCCACAGCGGTGTACGGGTCGGTGGGAAGGAAGCAGTGTTTTCCTGTACCCTCCCCCCCCCCCCTTGCGACACTGCTTTGAGCTTGGACTAAAGTGGTGTGGCAGTGTAAGGTAAAATTTTCAGGCCGTTCCTGATTGACGAAGCGCTTCCTTGGCATATGCGTTTATGTAGCATTGGTCCTGATGACTGAAGGCTGATCCGCTTGGGATGAGGTGGGATGGAAAGGAGGGAAGGATCGTACTTCAGATGGGCACGTACATAGAATGCTGGTGATCTCTGGATGCCTGCCCCAGTGGATGTATAACGGTAGGTCTTCTATGGTAAGGTTGCACAGGAGGTGAAGCCGTGCATGGGCGGGCAGTGTTTGTTCTTGTCGTATGAATTTTCCTTGGCTTGTGCTTTTTAGGACTAGACGTGGGAAAACCCGTCTACACACTCTGCATAGTGCTGTAGAGTACGGTCATCCGTGCACTACATATAGGTGCTTAGGTCTTGAAATCCTGGGACTATGGAAGCAAGTCTCGCGTGAACTGGTTTATTCCTACATGTCCCAGCATCCCAGTATGACCTGTAATACCACAACTTGTCTTCGCCTATCTATGGCGGGGCATACGTCTGCAAGTATTTCGTGCAGAAATTGAGCTGGGGAGATCATCGCACAATAGTTTTCGATATCCCTCCAGTCGGGGAAGGTAACACGAGGATGCAGAGAGAGCGGACCGTGAGGGTAATAGAAATGATCCACAGAGGAAGACGGTGAATGTGTGCTCCTGTGCCGCAGCACCACGCAGTCAAAGGCACTCGCACGAAGCAGTCATTCTCATAGAAGCACAAAATTGCTTCGTCTGCCTTTTGGGCCGACGATCGGTGGCTAATGTGTTCCAGTAATTACCATACGCTCAGTTTATCTTGGAGCCTCAATGCGCAGCACATTGATTCTCTTCATATTCGGAACTGAGGCATTGGCAAAAAAGGTGACCTGTGTTGCTCCCGCCGCCGCCGAAATCACATTCCGGACTGTCTACCACTACATTTAATGCGGTACAAGCCATCGCTAAATCTACTCCCAACTACAACCAGAAGCTTAAAAATACATCATCACTGCTGCGCATCTGTCCCTTTTCTCTCGTTTCGCGCTGTGCTATTATTTAAAAAAAAAATCTCTCACAAGTAGGACGTCTCACGATCGAAAACAAGGTCATGCAATTGTGCACCATGGAATCTGTAGTGTAATCCTGCACAACGGAGTCCGTTATACTGCAAAATAATCCTGCTGCCACGATTATTTTGACCACCGGAAGTTAATTACTACGCACAAAAATCTGACCGCATGAGTGCTTTTGGTTTGATTGATTTATGTTTACAGATTGTAAGGCTTTTACAGTGCCTAAAGGTGCGTAGATGTTGACGGTGCACATGAAGTGCACAGTGTAGGTCACAAGTATGGTTCATCTTTATTAACGTTCACAGCATAGTGTAGGAGACTTTTCTTGTAAGAGGTGCCGCACTTTAATTAGATTCAAATGCCCTATTTGTACTAATCAACGTAGAAAAGTATAACTAATCGTTAAAACGGTGCAGTTTCGCTGTACATATACACCAATACACGTAACATGTATAAAAAAAGAGATAAAGAACAGGAAAAAATTGCTCTTCATAAAAAGCATAAAATGTTCATTATGCCAAGGTTCAGCTGGAAATGACTGAAGTCATTTGCGTGATAGAATTGATATTCATGAAATAACCATAATATTTTTTTTTACAGGTCAAATGCCGCATTCATACAGCCGGGCTCTCGTCGACATGCTCTAGCAGCCATTGAAGATGGAATCGACGAGGGCAACGAGGTGAATTTTTCCCCGAGAAATGGCTCACGGAATCTGGTTTTACTTGCCCAAACGAAAAAAAAAATATTACGTGATACGTGACATGTCGTATCGGGGGAGTCCGTAAAAATGTTAACCACCTGGGGTTCTTTAACGTGCACCTATATCCTAAGCACACGGGTGCTCTTGCATTTCGCCCTCGTCGAAGTGAGGCCGCCGTTGCAGGGATGCGAACCCAAGACCTCGAGCTTAGCGGCACGACACCTTACAAGCTTAGCTACCACGGAGGTTCGAAATGCAGAAACGCCTGTGTTTTTAGACGCATGATTAAGAACGCCAGGTGGTCAAAATTAATCGGCAGTACCCCAATACGGCATGCACCGTAATGATCTGCAGTTAAAAACAGCGCGAAATATATTTAGACACGGACAATATTGCACACTAGGACTAGCGCTAGTCCTGTGAGCATTCTTGTCCGGGTGTCTATACTTCGCGCTGTTTCTGTGTCTACTTCGTGCGGATACGTACCAACTGGCTCGCATTCACTCGCTTTTAAGTTACCCATAATGATATCGTGATTTTGACTCACAAAATGCCTCAATCTATTTTAACATATTTTCGATGGAGGCGAAGATGCTTGAGGCCCGTGAACTTAGATTTAGGTGCACGCTAAAGAACCGCGGGTGATCAAAATTTCTGGAGCCCTCCACTACGGCGTATCTCATAATGATATCGTGGTTTTGGGACATTAAACCGCGACAGTTATTATATAATTTGTTTTAATGTAACTATTAGAAAAAAGAAGTACTGCTTCTCCTGGACGCGGTTTTGTCAAGAAAGTAAAATGTGAGCGCGATACTGGCGATACGATAGCACGGTGGCAGAATCCAATGACACTGCTGGGAAATCGGCTCCCTAACTCCTAGGACATCGTCGCAGATACTGTATCGTCCGATGGTTGTCGGGAGAGTTCCAATATGTGTGAACTTCAAGAGTGTGCATCAGATAACGACGACTCAGTCCCGCGTGCAGCTTTACCCCACCTACGGCGTGAGAACGCTCTTATATGTCGAACGCCTCGTACTGATCAAGAACAAATCAGTGATATCCGAGACAAGGCGCGATAACACCACGAAGCGCTTGACAAAAGCGAAAATGAAAGTTTCCGAACAGCGCTTAATTGCGACAGAATGTGCCCGGGGCAAAGGGGGGGAGGGGGGGGTGTGCCGTGGCGGAGTGGCGGAGACTCCGCTGTTTCATAGCATCGATATGTTCGCTGATAACACCGCTGCCAACGTTTTACACGGTAAACGAATGTCTCCTTCGAGACATACCTAGTTGAAAAAAAAAAAGCAAAAAACGAATCTGTTGAAATGGACTTAGTAAAGAATAACCGAAGCAGCGTTCAGAACAGACGCTATAATAATATCTGGGGTTTAACGTCCCGAAACCACGATATGATTATGAGAGACGCCGTAGTGGAGGGCTCCGGAAATTTCGACCACTTGGGGTTCTTTAACGTGCACCTAAATCTAAGCACGCGGGTCTCAAACATTTTCGCCTCTATTGAAAATGCAGCTGCCGCGGTCGGGATTCGATCCCGCGGCCTTCGGGTCAGCAGTCGAGCGCCACAGCCACTAGACCACCGTGGCGGGACCACAACAGACGCTGCAGGAAAACCCCGATTACTCGCGCTATTGTTACGCCACTGGAGCTGACTAATCCATGTCTCGAACTATCATTACGGTTCCTCGCCGACCCTTCGCTGCATGGATTAGCTTCAGCTACCACGTGGCCTTTGCTGTTGCGACAAAACATTAAAGACCTATTCGTTTCTATTTCCATGTAATTGGGATGAGTGACGCACCAGCCTGTGACAGCTGCGAGTGTGTATCTTCCCACTATGACGACCAGCACCACGCTATATCACCTGGATTCATCGAAGGCTGCCTTCCAATGCGCCATTTTTCAGAAGTGAGAAGGTTTCGTCGGTTGGCTTTACAGACACCACCGATGTGTTCTGCCTAATTACTGAAAACGAAGCATTTATTTACTCGATACGGACTTTTGTTCCTTTCAATGCTGATCTTCAAGGAGGGCAGCGGAGACTGTTTATTTATTTGAAATGTTCTTGTATTGCATATTCTAGGCCTTATCATACTGTGCGTCTACGCTCTGCATTTTGGAGCAGCTACTTTAGAGTGCGTGCAGAAATTATCCGACGAAAGAGTTACAGTGACAATATATGGAAGCGGCTGGAGAGAGAGAGAGAGTTCATTAGAAGAAGGCAGAGAGGTCAGCTTGAGCTAAGAAATGGATGGCCGTATTGAAGACCAGCTAGGCAGCAATCGAACGCCATTCGCAACAAGCGAACGCACAACACGGACAAGTTGTAACACTTGCAATAACGCCTGGTTTCATACCAATATCCTGCGGTAAATAGAGGTCATAGTTCCAAAACGATAACAAGAAGTAGCGACGAAGATCTTTATTGGAAAATATTTTTAAGAACTATATATCGCAATATGTACGCTGAATCAAACATGGCTACCGTGAAAGCTGTTGTCGCCGAGTTCGTTAAGAGCAGTGAAGGTAGTGCCAAATATATTTACTAGGACATGACAACAAGTGCATATTAGCAGTCTTAAAAAAGTGCCGTCAGCCAAGTTTTTAGCAACATTACGCAAGCAGGGCAAAAGTGAGACGTATGAACTCCTGAACGAGATAGAGCAGCACGTCATGCACCGAAGAACGCTTAATGAGTTCGGACGTAATCATATTACCTGCAACTCAGGTTTAGAGATAGTTACGAGAAGATGCGCTGACGTTTTTCCTCTACCGGCCTCCGATTGCTCTGGCAAGCGGATTATGCTCGGTCGCGTTACGTCTCGCTCCTTTGTAGAGAAAGCTCGGAATTGTCGCAGAGTCAGGGTGCATCCGAACACACCATTACACTTAAAAGATGTGATGAACAAAGCTAACTTCAAGTTCCATTCGACAAACTGTTCGAAAAGAAAAATCTGACTGACTCTCTGCTTGATCGTACAGGGACCTCCTGCGTACCAAAACCTTGCATATCCAAATTTCTGATGTCAACTTACTCCTGCCCTTTCTCTTGTCCCAGGGCACTCAACCGACCGCACGTCAGCCTCGTTACTCGTCTCATTTCTTAACTTCGCTCTTCTCTCGAAACAGCTGGTGTCGCACCCGCGGGTGCCGAAAGGTGCAGCGAACGGGTGTAGCGCCAAGTGTATCCTTAAAACGAAACAAAGCAGCAAATGCATACCGAGTTATTCAGGGCTTTCCCGGAGCTTTTCTACAAAAAATTTCGTGTCTTGGCCTTGGAGGTCGTGCGCTGACGTGCAGGAAGAATTTCCCGGAGATGTGCCGCCGAGCGCGTCTGACGCATTTGGCGCGACTTCAAGATCGCCGATGCCGCAAGTAGCGTTGTGAAAAAGAACGGAAGGACTGCCTCACCTCCCTTCCGACGCACATGTTGAAGCTTAGCTGAAAGCTTTGCTGCCTCTTTTTTGCTTGTAAACTTTATGAGTGTGCGGAAACGGAAGGGGGTTACGCATGACTCTCAGCTATTGTCCCCACGTTACATATCCGGTACGCGCGTAAAATGTTGCTTTTTTTTAAGTAAGGTGACTTCGTGCGGACGAGGTTATATTGTGGCCCGTGCTCATTCAACGAGGCTCACGTTAAAGGCTATTATTCCATTATGCCATGCAGTGTTATCGTACGTCATATTTGGAGCTATGTATTATGATTTAATCATGTAATATAACCGCATCGTTAAAGGGCGATATTGCCCCCCGACTGGGGACGTTTAGATAATGCCTTCCATGATAGCTTATCTATTTCATGCTAATGAATCAGCAGTCGTCATGGTGAAGGTGATAAGGATAGAGGTACATAAAACGTAACCTGCTTGCATGCGATGAGTGGCAATCGACATCTTTTCTAATAAGTTATCGTTGATGCCAAAAACATCTTTGTACATAGAAGATTGTGGTGCTCTGGTCGGGAAAATTTAACGGGTAATCAACTTCATAATTTTGTTGCGGGGCGAACTAGTGGTGATGGTTTTGATGAAGTTCATCATCGTCGAAAGTGGATTGCAGACGTGCCGACTTGTCGATTGCGTGCAGTGCATACTTGTTGACGATGGAAATTTCTTGCGGAGGAACTTGGGGAGAGAGACTAAAAATTGATGCGCGGAAGGCACGCCTGATCGTCGCTGTCGGTCGCCAGCCTTGAGCATAAAGGCGGAACTTCGGGACAGCCGTATGCCACGAAGCAGAAACGCTGTGTAGTCCCCTTCCTGAACGGGTGGTGATACCGAAAAGTTGACACGCTCGAAACTTTGTGCTGGCAAGGCATACATAATGGATTAAGGCCAAGTGGAGAAGCGTGATTGATGGGAGCCACCAGCAAGACGAGGAAGCTCCTGCTGAAGAACGCTTGCAGCAAAGTCAGTGAGGACTGGAAGCGTCTCCTACAGGAAACGCAGACTCTGCATTGCAGAGTTAATGACTGCTCTAACCAGCTCCAGTGTAAATCACCTCTTAGAATTACCTACTATCTTCTATCATATACAGGGTGATAAAAATCAAGTTTGATTGTTTTCTTAAAATTATGCATTGGGAGGGACGTGAAGGGCACCTTTGAAAATAAGTTGTGTGACCAGGGGAACGCAAGATGAGTTGACAATTATCGCTGTCGACTGCCTAATGAACTAAGATTGAATAATTAACTTTTCAACGACTGCAGTAAGCAGGTACGCTTGTATTCAAAAGTCAGAGGCAGACATCTGGATTCACAGATCCCCTTGGCAGAATTCCTCTAGCAGGTTCATTCAACGAGTTATCTATCTGCAAATTTTACTTGTTCACACGATTACGCATGCAAGACAGTCAGGATCGGCGCAAAGCTCCTCTCTGTTATGGCGCGGCAGCCCGACCGAGGCCCCTTGATTTTGACACAGATGCTCGGTCCATGGCCTTGCCCATCAAAAAAGAGCAAAGCACTAAAGTTTTCCTTTACTTTCTTTAGTCCACTGGCTTTGTCTGTAAACTTTAATCGTTAGGCCAAGAAAGCGCGTGGGCGTGGTCGCGCATGAGTGCTCCTTATTTTAACACGAAAGTGTTTTATGCCGGGGTCCACCACTGACATATTTCCGTCACGGATATGACGTTGTAAAACATAAGGACTAACAGTGGGCAAAGAAAAAAAAGTTCCGTCACCGGGAATCGAACTTACGACCCCTCGCTCTGCGGCTCGCAGCGCGAAACGATTCGGCCACGGACGGCACGTTCCTCGCAGTGCTAACGGCGAGCTCTTTATATACACCATTTGCCGGTGCCTGTACTCAGAGATCTGTGTTACAGCGCGTTTTGTTATTACTGGCGAGATGGCGCGAAGGGCTCGAAGAGCGTATAAGAAGAGCGCGCTTGAAAGGTCGTCGCCGTTGCGACGAGCGCCCGCGTCTACAGGGCGTGGTCGCTTGTGCGTGCGCTTATCTATGGCTTATCTCGTGATCGCGGTGGTTTGTACGTCTCGCGTTGAGAGCACGAAGGTCACTTAGCTCACTGCAGCGGCCGCTTTTGCGAAAGGAGCGCGGTTCTCACGCAGTATAAAGTTACAAATGTGTCAGTTCGCTCTCATCCTGTGTATGTTGGTTCCGTGCGTCGTTTCTGCTTGAGCAGCGCGTTGCAAGTTTCGAGCTGCTTGCCGTTCTTCCCATGACATTACAATTCGTTGCTGCAGCATTCATTCCTTCGCCCTTGGGGCGAAAGAATGCGCAACAAACGCTCAACTACGTCTGTGAAGACACGTTTCACTTTCGTGTTATACCGATTCCTATGACAGAGGGATCAGCCACGTTTTTTTTTAAATATTTTACATGAAGTGTCCCTACTCCCATGCCTTCATCGCCCAGACCACCTATTAGAAGACGTGCATTTTTATTCGTTATTTCTTTTTCATTTTATTTCTTTACACCTTTTTGTGCCCTCATTCTCCTAGGGCCATTTCCCCCCTCCTTCTCTCTCCTTCAGAATAGCATTCAATCCTATATACGCTGGCTATACACCGACCGACCGACCGACCGACCGACCGACCGACCGATTGACCGACCATGTAATAGAGCTTTTCGGTATTAAATCAGACCGCGAGATATGGGAGCTTGCATTTTCCGACGCAACTTTTCCGATGCAAAAAGCTGTTTCGCGAAATAGGGAAGGACGATTGCAAGATACCATTTTTTCGAAGACAATGCGCAACTCATTTTGTGCGTGTAACGACTCAGTTGGCAACGACGAGGCAGTATTTATTGCTCCGTCCTCCTTTTAATGGGCTTAGGTTTAAATTCAATTACCAAACATGGATATTCATACTTTTCATGTCTCCTCACCATACCTACCGAAAACAAGTCTCATTGTCGAAACGTTGGCTCCAGCGTCCCTGTTCAATGGCAATTTCTACCGCGTGGGTTCAAATTGCCGAAGCCCCACGCTACCGCTTCCACATAATCGTAGCATGGTTTTGGCGCGTAAAACCCCATAAATTATGATTCCCCCAAACGACATTGTTTTCATTTTTTCACGAGTATACTTTGAGATAACAGACGCGAACTAAGTTTGTGAAAAATGGCTCCATGAATGTCTCTAGACATGTTTGTATTCCAGAGACATTCATGGAGCCATTTTTCACCAACTGAGTTCGCTTCTGTTATCCCAAAGTACTCGTCGAAAAATGAAAACAAAGTCGTTTGGGGGAATCATAATTTCTGGGATTTTACGCGCCAAAACCATGCTACGATTATGAGTGAGCCGTAGCGAAGGGCTCCGTCACTTTCGACCACGTGGGTTGAAATTGCCGGAAGTTGCTTTAACTTGCACCTAAATTTAAGAACACGCGCTTCCAGCATTTGCTCCTCCATCGAAAATACGACCACCGCGGCCAGGATCGAACCTGCGACCTTCGGGTCAGCAGCCGAGCACCTTAACTAATGTACAACCGTGGCGGCTGTATGGGGGGAGGCTTCTGTTGATCAAACAATGAAAAAAAAAAGAAAAAAACATGTGCAAGTAATGGCGATAAACGTGTATTCGAACGGTAGTAGTTGTAAGGATGAGAAAAAATGCCCGAAAGAATGTGTTTTGAGGCCAGTCGTAGTGATTTGCGATGCGCGGCTAACCAGAATGAGCGTGAGGATCATCAAGGTAGACTGCAGCTGACCTTTACCAAAAAGTACAAAAGTTAGAACAAAACGAACGCAAGGGCCAGTGAAAGAAAGGGAAGAAACAACTTCACTGACGCCATGAAATCGGTCAGGTGAGGAAGAGCAAGTGAAATCGAGTTCCGAGAGTCACTTCTGAGAGAAAAAGTAAGTCCTTGTGATTGCAACTGCAGCAATGTTCTAGGTATTTTGCGGGAATAAAAAGTTTAAATCAAGTTTGCTTCAAGGCCACGTTTTTTGCAGAAATAATAAGCACTTTCGCAGCATGCGCTCCTTCAAAAATGTTTTTTACAGCGAAAGCTGTTATGAGATCATTTCACCGGCCGTTTTTGGCGCCATAGTTGTCCGCCGCCGCCGCCGCCGCCGGTGTCCGTAACCAGTATCGCTCGAAATAAGAAAAAAAACTAAATAAGAAAAAAATTCCGGGATGGAACGAGGTTCGAACCTGGGCCCTCTGCGTGGGAGCCCAGTATTCAACCTCTGAGCCATGCCGGTGCTTGGAACTGCTTTGCAAAAAGGTCCTATACAGGCTTCATGTCGGGAAGGAACCACATTAGCATATGCAATATAGCGTGGTAGAAGAGTAAAATAAGCACCAAGCGTCGCACAACGCGAATTCTGTAACCAGGCGTCACACAATGCGAATTGCGCAACGAGTAGGTTGTTGAATGCTTCCAACCCATTACAAAGGGCTTCGCCATAATTCTTCGTCGTCATCAAGCACAGCATCAACAAAGTGCGCATAATGCCTTACATGTGTTTAGTAGGTACCACGGCTCTCCGTAGAATGACTAAAAATGGCACAGTGCCTGCTGCCCTACTTCTCAAAAACTACAATGATTTATAGCGTAGTGGGTTCCTCGCAAGTGCACTTGTATTGGTTGCCAAGGAAGCCCATAAGCGCATGATCCATTTCCTCGGGGTCTCAGTAAAATTACAATGATTTAGAGCGTAGTGGGTTCCTCGCAACTGCACTTGTATTGGTTGCCAAGGAAGCCCATAGCTAGCGCACGATCCATTTCCTCGGGGTCTCAGTAAAATTACAATGATTTATAGCGTAGTGGGTTCCTCGCAAGTGCACTTGTATTGGTTGCCAAGGAAGCCCATAGGCGCATGATCCACTTCCTCGGGGTCTCAGTAACATTACAATGATTTATAGCGTAGTGGGTTCCTCGCAAGTGCATTTGTATTGGTTGCCAAGGAAGCCCATAGGCGCATGATCCACTTCCTCGGGGTCTCAGTAACATTACAATGATTTATAGCGTAGTGGGTTCCTCGCAAGTGCACTTGTATTGGTTTCCAAGGAAGCCCATAGGCGCATGATCCACTTCCTCGGGGTCTCAGTAACATTACAATGATTTATAGCGTAGTGGGTTCCTCGCAAGTGCATTTGTATTGGTTGCCAAGGAAGCCCATAAGCGCCCCCGCAGGGGCGCCTGGGAACAGGCGTTTGGTGTGTAGCGACACCACGGACCCGAGCTAACGGGGGGCTTCGACCCCTCCCACGCCTAGCCGTGCGTGGCATTGCCGTGTCCGGGGAAAAGGGGATCCTGGGGGTTGAGCCGACGCCGGGTGATTGGACCTTTAAGGCCCCCCGGCAGAGGCAACACACCTCTTTGGCCCCGGCTTCACGTAGACGGCACCCCTGGGCTGACCCACCCAGGGGAAACCGGCAGTCGCCTTTTCCTGTCTCTCTCGCCTCATCTTCGTCTTTCTCTCTCACTTTTGAACTTTCCTGTCTACTTCTCCCTTCTCGTTACTTCCGATTTTCCTGGCGGCAAGGGTTAACCGTGTGTGGCTCCCAACCTTGGGTAGACCATATTAGGTTATAGTGACGGCGTACTGCTGGCGTTGCGCAGACTTTTCGTATGTTCTGCCACGTCCCCCTGTTGGGCTCCGTGGTGGGTGGTAGGCGCCGTCGCCGAACAAGCGACTTTTTCCATGGGACCCTCGAACCCCTCTTCCACCGATCGTGCCCCAAAAAGGGTACGCACCGATGCATCCCAATTCTTCTGGCCCAAAAACAATGACAATTTTCCGAAATACCACGTGGTTCACTGTGAACAAACATCTGAAAAAGCTAGAGCCATTTCACCTTTTCTTGTTGCTAAGTGCTTGAAAGACACCATAGGAACGGGATATAAGGCCACAAGGATGGCAAGCGGGGACCTACTCCTCGAATTAAAAGACAAGGAACAGTACATTAATTTGTCACATCTAGTCGCGTTTGGAAACATCCCCGTCTCTGTGAGCGCGCACAGGACCATGAACACTGTCAAAGGTGTAGTGTCCGATGAGGACCTCATTGGCCTCAGCGAGGAAGAACTACTAGATGGATGGAAAGATTCAAATGTCACTCATGTCCAAAGGATCAAGATAAGGCGCGACAACACCGAAATACTGACCAAGCATTTGATACTTACTTTTGCCTCCAGCACACTACCCGAAAACATTGAAACCGGCTACGTCAAGCTTGCTGTACGACCTTTCATACCAAACCCGCGGCGATGCTTTAAATGTCAAAGATTTGGTCACGCGTCTCAAAGCTGCCGAGGGCAGCTCACCTGTGCAAAATGCGGAACGACGGGTCATTCTGTTGATGACTGCGCTGGTGATGGGACTCACTGCGCAAACTGTGAAGGTGATCACCCTGCGTACTCCAGGGCCTGCCCGGCCTGGAAGAAAGAGAAAGAATACTCACGATAAAAGTAAAAGAAAACATAACGTTCCGAGAAGCACGACAGCGAGTTTCATCGTCATTTCCAGCAAGAACATCTTTTGCCGAAGTGGTGCGACGGGGGGCAGCACCACAACGGCTTTTCGCGGTTGCCCGGACCACTCGCAGTGGGCCGAGGCAAACGCCACCCGCCCCCATGGTGGGAGCAGCGAAGGCTGCCCCGCCTACTCTGAATCTGACCACACCGGCGGCCACTACAAGCTCCGGCACCGTAGAGGCCAAGGAGAGCACATCGCCCTCCGGCTCGGTGGCGTCCAAGACTTCGTCACACCAGGCGAAGTCCCCACCTGCCAAGCCAGAGATCCCGGCGACTCCAGGGTCGTCGGGTCTCACGACCACGCCTCGCCAGGCGAGGTCGGACAAACAAGCCAGCAGCTCGCATACGCGGGCGTCCAGTGCCTCAAACGAGGCAATGGACACAACTCCGGTGCCTCTGGTACCGAAAGAGCGGCGTAGCTCTTTGGAGCGCGCCAAGAAAACCAAAAAGCCGATAATGGGGCCCGACGACGGCCCTGCTACTTGAGCTCTAAATTTCGACCTAAACAACACCAACTTCCTTCTCGTACACACAGCACTACCTGACATCCAATATGGAAGCACAAATTATACAATGGAACGTGAGAGGACTGCTTAGAAATCTCGATGATATCCAAGAACTCTTACACAAACATACACCAAAGGTGCTGTGTGTACAAGAAACACACTTAAAATCCAAACACACGAACTTTCTACGCAGCTACATTATTTTCCGGAAGGACCGGCATGACGCCATCGCGCCATCCGGGGGTGTAGCCGTTATAGTTAATCAAGGAGTAGCATGCACACATTTACCACTTCGAACTTCCCTTGAGGCAGTGGCTGTTCGAGCGGTTCTTTTGAACAAACTCGTCACCATTTGCTCTCTATATATACCCCCACATTACCAACTGCAAAAACATGAATTTCAGTCTTTAATAGATGAGCTCCCTGAACCTTACCTTGTACTTGGGGACTTTAATGCGCATAGCTGTCTATGGGGTGACTCCCGCTGCGATGCGCGAGGTCGTCTAATTGAACAGTTCCTTTTCTCTTCCGGCACGTGTCTCTTGAATAAAAAAGAGCCAACATACTATAGCCTTGCGAACAATACCTACTCGTCCATAGACCTCAGCATCACATCTCCATCACTTCTGCCCCTTCTAACATGGAAAGTCATTAATAATCCCTATGGAAGTGACCATTTTCCTATAGTTCTGAGCACCCCAATAGTTAATGAATGTCCTCCGCAGGTTCCCAAATGGCAAATTGACAAAGCCGATTGGGAACAGTTTCGTAAAATGGCTCTCTTAAGTTGGACCAACATGCGTGCTTTAAGCATAGATGAAGCTGTAGACTACTTTACAGCTTTTTTGATTGATGCCGCAATGAAGTGTATCCCACAAACAGCTGGACTGCCCGGCAAACGACGTGTGCCATGGTGGAACACTGAGTGTCGAAACGCGCGCAAGAAACAAAATAAAGCATGGAGGCTGCTTCGGGACTCGCCGACAGCCGAGAATCTGGACAGTTTTAAAAACATAAAGTCACAAGGCAGGAGAACTCGCCGACAGGCAAGAAGACAAAGTTGGCACAAATTTTTATCGGGAATTAACTCATATACACAGGAGGCTAAAGTCTGGAACATGGTTAGTAGGGTAGCAGGCCGACAAGCACATTCACTTCCTCTAGTAAACACACAAGGCGACACCTTGGAAGACCAGGCAAACTTCCTCGGCGCACACTTCGAACAAGTGTCTAGTTCCGCGCATTACTCTGAAGTCTTCCAACGGTACAAAACAAGAATAGAAAAACAAAAACTAGAGCGGAAATGTACAAAACACGAGGCATACAACCAACCCTTCAGCTTAGCTGAGCTCCAGGTATCGCTTAACAGCTGCAGTAATTCCGCCCCAGGTTCTGACCGTGTGGTATACGACATGTTGAAAAACCTACCTGCCGAAACGCAAAGAACCCTACTGTCCTTGTATAATGCTATCTGGTTCTCCGGCGAAATCCCCTCGTCTTGGAAAGAGGCCATTGTCATTCCTATTCTTAAACAGGACAAGGATCCATCCTCCGTTACGAGCTACAGGCCGATCGCACTAACAAGCTGCCTGTGCAAACTTTTTGAAAAGATGATAAACCGCCGTCTTATATATTTCCTGGAAACAAACAATCTACTTGACCCGTACCAGTGCGGATTTCGCGAGGGTAGATCCACGACCGACCACCTGTTACGTATCGAGGCACAAATCCGTGACGCATTCGTCCACAGGCAGTTCTTTCTGTCTGTGTTCCTCGATATGGAAAAGGCTTACGACACAACATGGCGCTTTGGAATACTAAGAGACCTGTCCCACCTTGGTGTACGTGGTAGAATGCTAGATTTAATAGAGAGCTACTTGTCAGATCGCACGTTTCGAGTCCGGGTAGGAAATGTTCTATCAAGACCATTTCTTCAAGAAACGGGAGTGCCACAGGGTGGTGTACTTAGTTGCACACTCTTTATTATCAAAATGAATTCCTTGCGCCTCTGCATACCACGAAATATGTTTTATTGCACATATGTCGACGATGTACAGGTCGGTTTTAAGTCGTGCAACCTTTCGATCTGTGAGCGTCAGGTCCAGCTAGGGCTGAACAAGATCTCCAAATGGGCGGACGAGAATGGTTTCAGCCTTAATCCTCAAAAAAGCACCTGTGTCCTGTTCTCTCGAAAGAGAGGCCTTCATCCTGATCCAGATATTGACCTGCATGGTCAACATCTCTCCGTGAAGACGGAGCACAAATTCTTAGGCCTAATTCTCGATAGTAAGCTTACGTTCGTATCGCACATTAAATATTTAAAAAACAAATGCCTAAAAACAATGAATGTTCTAAAAGTGTTGTCACACACTACGTGGGGTAGTGACAAAAAGTGTCTGTTGAATCTGTACAAAAGCCTCATACGCACTCGCCTAGACTACGGTGCAATAATCTATCAGTCGGCGACAGCAAGCGCCTTGAAGATGCTTGACCCTGTCCACCATCTAGGCATTCGCCTTTCTACGGGCGCCTTTCGCACCAGCCCCGTGGAAAGCCTCTACGTCGAATCGGACGAGTGGTCGCTACACCTACAGAGATCTTACCTATCTTTTGTATATTTTCTGAAGGTGAACGCAAACAAGGAACACCCCTCACACTCCACAATCAATGATTTGTCCAGTTCTGCCCTTTTCGACAACCGTTCTTCGGTGAGACAGCCGTACTCACTTCGTGTGAGGGCTCTAGCTGAAGAAATGGGTGTGCGAATTCTCGAACACTCTCTAATGGCTCCCGCTCCACGTCTCCCGCCGTGGCAGTGGCAGCTTATAGATTGTGATGTTTCTTTCGTGGAAGTTACCAAGCACGCGCCACTTGCACATATCCGCACACACTTCCTCGAACTCCAGCACAAATACACGTGTCCAGAATTCTTCACAGATGCCTCAAAGTCCAATACTTCTGTGTCGTACGCAGCGGTTGGTCCATCCTTTTCCGATTCCGGTATTCTGCACCCAAACTCAAGTATCTTCACAGCGGAAGCTACGCGATACTTGCGGCTGTTAAACACATAAGACACTCAAAACTACAAAAGGCAGTTATTTACACGGATTCCCTAAGCGTGGTAAAAGCTTTAAAAACTCTGAAAAAACACAAAAACCCTGTCCTTGTCTCGCTATACTCTCTTTTATGCACGATCTACACACTCGAACAACGTGTCGTAGTGTGCTGGGTGCCAGGGCACCGCGAGATTGCAGGCAACGTGTTGGCGGATCACCTAGCAGTATCCGCCCACGAAAACAGTCCCAATACACTCATAGCTATTCCCCCACTAGACTTAAAACCCTTCCTCAAAAGAAAGCTCAGGGCCTTTTGGCAGACCACATGGGATATGCAGACAAGAAATAAGCTACACGTTATCAAACCACATCTAGGTAATTGGCCGCCGGTATCGAAGTCACGCTACACAGAAGTTACACTTTGCAGACTGAGGATTGGCCACACACATAGTACCCACTCATATCTTTTGTCCGGAGGCGATCCACCTCTGTGTGATCACTGCGGCGATCCACTAACTGTACTCCACACCTTACTGCAATGCACGGAACTGGACGCTCTCAGAAAAAGCATTTTTCACCCATATACCTACAGTACCCACTCCATCCTTTTATGTTCATTGGCAGAGAACCCCATTTTAAATATCAGTCCCTGTTTGCATTCCTAAAAGATGTACACAATTTTAACGTTATTTTTCCAGGCGCTCCGTAGCGCGGCCTCATGATTGAGGCTGCTGCTACGGTTTCCATCAAAGGAAGCACCTGCCTCTCGGCCTTTGGGATCAAAGGCCTTGAGGAGGCACTCGTGCTGTTATCCCGCCTCTCACATGTAAATACCATGCTCACTAGTCATTTATCCCACACCCATAGATCACACCACTTGTCACTGCCATAATTTTATACTGTATACACATTTTTTACGCTTCTTTATAGCGCGTGATTTTAGGCCTTTATACAGCCACAATACACCCTGTCACCGTAATCATTGGTCATCGCCAACACCACATAACAGACATGGCGCTCTTTGGCCACCCATGGCCCTTGCGCCAAAAAGCCCCACTAATCATCATCAAGCCCATAAGCGCATGATCCATTTCCTCGGGGTCTCAGTAACATTACAATGATTTATAGCGTAGTGGGTTCCTCGCAAGTGCACTTGTATTGGTTGCCAAGGAAGCCCATAGGCGCATGATCCACTTCCTCGGGGTCTCAGTAACATTACAATGATTTATAGCGTAGTGGGTTCCTCGCAAGTGCATTTGTATTGGTTGCCAAGGAAGCCCATAGGCGCATGATCCACTTCCTCGGGGTCTCAGTAACATTACAATGATTTATAGCGTAGTGGGTTCCTCGCAAGTGCACTTGTATTGGTTGCCAAGGAAGCCCATAGGCGCATGATCCACTTCCTCGGGGTCTCAGTAACATTAAAATGATTTATAGCGTAGTGGGTTCCTCGCAAGTGCATTTGTATTGGTTGCCAAGGAAGCCCATAAGCGCATGATCCATTTCCTCGGGGTCTCAGTAACATTACAATGATTTATAGCGTAGTGGGTTCCTCGCAAGTGCACTTGTATTGGTTGCCAAGGAAGCCCATAGGCGCATGATCCACTTCCTCGGGGTCTCAGTAACATTACAATGATTTATAGCGTAGTGGGTTCCTCGCAAGTGCATTTGTATTGGTTGCCAAGGAAGCCCATAAGCGCATGATCCATTTCCTCGGGGTCTCAGTAACATTACAATGATTTATAGCGTAGTGGGTTCCTCGCAAGTGCACTTGTATTGGTTGCCAAGGAAGCCCATAGGCGCATGATCCACTTCATCGGGGTCTCAGTAACATTACAATGATTTATAGCGTAGTGGGTTCCTCGCAAGTACATTTGTATTGGTTGCCAAGGTAACCCATAGGCACATGATCCACTTCCTCGGGGTCTCAGTAACATTAGAATGATTTATAGCGTAGTGGGTTCCTCGCAAGTGCACTTGGTTGCCAAGGAAGCCCATAGGCGCATGATCCACTTCCTCGGGGTCTCAGTAACATTACAATGATTTATAGCGTAGTGGGTTCCTCGCAAGTGCATTTGTATTGGTTGCCAAGGAAGCCCATAAGCGCATGATCCATTTCCTCGGGGTCTCAGTAAAATTACAATGATTTATAGCGTAGTGGGTGCACTTGTATTGGTTGCCAAGGAAGCCCATAGGCGCATGATCCACTTCCTCGGGGTCTCAGTAACATTACAATGATTTATAGCGTAGTGGGTTCCTCGCAAGTGCATTTGTATTGGTTGCCAAGGAAGCCCATAGGCGCATGATCCACTTCCTCGGGGTCTCAGTAACATTACAATGATTTATAGCGTAGTGGGTTCCTCGCAAGTGCACTTGTATTGGTTGCCAAGGAAGCCCATAGGCGCATGATCCACTTCCTCGGGGTCTCAGTAACATTACAATGATTTATAGCGTAGTGGGTTCCTCGCAAGTGCATTTGTATTGGTTGCCAAGGAAGCCCATAAGCGCATGATCCATTTCCTCGGGGTCTCAGTAAAGTTCTTCGCCACCCCCCGTCTCTCTCCCACGTCAACGTATGTTATACAGGATGACGGGAGAGGGAAATAGCGACCGGGCGTCACCCAATGCAAATTGCATAACTGGTGGGCCGTTTAATGCTTCCAACCCATTAGAAAGGGCTGAGCCATATTTCTTCATCGTCAATCAGTCGTCGCGTCAACAAAGTGCACATAATGCCTTACAGACGTGTAGCTGGTGCCTCGCTTCTCCGCAGAATGACGAATAATGGTTTAGTAGGTGCTTCCCAACTTCACAAAAATTGTGATTGATGGCGTAGTGGGTACCATTCTAGTGTTCTATTGCAGCCGCAAGAGAGCTTACAACGAGCTCTAGAAACGCCGCTCTTCCAGCTTTCGCTGTGACTGTGCTGCGATTTCAGCGCAGGCCTGGCGTTTTTTTTTTATGGATTACTGAATGTCTGCTAAGTGTAATTAACACCCCTTCTGAGGCTAGGCAAGTCTCGCTGCTCGTGCCTCCACATGCAGTAGAAGGTACTTATGAGGCCACCGCTGTACCCCAGACGCAGATGACTCTTGCATTCGCAGCTTGATCGCTATCGACGCTTAGGTCTTCACAGCTGGAGCGTCTTTGATGTGACCCGACGTGACCCGAGTTTGACGACCCAAAGCTATTTTGGCCTATGTGGGGCGCCTCTGCGGAAGCCATGCGAATAATTTTGATTCCCCAGGCTCTTCTTTTTTAACGTGTGCCGAAGTCTCGGCGCACGGCCCTTATTTCACGGCGCCCCATTTCTCCCTCTTGATAATTCGTACTGCCCTGCTCACGACTGCGAACTGGGGCATTACATGATAAAAAAGCAGTGTAAACATAGTTTTTAAATGCGAAGCATTTCTTAGCGAACTTCTGCGACTTTGACCGTATCTATCTATCTATCTATCTATCTATCTATCTATCTATCTAGCCGCCTACGACTTTGTGCTCTCCTGGTCGCTTGGTTAATCGAATGTGCCCCAAAATTGGTATGGCGTAACATGACTGTATGACGAACATCCATGACAAGTCATAACATGAAAATCATGACACGAATGTCATGTACAGCATGATTTACATGCTACGCTCATGGTGCGCTGGCGGCCGTTTCGCTAGCTTGATATACACCAAAATTGGTATCTTGTGACGTGACTGTGTGACGAACATAAATAACACGAGTTAACATGAAAATCATGACACGCATGTCATGTACAGCATGACTTACGTGCCACGCTCATGGGGCGCTGGCGGCCGTTTCGCAAGATTGATATGCACCGAAATTGGCATCTTGCGACGTGACCGTGTGAAGAACATAAATAACACGAGTTATCATGAAGATCATGACACGCATGTCATGTACAGCATGACTTACGTGCCACGCTCATGGGGCGCTGGCGGCCGTTTCGCTAGCTTTATATACACCAAAATTGGTATCTTGCGACGTGACCGTGTGACGAACATAAATAAGACGAGTTATCATGAAAATCATGACACGCATGTCATGTACAGCATGACTTACGTGCCACGCTCATGGGGCGCTGGCGGCCGTTTCGCTAGATTGATATGCACCGAAATTGGTATCTTGCGACGTGACCGTGTGAAGAACATAAATAACACGAGTTATCATGAAAATCATGACACGCATGTCATGTACAGCATGACTTACGAGCCACGCTCATGAGGCGCTGGCGGCTGTTTCGCTAGATTGATATGCACCGAAATTGGTATCTTGCGACGTGACCGTGTGAAGAACATAAATAACACGAGTTATCATGAAAATCGTGACACGCATGTCATGTACAGCATGACTTACGTGCCACGCTCATGGGGCGCTGGCGGCCGTTTCGCTAGATTGATAGGCACCGAAATTGGTATCTTGTGACGTGACAGTGTGACGAACATAAATACCACGAGTTATCATGAAAATCATGACACGCATGTCATGTACAGCATGACTTACGTGCCACGCTCATGGGGCGCTGGCGGCCGTTTCGCTAGCTTTATATACACCAAAATTGGTATCTTGCGACGTGACCGTGTGACGAACATAAATAAGACGAGTTATCATGAAAATCATGACACGCATGTCATGTACAGCATGACTTACGTGCCACGCTCATGGGGCGCTGGCGGCCGTTTCGCTAGATTGATATGCACCGAAATTGGTATCTTGCGACGTGACCGTGTGAAGAACATAAATAACACGAGTTATCATGAAGATCATGACACGCATGTCATGTACAGCATGACTTACGTGCCACGCTCATGGGGCGCTGGCGGCCGTTTCGCTAGCTTTATATACACCAAATTGGTATCTTGCGACGTGACCGTGTGACGAACATAAATAAGACGAGTTATCATGAAAATCATGACACGCATGTCATGTACAGCATGACTTACGTGCCACGCTCATGGGGCGCTGGCGGCCGTTTCGCTAGCTTTATATACACCAAAATTGGTATCTTGCGACGTGACCGTGTGACGAACATAAATAAGACGAGTTATCATGAAAATCATGACACGCATGTCATGTACAGCATGACTTACGTGCCACGCTCATGGGGCGCTGGCGGCCGTTTCGCTAGATTGATATGCACCGAAATTGGTATCTTGCGACGTGACCGTGTGAAGAACATAAATAACACGAGTTAACATGAAAATCATGACACGCATGTCATGTACAGCATGACTTACGTGCCACGCTCATGGGGCGCTGGCGGCCGTTTCGCAAGATTGATATGCACCGAAATTGGCATCTTGCGACGTGACCGTGTGAAGAACATAAATAACACGAGTTATCATGAAGATCATGACACGCATGTCATGTACAGCATGACTTACGTGCCACGCTCATGGGGCGCTGGCGGCCGTTTCGCTAGCTTTATATACACCAAAATTGGTATCTTGCGACGTGACCGTGTGACGAACATAAATAAGACGAGTTATCATGAAAATCATGACACGCATGTCATGTACAGCATGACTTACGTGCCACGCTCATGGGGCGCTGGCGGCCGTTTCGCTAGATTGATATGCACCGAAATTGGTATCTTGCGACGTGACCGTGTGAAGAACATAAATAACACGAGTTATCATGAAAATCATGACACGCATGTCATGTACAGCATGACTTACGAGCCACGCTCATGAGGCGCTGGCGGCTGTTTCGCTAGATTGATATGCACCGAAATTGGTATCTTGCGACGTGACCGTGTGAAGAACATAAATAACACGAGTTATCATGAAAATCGTGACACGCATGTCATGTACAGCATGACTTACGTGCCACGCTCATGGGGCGCTGGCGGCCGTTTCGCTAGATTGATATGCACCGAAATTGGTATCTTGTGACGTGACAGTGTGACGAACATAAATACCACGAGTTATCATGAAAATCATGACACGCATGTCATGTACAGCATGACTTACGTGCCACGCTCATGGGGCGCTGGCGGCCGTTTCGCTAGCTTGATATACACCAATATTGGTCTCTTCCGACGTGACCGTGTGACGAACATAAATAACACGCGTTATCATGAAAATCATGACACGCATGTCATGTACAGCATGACTTACGTGCCACGCTCACGGGGCGCTGGCGGCCGTTTCGCTAGCTTGATATACACCAATATTGGTCTCTTACGACGTGACCGTGTGACGAACATAAGTAACACGAGTTATCATGAAAATCATGACACGCATGTCATGTACAGCATGACTTACGTGCCACGCTCATGGGGCGCTGGCGGCCGTTTCGCTAGATTGATATACACCAAAATTGGTATCTTGCGACGTGACCGTGTGACGAACATAAATAACACGAGTTATCATGAAAATCATGTCATGTACAGCATGACTTACGTGCCACGCTCATGGCGCGCTGGTGGCCGTTTCGCTAGCTTGATCTACCCCGGAATTGGTCTTGCGCGACGTCACTGTGTGACGAACATAAATAATAGGAGTTAACATGAAAACCATGACACGCATTTTCCTCAATGACATACAAGACGATGATGCAGCTCTTTGCTGGCTGCTTCGCATTACATCGATTCCCACAATGCGTGGGATCTGCCGGCTTTTTTCTTTCCATTTCTTTCTTCTCTCCATTTTTTCTGTCTTTTTTATTTGTCTCTGTCTATTTCTATTTTTCTTTCTCTCTATAAATATATTTCTTTCTCGCTCACTATATCTCTCTTTTTCTGTCATTCTTTCTCTTCCTGTTTTTTCTTTTCTTTCTCTCTATTTCTCTCTCTCTGTGCTATGCCTTACTTTCTCCCCTCCTTCTCACCCTCACTTCCCTTTCCCACCCCCTTGGTATACTATACTATACAAAGCTATGTTCTGCTGAGCTAGCGTGCATGGATAGCCGAGTGGTTAGATGCTCGCCTTCGGAACGTGGGTACGCGGGTTCGATTCCGTCCTCGTGAAGAAACTTTTTTACCAATAATCTCTCTTTCTTTTTCTCTCCCTCTTTCGCTTTTTCTTTCTATCTCTCTGTACTCGTTCTCTCGCTCATCCCAGTTATTCCATCCCACGCCGGACAAATGGGCGCAGCGGGAGAGCGCACGCCGGGCGCACATGTTCGGGGAGCGAAGCAGACGAGGAAGAAGAGGACGAAGAGAGCGCGCGGCAGCCGAGTTATCGCGTTGCACGCGCTGGAAAGGTAGATGCCATTCATGAAGATGATAGTGTATGCGAATGCCTCACGGCATAACGAAATGCATAACAGCCCCGCTGTGAAACGCTGGATTGAGTTAATCGGTTCGTCGAAAAGTGTCGTTCTATGTGCATTTTAAATGCGAAGCATTTCTTAGCGAACTTCTGCGACATTGAGCGGATCTATCTATCTATCTATCTATCTATCTATCTATCTATCTATCTATCTATCTATCTATCTATCTATCTATCTATCTATCTATCTATCTATCTATCTATCTATCTATCTATCTATCTATCTATCTATCTATCTATCTATCTATCTATCTATCTATCTATCTATCTATCTATCTATCTATCTATCTAGCCGCCAACAACTTTGTGCTCTCCTGGCCGTTTCTTTAATGGGACGTATCCCAAAATTGGTATGGCACAACATGACTCTATGACGAACGTAAATGATAGGTCATAACATGAAAATCATAATATGCATGTCATGAATGGCATGATTCACATGCCACGGCCTTGGTGCTCTTATGGCCGTTTCGTTTACTTGATATATATACCAAAATTGGTATGGCGTGACGAGATTGTTTGACAAACATAAGTGACAGGTCCTATCATGAAAATCATGACACGCATGTCATGTACAGCATGATTTACATGACATGGTCTCATGGTGCTCGCGACCGTTTAATTATATGGCTATATGCCAAAATTGGTACGACGAAGCATTTCTGTATGGCGAACATAAATGACAGGTGGTAACATTAAATCATGACATGCGCGTCATGTATGCTATGACATACATACCCCGCTCATGGTGCGCTTGCGACCGTTTCACTATCTTGACATGTACCAAATTTGGTATTGCATGACGTGACTGTATGAAGAATATAAATCACAGGTGGTGACATGAAGACCATGACATGCATGTCATGTAGAACATGATTTGCATGACATATTCATGGTGCGCTCGCGGCCGTTTCGCTAACTAGATATACACCAAAACTGGTACTGCGTGACGTGACTGTACGACAGACATAAATGACAGGCGGTAACATGACAATCATGACATGCATGTCGTGTAGGGCAGGATTTACATGTCAGCTCAAGGCACGCTCGCGGCCGTTTCGTTGGCGTGATATACACCGAAATTGGTATTGCATGACGTGACTGTCTGACCAACATATACGACAGGTGGTAACATGACAATCATGACATGCGTGTCGTGTAGGGCATTATTTTACATGCCACGCTCGTGGGCTGCTCGCGGCCGTTTCGCTAGCTTAGCATACACCAAAACTGGTATTGCGTGACGTGACCGTATGACGAGCATAAATGAGAGGTGGTAACATGTCAATCATGACATGCATTTCATGTGCAGCTTTTTTTACATGCCACACTCATGCTGCTCTCGCGGCAGGTTCGCTAGCTTGCTATACCCCAAAAGTGGTATTTACTGACGAGACTGTATGACGAATATAGTGACAGGTGGCACCATGAAAGTCGTGACATGCATGCTGTGTAGGGCATGATTTGCATGTCATATTCATGGTGTGCTTGTGGCCGTTTCGCTAGCTTGATATACACCAAAATTGGTACTACATGACGTGACTGTACGATTCACATAAATGACAGGTAGCACATGACAGTCATGACATGCATGTCGTGTAGGGCATGATTTACATGCCACGCTCATGGGTTGCTCGCGCCCGTTTCTGTAGCTTGACATACACGAAGATTGGTATTGCGCGAAGCGACTGTATGATGAACACAAATGACAGGTGGTAACATGACAGTCAGGCCATCCATTTCATGTACAGCATGATTCGCGTGCCACACTCATGGTGCGCTCGCGGCCGTGTCCCTAGCTTGATATACACCAAAACTGGTACTACGTGACGTGACTGTATGATGAACATAAATGACAGGTCCTAACACGTAAATCATAACATGCTTGTCATGTGCCGCATGACTTACATGGCACAGTCTTGGTGCGCTTCCGGCCGTTTTGTTAACTGGATATACACCGAAATTGGTATGGCATGACATGAGTGCGTGACGAACATAAACGACAGGTCGTGCACTGCATATACCAGAATATATGTTTCATTATATTAAAGATAGTACATGCATGAATGCATGGCAAACATGCGATATACAGTGAACTAGATGTCATGGTATGAATGACTTTATTTGCGTCAAAGGCAAACAAGGCGATGTATGGAGCTCTTTGCTGGTTGCTTCGCATTACATCGATTCCCAGAGTGCGTGGGATCTGCCGGATTTTTTCCCATCGATGCGATCCGCCAGAACCTAGCCTACACAGTTACGCTGTAAAACGCGTATCTGCGTCTGTTGTCACCATAGATATGTTGTTGCTTCGCGCTACGGATTAGTGAACGACAACTGTCATTCTATGAACCAATCATCTACCTCGTGGTGTAAATTAACGAATTTCACATATTCATTGTACCTTTCTTTCGAGTTGCGATTCTACTTACCCTCGTTCTTTGATCGGCTAGCTCCCCGTTTAATTGCAATGGTATGGATAGTCCTCGTGGAAGTGCGTTGGTCCCGGGTTCGATGAACAGGCATGTATTTTTTTTTAACTGCGAACGTTTCTTACAGAGAGGCCCGCATGTGGTTGTTTTGTACATTCGTGTCGCATTCTGGCGTATGGGGATTATCCCTCTCTTTCTAATATTTTTTTTTTGTTTTCTTCTATACAGTTTACGTCTGTGGTTCTGCACAACTTGGCCAAAGAATTCTTGTGCTGACTGGATATTCAGAGTCCCGAAAAATGCTATGCTGAGCTTTGCCTAAGGGACAAGGCGACAGCTTCAGTCACTTGTTCAGTGACATCTTAACTTCTGGGAAATGATGAACGTGCTAAATATTTATACGCTGTATTATAATCACTAAGGCAAGCGGTGATTATTAAAGCGAAGCCTCCTACGTGAACTTCTCCGGGTTTTGCTGGTGGTGCTGCTGCTGGATGCCGCTGCCTGACACCATACGACTTCACACACACACACACACACCTTGTCTTACGTTTACTTCCCGTTTCCACTTCCGGTTGGTAAGTCACTACCTGCTATCCCCACTGAAACGTTCCGTATGCCATTCCAATAATTCCATATGTTTCCGTAATATTCTTACGGAAATGTATAGCAAATATATGAGAAAATATATGAACCTTGAATGGATTCAGTAAGAAAACATGTGGAATTATTGGAACGACATACGGAACGTTTCAGTGGTGATACCCTAGCTAAGGAAGTTTTGCTCTGAGAAGTGGTAGCCGACATGATACACCGCCACAGAAAGTGCACGGAAGAGGTATACCGGACGAAAAGTCGCGCAGTGCGTGCCGGAGCATTGGGTTGAAATACGAAGAGGCGAGGGGGCGTCTCTGAATACTTGTGCCAGAGTTGCGTCTGATCTTATACAATCTTTTTTACTATAAACAGTCCCTGACTTTGTTAACTCACTGACTTCGCTTCCAAACAGCATCACTTAAATATTTTGGAACGGCACTTATCTCCACGCTGGCACGCGTACTTTAGCCGCAGATCAATCTGCACGGTTGTAACAAGGATTGTTTTCCAGACGCTCCACTTTTTTTTTTCGGCCTTCTCAGTCGAGAACCTCAGCAAAAGCTCACAGGGTCCCTTACGAATTCGCCTGAGACGACGCGAAGGCGAAAGCCGTCTTCTTTTTTTCTTTTCACCCGATCCTACCGCGCCCCCCTCCGGAATCTTTCTGCACCTAAGGTGGTTTTGCACTGCCTCCAGGATCGGCGGCGTTGCAAGCTTTCTGCACCTCACCTGGTTTTGCACTGCCCACCTATGACCAAGCGACGATGTCTTGTGGTGACTTCACGCAGCGCATATTTGACGCCATAGTTACGTCACGATGACGTCACACATTTTGACGATATATGATGTCACGATGACGGCACCATGTGACGTCATGATGACGTCATATGGTGACGTCATCACGTGGCGATGACTTTTTGAATCACCTCTGTGAAAACGGGGTGAAGATTCTTCATAACTTCAATAAAGTTTATTACCTATACCTACCTACTCGTGTTGACGCCGCCGACGCGGGACGCCGACGGTCAATTTTTTATTTGAGGCTGTTTTTACTTGAGCGGAAGGTAAATGTGTTCCCCAGGTGAAACCCCACGTACTGGTTCAAGAATTGTGAAGATGGTAAAAATTACTCCAGAGCCGCGCCTTCTACTGCGCCCTTCATTGGCACGTTATTTTAATTATTTTGAGGGTCGTGGTGAAAAGCTTTAAATTTGTGTTCAATTGTTTTAATGCGTATGGCGCACCGTACGCCTTTGTATGAAGCACCACAAGAAAAGCGTCGAGGCGTTTTATAGACGCGTGTCAGCACACCGCTTTTGTGTTGACATGTTTTGGCTCTGAAATCAAGTTGGCACACGCATGGTCGTTTTACTTCTATTTTTTTAATTAAGTAATTCCTTGGAATTTGCGTCGTTGCTGGAGTATATAGTGTGTGTTGCTATGTGACCGACGGGTCGCAATGAAGAAACAAGGCATAGGCAACGCCTTTTCGCCGAGCGAAATTGTGAAACATCTCAAGCAGAGCGGCCGTCCTTGATGACGAGCCAGAGTGTGGTCCCGCTGATTAATCCTCGAGATGCGGAAACAGGTCGCCTGCCGCTTGTGTCACCAGGCACCACAACAGTTCCTCACCTCTTCTGAGTGGCCCGTTAAGTTTGGATTCTTGCAGAGGCCCGAAGGTGCGGGCTCTCATGCTGCTTGCTCAACCCAGGAAGAGAGAGGAAAATAGAAAGATTGGAAGAAGGGAAGTCGGCCAAAGGAAGTGTCCGATTCGCTGCCATTCAAGGGGTTAGGAGGCAGTGAACAGTGGGCGTAATTATAATAACCGAATGCGTGCTAAGCTAAAATAAAAATTAGTCAAAAAATGTACATGATTAAATGGTGCAATGAGAATAGCAAATTTGCTGGCATAGCATGGAGTGAGCTGATGCGTTCGTCTGGTGGTGGAGACAGTGGCGGATCCAGGAGCGGCGGAAGCCCCCCATTTTTATTACACTGTCTAAGGAGAGAATATGCATCTGTCCTTCAGTGGACATAAAATAAGCTGATAATGATGTCGATGATCTATAGGCTATAGGGATAGCTAAAACACTGAGGTCTGGTATCACCAGACGTTCATGATGTGAACAGACTGGACTGCAAGAAGCAAACATTACGGCGGTGCACACGCAAAAGATTACACAGGCCCGTGCATTTCCGGTGCGCTTCAGCGACGGACGTGGTTACTGTCCCAAAATCACGTCCTCTGACAACGTCCTGGAGTCCAGCCAGTTTAAAGAGACCTTGGGAGAATTGGGCGTTCGACGCCATGTTGAGGACGGATGCTCAGCAGATGCTTGACACTTTGCATTCGCAACAACAGTCGCACGTCGTTCTACCTGCAGTCCCAATACGAGAAAAATCTTAGCGTTTGTAAACATCGTGCGTCGCCATGAGTTGTAAAGCAACGTTTCGTCACAGTGGTGAAGACTGGTTGACGCTAACCATTGCAACAGAGAAACCATGGTACGTCGCCGGCAGTTAGAGATGCTCCAGACGCGTTGTGGTGCCGATGCGAGAAATGAAAATGAAACACATCGCAGCCACGAGGGTGCCTCAATGCATCCCCCTTCCCCCACTGTCATATTCTGAGCGGCGGACGAGAAGCTAGGACATCGGAACATTGCATGCAGCATTGGCCCTAGCTTCAGAAATTTAATGTATCAGGTTGCCTTCATAGGCAGACCAGCCAGCTTTTTCATTGATGTCGTTACCAGCGTTAATCTGGTGGCTTTTCGTGGTGGTATATTGTAGTAGCGCCAACGTTTGCTGGCTAATATAATCAGCCTTCCACTGAAATAAGCGAATTGCAATCTTCGAATAAAGTTTATTCATCCATCCATCCATCCATCAAATAGGAAAGGCGTTTATTTATACATATCTTGAATAAGAACTAGCGCACTAACACGATGCTACTGGTACTAGTACCACGCACGCTGTAAGTTCTCATTGAGTTAGTTTGTAGCCACCGTAACTGCTAATATAAGTCGCGCTCAAAATAGTGCACATATTGTCTGCCCTTCAGAAAGCTTCAGCCATCCTATTTTATTTGGGATAATACAGCTATTCAAGTACAAGTACTACTAATTATAGTTGTACGCAAGTACTGCAAGTACAACATGGGATAAAGTTTAGAACAATACTAGAAATGCATGTTGAGTGGTTGCAGCAAAATTTAGACGCACGGACGCAAGAAACGCGAACACACTGCTGCGTTCGTGTCCGTATACGTCTAATTTTTGCTGCAACCACTCAACTTGCAAGATCCCCAACTAGCCCAGATGCAAACAATTGTAATACTAGAAGTATTGAGAGAAACACAAATAAATATAAATTGGAAGGCGGAGCGGTCTGCCCATTTTTAGACCGACTGGCCACACTGTACGGAGGAAAACAGTTAAAGAGAATAGAAGACAATAAAAGGAGACACCTTGAAACAAAAACGGAAATAAGGAGAAAACGATACTCCTGAAATCCTAAGTCCGTAACAAGCGCAGCGACGCGTCAGCGACTTCTGCGCTGTGGATGGCCTCGGCCAGCATCCCACGGTACTTTCTACTGACAAAAGGGGATAATGAAATCTTTTAAAAGGAGCTGAAAGTTCTTTTCTCGGCATACTGAACAAAGGATATTCCCAAAGAAGATGGCCAGTAGTCTGCTCACAACTACAGTTATCGCATGCAGGAGCGTAGGCCATTCTGATCCGACGTTTGTAGACATTCGTGAAGTCCACGCCAAGCCACAGACCGTATAAGTTACGCCCCAGCCAAGGAGCGCCAATGATGTACGACGTAGAGAACATGTCACTCCACTCTACGCCCCATACATCGTTCTTAATTCCTGCGATTCGTGCCGCGTCTAGCGATAATGAGCTGTCTTTTATTGCTATAGCAGTTATATAGACACTCGAGGCGCATTTTTGCCGTTCCCGTCATGCTCCGCACAAAGTCCGAATTAATAACGTCGCCCGCGCGTCGTATGTTCTATGTGTGCGTGAAAGCTTGCAAAGGCTGCATACGGGCGCGGCTTAAAGAGAGATAAAGTGCGCCAGCCCGTTCCGTCGGGCGAAGGAGCATGAAAGGGTGCCGGCGGGGGGCTGGGTCACTTGGGCAGAAGACTGCGAACTTTGATCATAACGGCGTGGTCGCGCTATCTCTGCAGACGTCAGGACACGGCTCAAAGCTCTGTACGTGCTGTGCTCTCGCCGTTTACTTCGCGTTGACGGGACAGACGGCACGAAAACCGCTTCGCTCACTGGAGCGGCCGTATTCCCTTACGCCAGCGTATTGTGGAGACGCTAGATTGGATCCTAAAAGAGCTAAAACAAAACACACAGAAGAAGACTGAACAGCACGAACACTGACACGAACCCAAACAAATTAGCCCAACTCTCCGTTTTTGCTCGTGTGACATTACAATTTGTTGCTATCACATTCACTGCTTCGTCCTTGCGGCGAAACTGTGACTTCTTTACCTTCTGAAGCATATGGGACTGTGGCAGATGAAGCAGAGGAGGGTTCACAGCACTTTCTAGCAATAGCTGCTGTCACGGAACCCACGGCTCTCAAACTCTTGACACAGACGGTGCACGCATCGACGCGCCGCCGTTTCCGGCCCCAGGCGCCAGACGTGGCCTTCGCCTCTGGCCGCTGTTCCTGGTCGCGAACTCCGAGGTCGTCTGCCCGCGGTTCGAGCGACGCGCACATGGCCGTGCTGTGTCAACACCCGGGTCACGTAAATAGAAGAAAAGGACCCCCCTCCGCCGCTGCGGCGGCGGCGGGTATTTTTGAGTAGGCGCACTTAGACATATGTTCCCCTCAACTCGCAGTTTTGACTTATTTTGTTCTTAGCGGCGCTCTTTTGGCAGGCGTTTACTTTGCATTTGCAGTTGCTGCGGTTTATTTAGGCCAAACTGGCGAGCGACGGGCTGTCATTCGCCTTGCTTCCTGAAGGCTTCGCGATGGCAGGCGTGAACACAGGGGGGCCCTATGTACACAACACGGAAGAATATGTCGCGTCATTCGCGGTGAACCGGTAATGTTCGGTCACGACTATGAAAGACACTCGGGAACCGAGGGACAAGGGCAGAAACCGGTCACTGAACACCTTTCCCCTGACTGCCGACAGGCGCATGGCGATTTCAGTCCATCTCATTGAATCCTGCAACCGGTCTTCAATTGGGTTGCACATGTAAGTCGTCACTTGTCGAAAACCTTAGGTGCGGAGCCCGGCTCCATCTTGAAACCTTCCGACCTGTCCTCTGTCGACAATTCAACAATCTCGGAAAAGCGTTCGCGTTCCCGTGGAATCTGCAGCGAACCAGTACGGACCGCTGCACCAGTAACCAGTACGGACCGCTGCACAGAATGGACCCGACGTGTAGCTTTTATATGCCACAAGGACTAACCAGGCCAGGTGAAACGTGCATTCACCAGCTGAGACTCGACGCTGCCTACACGAAATACTTCAAGCACAAGATCAGGCAGTCGGACACGCCTGCGTGCACCACATGTAAGACCAAGGAAGATTTAAAACACGTCCTCTGCGACTGTTCCCGTTACGACGCAGAACGACACATTATAAAGGCAGCACTGCATTTGCAACGCGGCTTGAGCTTGGAGCTGCGGCACCTTCTCGGCCCGTGGCAAGACAGTGATTGTGCGATGCGCCCCACTAAAGCGCTATTGGTGTTTTTGAGAACCACTGGACTTAACAAAACTTTATGAACGACTCTTTTGTATGTATATGTGTGTTTGTGAGTGTGCGTATTATTTGTGTTTATCTTTGATCACTGTATAGACCATGGTCCTCACCCGACACCCGGAGTAGCAAGCCAGGCGATAAACCAGGCTAACATCCCCGGGAATTTCATTGGAGACTGTTATCTCTCACTCTCGGTAAAGCGCCGCGCATTTTTAATAATATCGCGTGAGCGTTGACCTCTGGACATGGTAGCGCCTAATATAGGCGAGAAGTAACGATATTTCCTACATGACGCGCAAGCGCAGAGAGTACACTCGTGCGCGAGCGCCGTGTGATACGCGGTTTCATTACGCGTAGCAGACGCACAATCAGCCCTATCTCTGCGACATGTGTTCATAAAGCCAGCGTGACGCTGATCGTGGCGTTGCTTATCTCGTTGTTTCTCGCCGATATTAGAAACTACCGTAACCTGGATTCTACGCTCGTGTGGTATTACTAAAAAAATTCAGAACAGTGTACGTGGCGCACGCAACCCAAGCGCGAATATATTTCACGCAAGTCCGCAAGACGCGTGGACGGACTCTAAGTACTGCGCATGCGCACTTTAGTCACGCAGGCGCTCCACGTACGCGAAACTAAAACTGTTACAGGCATCTAATATAATAATATATCGGGTTTAACGTCCCGAAACTACGATATAATTATGAGGAAAACCGTAGTGGAGGGCTCCGGAAATTTCGACCACCTGGGGTTCTTTTACGTGCACCTAAATCTAAGTACGCGGGCCTCACAGATTTTCGCCTCCATCGAAAATGCAGCCGCCACGGCCGGGATTCGATCCCGTGACCTTCGGGTCAGCAGTCGAGCGGTTACAAGCATCTCGAAAGAAGGAGTAAATGGAGCAGACAACACACATGCCTCATGTGTCGTCGACAAGGCGCGCGGTAAAATCAACTCGCCGTACTCATATACACGCAGAGAAGAACCCCGTAGAACATCGCTGGTTCAAACACAGCCACCCATGTGCACCCTCAGTGACACATATTGGACTTTCTATTGTCTGTCATTCGTTGAGCTTTCTAAAATAATTGATAGATGGGCAGCAACGCCATCGGATTTGTCTAAGCGTCGTGCTTGTGGCGTTCTTGTCTCCTCGCTGTTATACTGCTATTTAGCGTCTGAAATTCGTAATAGTGTATTTTTAAAAGCGTGAGGGCGATATGTTTGTGCTCATATGCATAATTGTTACTGTCATAGTTTTTAATTAGTAAAATTAATATTGCAGTTTTACATGAACCAGACCCAAGAATGATTATGAGACGCGCTCGAGCGGGGGACCTGGGATTGATTTCTGAAACCTGGGGTTCTTTAACTTGCACCTAAATCTAAATACACAGCGTCCTTGCAGATTGTCCCCATTGCAATGCGGCTACAGTGGCTTGAAATCGAACCCACGCCCTCATGCATAGCAGCGCAGCGCGATATAGCGGCTAGGGCACCACAGCAATTGCATTTATAATTCGACATTTCGTCGAGCTTGGTCAATTTGCAAAAACTCAAACTCGGTTGAAGCCAGGATGACGGTGATGAGGAAAATTAATAATTCTTGCAGCTTTCGCACACGTTATAGCGTCATTTCCCGTTAGCAATCTTCATAGGAAACTCCCGTGGCCCAGAAATAACGTCTCTGCTTCACGTGATAGCTTAAGCGAACAAAATAGAGGAGCTGCAACTTATACCTGGTATCACGATCAAGCCGATGCGTCATCCGCACCGTGCGTCTTCTGGCCAAGTCACGTGGAGACGTCCCAAAGCGAGGGACGACCACCAGGCAGAAGGGATGCGGGGTGCTCTCTCTGTGAAGCAACATTGTTGGCAGAGAGCAGGAACCGCTTTGCGCGCTCGGCCCAGCGCACAAAAAGCTGAGCGCGACAAATAGACACAAGGGACAACCCCGCGGGTCGGCAGCGAGAGAGAGCGCGTGCTCTTGTGACGCAAACGCTGTTCTCTCGTCGTCGGCCGTAGATGAAGCGCGGCCCATCATTCAACCCTTTGCGCCAGCCGCGGTTGGAACCGCCGCCCTCTTGGCTCTAATGTATAGCTTTCACAATGCTCGCATGGACCAAAATTAAGCTGCCAAGCGTGCTGCCGGTGAATCCTCCGCCGGCTGCGCGTTCGGGTTTGAGCTCCAGACGGCGGGCCGTGTCACCGTGGGGCTTGCACACTCGTGGAACACGTTCAGTCGTGTCGTCAAACTGTTGTTACCGGTCACGTCGTTTGTTCACCTCGAGTTCGGGTGGCAAAAACGGGTTGCGAAAGTCGGGCCCGCATATAGCGAGAAGTTTCCAGCTGTGTATGCCGGAAAAACATTTTCTTGTGCGTCCTATAACCTCGTCTCTACATACGATAAGCTGGGAAGCACGAACGGACACGAACACTAATAAAAAAAAACTGGCTCAATGCTACAAGTATATCGTAAGCATATGGACCAAATGTTGCAAACAAGATTTAAAAAAAAAAAAAAACGAGGTTTGCAGGGTTATTTCAACCATGCGCTCGTTTGGGCAACTGGGATACAGAAAGTTTATGTGCATTCGTGTTTGTCAGTTTAGAGGGTGTGAAGGTGGATCAACCATGGCGCATTTGGAAATGCTTCTACGAAAGCAACCAGCGTTTTTGCGTTTATGGGTGCGGGATGAAAGGGTACGTCCCTGCGTTCAAAGCTCGGTGATGACGAAATATGCCCTTATACAAGTGTTGTTCTGTGTACACACTGTCTGGGACAGACAGACAGACAGACAGACAGACAGACAGACAGACAGACAGACAGACAGACAGACAGACAGACAGACAGACATACACACACAAAATGGTGGCTGAGAG
Organism: Rhipicephalus sanguineus; assembly: GCF_013339695.2. Lineage (NCBI taxonomy): Eukaryota > Metazoa > Arthropoda > Arachnida > Ixodida > Ixodidae > Rhipicephalus > Rhipicephalus sanguineus. The sequence goes on along the minus strand of NC_051180.1, from coordinate 166,517,926 downwards.
GAGGTAGAAGGGTTTGTGCATTCTTTCCCAAAAATTCGAATGATTTCTTGGCGTACCAAAGGTACCTTGGCCGTATCTATCTATCTATCTATCTATCTATCTATCTATCTATCTATCTATCTATCTATCTATCTATCTATCTATCTATCTATCTATCTATCTATCTATCTATCTATCTATCTATCTATCTATCTATCTATCTATCTATCTATCTATCTATCTATCTATCTATCTATCTATCTATCTATCTATCTGCCTGCCTGCCTGCCTGCCTGCCTGCCTGCATGCCGACCGCTTGCTATGCATGGGTTCTTTCGTGGTCGTATCAGTAACTTGATATATACCGAAATAACCATGACAGTTGACATCAGGGTTGACATCAGGGTCAGGACAGTTGACATCAGCGAACGCCAATGACATTTCGTGCCGCGTCAATATCCTGACTTGCATGCCATGTACGTCATGATATAACTGACAGGATGGCATCGTGATGTTATGGTGGTGTTTTCTTTATTTCGGTATAATACCAGAATGTGCGGGACATGACGCGCATATATATGACGAAAATGAATAACACGAATAACGAATGACATGACATATATTTGTTAACTTCATGAAATGAATGGCACATATCATGATGCATACCATGCACGTCATGGTATAACTGACAAGATGTCATCGTGATGGCATCCATGGTGGTCTTTTCGTTATTTCGCTATAATACCAGAATGTGCATGACATGATGCACATATATATGACAGAAATGAATAACAGGAATAATGAATGGCACGACATATAGTCGTCTACTTCATGAAATGAATGACACAAGTCATCATGCATGCGCCGTAAATCGTCATGCTCGTTTCAGCAACATGATTTACACCAGAATATGCATGCACGTATGACAAACTTGAGGTAATGAATGCCATTTCGCGAGATGAATGACTTCACAAGTAATGAATGGCCTGGCATGATTGCCATGAATGACCAGATATCATTGCAAGATATTATTGCACTCCTCTCTTCAGTTGGGATATCTCAACGTGCATGAAGTCACATTAATTTGTGACATACATGCCATGAACTGTGCCGTGTTTACTCACATAATGCCAATGCTGGTTGGCGTACAGTGGGCTAGCGTTGCGTATTGGTGCTCACAGTCGGTTAGAACTTAATAATAAATACAAGCTCCGCCCGCAAAACCGCGGCGCGCTTGTCAATCACCTGTGTAAGAGAGTCGTGCAAGCTGGTTTCCTTTAAAACCGTTGAATATTTTTTCCATGCTAATGTAAACACCACGCACATGGACAACTAGTGGTTTGTCGTTCCTCCCTAAAATATGACCGTTCGCTAAGAAGTGATGTCAGAATCTGCGAGGAAATTTCTCAGGACGTTCAAGTTTTGGACTTAAAGCCAGCGAAAAGAACACACACGTGTCTGTATGGGAACACCAACTAACTGAAACACGCGAAAAGTACTTGACGTAACGGAAATGAGCAAATGTGAGTGGATGGAACATCTGTTCAAATTCACTCTGGGTGGAACAGTGATTGCTGTGGGCGGAGCTTGTATTTGTTCTCAGGTTGTAACTGAGTATAGTGTTGGCTAACAGTTAACTAGCACTGGCTAACGTTATTTAAGCGCTGGCTATTGTTGGCTTATGCTGCACAGTGCTTGCCAGGGGCGTAGCCAGAAATTTTTTTAGGGGGGGGGGGGAGGGGGTCAAACATACTTTATGTATGTTCATGTGTATGTGTGCGTGTATATATACGCAAGCAAAACTGAAAATTTTCGGGGAGAGTTTAACCCCCCCCCCCCTTGGCTACTCCCCTGGTGCTTGCTAATATTGTTTAGTCGTGGTTAGCTTGTGGCTAATGTTAGCCAGCACTGAATAATATTGGATAAATGTCAGGACGTTTTGGCTTGTACTTGTTAACATTAATTAGCTTAACGTTAGCTAACTGTCGGTTGGTGTTCGGAAACGCTAGCCTGTGATCGCTAGTGTTGACAACCGCTGGCTAATATTAACGCGATAGCGTTAAAGAGCTCGTTTCGCAGAAATTCCGCCGTCGGCGTCGGTGTCGGCGTCGTTGGTTGTGAGCGAAAAATCATCATCTTGTCCGTGACCGAAAAATCAAGAAAGCTGCAAATAAAAAATAATAAGAATGCTGAGTCCGAGTGAGAATCGAACCCCTCCCGCTTGCGTGGCAAGCAGATGTTCTACCACACGGCCACGCTTTTTTTTATTGCCTATGTACATACATACAGCAGTGACAAACAAATATATACCGCCTCTGCTTGGATCTGCACTGAAAGTACTTTCATGCTTCACAAACATACGTGTCCTGTATACAGGTTGCACGGTATGAGATGCAATATCGCGGTAATATTGTGTGGTACAAGCGTGCATTGCCATTGGGCGTCACACCACGTGGATACCATAACGAGTTGGTGGTTTAAAGCCGGCCACCCATTACAAAAGGCACACACATTACTGCGCGTATTCCCTTAAGACCACGTAGTGGGTGCATCGCAACTTCGTAAATGTTTCTCGCGCATAATTGCTCCTGGTTTAAAGCATGCTACCCATTACATAAAGCACACACCTTAGTGCGCTCATTCTGTTCAGTGTCAAGTGGCGCACGACAACGAGTGCGGCCACGCAAGACGGAGACAGAGAAGGCAGACACCAAAGCTCGGCGTGCTGCGGTTGTGCGGCCACTTTGCACTTCGTCAATTACAATGCAGTAATGCACAATCTGAACTTCTCGAGTAAAAACATACAATAAGAAGTATGTACTAAGTTTCGCAGTACGCACTAGGGGCAGGATATCCCTATCGCGTTCAACTCTTCAAGGCGAAGCTTAAGCGTACCCCAATTTTTTATAAAGATTTGGTAATGCTGGATGAAACTGACTTGTGCTCTCGAACGCGAGTGCCGATGTTACGTCAGACTCATGATGTAAGGTGAATATATATTACACAGTGATCGGACTCAGTTTAAGCTCAACCCTCTTTGTAAGACTCCAGGTTTCAGCTTCGTAGGTAAGTACCGGTAAGATGCAGCTGTTATATACCTTCCTCTTTAGTGATAGCCGTAAACTAACATTCACGATTTAAAAATGCTTGCCGAATATGCTCCATCCCATACTTATTCTTCTAGTTACTTCAGCCTCGGCTCCGCGGTTATTACCTGTCCTCAGTAGACGTATTCGTTTACAAATTCCAGCGCCTCGCTACCTATCGCAAAGCGCTGTTCTCTTCCGAGACTGTTGCACATTACTTTAATTTTCAGCATATTAATTTTCAGACCTACCGTTCTGCTTTCCTTGTACAAATCGGTAATCATGAGCTGTAATTCGTCTCCCGCGTTACTCATCAATGCAATGTCATCAGCGAATCGCAGGTTACGGAGATGCTCTCCATTAACTCTTATCCCTAATTCTTCCCAATCTAGGGCCCTGAAAACCTCCTGTAAGCACGCGGTGAGGACGACGCACCGAGCAATAGAAAGGAAAATGATAGGTGTAACCTTAAGGGACAAGATGAGAGCAGAGTGGGTCAGGGAACAAACGGGGGTTAAAGGCCAACTCCGGCGATTTTTTGGCCATGTCAAAGTAATGGTGCTTTTATATTCCTGAGACGCTCCTGTCACGGGTCCGACAGCAGAAACGCTCGGCAAATTGGAGAATAATTTTAAATAAGCAAAAAAGCGCAACACCGAAACCGAAACTCAACCGAGCATACTGTCTTCGCGTGACGTATAAGTGGTTACCGGAAATCATGCAAGGCATGCCGGTCCCGCCAGCGCGTAGTATGAAAGCTGCGAAAGCGGCGAAGAGCAGACGCTCATTTGAAAGGTGACTCCGTCGGAAATCTTGTGTGTGACTGACCGTGTCACGTGCACAAGCTGAGCTGTCGGAAAATGACAGCTGCTATTCCGACGCATTTGGAGGCCAACTGTAATGGTCATTCCTCTTCGATGAAGTGGAACACGCCTGTTTAGCTCTTTGCCTGCCTGGTTGCACATTCCACCGCCAGATGGCACCACCTGTCCAGGGAGCTCAAGTTTGTGGGGCCGTGATCGGGTAAAATGCTATCGCTGAGAAGTTCGCGGACTAACTAAAGCTTCTTAATATTGCTATGGGAAGAGTGCATAAGCTTGGTAATAGCGGCGTTCAACATCGCGTTGGTACGGCCGAAGGTATTTAATATAAGCCAAGTATGAGCCACCTTTCGCACCATTAGGTTACGTTGTTTCGCGCGAAGGTCACCGTATACCGATATACGCCCGGCCACGGTGCACCCTGTACATGCTACAGGAAGTGTTTCCGTGGTGTTCACGCATGTGCATTCTTTAGCCGGTACGGTATTGCCGTACTTTCCGTGCGGTAAACCGACATTGCTAGCTAAAACACTCTAATATAGAGGCGCAGGGTAATAGTTAGGTGCGAGTGTTTCGTGACTGCCAACGGGGAATCGTGTGCAGCCCACAACGCGACACCACTTGCCACCCATCGCACGCATTACCACAAGGAACTGAAATTCACACGCCCAGCCAACGAAGCGCTCGCCAAACACTCGCGATTGTTGCCTTGCGGATAGCAGACGCTCTAGGGGCCCCTCGTTTCCGTCACTTCCGCTTAACAAAAATGACGTCACGCACCCAATGTTGCCAATAATTTTGGGAAGCGAGGTGGGGAGAGTCGGGGCAATCAATAAAATTCATTTGCAATGAATCTGCGTATGTCTCCAGCATGTAATTTGGCATATATAACGGGAACGTGAAAAGGAACGTACCCAGCGAATTTTATTGAGATCCATGGACCTCGAAAAATCGCCGGAGTTGGCCTTTAAGGACATCATAGTTGAAATCAAGAGAAAGAAATGGATATGGGCCGGACACGTAGCACGTCGGCAGGATAACCGGTGGTCGTTAAGGGTAACTGACTGGATTCCAAGAGATGGAAAACGCGTGAGGGGGAGACAGAAAATTAGGTGGGTAGATGAGATTAAGAAGTTTGTAGGTATAACGTGGCAACAGAAAGCACAGGACCGGGTTGATTGGCGGAACATGGGAGAGGCCTTTGCCCTGCAGTGGGCGTAGTGAGGCTGATGACTGTGGTGATGATGATCGGACTATAAACTACCCTTTAGGCATCACAGTGAACTCGCTACGTCCCTGTTAAGCGCGCGTCACGCACACAGCTGCTCACTTTACACAAAGACATCAACCCCCCACGCAACACTTGTTTCAATGTTAAACAGTGCACCATATAGCCATCTCCTTGTCGAATGCTTCCCATAACGTGATTCTAGCTGTGCGTGAGATCTGCCGGTTCTTTAAATACGTAAGCATTTTTACACCAACCCATCGAGAAAACTGTCCCGTCTATCCCTTGTTATGACTGGCAGTAGGTGGCGACGCGCTGACCATGAGAATGGACGGGCAATGCGTTCTCACAGTGCTAGAACACCTGCATCCTTCCTAGAAACGGATTCCCCGGGACTGGAAACGACCGACAATGAGCCACCTGGATTTGGCTTGGTGTGCTGCCGAGACGACCTGACCTGTATGTTTTGACAGGAGTCGCCGCAGACCCTTTTCCGCCCTTCGGGGAAGAGTCCTAGGAACAAGCCCGAGGAACCTGTTGCCTTGCTTTCCCCCAAGCGTGCCGTCTACCGCCTGACCCTTGCTGTTTCAAGAGTGCAACGACCCCTCAGCGACAGTGAAATGGACTGTGCCATGGTGGGTGGGGTCGTGTGTGTGATTGGTGGTCATCAAGAAGGAGGAGCCAGCCTGAGGGGTTAAAACGACGGTGCTAAGTGAGAAATGGGGCTCTGAGCCCTCGGTAACAGGCTCATCCAATTCGCTCGTCGCTGAACTCTGACCTTGTCACGATGTAATTGAGTGTACGAAAAGTGCCAGTAAACTTGTTATTGTTTTCCCATCTTGCTAGCATCAGTTCCTCAACCCGGAGACTCGACTACGCTACCAAACGGAGTCCGGGTACGACGCTGCCCTATCGTAGCAACCTTGGTAGCAACAACCTGGTTGCCGAGAAGAAACGGATTTGAAACGGAAACGGTTTGGTATTATTGTGAAAATACTGCTGTTGTTGTTAAGATGTGTCTACTTCGCTGTGGTGATGTTGAGGAAAACCCTGGGCCTCTTACGGCTGACCAGGAACAGAAGATGTTTGAGGCTATCATGCAAATACCCTCGTTGGTTCAAATCCAGGCAGACATACTAGACGAAATTCGCTCGCTCCGGTCCGACCAGCGAGCGATTGAATTAAAGGTGACTGACCTGGCAGTCAAGTTTGAACGTGCGGAGGGCTTTGCGTCGTCTGTACCGCCCCTTAGGGATGCAGTTGATAAAGTTTCCACACGTGTTGAAACAATCAATTTGTCAATTGAGGCACTGCATGATAGCCAAGACGACTTAGACAACCGATCGCGAAGGAATAATTTGATAATCTATGGCCTCCTGGATAGTGCCGACGAAACATGGACGGAATCTGAAGAAAAAGTCACGTCTTTTCTTTCTGATAAACTGAATATTACGGTTAATACAACGTCTATTGAAAGAGCGCACCGTATTGGTCAGTACACAGCAGGAACAGCACGGCCACTGATTGTCAAATTCCTTTCGTTTAAAGATAAGCAACGAGTACTTGCGGTTGCTCCAAAACTGAAAGGGACTGATTTCTCTGTTAACCAAGATTATTCAAAAAATGTCAGAACTGCTTGCCGAAAATTGGCTCAATTTGCCCGCAATCGTGGTGGGTCATTTAGACTTAACTTCAATAAGCTGATCATGGGAAATGAAGTTCTTGTGTATGATAGTAAGAATGATACCGTAATCACGGCGGCTCAATAGCCATCACCATGTGCTCCTAGGAAGAGACTGCAGCAGATGAATGACCTGAAGGTTATTGTCGTTAATTGTCGCAGTATCAAGAACAAAAACCTAGAATTTGCTTCACTCCTGGACTTGGTCAGCCCGCACGTAGTCATCGGTACAGAATCTTGGTTAGACAGCACTATAAGTGACAGCGAAATATTTCCATCTAATTACAGAATCTATCGTAAAGACGTAATGTACAAGGCGGTGGTGTCTTTGTGATGATACACAACAGCTTGAATAGTACGCATATTAACGTTTAAAGCTCATCATGTGAGACAGTCTGGTGTAGGATCATCCTCACTGATGGCACTTCGTTAGCAGTTGGGTCGTTTTATAGACCACCTGGTTCCAATTCTCCTCAACCCTTATACGAGTTAAACAATGTATTGCTATCCTTGGATGCAACGTATATTGTTTTAGGGGGTGATTTCAACTTGCCTAACATAAACTGGATCGGTCTACAGCCGAATATCAGTACTCCATCACCTATTTACTCTGCAGTTCGAGAAATGATAAATGCACATTCTCTGTTTCAATTTGTACAAGTTCCTACTAGAATAACGCCCAATTCAGCTAATACGTTAGACTTATTGTTCTGTTCTGATCGTACCCTCATTTCTTCTGTTGATCTATTACCATGTGTAAGTGATCATGAAATCGTTCTTGCACACCTCTCTTGCCTTGCAACGCATTGCCGTAATCCATCACCAAGACTGGTCTTCTGCTATGATGAGGCAGACTACGCTTCACTAGCACGCGAACTTGACGAATTTTTGCCCGTTTTCCAAAAGCTTGCTTCTTCGATTGACGTAGAACCCGCATGGAATGAGCTAAAAACCAAACTTTTATCGCTAACATCGTCATTCGTTCCGTCACGAGTGATTACATCCAAGCGCCGAGCCGATAAACCGTGGATGAGCAGAAGTATTCGCGCTTTGATTAATAGACGACACCGCCTGTACCGCCGATACTGCAGATCGCCGAAACCAGACCTTTACAGTGACCTGAAGAAACTCGGCAAAGAAATAGCGAAAGAAATGCGAAAGGCAGAAAGCAGATATCTAGAAACACTAGGTGAAAAAATAAGGACTAACCCGAAGGAAGTATGGAAGTACGTCAGAAGCAAGCGAAGTTCGAAGGATGTTATTCCAGATGTTATAGACGACAATAACTATGGCGATGACTACAAAGGGAAGGCTGAACAGTTTAACAGCTACTTCGAATCGGTATTCATACAGTCTACCCCTCAGGCCTGTGGAGTGCAAGCTACTCACAATTTCTCTCAGATGAGTGAGATAACCTTTTCAGAAGAGGGAATAGCAAATCTGCTGCAAAAAGTGAACGTGAAGTCAGCACCAGGACCTGATAACATTTCCAACTATGCAATAAAAAACTGCGCTGTGTCACTTGCCCCTTTCCTGGCAATACTTTTCCAAAAGTCATTTGATTCCGGAACCTTGCCAAGCGACTGGAAAACTGCAAATGTCGTGCCTATTTTCAAAAGTGGCGATAACACAAAAACTAGAAATTATAGACCTATTTCACTCACTAGTGTGTCGTGTAAGGCACTAGAGCACATTATTTATTCCAACTTGATGGCTCATCTTCAAGAAAACAATTTTTTCAGCCCAACACAGCATGGTTTCAGAAGGGGACTATCTTGTGACACGCAATTGGTTGAATTTTCTCACGACATAGCCTTATCATTTAATAACGGTAAACAGGTTGACTGCATCTTTTTAGACTTCCAAAGGGCTTTTGATTCGGTAGCACATAATCTGTTGCTGATAAAATTGTCTGCACTAAACATTCCTACGGTTCTTTTACATTGGATTGAGGCCTATCTTGATGACCGAACACAGTGTGTTGTTCTTAACGGGACGAGTTCATCATATAGAACAGTCTTATCAGGTGTCCCCCAAGGATCGGTTCTGGGGCCGCTTCTCTTTCTAATTTTTATTCATGATATAGGTGAACAGGTATTAAGCCATCTCAGATTGTATGCCGACGACTGTTGTCTTTACCGCGAAATTACTTCCTTGAGTGATAGTGCCCAATTACAAAATGACCTAGACGTGATATTACTGTGGTGCAATAAATGGAATATGAGGCTGAATTTTTCTAAGTGTAACGTTGTCCGGTTTACTAACAAACGTCACATTTTTGATAGCAAGTATTGTCTTGATGGTGAAAACCTGTCGATTGTATCAAATTACAAGTATTTAGGTGTTTTGTATGAGAATGACTTTTCATGGAATGACCACATTAACTATGTAGCAGCTAAGGCTGGCCGTGTTCTCAACTTCCTAAAGCGAAACTTCAAGAAACCTCCTCCTAAATTGAAAGAAACTCTTTACTTTTCAAACGTGCGCACTATTTTGGAATACGGATGCTCCGCATGGGACCCAGGTACAAATTGCATTGTCGAATTGGAACGCATGTAGAAGCGTGCAGCACGGTTTGTTTCTTCCAACTACGACTTTACGATAAGCTCCTCTGATATAAGAGCCGATCTCGGATGGCCGACTTTGCAGGATAGACGGAAATACATGCGCCTAAAGCTCTGTCACAAAATTTTTGTTGGAGCAACAGGCCTAAGGAAGGAAACATATATCCTTGATCCTACCTACAGGTCGGCCCGTCGCGATCATTCTTTAAAGGTCAGAGAATATAGCTCTCGCATTAACGTATATAAGCATTCGTTTTTTCCAAGAACATGCCATGATTGGAATAGTCTACCGGAGGAGGTTGTCTTGTCGCCAATCAGTTCCTTTGACTCTGCCCTTGTTGAATTCTTGTTCAAATAGGTATCGTGTCACCTCTACACGGCATTCAACTCTTTTTAGCCTTTTGTAGTTATACTGTGATGTACTGCTCTTGGTTTGTCTTGATATATATGTGTGTATGCATCTATTATTTCTTTTTCTCTCGAATGATCTGTTCGGAATGTACATGTGTCATGCCATCTGTATTCTTAAACGTATTGCTGATCTTCTTACGTTACCTCTTGATGTTGTATACCACCTGTAATGTATTCTTTTTTTGTTTTCCCCCCTACAATAATGCCCATTGGGCGCTGTAGGTATCTGAATAAATAAATATACCGGTCGCAACAACTGGTTGCAACGGTGGGAAGGATCCAAATACCCGGTCGCAACACCCTCTGTTGTGTAAGATGATCATTGTCATAAAGAGATAAAATGAACAAAATAAACCTTCTTGGTGGTGCTGGGATTTAAAACCATGCCCCCCCCCCCCCCCGCCACCCCCGGCCCGGAAAGCGAGTGTCTTAAAAACTGTCCTGCAGCCCCCCCCCCCCCCCCCATTCTTATTTTTTTCGCTATTGCAGTGCTCGACACAAAATTCATGAGGAAAAAAAATGGGCGAAGCTTGCACTAAGTCCCGCAAGGCTTCAAACAGCGAAATTGGACGATTCTGAAGACTAATCTGATTGTTCCTAGGTTGTTTCTAGGCTTTAGATAGGTGATGCAGGTTCTAAGGTGCTTATAGGTTGTTGCTAGGCTTTAGCTAGGTGATGCTATAGGTTGTTTATACGTTGATTCTCAGCGCAGAGAGGTTCGACTTAAACCACAGACAGTCAACAGACACGACACGGTTGTCCAAACACCAGAGACAGAGACTCGCGCTGAAACCAAGCGTTCGCACATCTCATAGGTCTATGGGCCGGTCGTCGTTGGCGTATGCCTTCCACGGCTTCGGGGTTTTCTCGGAGCCGCCTTTGCCTTTCCCGTTCCCTATTATTCTCTTGTTGTACGTACTCGGGGTCTTCGGTTCGCCGCCGTCGCTTCGCAGCCATCTGTTGGGCTAACTGTTGCCTTCTTCATCTTTAGTGGACCAGTGGTGAGTAGTGGGATATACCCAATTTATGTGGCACATACCCGTTTATGATGATGATAGTTTTCTGGATCGACTCACAAGGAACGATTTACTACACAGCTTCGCAGTCAATAAAACGTACACCAGCAACATGCACATTAAAAATTGGCCGCGTATCTGCGTGCTTCGCTGCAAATGTCGTCTAAAGACGATAGAAGAGGCGCTGCGTGAGATATGAACGCCATCTGGCAATACGTCGGGAAACGTGAATGCTGTGTTGAGGGCTGGTAGTCCCGGCGCAGCAGCAGGCGAAGACCGGCGGTGACCAACGCGACCGGCGGGGACGCCAGCCAGCCCGAACACGCGGTTTGGCGCGAAGCGCCGAAGCAGAAGAAACGTCCGCACTCAACGAGTACTCTCCACACACTCTTTTATATTCACGTCGCCTAGGTAAAGCAGGAATGCCAGATCGGCGCCCCATGGCACTCGTACAGTGCAATACTGAACCGAAATCGAAACACAACAATGAGCTCGTGCAGAGGGCACGGAGGAAGCCAAGTTTCGGCGCAGTCGCATTTTCAGCGCAGCTTAAGAAACTAGGGTCCCTAGAATTACGTATCTATGTATTGTTATACATAGATACGATGGACACGATGATGCCGCCTTCCATGTACCCACCTACTGAGTACACTCAAGAAGCTATTGCCCGCGCCGACCATGCACGTCAAGTTGCGCGCGTTCGGTTAACCGAATCGCAAGCGGGCCAACAATCTCGCTACGATCGCAGTCACAGAAACGCCCACTTTCTTCCTGGATCTCTTGTCCTCCTTCGGTCTCCAGCACGACGTGTTGGGCTTTCTGAAAAGCTTCTCTTCCCGTACACCGGACCATACCGTGCATGCCGCCAAGTGACCGACGTGACGTATGAAATCGAGCCATTGTCTTCGTCCTCGTCGACTCAGCCCCGCACCGACATTGTTCACGTTGTCCGTCTATAGCCCTATCACATACCGGAACCCACCGACGCGTGTGTATATTGACCATCCTCGCGACCGTCTTTGCCCGGGCGCACCGAGTCACCGCCGGCGGGTAATGTTATGTGCCGCTTACCTAGAGGACGAAGAGGAAGAGGACGTGTTCGTTGCTGCTTTCGCCATCTTGGTTGTCACCCCTACCTCTGTGGTTGTGTAAATACTGTAAATACAGCCTTCTTCTGTCGTCTCCCCGTAACAGTATTTTCTATTAAAGGAACACACCACCTAATACTTACCTAGTGATGTTGCGCCTCAGATATGCGTAATGTTTGCTTTTTGATCAACAATGTACACAAGTATGAACCTAGTCAGCCGTTCACGATGGCTGGCCCTTGGGCAAGTGGTTCAACTTTGGCCGAGTGGCTGAAACGAGGGACGTGCCAACAAACAGAAAGACAGACCAAAATTTCTGCGTTTAAGTTCCCCAAGAAAGACTATCGTCTTTAATAGCCGTCTACTTTACCGTAGTATGCAGCGGTATATTGAAGTGCTGATTGCAACACGCTGTACACGAGGGGCTGGCGAGGGTAGAACCCTTGACAGCAGTCAATGAATTTTAAAAAGAGTGCACTCCACACCAACGCTTGCACAATGGGAAAATATCGGAACTGCATGAATGCGTTGAACCACTGTTCAAAAAGTGTAAAAGGAAAACACTTGCTGCGCGGGATCTGTCAAAATATTTAGTGGCGCTGGAATAAAAACCATCTGAAGGGCAACGTTCAATGTCGACATCGAGAACTGCACACATCAGAAAATTCCGACTTTGCTAAAATTCTATGCCAAACACGCGTTTCGATGATCGCAGAGTGGGCATTTCCTTAAGCCATTCCAGACGCTGCCAAGCGCCGGAAATACGAAAGACACCATGCCGATGCCGTCCGAAGACAGTTCCAAGGAACTCTGCAACTGTACAACTTCCTACGGTAAAACTCGCTTATACGCATCACTACAATTCCCAAAGGAGACTCTGCACAGATTTCCTTAATTTCATCATGTTATACAACCTATATGCCGTCCTTGGCTGCATTTCTTGTTCATTTATGTATTCCGTAACCGACCGTTAGCTTTTAAATATTGACGCAAGACATGAAACAATATTTAAACTACCACACCTTCCCAGCGGACAACGACACGCTGTAGTAGCAAGAAAACTCCCAGAGTCCCCTAGGCAATCACCTAAGACGACTCGGAGGCGAAAGCCATCCTTTTTTCCTTCTCAGTCAATGTATTGAGCCTCCCTCGCACCCCTCGGAAAGCTTTCTGCGCCTAACGTGGTTTTGCACGGCCTCCAGGACTGGAGGCCATGCCATGCGACGATGTCATGAGATGACGTCATCACGTGACGTCATAAGGGCTTCATGATGGCGTCACAAGTTCTGGCGATATGTGACGCCATGATGACGCCATACATGGTGACGTCATCAAGTGATGGTGATTTACATCACTCGTGTTGAAGCCGACGGTGTCGATGGTCAATTTTCGCGTTTGATGAGGCCATGAGGACACGAGCCCTCGCCGCGCGCGATCGCCATCGCATATGACTGTTGTCAGAAGATAGAGGAAGCAGAAGTGAAGCGCTGCTCGAGTAAAAAAAAAGAAGAGAGAGAACGCTTCTCGATCTCCTACAAGGAACGCTCATCGGGCGCTAGTTAGCCCGCAATAAATAGTTATTAACGCGAAACCCATAGATTCCCCATGGAACGCGATCATCATCGTAAAGACGAGCGCTGCAAAAGATCATCATCAAGTGATGACGTCACAGATCGCCAAAGTATGTGACGTCATGATGTATACAATGGATTAACATAATGATAATATCTGCGGTTTAACGTCTCAAAGCCACGATATGATTATGCAAGACGCCGTAGTGGAGGGCTACCGAAATTTCGCCTTCCTGGGGTTCTTTAACGTGCACCTAAATCGAAGTACACGGGCCTCAAACATTTTCGCCTCCATCAAAATGCAGCCGCCGCGGCTGGGATTCGTTCCCGCGACCTTAGGGTCAGCAGTCGATTGCCATAACCACTAGACCACCGTGGCGGGGCATACAGTGGATTGAGAAGAAAAAGAAGATGGCTTTCGCCTTCGGGTCGTCTTATGGGAATGCATGAAGGGCCCTGTGAGCTATTTCCAAAATACATGAATTGTTCTTTACAGTATTAAGAAGAGCAGATATCTTAACCTAGTAAGTAGTAGGTCACTTTTGATATTTCGAAGAGAAGCTTGTGGACGTCTGGTTGAGATAAGCCTTTCGAAAGAGATCATGCTATGGTAGTAGCTGGAGATAACAAAAACAAACGCAAAGCCGTCGCTCGTATGTAACACCATAGGACTCACACCATCAAGGCAGAAAATTATGTCATTCTCCGCGACTACAGCGCAATCAGCCTTGACCCGCCGTGGAAGCATAGCGGAAAGGGTGCGGATAAGTTTGAGAACGCGGATTTGGTTTCCGGCCCCGGCGGCAAGATTTCGATGTGTGCGTACAGCAATAGACCATTTTCATAATCCGCAAGTGCGCTTCCCTGCCCTGCATACTTGCCCAACTAATGGCGGCACTTGTCATCCTTCAAGTGGAGACGATGTCCTATAGTTGCAGGTGCTGGGATTTGTCTGTTATGCGTGTTTGCGTCAAGGGAGCTGAGTCTACATTTTCGGAGTCATAGCGCAAGCAAACTGCGCTTGAGCACGTTGTTTGCAGAAGTGACTAGCTGCATTAGTAGGGCACAGTGCATAGCAAGGAAGCTAGCTTTACAAGTATGAAAAAGGTATATAACACCAATATGTTTACATTTAGGGGCATGTTAAAAAAAAACCAAAGAAAAAACCAGATAGTCAAAATTAATCCACCACTACGGCGCACCTCACGAACATATCGCGGTTCTGGCACCTGGGACACCATGATTTAATTAGTTAATAAGCTTCGTCGCGAAGTCATACTCGGCCGCGGTCCGAATTGCGACGTCTTGGCGCCTGCAAGCCGGCTCACGTGCGCATAGCGACCGGTCAGTGGCACCGATAGCGCATTGCGAAACCGTGTCATGGGCCTCTGAGTCAGAGGCCGCAGTTCGAGACAACGGAGGGGCCGTGCGCCTGCGCCATCGTCGGGGACAACAAAACAAGGTTCGCGCGCAGTTCGTGTTTTGGTCACTCCCATTGAAAGCGCGCGAGATTGTGCGCGTTATAGGCATCTGCACACTGCGAGATAGTAAGGCCGACAGGCTGTCGCCAGAAAGCAGCTGGTGATACGCAGCAGATAAGCGACAGCTCTTCCTTATCCCATCGCTGCAGCGCAAGAGTACGCTGCCAGGAGACTCGCCGACGCCTCCCGCGCCTCTTTGAACGGGTGCGGAGTCAGGTGACGATTCTCGTGAGAGGGAGAACAACAAGAACTGTGACGAATAGTTCGCCGTCTTTAGACAAAGCCAAGCAATGCGATAATGACTTGAACCGTGGCCTGCAAGTCATAAAAGGCAGACATATTCAAGTACTTATTAGGAGGCGCTTAACCAGACAGCAAGTAATATTTGTTAGACAGTCATGTGCAGTTTTGTATGGAGTGCCATGCTATGCTCTAAGCTACGGACTTAACTTTATCTGAAGTTTGTGTACTTTCTATTGCCGTTTTGTCTTTATTGTTTTTTTGGTCATTTATTTATTATTGCGATAGCAATTATATGGACAGCCTCGGCTGGATTTTGCCGTCGCCGTCACCGCCGTCATGCTCCGTATATGTATAAGTATGTATATATATATATATATATCAAGGTCCCAAAGAAAAATAATTCAGAAAAGTGCTTCCGAAGCGCGGAATCGAACCAGCGACTTCTCGTTCCTCAGCGCGTGGCGCTAACCACTGCGCCAGACAGCGCAGATCCTTCAAGGGACCCTGAAACGGTTTTGACGATTTTGTACGAACACATTGAGCCGGTAGAGCAAGTCCTAAGGATCATTTACAGACCGATTTAAGCTCTGTGCGTAAACTGTGTAATTTATTACAAGGCTTTAAAGATGCGAATCGCCACCGATCACAGCGGCTCAGCCAAACGCGTTTTCAAACCGCCCACTTCCAGTGCGCGTCGTATTGGAAGCGCGACGTCACGCAGGCGGCTGATCTGATTGGATATGTCCAGTACACGTCACTGAACCTCCTGTGGGCAGCGAGCGTCGTCTGCCTGTGTTACAACGTACTCCGTGTTGACGTGAGCTGAGCGACAGTGTTTATCTCGAGGTTTCTTTTCTTGGACATAATTAATTGTTCTAGCCGTGCTGTGTACCACATTGTAAAGCTGCGACATCGTGCAATGTTCGTCAGGCATCTGGCGAGCGGAATCCCTTCATCTCGTCGCTGCAATGAGCGTCGCGCTCTCGCTATCCGTTCAACGCCACGATCCACGTTTTTGTGGCTGTAACTGCACCCCTGAAGACACAACATTGCCCGAGTTTACGCGTATCGGTGATCGTTCTCGAATTATATTTGTTTGTCCGCATGCTTTTGCAGATTGTCGCCGTACAGGAGAATAAAATAAGATCTGCTGGCAGTGTGGCGGCACCTGTCGGAGCAGATACCAACCACTCCGCGAGCTTCGTCTTTGTTGGGCCTCCGATATTGCGCGCAACCCGTCGGCGCACATAGCTGGGCGAAGCTCACCGTCGAGTGCGCTCATGAGAGCGCTGCGATCGCCGGCGATGTCAGGGTGTCTGTGAGTTGAGGGTGCAAGGCAGTGGTGAGGAGGAGGGTATAGATATAAATTCCGTAGCGGCCTTGGTACACAGTGCGTCGCTTAATTTCTGGTGCGAATGATTTGGGGATGCTCCTGCCTAAACGCTGTCAAAACTTCAAAAAACCGTTTCAGGGTCCCTTTCAGGAAGCTAACGGCGAGCGTTATATACACACCCTTTACCGCTGGCAGGACTCAGAGACGGCAGGCGCTTATGAGCGTTTCTTCATTACCAGCGAGATGGCGCGAGGAGCGCGACGGGCGCGTTTAAAACTCGTCCGCGAACTCGCTCGCTTCTTATTATATTTGCGCAGGGAGAACCTTGCCCTTCCGCTGTCTGCTCGCGCGGTTTTCTCGTGGTGAGGGGAAGAGGGATGTTTCGAGCTTTCACCGTGATGTCCACGCTCATGTTACGGAGCGTACGAAAGTCACTTGAGCTCAAGGGACGCCGCTAAACTAACAAACAGAAGATGAGTGCGAACTATCAAGTGTCACAGCTTGACACTTGAAGCACGCTAGTTCCTTCGCTGCTTCGGCCGCCTTTGCAACAGGAGCGCTGTTCAAACTGAGAGTATCCATTGGCGAGCCTCACTTCGTATAGCATTAGTTTCTTGCTATCGCATTCATTGCTTCACCCTTGCGGCGAAACTGTGACTTATTTATTTATTTATTTGCTTTACCATCACTTGTCTGCTTGTTTTTTTTTCCTGCTGCTCATTAAGCTTCATACATAGCATATAAAATGTAACTCTACATTAGTGATCTTGAAAACGATATTGATTGCATAATAACCCGCCCCTTATGTCTTTAAGGGAATAAAAATGAAATGAAGCACAGAAAAATGTGGTGGCCGAAATTTTCTTTACCTAAACCTAGCCTTAGCAACTAATGCATAACAAAGTGAAACGGAGGTAACACATCAGAAAACGTGCTCGTGTTTAGCAAAAGAAGCTACAGAGGTAGTGTGGCTATGTACAAAAGCTGCAGATGCAGCAAACGAATCAGATTCTCTCGTTCGAAATATGGCGCCAACTGCGCAGGCACTATATCTCACGGTCTAGCTCACATGCATCCGTGCTGTGGAACCGTACTGTATACCATACTCTAATGACCGTGGGGTTGGTGGGTCTCTGATGCTAAGTGCGAGATCTCGCGTTCAATCTAAGCCACGGGTAGCGCATTCTGTCTGGTGAATAGATGCAAGAGAGACAGAAAAACATCTTCCAGCAGATCCTACGCATTGTGTGAATCGGTTTCATGCTAAGCAGCCAGCGAGTAGCAGCCTATGCCAGATTTTTAAGTGCGTGACACTTTCGAGGCCCGGCTTGGCTTCCGTAGATATCATGTGGCGTGAACACGTTCACAGTCTAGTGCTCAATACAGGCATAAAACGAGGCTAGCAATGCTCTAAACCGGGTTGAAATAAACGAATAAGATCTAAAATAATGTAATTAACAGATATAACCAAGAAGTAATCTCGACAATTAACTTGAGATTGCTAAAAACGCTTCGAAAACATGCGGCTGACGTCCGCGCCGCGCAAAAGAGGGCGCCACCGCCTCGCCAAGCGTGCGATTGCTCCCTCAACCGGTGCTTCTCCGGCGCTACATCTGAAGGGGGGAAACAACCTGACGGAGATCGCTGCAGACGACACGTATTTCAAAAGCCGTAACAAGCAAGAAGCCGATAAAGCGCGGCAAAAAGTAGGGCGCATGTCGCACACCGAGTTTGCGAATCTCCCTAACAAGATTCTATTCGTACCGGGGAAACCTTAAATGCTCACCTCAAACATTGACGTCATCGGCGGTTTGGTAAACGGAGCATTGGGAAACTCTAGGAACGGGAATCGCTGGGTGTGCGTGCTACGCATTTCCTCCGGTTTCACAGTAGTGGAGTTCCCTTTAGCGCAGGATTTAGACCTACACCAGTCGCTGCACAAGCGGGCGGCGCTGACTAACACTCCCAGAGTTCATGCACATAAATATCCGATAAAGTGGACGAGGAGATGACCATCGCCGTAGCTCAATTGGTAAGAGCATCGGGTGCGTAATCCGAAGTTTGCAGCCTTGGTCCCTGCCGGTGGCAAGTTGTCTTTTCGTCCACTTTACTTTCCTCACATCTGCATCAAAATTACTGCAATACAATTAAAGCAGTACAATTAACATCCCCCATACCTTCCCTGGGTTCATTATCTGCTGGTTTTCATTAAGCATGTTACGGCCTGTCACTTATGTTTGACATACATCCATCAGCACAGCATCGATTGACCTAACAGAAAAAGAGTTCGAATTCTTAAACAAAACGCAGTGGCATGGCTCCACACGTGTCAATGTATAGTTCTCAGGTGCCTTAATCAGCCTTCTGCTGGTCCCAAGTTTTCAGCGCATTTGATCTTGCTTTGTCGGCCCAGCCAGTACTCTCAGCGCCTGCGCGCACAGTTCATTGTATATGTTCTGCCTCTGTTGAATAAACATTCTGTTGGAAGTAAGCGCATCGTCCAGTCGTCACTTTCTTTGTCTATGTCTTTTTTGTGCGCCATAAGTTTCACCATGCATGTAGTGCCATAGAAATTTGGGTATACAGTAAAAACCCGATCTAATGAAAGCCGATTTTACGAAGTCCCCGATTTAACGAAGAAATTTCCAGTCCCCGGCTAATACCTATAAGTTATATGGTTCAGAGTTGTCATCAATTAGAATTAACGAACTAACTTGTCCATAAAACCCGAGTTAACGAAGTTTTTTCTGAAAAGGTTGAGTACAAAAGCAGTACTTCTCATCCAATTTAGGTGCATATCCCGTAACCAATTTTGGTACATATCCGGTAAAGAAAACGACCACGAGCACTCAAAGTTTAAGCGGATAGATAGATAGATAGATAGATAGATAGATAGATAGATAGATAGATAGATAGATAGATAGATAGATAGATAGATAGATAGATAGATAGATAGATAGATAGATAGACTTTCATGACGTATTTCCGTCACGGAAGTACGTCAGCAAAATGAACGCCATCAGGTGGCAAAGAAAAAAAAAGCTATAAGAAAATGTTCCGTTGACGGGAATGGAACCCATGACCTCTCGGTCCGCGACGACGGCTGGCGGGCGTTTAGCCCACTGAGCTACCGCCAAACACATTAGGAATACGACATGAACGCGCCTTTTATCTTTAACACTTGCCTCTCACCGTGCTCTTGGATGGATGGATGATATGAGCGTCCCCTTTATAAAGGGGCGGCTCATATCATCAAAAGAAAAAAAAAACGCGCCGTTGCAACGACCATCCCATTCGGCGCGTTTCCAATGCAAGTTTCATATCGTCAACGCTTTAACGCACCGTGAGGTGGCGGCTTCAGCGCAAGCCTCGCTGATAGCATCCATGACATCGATCCATATCGACAAATAGCTCTCCGACGCTCGCCTGGCTATAGCCTGGCTGTCGCAACGCGTTCACTGCTTGACTTGTGAGAAATAACGGCCAGGCTAGAGGGAAGACACGACGCGCGTATCGTTTCTCTTCGCATTTGACGACGCTTTTAAGGAGTGCATATTGAGCATTAGTGTTTATTATGTGCTTGTGTATGCCATCTTTGCGCGGGATTCACCATATGCGGTGTCCACGTATGAGTTAAGAACTTCAGCTACCGCAAGGGTTATATCATTATCATGGGCGTTTCTCGTCGGTACGGAGATGTGCCACTCGCCGTCAACGTGAGTGCGATGCGTCCACATCAAGCGATGCTATATATTGCCACGCCCACTTCTTGCCTTGTTTTGATGTATTCGGGTTTGACCGGCAGGGACGGTTATCAACGCTCGACGCTGTCCGCGAAGTAGTGTTCTAGAAGCGTCGCGATTGTAGTAGATCGGTTTGTTAAGATTGCGCCCCGCACGCGAATGTTCCAGCTTTGTCTAGAGATAACGCCGCCACCAGCGATATTGCTGGAAAGTTCGATAGCGCCTGTATAAAAGCCGACGCGCGTGACCGCTTGTCAGTTGATCGACGGACGACGCCCTGTTCGCCGCTATCATTGTACAGCGTGTATTGCTGTAGTTCTAGTTCTCATTTTCCCGGCCACAAGTTCGGCCCAAATAAACAGTTTCATTCTGCAAACGCCGACTGCTGTCTTCGTCGACGTCACGACCACGTGACATCTGGTGGAGGTGCTGCTTCATGATCCGGACGCCACCGCGGAGCGCTGACCCAAGCCCAAGCCGCGAAGAAGACGACTCTAAGGTCAACCCGGATCCTCGAACCAGCCGCCGGCAGAAGGGACTACAACCAGAGTACGGGCTCCTTCCCGAAAACGCCAGGCAGTCGAAGACCGTCACATCTACCGCCGAGACGATGACAGACCAACTGCCACCTACAACGGTAGTAATGCAACAGCCAAGGGAGCCACCAACTTTCCGTGGATCGTCTTTTGAAGACCCGGAGAGCTGGCTGGAGACGTACGAGCGAGTCCCGCCTTCAACCACTGGGACACTGAAGAGAAGCTGCGCCACGTCTACTTCTACTTAGAAGACGCCGCGAAGACGTGGTTCGAGAACCATGAATCGAGCCTTCAATCCTGGGACCTCTTTCGGACGACGTTCCTCAATACCTTCGCGAGCATCGTCCGCAAGGAAAAGGCCGCTGCTTTGCTGGAGACCCGGGTGCAGCTGCCAAACGAAAACGTCACCATCTTCACGGAAGAGATGACTCGACTTTTCCGTCAGGCCGACGCTGCGATGGCGGAAGACAAAAAAGTTCGCCTGCTCATGCGGGGTGTCAAACAAGAACTTTTCGCGGGACTTGTCCGCAACCCGCCCACGACGGTCGCCGAATTCCTCACCGAGGCTACGACTATTGAAAAGACATTGGACATGCGGACGAAACAGTACAACCGCTCTCCGCTGTCTGCAACCTATTCCGAAGTGCACTCACTAGCCACCGACGACTTGCGCGAAACCATCCGGGCGATCGTGCGGGAGGAGTTGCGCAAGCTGTTACCTTCGCCGCAGCCTCAAGTGGATTCCATCGCAGACATTGTCCGCGAGGAAATCAAAGAGTCACTGGGTGTTCCTCAGCCGGCACCGCCGCAGCTTCAAGCAATGAGTTATGCTGCTGCAGCCCGACGCAACGCCCCCCCCTCCTCGCCCGCGTCTTGACGCCGCGCCGCCCCAGCAGTTCCGCCGCCAGGCACCACCGTCGCCACCACCGACGCCATACCGCCCGCCAACCGGCCAGCGATACACGCCGAGGAAGACCGACGTTTGGCGCGCCCCCGACCATCGTCCACTCTGCTACCACTGCGGAGAAGCTGGCCACACCTACCGCCGCTGCCAGTATCGACGGATGGGACTGCGTGGGTTCGCCATCGACGCGCCGCGTCCACAGCAGGGTGAACGACCACGTGACATCGCCGACTATCTGGCAGGAGCGCATTGGACCCCCCGAGGACCTTCCCGATCGCCGTCGCCAGGCCGCTACGCCTCTCCCCAACGCCGCCAGTACACTGGCCCTTTCCGGGGCCGGTCGCCTAGCCCGTATCCGGAAAACTAAGGGCAGCAACCGATGGAGGTGCGGTTGCTGTACGACGAAACATCGAAGATCCTCCGCCGCCGACGACGACGCCACGACGAAACCTTGAAGACCCGACGCGAACCAGACAGAGCCCTGACGACGAAGCCTCGCGGACCGAAGTGGACCTGACAACGCAACGGGGAAGCAGCGGAACAAACCGACGTAGCCGTGACCCGACGCCACGACCTAACTGCAATGCAAGACGACGAACTAGCGACCTCGACGTCCTTATCGACTGCCACAATGTCACAGCTCTCGTCGACACCGGAGCCGACTATTCTGTCATCAGTGGACCGTTCGCCGCGAAGCTGAAGAAGGTTAAGACCGCTTGGGAAGGCCCCAAATCCGCACCGCTGGAGGCCATCTGATAACGCCGATTGGTGTCTGCACGGCGAGAGTCACCATCAATAACCGGACTTATCCTGCGAGCTTTGTAATCCTACAAAACTGCTCCAGGCATGCAATACTTGGAATAGACTTCCTAAGTGAACACGGCGCCGTCATCGACCTGAGCTCCGAGTCGATAACACTAACCTCAGATAAAGCGCTCCCGCCCCGCGTGACGCCAGGGAACCATGCATTGAATGTGATAGAAGAGCAGGTGACCATTCCGCCGCGTTCCAGCGTCATTATTTCCGTCGGCACCGAAAAAGCTGAAGACATCGAAGGTGTCATCGAGAGCGATCAGCGTTTGCTGCTAGATCGTGACATTTGCGTCGCAAGGGGCATTGCTCGGTTGCATGAAGGAAAAGGAAGCGTGATGCTAACGAACTTCAGCCAGGAATACAGACACCTGAGCAGGGGCACGACGATTGCATACATCGAAGAAATCTCGGCCGTCAGCGATGCGTTTGCATTTTCGGATTCTGACGAAGCTACGACGACGATCCCTGAGCCACCCTTCGACGTAAACCCAAGTCTTCCCGCTCGCCAACAGCAACAGCTTCGACGCCTTCTGCAGGAATACAGGGACTGTTTCTCGTCGTCATCGCGGGTCCGACAAACGCCCCTTGTTAAGCACCGCATCATAACAGAAGAAAATGCTCGACCACTCCGTCAGGGTCCCTACCGGGTTTCGACGCGGGAACGGGAGGCCGTTAAGAAACAAGTCGATGAAATGCTACACGACATCATCCAGCCGTCCAACAGCCCGTGGGCGTCTCCCGTGGTGTTAGTGAAGAAGAAGGATGGGACCCTACGTTTCTGCGTCGATTATCGTCGCCTGAACAAAATCACAAAGAAGGACGTGTACCCTCTCCCACGGATAGACGACACCCTGGATCGACTCCACAACGCGAATTACTTTTCGTCGATGGACCTCAAGACCGGCTACTGGCAAATTGAAGTTGACAAGAGACACCGAGAAAAGACCGCCTTTATAACACCGGACGGCCTGTTCGAGTTCAAGGTCATGCCTTCCGGTCTTTGCTCGGCACCTGCGACTTTCCAACGAGTCATGGATACTGTATTAGCTGGCTTGAAGTGGCAGACTTGCCTTGTTTACTTGGACGACGTCGTTGTGTATTCCTCGAACTTCGACGAACACCTCCAGCGACTTCAATCCGTACTTCAAGCAATCAAGAACTCCGGGCTCACCCTGAAGCCAGAAAAGTGCCGCTTCGCGTACGAGGAGCTCTTGTTTTTGGGTCACGTGATCAGCAAGACTGGAGTGCTCCCAGACCCGCAGAAAACAGCTGCCATCGCCGCTTTCCCACCACCCACCGACAAGAAGGCCGTGCGCCGATTTCTCGGCTTGTGCGCCTATTACAGACGCTTTGTCAAAGACTTTTCACGTATCGCCGAGCCACTAACGCAGCTCACGAAGACCGACGTCGAATTCAGGTGGCAAACAGCGCAAGTCGACGCATTTCATGAACTGAAACGACGCCTGCAGACACCTCCGATACTTGCGCATTTCGACGAATACGCCGATACGGAGATTCACACCGATGCAAGCAGCATAGGACTCGGCGCCGTCCTTGTGCAGCGGACGGGCGGACAGGAAAGGGTTATCAGTTATGCTAGCCGGTCGCTGTCTAAAGCAGAGGTGAACTATTCCACAACAGAAAAGGAGTGCCTCGCCATCATCTGGGCTACGTCAAAGTTTCGCCCCTACCTCTACGGCAGGCCCTTCAAAGTTGTGAGCGACCATCACGCCTTGTGTTGGCTAGCTAACTTGAAGGACCCTTCAGGTCGCCTCGCACGGTGGAGCCTAAGACTTCAAGAATTTGACGTTACTGTCGTGTACAAGTCCGGAAGGAAACACTCCGACGCCGACTGCTTGTCTCGTGCCCCCGTCGACCCAACAACGCCCGACAACCAGGATGATGACAGCTTCTTGGGAGCCATAAGTACCGAAGACTTCGCCGAACGACAGCGAGCCGACCCGGAACTGAAGGGTCTAGTGGAATACCTGGAGGGCAGGACCATCGTTGTCCCAAAAGTATTCAGGCGAGGATTGGCATCATTTTCCATGAAAAACAACGTCCTCGTAAAGAAGAACTTCACTCCGGCCCGAGCCACCTACCTTATCGTTGTACCTTCGGGACTGCGACCAGAAATTTTGCATGCCCTGCACGACGACCCAACGGCTGGACACCTCGGACTTTCCCAAACGCTCGCACGAGTACAAGAAAAGTACTACTGGCCGCGCCTTGCCGCCGACGTCACTCGCTACGTAAGGACGTGCCGAGACTGTCAGCGACGGAAGACACCGCCCACAAGACCAGCAGGCTTCCTTCAGCCGATCGAGCCTCCTCGGCGACCATTCCAGCAGATCGGGATGGACCTCCTGGGGCCGTTCCCAACGTCGACTTGCGGAAATAAATGGATCGTCGTGGCTACCGACTACCTCACCCGCTACGCCGAAACAAAAGCCCTGCCCAAAGGCAGTGCCGCTGAGGTAGCCAAGTTCTTCGTTGAGAACATCGTCCTTCGACACGGCGCCCCAGAGGTTCTCATCACCGACAGAGGTACGGCGTTCACGGCTGACCTGACTCAGGCGATCTTGGAATACAGCCACACAAGCCACCGCCGCACCACCGCGTACCACCCACAGACCAACGGCCTCACCGAGCGTCTAAATAAGACCATCGCCGACATGCTGGCCATGTACGTCGACGTCGAACAGAAGACGTGGGACGCCATCCTTCCGTACGTGACCTTCGCGTACAACACGGCCGTACAGGAAACGACGCAGATGACGCCATACAAGTTGGTCTACGGACGGAGCCCGGCAACGACGCTCGACGCCATGCTACCAAACGTGACCGACGAGGAAAACATCGACGTGACCACCTACCTACAGCGCGCCGAAGAAGCACGACAGCTCGCCCGCTTACGGATCAAGAACCAGCAGACGACTGACAGCCGCCGCTACAACCTTCGCCGACGCCACATGGAATACCAACCCGGTGACCGTGTATGGGTATGGACGCCAATACGCCGACGAGGACTTAGTGAGAAGCTTCTTCGACGATACTTCGGACCGTACAGGGTACTTCGACGCCTCGGCGCACTCGACTATGAGGTTGTCCCTGACGGCATTACGAACTCTCAGCAGCGCCGTGCGCGACCTGAAGTCGTCCATGTCGTGCGCCTTAAGCCGTTTTTTGCGCGTTAGCGAGCCTGGGGACTCTTTTTTTTTTCCTTCGTTATTGTAATTTATTTGTGTATGCACTTGTTTTTTTTTTTCTCTTCTATGTTCTTTCACAAGCATCGGGACGATGCTTTTCAGAGGGGGGCAATGCCACGCCCACTTCTTGTCTTGTTTTGATGTATTCGGGTTTGACCGGCAGGGACGGTTATCAACGCTCGACGCTGTCCGCGAAGTAGTGTTCTAGAAGCGTCGCGATTGTAGTAGATCGGTTTGTTAAGATTGCGCCCCGCACGCGAATGTTCCAGCTTTGTCTAGAGATAACGCCGCCACCAGCGATATTGCTGGAAAGTTCGATAGCGCCTGTATAAAAGCCGACGCGCGTGACCGCTTGTCAGTTGATCGACGGACGACGCCCTGTTCGCCGCTATCATTGTACAGCGTGTATTGCTGTAGTTCTAGTTCTCATTTTCCCGGCCACAAGTTCGGCCCAAATAAACAGTTTCATTCTGCAAACGCCGACTGCTGTCTTCGTCGACGTCACGACCACGTGACATCTGGTGGAGGTGCTGCTTCATGATCCGGACGCCACCGCGGAGCGCTGACCCAAGCCCAAGCCGCGAAGAAGACGACTCTAAGGTCAACCCGGATCCTCGAACCAGCCGCCGGCAGAAGGGACTACAACCAGAGTACGGGCTCCTTCCCGAAAACGCCAGGCAGTCGAAGACCGTCACATCTACCGCCGAGACGATGACAGACCAACTGCCACCTACAACGGTAGTAATGCAACAGCCAAGGGAGCCACCAACTTTCCGTGGATCGTCTTTTGAAGACCCGGAGAGCTGGCTGGAGACGTACGAGCGAGTCCCGCCTTCAACCACTGGGACACTGAAGAGAAGCTGCGCCACGTCTACTTCTACTTAGAAGACGCCGCGAAGACGTGGTTCGAGAACCATGAATCGAGCCTTCAATCCTGGTGTGGCATACTTTTCTTCTTCTTCTGGCACGACGCACTTGGGACATAAACTAGTAGTGGGTAGTCTGCTGTGGAGAAGGAAGAGGTAGTTGGAACAATGGCGGAGATACAATAATAAACCGCGCTGTGTTTTCGGAACCGCGTTTCAGTGTGCTATATTTATTGGTGACCCGGACTACGAACGCGACCTTCCATGGAGCAGCGTGAGCATCTCGACGGCCTCAGCCCTGGTACCGCTGCCACTGCACCTGGCCATGTACCCTCTTCCGGCGTTGTTGGAGGTACTACTACCATAACGCTACCACAGCTGTGGCTTGCCGATCCCTCCTTATGGTTCATTCAAGTCGAGAACAAGTTCCGCATTCATCGCATCACGTCAGAAGTTCGCAAGCATGAGCTCCTCGTTGAAGCGTTGCCGCCACAGGCAATGGCCCAAATACGCGACATCCTCGTGGGCCCGCCTGGTGACACTCCATATACGACAGTCAAACAGGCTCTTCTTCACCGACTCGTTCCGCCTAAGCATCGGCGCATTCAGCAACTTCTGTGCAACGAAGAGCTCGGGGACCGCCGTCCCACACAGTTTCTACGTCACCTGCAGCACCTGCTTGGGGACCAGCCGGACGGCTTAGAAACATCCATACTACGTGAGTTGTTTCTACAGCGTCTTCCACCTACCGTGCGAATGGCTCTTGTCCCAGCTCAGGATAAGACGCTGTCGGAGCTGGCAGAAATGGCCGATGACATGATGGACGTTGCTCCGGCAGTCATAAACGCTGCCCACACCTCTCCGATTTCTGAAGCAGATTCCCTTCGAGAAACGGTAAAAGATCTCGCAGCTGAAGTCGCTAACTTGCGTCTGCAATTGCTGAGCATTCATAACTTAAATGACCATCCTCGTCCACACCGACCATCTCTCACGTCGCCTGCTCCGCAACGGCCTCTCCACCAGCCCGAGCACCGCTTTTCACCGCAGAACACATGCTACTATCACCGGCGTTTTCGTGCCGCGGCTCGCAGATGTGTGACACCCTGCTCATGGCGCATGGGAAACGCTCCGGCCGATCGTCAGTAACAGCGGCGGGCGATCAAGGCCAAGCATCAAGCCGCCTCTTCCACATCACCGACAGAACCACAGGTCTTCGCTTGCTGGTGGACACTGGAGCAGAAGTCAGCATAATTCCAGCGTCCAAAACTGACCGGCGTCTCCGCGAGAAGTCTACTCCTTTACAAGCGATCAATTCTTCGGTCATCGCAACTTACGGACAGAAGTCTCTGACCCTTGATCTCGGTCTCAAAAGGAAACTGCAGTGGTTATTTTGGATAGCAGACGTACGCTACGCAATCTTAGGCGCCGATTTCTTAAGGCATTTTCATCTGCTCGTGGATATGAACCGCTGTCGCCTGGTGGATAGCTATACCGGCTTATCGGTCAATGGTTTTCTGTCACGCGCTACGGCCCTAAACCCCACTTTCGTGAAACCGCCTACGTCACCATATACAGCTCTGCTCAACGAGTTTCCGGAGATTACAACGCAGTCTCCAATGGATAAGACCCCCAAGCACACTGTGACCCACTGCATCGTAACCACAGGCCCACCGGTTCACTGCCGCCCTCGCCGACTTGGCCCTGATAAACTTCGCATTGCTCGCAACGAGTTTGAGCATATGTTACAGCTGCAAATCATTCGTCCGTCATCAAGCTCGTGGTCGTCGGCGCTACACATGGTTCCCAAGAAGAACAATGACTGGCGGCCCTGTGGTGATTATCGGGCTCTCAATGCAGTCACCGTTCCAGATCGATACCCGTTACCCAATATTCAGGACTGTACTGCCTTTTTAACCGGCACAACAGTATACTCGAAGATTGATCTCGTGAAAGCTTATCACCAGATCCCCGTTGAGCCTTCTGACATTCCCAAAACTGCAATAATTACCCCATTTGGGCTCTATGAGTATTTACGAATGCCCTTCGGTTTGAGAAACGCAGCTCAGACATTTCAGCGTTTTATAGACAAAGTCACAAGAGGCTTGCCGTTTTGTTTCGCCTATATCGACGATCTTCTCGTTGCCAGCAAGAACGCTGAAACGCACAAGGCACATCTACGTGAGCTTTTCACTCGACTGCGTGATTACGACCTTGTCATCAATGTAGAAAAGTGTCAGTTTGGAGTCTCGGAGATAGCATTCCTCGGACATCAGATCACTAAAGATGGCATCACTCCTCTACCTGACAAGGTTCAAGCTATCCTCGAGTACCCGCCTCCCACGTCCATACGTAGTCTGCGACGTTTTCTCGGACTCGTCAATTTTTATCGCCGCTTCATCCCTACATGCTCTACACTGCTGCAGCCTCTGGAAGCACTACTCTCGACTTCTCAAGCCGAGTCAGCCGCACTTCCCTGGGACACGGTCGCGGATCAAGCTTTTTCCGCCGTTAAGACCAAACTCGCCCAGGCCACCCTCCTGCATCACCCTTCACCAACTGCTCCCACTAGCCTCATGGTGGACGCTTCTTCAGAAGCAGTTGGAGCCGCTCTTCATCAATGGATCAATGGTGCATGGGCTCCAATTTCCTTCTTCTCCCGCAAGTTACGCGACACTGAGCGCCGATACAGTACTTTCGGACGGGAGCTCCTCGCAGCCTACCTTGCGGTGAAGCATTTCAGGCACTTCCTTGAAGGGCGACAATTTGCCATTCTTACCGACCACAAGCCACTTGTTTCGGCTTTACGTTCCTGCAGTGCCACGCACACTCCTAGAGAACTTCGGCACCTTGCTTTCATTGCCGAATTCACCACAGACATACGTTATGTAAAAGGCAGTTTTAACAGTGCAGCGGACGCTCTCAGTCGTATTACCATCAATGCCACGACAGGCACCACCGACCTTTCATTGTCTTCGCTCGCGGAGGCACAGGTATTAGACGATGAGCTTCCACGACTCCGATACTCTACTTCCCTCCGACTGGAACAAGTCAACTTTCCCGACGACGACGTTACGCTCTGGTGCGATGTTTCACACAACTGCACTCGTATCTATGTTCCTTCACAGCTGCGTCGTGCTGTTTTTGACACCCTCCACTCCATCTGCCATCCAGGCGTAAGAGCTACGCAACACCTGGTCACTGAACGCTATGTCTGGCCGCGCATACGCGCTAACATTCGTGACTGGGTTCGCACTTGCACAGCGTGTCAGCGTATCAAGGTACAACGGCACACCAAGCCTCCATGGGGAAAATTCCCTCTCCCTGATGCACGTTTCGACACCATTCATTTGGACATTGTCGGGCCTTTACCTCCATGTCGGGGAAATACGTATTTGCTTACGTGTATTGACAGGTACACTAGGTGGCCTGAAGCAGCTCCAATGCCTGACATCACGGCAGAAACAGTTGCTCGTACCTTTCTTGCTACCTGGATTAGCCGTTTCGGTGTACCATCAACGGTGACTACCGATCGAGGCAGACAGTTTGAGTCAGCGCTTTTCACCTCTGTCACATCTCTACTGGGTTGTGCGCGTATTCGCACAACTGCGTATCATCCAGCATCAAATGGCTTAGTCGAGAGACTCCACCGTCATCTAAAAGCAGCACTCGCCTCGCAGCCTCACGCCGAAGATTGGGTATCACACCTCCCTATCGTGCTTCTCGGCCTGCGTTCAACACTTCGGCCAGAACTTGCCTGCTCTGTAGCCGAGATGGTTTATGGCTGCACACTCCGTTTGCCTGGTGACCTCGTCAGCCCCGTTACTACGCAGAGTGTTTCGGATCCATCTTCTTTCGTCCAGCGTCTGCGGGTCTTCATGCAAAACTTGCGCCCATCACCAACTTCAGCTCATACTAAGAACGACGTTTTTCTGCCGGCAAACCTACAGACATCTTCACACGTTTTTGTTCGTGTCGATGCGTCTCGCCGTGCTCTTCAGCCTCGCTATGACGGTCCTTTCCCAGTCATCAAGCGTTCTGAACATCATTTTACAATCCTGCGTAATGGGCATGAAGACACAGTCAGCATTGAAAGGATCAAGCCGGCACCCATTCTGACAAGCTCAGTCTGACCATTTTTTTTTCTTCAAGTGCCCACGGCCACTTGTCTGCAGGGGGGGCCTATCTGTGGCATACTTTTCTTCTTCTTCTGGCACGACGCACTTGGGACATAAACTAGTAGTGGGTAGTCTGCTGTGGAGAAGGAAGAGGTAGTTGGAACAATGGCGGAGATACAATAATAAACCGCGCTGTGTTTTCGGAACCGCGTTTCAGTGTGCTATACTGGGACCTCTTTCGGACGACGTTCCTCAATACCTTCGCGAGCATCGTCCGCAAGGAAAAGGCCGCTGCTTTGCTGGAGACCCGGGTGCAGCTGCCAAACGAAAACGTCACCATCTTCACGGAAGAGATGACTCGACTTTTCCGTCAGGCCGACGCTGCGATGGCGGAAGACAAAAAAGTTCGCCTGCTCATGCGGGGTGTCAAACAAGAACTTTTCGCGGGACTTGTCCGCAACCCGCCCACGACGGTCGCCGAATTCCTCACCGAGGCTACGACTATTGAAAAGACATTGGACATGCGGACGAAACAGTACAACCGCTCTCCGCTGTCTGCAACCTATTCCGAAGTGCACTCACTAGCCACCGACGACTTGCGCGAAACCATCCGGGCGATCGTGCGGGAGGAGTTGCGCAAGCTGTTACCTTCGCCGCAGCCTCAAGTGGATTCCATCGCAGACATTGTCCGCGAGGAAATCAAAGAGTCACTGGGTGTTCCTCAGCCGGCACCGCCGCAGCTTCAAGCAATGAGTTATGCTGCTGCAGCCCGACGCAACGCCCCCCCCTCCTCGCCCGCGTCTTGACGCCGCGCCGCCCCAGCAGTTCCGCCGCCAGGCACCACCGTCGCCACCACCGACGCCATACCGCCCGCCAACCGGCCAGCGATACACGCCGAGGAAGACCGACGTTTGGCGCGCCCCCGACCATCGTCCACTCTGCTACCACTGCGGAGAAGCTGGCCACACCTACCGCCGCTGCCAGTATCGACGGATGGGACTGCGTGGGTTCGCCATCGACGCGCCGCGTCCACAGCAGGGTGAACGACCACGTGACATCGCCGACTATCTGGCAGGAGCGCATTGGACCTCCCGAGGACCTTCCCGATCGCCGTCGCCAGGCCGCTACGCCTCTCCCCAACGCCGCCAGTACACTGGCCCTTTCCGGGGCCGGTCGCCTAGCCCGTATCCGGAAAACTAAGGGCAGCAACCGATGGAGGTGCGGTTGCTGTACGACGAAACATCGAAGATCCTCCGCCGCCGACGACGACGCCACGACGAAACCTTGAAGACCCGACGCGAACCAGACAGAGCCCTGACGACGAAGCCTCGCGGACCGAAGTGGACCTGACAACGCAACGGGGAAGCAGCGGAACAAACCGACGTAGCCGTGACCCGACGCCACGACCTAACTGCAATGCAAGACGACGAACTAGCGACCTCGACGTCCTTATCGACTGCCACAATATCACAGCTCTCGTCGACACCGGAGCCGACTATTCTGTCATCAGTGGACCATTCGCCGCGAAGCTGAAGAAGGTTAAGACCGCTTGGGAAGGCCCCAAATCCGCACCGCTGGAGGCCATCTGATAACGCCGATTGGTGTCTGCACGGCGAGAGTCACCATCAATAACCGGACTTATCCTGCGAGCTTTGTAATCCTACAAAACTGCTCCAGGCATGCAATACTTGGAATAGACTTCCTAAGTGAACACGGCGCCGTCATCGACCTGAGGTCCGAGTCGATAACACTAACCTCAGATAAAGCGCTCCCGCCCCGCGTGACGCCAGGGAACCATGCATTGAATGTGATAGAAGAGCAGGTGACCATTCCGCCGCGTTCCAGCGTCATTATTTCCGTCGGCACCGAAAAAGCTGAAGACATCGAAGGTGTCATCGAGAGCGATCAGCGTTTGCTGCTAGATCGTGACATTTGCGTCGCAAGGGGCATTGCTCGGTTGCATGAAGGAAAAGGAAGCGTGATGCTAACGAACTTCAGCCAGGAATACAGACACCTGAGCAGGGGCACGACGATTGCATACATCGAAGAAATCTCGGCCGTCAGCGATGCGTTTGCATTTTCGGATTCTGACGAAGCTACGACGACGATCCCTGAGCCACCCTTCGACGTAAACCCAAGTCTTCCCGCTCGCCAACAGCAACAGCTTCGACGCCTTCTGCAGGAATACAGGGACTGTTTCTCGTCGTCATCGCGGGTCCGACAAACGCCCCTTGTTAAGCACCGCATCATAACAGAAGAAAATGCTCGACCACTCCGTCAGGGTCCCTACCGGGTTTCGACGCGGGAACGGGAGGCCGTTAAGAAACAAGTCGATGAAATGCTACACGACATCATCCAGCCGTCCAACAGCCCGTGGGCGTCTCCCGTGGTGTTAGTGAAGAAGAAGGATGGGACCCTACGTTTCTGCGTCGATTATCGTCGCCTGAACAAAATCACAAAGAAGGACGTGTACCCTCTCCCACGGATAGACGACACCCTGGATCGACTCCACAACGCGAATTACTTTTCGTCGATGGACCTCAAGACCGGCTACTGGCAAATTGAAGTTGACAAGAGACACCGAGAAAAGACCGCCTTTATAACACCGGACGGCCTGTTCGAGTTCAAGGTCATGCCTTCCGGTCTTTGCTCGGCACCTGCGACTTTCCAACGAGTCATGGATACTGTATTAGCTGGCTTGAAGTGGCAGACTTGCCTTGTTTACTTGGACGACGTCGTTGTGTATTCCTCGAACTTCGACGAACACCTCCAGCGACTTCAATCCGTACTTCAAGCAATCAAGAACTCCGGGCTCACCCTGAAGCCAGAAAAGTGCCGCTTCGCGTACGAGGAGCTCTTGTTTTTGGGTCACGTGATCAGCAAGACTGGAGTGCTCCCAGACCCGCAGAAAACAGCTGCCATCGCCGCTTTCCCGCCACCCACCGACAAGAAGGCCGTGCGCCGATTTCTCGGCTTGTGCGCCTATTACAGACGCTTTGTCAAAGACTTTTCACGTATCGCCGAGCCACTAACGCAGCTCACGAAGACCGACGTCGAATTCAGGTGGCAAACAGCGCAAGTCGACGCATTTCATGAACTGAAACGACGCCTGCAGACACCTCCGATACTTGCGCATTTCGACGAATACGCCGATACGGAGATTCACACCGATGCAAGCAGCATAGGACTCGGCGCCGTCCTTGTGCAGCGGACGGGCGGACAGGAAAGGGTTATCAGTTATGCTAGCCGGTCGCTGTCTAAAGCAGAGGTGAACTATTCCACAACAGAAAAGGAGTGCCTCGCCATCATCTGGGCTACGTCAAAGTTTCGCCCCTACCTCTACGGCAGGCCCTTCAAAGTTGTGAGCGACCATCACGCCTTGTGTTGGCTAGCTAACTTGAAGGACCCTTCAGGTCGCCTCGCACGGTGGAGCCTAAGACTTCAAGAATTTGACGTTACTGTCGTGTACAAGTCCGGAAGGAAACACTCCGACGCCGACTGCTTGTCTCGTGCCCCCGTCGACCCAACAACGCCCGACAACCAGGATGATGACAGCTTCTTGGGAGCCATAAGTACCGAAGACTTCGCCGAACGACAGCGAGCCGACCCGGAACTGAAGGGTCTAGTGGAATACCTGGAGGGCAGGACCATCGTTGTCCCAAAAGTATTCAGGCGAGGATTGGCATCATTTTCCATGAAAAACAACGTCCTCGTAAAGAAGAACTTCACTCCGGCCCGAGCCACCTACCTTATCGTTGTACCTTCGGGACTGCGACCAGAAATTTTGCATGCCCTGCACGACGACCCAACGGCTGGACACCTCGGACTTTCCCAAACGCTCGCACGAGTACAAGAAAAGTACTACTGGCCGCGCCTTGCCGCCGACGTCACTCGCTACGTAAGGACGTGCCGAGACTGTCAGCGACGGAAGACACCGCCCACAAGACCAGCAGGCTTCCTTCAGCCGATCGAGCCTCCTCGGCGACCATTCCAGCAGATCGGGATGGACCTCCTGGGGCCGTTCCCAACGTCGACTTGCGGAAATAAATGGATCGTCGTGGCTACCGACTACCTCACCCGCTACGCCGAAACAAAAGCCCTGCCCAAAGGCAGTGCCGCTGAGGTAGCCAAGTTCTTCGTTGAGAACATCGTCCTTCGACACGGC
Organism: Rhipicephalus sanguineus; assembly: GCF_013339695.2. Classification (NCBI taxonomy): domain Eukaryota; kingdom Metazoa; phylum Arthropoda; class Arachnida; order Ixodida; family Ixodidae; genus Rhipicephalus; species Rhipicephalus sanguineus. The sequence continues at coordinate 166,483,073 of NC_051180.1, read as the reverse complement.
GCCCCAGAGGTTCTCATCACCGACAGAGGTACGGCGTTCACGGCTGACCTGACTCAGGCGATCTTGGAATACAGCCACACAAGCCACCGCCGCACCACCGCGTACCACCCACAGACCAACGGCCTCACCGAGCGTCTAAATAAGACCATCGCCGACATGCTGGCCATGTACGTCGACGTCGAACAGAAGACGTGGGACGCCATCCTTCCGTACGTGACCTTCGCGTACAACACGGCCGTACAGGAAACGACGCAGATGACGCCATACAAGTTGGTCTACGGACGGAGCCCGGCAACGACGCTCGACGCCATGCTACCAAACGTGACCGACGAGGAAAACATCGACGTGACCACCTACCTACAGCGCGCCGAAGAAGCACGACAGCTCGCCCGCTTACGGATCAAGAACCAGCAGACGACTGACAGCCGCCGCTACAACCTTCGCCGACGCCACATGGAATACCAACCCGGTGACCGTGTATGGGTATGGACGCCAATACGCCGACGAGGACTTAGTGAGAAGCTTCTTCGACGATACTTCGGACCGTACAGGGTACTTCGACGCCTCGGCGCACTCGACTATGAGGTTGTCCCTGACGGCATTACGAACTCTCAGCAGCGCCGTGCGCGACCTGAAGTCGTCCATGTCGTGCGCCTTAAGCCGTTTTTTGCGCGTTAGCGAGCCTGGGGACTCTTTTTTTTTTCCTTCGTTATTGTAATTTATTTGTGTATGCACTTGTTTTTTTTTTCTCTTCTATGTTCTTTCACAAGCATCGGGACGATGCTTTTCAGAGGGGGGCAATGCCACGCCCACTTCTTGTCTTGTTTTGATGTATTCGGGTTTGACCGGCAGGGACGGTTATCAACGCTCGACGCTGTCCGCGAAGTAGTGTTCTAGAAGCGTCGCGATTGTAGTAGATCGGTTTGTTAAGATTGCGCCCCGCACGCGAATGTTCCAGCTTTGTCTAGAGATAACGCCGCCACCAGCGATATTGCTGGAAAGTTCGATAGCGCCTGTATAAAAGCCGACGCGCGTGACCGCTTGTCAGTTGATCGACGGACGACGCCCTGTTCGCCGCTATCATTGTACAGCGTGTATTGCTGTAGTTCTAGTTCTCATTTTCCCGGCCACAAGTTCGGCCCAAATAAACAGTTTCATTCTGCAAACGCCGACTGCTGTCTTCGTCGACGTCACGACCACGTGACAATATATATCTGCCAAATAACAGTAGACATTGTACAAGCTCTCATATACCAATGCACTATAAACGATAAACTACTTCTGTGACGACACGTTTCACTTTCGTGTTATACCGATTCCTATGAAGGAGGGGTCAACCATCTTTTTATTTTTGTGGTAGAGAGAGAATGTGTGGTATGAAACGCACCTCCCCGAAGTGAATGATGACGAGTGGGCGAAGCTAGGTCATGAGGTCCATAATGTCTACGTTGTAGTCGCCGACTAGTATAAAGGGTTTGTGAGCAGTTTTATATTGCTCTCTCACAATTATGATTGATATTAGTGTACTGTTCAACCATTTTTTTTTTGTGTCTCAGATATGCTACCCAAATGTTGCCCTTATAATGTACATTGAATGACGTAAAGTGACATAAAATAGTCGAGGACAAAGCTCAGTCCTAAGGTCCATAATGTGTACGTTGAAGTCGCCGACTAGTATAAGGGGTTTGTGCTCGCAGGTGTTTTACATTGATTTGTCACAATTGCGATTGTTGTTCGTCTATTGTAAACCTTTTTTCGATTCACATACTTACATATGCTTCGACTATAGCAACGGTTTTCTAACCACCATGACAGCGCACAGTGAGCGTCGACGACAAAGCTAGCTCCCAAGGTCCATAATGTCTACGTTTAAATCGCCGACTAGAATAAAGGGTTTGTGCTTCTAGGTATTTTATATTGTTCTGTCAAAATTGTGATTGATATTAGTCTATTGTTAAACCTTTTTTACGGGATTTTACGCGGTGCTGTGCCGTGAGCACGGACAACACCACACACCGGACAAGCCTAGACCCTAAGGTGCTTCGCCCCTAATAACTGAACGCAGGGCCCATATTACACGATGCGGAGGACAAGAACAGCAGAAGTAGCGCATACCGACAGCGCTGACTCGAACCTAATCTCTGCAACGGGCACGTTATATAGAAACGTTTCCAAAGTGCATCAACCGCGTCGCAATGAAGGTATACACAAGCTAAACCGATGACGTGATGCGCTGCTCACGCATTCATGTATACTTGGCTACTATACTATAGATAGAAAGTTGCCGCACGTATTTGCACAAATCGGGAGCTAGCGAACATGTGACAAGAGAACTGAGCCCAATACATAGCTCTGGTACATAGGTCGGATACGTGCTGTGATGCTGTAACAAGGAAAGTGTGGGTTCTGGCCCAAAATTACTAATGGCGAGGCAATCTCGCGTACGCTGACGTGTATAACTAACGGTCGTGCTGGCTTTGGATAAATACAAAGTTATTTGACTGAAGAGATGGTTGATGATTCCTTGCACATTGATCTTCCAGATGCTCCAAAAAAAAAAAGTTTCCTTTTCCTTTGTGTGTTGACGACAGACCATAATTAGTCATTTGTCTAATTACGTAATAAGAGTTGTGAAATGCGCGCTGCGGTTACAATGCGCTGGCAATATGACCGTGATTGGCCGTGGGCGCTGCCTCTGGTAGACCGCGAAGAAAGGCATTGATTGCGGTTAGCGCTAAACTTGGCACGCTGAGGCCCGGAAGCGATGGGACCAAATATCGTTAATGGCCTCGAGTAAGCTCTGCGAGCAAAAAAAAAAAAAAAAAAAACGAGATAAAAACACGCTTCTTTTTGCCACATTGCACAGCCATCGATATAGTAGACATCGACTCACTCTGCGACAATGAGTGCCGCATTGTTCGCAAGCGTCAATGAGATCACTGTTTCCGCTGAGTTGTCGCTATTACGTGACCTCCATGGTCGTCGTTGCACGCCATCGTGCTGCAACCATTCTGTAACACGACCACGATGCTACTAACTAACTAACTAACTAACTAACTAACTAACTAACTAACTAACTAACTAACTAACTAACTAACTAACTAACTAACTAACTAACTAACTAACTAACTAACTAACTAACTAACTAACTAACTAACTAACTAACTAACTAACTAACTAACTAACTAACTAACTAACTAACTAAAACCAATGAGAAACTGGAATAAAGAAAACAGGACATGCATTTGCGTTTGAACTCTCAACCAACACGAGTACTTCTATTTTGGGACTTCCAGTGCCAAAACCACGATGTTATAATGAGGAATGTCATAACAGGGGACTCCAGATTGATTTAGACCCCCTCGTATTCTTTAACGTACACCTAAATCTAAGTACATAGATGTTGTTGCATAATTCGCAAATTTGTGTGTTCTATTTCTACTTTTTCTGTTTGAAACGCTGTTCTTCAACTGGTTTATTTAAAAAGCAACTGTTTTTCTTAGTTTCTGCAAGGCAGAAAGCATCAAAGCGCTACAACCAGAAGAAACAGATGAAGACCTAAAACTCCACACTGAAGCGTTGGAGGCTGTGATCTTTAAGCCGGACCTGGTCATCAAGCACCAACTCGTCTCCCGGGCCAGGCGGGCGGTCCAGGCCAGATAGGTTCCTGCAATAAGGGACCCTCCCACCTTTAGTAACCGGCATCTAAATGTTTATTCTATCCCTAAAACCACGCCTGTTACTACTGATTTTTACTGTGCCTATACTGATTTTTTAAAGAATATTGTTTGTTATAGTATATTTTTTTGTTTTACCTCTGCCTTTATTTTCAGTTTTAATGCACCGCAAGGTTTCCTATAATATTGCTGCTTTTTGCTACTTAGCGTATCTTTATTGATTGGTAATCTTGGATAGGAGGTCTTGGACCGTTGTCCCTACAGCCCAGGGCAGACGGCGCCCAACGGAAAAGGGGCGCTTTGATGAAAAGCGTACGCTCAGAAGGGCCATTAGGCCGTTCGTCTCTACCCGCGCCTTTGTAGCTGAACCCCGCGACCTTTTGTCGACCGCTGCTTTCGCGGTGGAGTCACCCGTGCGGCGGAAGCGATCCCACGGAGACTGACAACGTAAACAATGTGTCTTGTCGCGACGGTCCTCACTGAATGAGCACCGGCGTGGTTTTGCAGTAATTGCAACAGGCGGCGGCATCTTGTCGTAGACAAGGCTCGAGACGGCATTATAAACTGGGCACGTTGGTGGGGTGTATTTCAGTGTACTTTGACTGTGTATGTGATTGATGGCGTCTTTAGTTGGCCTGCCGCATAGTGAGGGCAGCAAAGTGTGAGAACGTGGAGGCGGAGACACGTCTCTGAGAGAAACAAAGTTCTCTACCTCATTGGTGGAGTATCGAAAAGGGTTGGTCCCATAAGGCGGTCTCAGACGAGACAGGGTGGATTTAAAGGGAGAAATAGGAGAGGAGAGGGGAGAGCTTGGTGCTCGACGGAGAGATTGAGGAGGGGACAGAGGTCGTGCTTGGCGCCGACTCTGATCCAGGAAAGTCGTTCCAGCACTCGTTGTGATCGGACGCGCCATGGCCCGCACGAGGAGGGTGCGCTCGCTGGAATCCAAGCAAGACGGACGTGCCGGCCGCGATGTCCTCTCCTCGCACCTCTCGCTGACCGGCGCCCCGTGACGGTCTCCTCGCCTGTGATGTAATCAGGGGTCTGCCCAGAGGACCGGAGCCAGCCAGAGTCCCGGGGAGATGTCGAGGAGAGGAGCCCAGAGCTGTTAACAGTAACGTTTATTTACAGGTAGCGTGTTGCTACATGATGGGGTTAGCATCATGGAAGCTCTCGGAGCTCGTGAGAGCTTGAGAGAACTTGTGAGAGCTTGTCGGGAGCGCATCGGCGCTCGCATTTTATGTGCTGGCCTTCCCAGGGTTCCCTGTAGGAAAAAACAATGGAGGCCAGGACAGTCCAGTGAAAATTTCCATCTTCACCTCCGCCCCCAAAAGGGGAAGGTGAAACGCCGCCTCCTTCCCAACCCACGACAGGAGAAAGAGGCACATCCAGTTCGTCCCATGGCGAGGGAAAAACACTGCCCACCGTGCACACACGGCACAGCACGAAGACGTTTGAGTCTTACGTGGAAGTCAATTTCGTAGTCTGTTGCAACGATGATTATGCGCGAGGCAGACCACGAATTCTGGAAACAGCGGCAACAAGGCGCCACGGAGAACGTGGGAAATGCATCCGCAGACGGGGAGAGAGAGAGAGAATAAACTTTATTGAAGAATTAGAGTACGTGGCTAATCCCGGGTGGAGCCCTCTTGTAGAGCCCCACTGGCCACGGCGGCTCGCCGGGCCTGGTCTAGGGTCACCAGTTGGCTCCCCAGTGCCAGCTCGGAAAGCCGTGCCTCCCAAGACCACGTTGTGAGTATTTGTAGTGAGCGCACCAACCTAGATACTGCATTGGCTGGCCGCTCGGTACATTGGTAAGTGATGTGTGTAAGTGTGGCCCTGTGGTCTCCACAGACGGTTCCCAGACGCTGAGTCCTTTGTCCGGGGCACCTTGACGACAAAGCAAGCCGCCTCGACGGCCAACAACTCTTCCTAATCTGTCAGTCGGTCAGGCGTGCCCAAAGGGTTTTACGAGGGGCGCAGACAACCTGAGAATATTAGACGAACGACCTTCGTGTTGTCGCCGCTCTTGGGGCATCTCTGGAACCGCTGACCCGGAAGAAATCAGGGTAGTCTTAGCCGCAACGTCTCACGCGTCAAAGCGGCGCCAAGCCAGGCAGGCCGATCATAACAGCCCGTCCACCGTCACAGGAGGTCTCGAAGGGGTTGCAGCACCGAAGCACTCCGCAGAGACCGTAGATCTGCTCCCTTGTAGACGTTGACGCAGGCTGCACCAATCTCTGGACCTGAGCCATGGCCAGCAAACGCCAGAAACGAACCACGCAAGACTCGAGGCACAACAAACATAGAGCACTCAACTGACCTCGAGAAATGCCAGGTTACAGTTTTGGTAAAACTCCCTAGAAATTTACAATTGGTGCGCTCACTCGTGAAAATCAAGAATCAGATAACGAAGCCATAACAAACTCAGACCTACTACGTGCGAAGCAAATCAACAGCCTAACGTTTTGCATCGTTTCCAGAGGAAGCCACATCCTCTAAGGCACGCAGGTGCTACGGGCGATACAATAACGAAAGGGAGTGATTTACACAATACACTAATTACATGTCACGAACTCAAAATACAAATAAAATGTGTGTAAAGCTTTGGTGTTAAACTGGAAAGGCACGGCCGGGTCAACAGCGTTACTGACACTTGCCCAACATCGTGGTCCAAACAACAAACCCCAGCTTTTGCGACGACAATTCTTACAAATAACCAAGCGACTCACGCTTCCCTATTCGCTCCTACACAGAACGCACGCGGAAAGAACAATAAACAAACAAAAATAATTTTCGCGCGGCTCTGCAAAAACTCGCACAGCCTATCCTGGCCTATCCTTCTCGCAAGCTTCGAGCTTACCTACGGTTCCGCCATCCAACACGTGGGACACACTGCGTCCACACATGACACGCAACGGAAATGCCACCAACTCCTTTTGAAGTCAGCTGTCATAATCCTATTCATGGCACCCATCTCTTAAGCCCTTAACTCGCTTGGATGCGTGTCACTAACCTTTGGAAAGCTAACTGCAGAATGCATATCGGCTAACAAAAAAAAAACCATAGAGCGCTAAAGAAAACAATGTTCAATACTAGCTGAACTAAACCGCAAGAGTCGCGAGCGCTACAAGGAAATTAATTCCTAACTAAAATCAACAACAAAAAAAAATCTTTCCGCAAATCCTGAGCCGACATTCCATGAAAAGTTAACAGTTGTCCTCAACAACTTTTCAAGCGCACTCGCGGTGGTCGCGCCCAAAAGGCTTTTCTCGTCAAGCGGGGTGTACGATACGCATGAACGTTAATCACCCCCTCGTCGAGCCTCACTACTTTCCCTGAAGCGAACTTGTCTTTGTCGCCTCCTGCCACCTCGCGAAGGTCGTCGACCTCGCGGTGTCGCACCTGTTTCAACGTTCCGCGAAAGGGACAATGGGAAGCTCCTTTGCCCTCTGACCCCCTCTGCGAACCATGCGCTTCTCTTTTCTTTTTCTTTCGACGGCTCGGACGCATGCCGTAGAAACCTGTCAATGGTGACAATCGCACCTTTCTCGCCTTTTTGTGCCGACGTTTGAAGCACTTTCTCAAACGCTGCATCTTCGCTGCATTTCTGCTTTTCGGACGCTTTCTCCTTTTTGCCCGCTTCTTGGTGCAAACTCTGGAGCCCTTCGTCCGCCTGCGATGCTCATCAGCATCAACCCGCACGTCAGCTGTATCGCGCTTACTGTCTCGATGATTGCGCATCAATCCCCCGACCGATTCCGCGTACAATGCGCTGCGCTGTTCTTTCAGGAGCGGACTTACGAGCCGTCGGACGCGTCAAAGCTGTCACCGTGTGGTCAACAAAACAAAGGCCCTTGCTCAAAAGCCTCTCTGAGTGACTCGAAGTCAAATAGAGATAACGCTTGGGCAGGTTTTGTGACCCGGCAGCTTCAGTCACGGGTAGCTCGAATGGTCCCGCAATCTCCACGCGGCTATCAACCTGTGGATTAGCAGCGTTTAACACTTGCGAAGTCGCGCCACGTGTCATCTCAGGAGCGAACTTACATACTGTCGCACGCGTCAGAGCTTCTACCGACTGGTCACCAAAACGAAGGCCCTTACTGAAAAGCATCTCCGAGTGACTCGAAGTCAAATAGGGACAATGCTTAGGCAGGTTTTGTGACGCGGAAGCCTTCGTTTCGAGCAGTCCGAACGCTCCTTCAACCTCCACGCGGGCTATCGGAAAACGCACACTTTCCTCTTCAACTATCGTTTCTTTCTCGCCACTCGCGCGTTGTTTGTGGCTTTCAACCCGTGGATCAGCAGCATTTACGGCTTCCTGAACCTCGCTGCTCTTCATCTCCGGAGCGGACTTACAAGCTGTGGGACTCGTCGGAGATTCAGCCGTATGGTCACCAAAACAAAGGCCCTTTCTCAGAAGCATATCCGAGTCATTCGAAGAGGGATTATGCTTGGGCAGGTTTTGTGACCCGGCAGCCTCAGTAACGGGTAGTCCGAACGATCCCACAATCTCTAGCTGGCTATGGACCTGTGGATCTTTAGCGCTCTCTGCTCCTTTAATGTCGCTGCTGTCCACCAAAGAGAGAACGTTCCTAGGCTTTCGGTAGGCGAACGAAAGATGACCAGGCTCTTGGCAACGGCGGCAGACGACCGGCTTTCTAGCCTCAAACGCCTTCTGCTTCTCTTTTGAGCTACTCGCTACGGCTGTGGTCTCGTCTGATTCCCTAGCTTTGCGCGTATGCTTAAAACGCTGTCGGAATGCTTTTGGTGACAAGCGACGATTGCTACACAGCGCCTCTTTGACCTTGTCATACGCTTCAGCGTCCTTTCTGCTGAGTCTAGTTATCACAGTGGCGGCTTCGCGCGGGAGAAGTGTTAGCAATTTTCGTGGCCAACTTTCGAGGGGGATTCCGGCATCCTCGCATGCCCGCTCAAAATTCACAAGAAAAAGTGCGATGTCCAAGCCGACTTCGAACGGCTGCAAAAGGTCTACCGCCTTTACCGACACCCTCCTACGTACTTCCGCGGCCCTTTTTTCGTTTTCCTCGGCCCACTTTTTGGTTTTCTCGGCCTCTTTTTGCCTTTTTTCTACTTCTTCCCAGCACTCCTCAATTTCGTCATCCTCCGCACCGCATCCTGAATTGCCCTAATCAGTTGCGGCTCTCTCTCTCTCTCCCAACCTTAATTCCCAGCTCTTCACACAGTAGTAAGAGGTCTGGTCTCTCTAGCTTCTTTACCAACTCCATGGTCTCACGAGTGAGGACTTTCTACCCGCCGTGACGTTAGGTAGCGAACAAGCGAAGCCTGACGTACGGTAAAACACTGCCAGTTTTAGAACATGAAAGCTAAAATGGTGAATAGCTGTGACGTATGGTAGCGGTACAACGAAGCCTATACGCACAGAAGATACACACAGATTTAGAAAACTTCAAAAGCTAAAACCTGGCAAACTCAAAGAAAATCAAGCACTCACCATATCGTTGAGGCCCGAGTCAAGCATGGGTCATCCCGTTGCTGCTAACCAGTTGATGTGTTCCAGTTGTCAGCAGCATCACACCGCTGCCATCCAGTTGATGTAATCGGGGTTCTGCCCTGAGGACCGGAGCCAGCCAGAGTCCCGGGGAGATGCGAGGAGAGGAGCCCGGAGCTGTTAACAGTAACGTTTATTTACAGGTAGCGTGTTGCTACATGATGGGGTTAGCATCATGGAAGCTCTCGGAGCTCGTGAGCGCTTGAGAGAACTTGTGAGAGCTTGTCGGGAGCGCATCGGCGCTCGCATTTTTATATGCTGGCCTCCAGGGTTCCCTGTAGGAAAAAACAATGGGGCCAGGACAGTCCAGTGAAAATTTCCATCTTCACCTCCGCCCCAAAAGGGGAAGGTGAAACGCCCGCCTCCTTCCCAACCCACGAAGGAGAAGAGGCACATCCAGTCATCCCATGGCGAGGGAAAACACTGCCCACCGTGCACACACGGCACAGCACGAAGACGTTGAGTCTTACGTGGAAGTCAATTTCGTAGTCTGTTGCAATGATGGTTTGCGCGAGGCAGACCACGAATTGTGGAAACAGCGGCAACAAGGCGCCACGGAGAACGTGGGAAATGCATCCGCAGACGGTTCCCAGACGCTGGGTCCTTTGTCCGGGGCACCTTGACGACACAAAGCGCCGCCTCGACGGCCAAAAACTCTTCCTATCTGTCAGTCGGTCAGGCGTGCCAACGGGTTTTACGAGGGGCGCAGACAACCTGAGAATATTAGACGAACGACCTTCGTGTTGTCGCCGCTCTTGGGGCATCTCTGGAACCGCTGACCCGGAAGAAATCAGGGTAGTCTTAGCCGCAACGTCTCACGCGTCAAAGCGGCGCCAAGCCAGGCAGGCCGATCATAACACCTGCTATGCCTGCGCCTCATCGACGGGGCCTCCGCCGCTTCGCCGATGTTGTGCACCGTGCCTCTGGCTGTGTTTTCGTGGACCCGTCCCTGAACTCCCGTGACCGTTTCCCCCATCTTTCCTCTCCTTTCTCTCTTCGTTGATGGATGTGCCTCTCTCACTTCTTTCTCTATTTTTCCTACTTTTCTTTTATTCCTCCTTACCCCCCACCCCTACATGGCACTGCGCGTGTCGCCTATAGGCAGACAGAAATTAGGTGCCTTTTTCCCCTTCCTAATAACCACAAGAGAGATCCAGGGACGAAGTACTAGAGATATTCTCTTAGAGCTGAACGCTGGGTGCGGGCCCAGCCCAGTTGTTGTCGCGAGAGCTGTTCAGTGGCCGCCCCGGCCTTTGTTTTGTCATAAAAGTGTAAAAGAGTGTAAATAAACTCAAGTTCGCCAGGATCTGAGCAACCGGGCCTGTCCAGTCCTTCAACGTGTCGCCACGATCGTCCGAACCTCGGGATCACCTCCATCGACCCAAATTTAACTATCTGTATGGTGTTTTATACTAAGACCTGAATAAACTTGATTTATTGACCTGATTGGAAATTGACCGAGAGATACCAAATAAAAGTCCTGGCCAACTTTCGAGTGAACTGAACCTAAGCACTGCTACTTTCAGTGTTTAAGCTTAGCACACTTAAGTAAATAGAGATTTGCAGCGAGTTGTAGATAGTTTACACTGTTGAAGCGGTCCGCAAAGTGGTTTAGTGTTGCGAACCGGTTCGCGAACCGTCATATGCATTTTTTTTTTATTTCTCCAAACCGGAACTGAACCGGGCGGAAATGAAGCGCGCCAGACCCGTACCCGAACCAAACGAAACATTTTCCCGTGAACATCTGATGCGCGTGTTTGCGAAAACTGCATTAAAGGGCCCCCACAGCACTCCGACTTCATAGATAGAGAGTGGTTTCTTTCTCGCCTTCGCTACCCTTCCTGCAGGCCCTACCTCCTCCTCGCCAATTATTTCCGAGAAAACACGTGGACAATGTGAGCACTAAGCTTTGAGCCTATGAGAATTTCGCGCTTTTCGACTACACGCTGTGATCTCCGCTTGCGGCCGCCGAAAACGTACGAAAACAAGCGAAATTGGCTGATCGCGCACGATAGTCGTTACTACACAAGGAAGAACGGGCGTGCGACTGCGTGGCGAAGTAGGGTAGAAGACATTCACTACTGATATCCCTCGTATATGGACCAATGAAGAGGTTATTTCCTCATGACGTCACGTGAACGGGCTGCTGAAGTCACGAATGGTACCTAAAAGACGGGAAAGGCCAGGAGAGATACACGCTCGTTCTTTGCATTTCAGGGGTTTTGGGGCCCTTTAAGTCGGAAAACTTCAAGAAGCTTAAGCAACAAGCTTCAGGTGAATAACTCATGGATAGTGCAAGAAACATTGTAAACTGCACGCAGACCCTTCAAACAGATGAATTCGTTGTTATACCCTACTCTGAAATGTACTATTGAGCAGGATTATTGAAAAACTTCAACTTCATTCATATTCTTCCTCTATTTTTTACCGTGTAGAGTAGCAGGCCAATGCATATGACTCAGGCCGACCATTTTGGTTTCTTGCAACAAACTTCTTCAGAAGAATATTGTTGTTTAATTAGTGTGTGAATTGGTCAAGCATAATCGAATGAACAGGCGTCGTTTACACAAATGCGAGATATCTCTTTTGGGATAGGGTTGCACGTTGTTTTAATTTGTGCTTCATTTTATTGAACGTGCCAGTTTTCAATCATTCTGACAAAAGGGATTTCGGCTATCAACGTACTTTTGTTTTCAAAAATTGGTATGATTTGGGTTTTCCCTAAAATGAAACCAATTTATTCATATCGGTTCATCTGCTCTTTGAACTGTATCTTTGCTCCTCACATGCATTCGATCGGTTTGGTGGTTTATGGGTTTAACGACCCTAAAGCGATCTCAGGTCATGAGAGACGCCGTGGAGGAGTGGTCCAGGTAATTTAGATCACTTGGGATGCATTAACTGCGCTTACACCGCGCACAGGCGTCTAGATACTCGCCTTCATCAAAATGCGACCGCCGCGTTCGTGGTCGAACTCGCGCCTTTATAGAGTCAGTAGCCAAGCACCGTAACCACTGAGCCGCAGCGGCGTCACACATGCATTCGAGTCGGGAAATCTCATGCACGGCCCCGAGAGAACGCTTGGCCTTCAAGTTGGTTTATGCTAATCGGGGTGCCCTATTGTATCGAGAGCAACTTAGATCTTTTGCGGCATCAGCATTTTCCGGTTCGAACTGGGCCTGATCCAAATGCAGAGATAGTGTTCGATTAAGGTCCAGGCTTCCCGCAACGCGAACATGAAAACAACGTCGCACAATGCCAAGCCTGGGGTCAAACACAATGGGGTCGCTCATGCATCGGGGCATTCACACAAAGCCGTATCGGGCAGCACTTAATGGCCCGCGGCTGCGCCAAGGACGCGGGGCGGCCGACGTCATGCGCTTAGGCTTGATGTATGTGATTTCAAACTGTTTACAAAGCAATAGCGAAAAATAGTAGCGGCGAGTGACAAACAATGTTTCTTGATATCGTAGTGTCGGTGAGTGCGACTTTTCATCAAAGCAGCTGCATTCCTACAGACACCATTGTCCGGTATCACAATTAGCGCGAGTGAATGTGTCTATACCGGGGCCAAGAACCTGGCGATCCTTGTGCTTCGATGCTAGCGTCCTTTTAAGGTGCGTAGCAGAATGACGCTACGTCACCGCACTAGTAACAAACTCGCGTCTTAGGCAATACAGTGTATACCTTTGGCTTTGGTAAAATGAAATTCATATTTAAGACTTTTTACCGAAACAAACGTAAGTAGGAATACTGCTTTGTTTCAATTTGTGATCAAAAAAAAAAAACTTTCGAAGAAAAAGGTCATAGCGATACAAAAAAAAAATTCGCCCCTAAAGTTGTTAACACTCCACGATTCGTAGCACTGCGACTGCCTCACAACGCATGATAACGCATATCATGTGCGCGGCAGTTACACTTTGTCCGAAAACTTTTGCCCAGTTGAGCAACCTGTCATAAGAAAAAAATTGTTTGCTTGTTCAGGTGAGTTTCGCAGGTACCTATAGCTCGACATTCAGATTTCAAAAATGTTAAGTTCATCTTTGTCAATGTTGAACGCGTGTTTCATCGTACAAGTAATCTGGGAATAAAGATGTGCAATCCATGGACCGAATTCACAAAACATTGTATCGGTAAACGCTGGCCGGTCGCCTGCGGTAATGATATTCCTGCATCAGGAGAGCCTAAACTTATTCCCTACGAACACTATGGCGTAATATATTTTATGAGTGCGGGCGCCGTATCCTTCGACCTAGTGGTTCTAATCATATGTTACTAAGAAATATTACAACCTCTTGTACGATTTATGAGAATCGTAAAAGGGTTGTAAATATTTCTTAGTCTGCATTTTTTCCCTTACTAGAATATTTGATGACTTCAGTGCAGCGGCACGCATTTTAACGTCTCTCAATAACTTTAACAGCATCGTACATGCTTCAGTCAACACGTATACTAATAAGAAAACATTTGGCTAATAAATATTATTGCCTGCTCGTCGCAACAGAACGAATTTTAACTGCAATACGAGGAATCACAGCAATACACAGCACCTCTCGGGTGCCCAGCAGAGCCTTCAAAGTGTGCAGGTTAATGTGTTGCTCTCTTCGGGGACCTGCCAGTTAACGCTCAGTTTCCTACCATTAAAACAGGCCACAAGCTTTAGGTGTGGGATTGGTCGTTTTCTATGCGCCTAAATAGTAAATACCCCGTCTTTAGCGCATAAAAATCCGGCCTTTGTAGAGAGAACCACATAACACTGATATGATAAGGCTACGCCGTGCCACGTATTTACGTCATTTCGCTCGAGGTCAGGGGAGTTCCTTCGAGATAATGTACACAAGGTATTCCCTGGTCTCGTGAATAGATAAACCGTAGCAGAACTTCGTGTTGCATGTGTCTTAATTGACTTGAAAACATTCATGGCACGAAAGAATGATAGTTTAGCAGCCGTTCAGACTAAGCAGTTTTTTTACTGTGGATGTGAGCCTTGACTTCGGTACAGAAAACGTAGTGCCACCGGTGGTCGCCGAACTGTACGCTTAACATTAGTGAAGTACTATCATGTATAGGATTGTGAAGAAGAGTTAAAAAGAGTGGCGCCCTGCTTCTCAGGTGACTACCATGTTTTTCATTCATTGCGATAGAATTACATGGATGCTCCAGGGCATTTCTGACGTCGCTGTCGCCGTGAGGGTCCAGGTAAAGTTTAAACCGATAACATCGCTCGCGCGTTGTATGCGCGAGTGAAAGCGGGCGAGGGCAGCCGAGAGCGGCCGTCTTTCGTCGCGCTAAAGGCCCACGGGGGAGGTCCCCGGAAGGGGAGGGGAGGGAAACAGCTGCGTCACTGTGGAGGAAATTGCGTACTTTGATCGGCCGGCCGCGGTCGCACGCGCGCTATCTGAGAGGGATTAGCAAGTAGCTCATACCTTTGTCCATGCTGCGTTTCTCACTGCTTAGCTTGCGTTGAAGCGTTAGACAGCACGAAAGTCGTTTCGCTCGCTGCAGCGGCCTCGTGCCATTACGTTTCCTCTATTCTTCGTACCATTACCCTTTCCCCTGACCTACAGCGCGGGCTCCATACTGAATTCTTCCGTATGCCTTTCCAATCATTCCATGTTTTTCTTGCGCAATACAGAGATTCCGCATATTTATGTTATTTGTCGTATAATTTGGTAGTAATCTTCCGGAAAACATACGGAATCATGTAAATGGCGTACGGAACATTTCAGTAGAGGTAGCAATGTTTTCTGTTTAACATCCTTACATTCTCTTTCATTTCGTTCTCTCTCTCTCTCTCTGTCTTTCTGCACAGCACACATTGATGAACACCTTTGAGATGCCACTGGCAACTGTGAACGAAACAATATTCATAGCTACACGGCATTGTGTTGGATGGATTTCATGGCGAATTACATGTTCGTTGTCACCAGCAGAAATTGAACTTTATCGAAAGAAACAGTATACGCTGTAGCGGCCTATAGGACGCTACATAGTATACATATTTCTGTAGTATAAATGTTCATATACATGTTTCTGAGATCGCGCCACATTAAGTACCAGGGTCTAAATTCACCAATCTCTTCGTTCATAAGAGCTCTTTGTTATTGGCCACTCAGCTTTCATATTATATCCAACACCAGTATTTTCTCAAGTGTTCCTTAGCGAACATAAGGTAGGATTATTTCAGTGAATACGCGCATAGTATGACACCCGGCAGCAGCGGCCTCCTTCCAATCGTTGAGGAAAGCAAGAAGCGCCAGGGTACAGTGCATTGCGTGCATGTTGCATTACCACACGTGGTCAAAAATTAATGTCGAGTTCTACGCTACGGTGCGCCACGTAATCATATTCTCTTCAGGAATTGATAACCCCAGAATTTATTTTTTTAAGGCAGAAGTTTGATTTCTAAACGGCAATTTGATTAACATGTTTCCCATGTTTGATCTCACGGTTGTTGACAAGTGCATTACTTAGAAAGGCGTATTCTAATCGCAGATCGTTTATGGTGAGAGAGGGAATAGAGGAAAGGCAGGGATATTCACTAGCCTAAATCCATTATGCTACCCTTACGGTGGGGATTGATTGATTGATTGATTGATTGAGATTGATTGATTGATTGATTGATTGATTGATTGATTGATTGATTGATTGATTGATGAACCGCCAGCGAAAAACATGAGAGCATAAGTCACCAGAAAATAACTATGTTTATTGCAACTAAGTCAGCTAATTTCTTCTCATGGCTGAACCATAAGCACGAAGCAATAACCAAGCAATGAATTGAGGACGAATGATCACGACGGTGCCTCAAAAGCCGTTTTAAAAGTGGTTACGAATGAAATTATTTAATCGTATGGCGTGGCGACATAATAGCCGCTATGACTATACTATATGACTATAAAAAACTAAACAAAAAGACTGGCGCAAGCACTATTAGGACGGGCTAAACATGTCTACACAATACCTTCCCACGCATAACGCTCCGGAAACTTATTCAGCAGGCCCAGACAGTCATTCACGGGCTTTCGGGGCCGTGCTCGAGCACCATCAACTCTCTCTTCTCACCACACGCAGGCTGGGAACGACCGAGAAAGAAAGGGGGGGGGGGGGCAGCCTGGCCTGGTGTAAAGCAGGCGAAGCGTGTAAGCTGTAAAAAAAGAACGAGTGTTCCCCGAAGCAGCCGGCAGCGCGGCCGACAGCGCAGGAGGAACAATGGTGCTATTCTTGAGAAGGCTGCGCACCTTCCGCCTGCTGAGATCCCGAACCCGGGCCCAGACTCCGAGGGCGGCTGCATGAAGCAAAAACACGAATGAAAATCAACGCTGGAAATGAGCCTCGCGCTCTCGTTCAAAGAAGAGACCCGCATTGTTGTTTTTTTCCCCTCACGTCTGACCCAGCAAAGGCCTGAAATCAGTGCGTCCGGGTGATCCCGTATCTCTTATACGGCAAGGAGATTTATCTGTACTAGTCGAGATTCGGCTGTGCATAGCCTTCGTCATAGTACAGGCAGTTCGGCTACAATGCAGACGTTTCTATGGGCTTGGGTGCCTCCCTATCAGCACTGCAGTTCTTACAACAGAAATCAGTTGACAATGTATTGCAAAAGAACACTGTTTTAACAGGGAGGCATGTGACAGGTACATGAAGTTGCCCTTTTCAAATTTTGACTTAAGCATAACAACACGCGATGCGTGCTGTGATTGGCAGGACATGCGAAAACAGCTCCGAAGGAAAGAAATGATGAAGGAGGGGTTAACACTGAACGCTATGAATAAAAACTCATGTGACTGCAGTAAGAGACAGGTGACCTTCCCAACGTTTTCATTGATGCCTGCACAAATGGTGTTAATTTATGGTTTGAGGATAATTCCTTGACTTCCCTATCTGATTTATTTTGAACCGGACTTGAAATTTGGGCGAATATTATTCCATCGGGTTTTAAAGTAAATGAAGATATGAAGTGATTTATTTTGTGTACACAGCGACCGGTACTAGGTCGTATTACAGCGTGTCCGTATAGAGGCACACCAGAAATCTATTAGCCTACTGTCGAATCTGCAACTTGTTTTGCAAACTAGTTTTCATATGTGAAATTTGGCAACGCAACAAAGGGGACACAAAAAGCCGGACACAAACAAGCGCAGACTGAAACTAGCCCGCCTATCAATCCTTCTGCTAGTTTTCATGAATGAGCTTGTTATTGACGAGGCTCAATAAATAAGAAGGGAACCCCGTTGATTCTCGACGACTTCGCGGGACGCATGCTTATAGAGAACAAAACCACAAATAAAATTACGGAGGAGGAAATGAGCAACGGAGAAATGTGTCTGACGTCAACATCCTCGTTTAACTTGGGTCCAGGAACAGGTGTTTCCCTGAGAGTAGTTTTAAGATCATCGGTTAGAGCTTGGCTCGGGGATGGTAAGAAAGAAAGAAAGAAAGAAGAAAGAAAGAAAGAAAGAAAGGAAAGAAAAAAGAGAAAAGAAGAAAGAGAAAGAGAAGAAAGAAAAAGAAGAAAGAAAAGAAAAGAAAAGAAAGAAAGAAAGAAAAAAGAAGAAAAGAAAGAAAGAAAGAAAGAAGAAAGAAAGAAAGAAAGAAAAGACCACGTGGGCTTAACGTAAGAAGGGGAAACTTGTGATACGACGACTATGGCCTGCATCACAGAACCCGGATATCCATCTTCACTGCGTCCATGACGAGGGACTGTGTGGTAAGTAAGTCATTGCAGCAACAAGGTCGCGACTTGGGCGGCATTGGATGCGGGCCCTTGGAAAGAACGCTGCGTTTGTTGTTTGCCGGTGTTGCACCACCGAAGGTTAAATAAAGAAAAAAGACGCGGAGAGCGAGAAAGAGCAATCATCATGCAGAGGAAGCAGGCAGTGACACATCTGCTGAACCGAGGTTAGTCGACGTTGCGCCTCCCTGCATCGGGCCGAGACCTCGCAGTTTTTCCAGTGTTTCTTCGGAGAAAGACACTCATCACTTGGCGATCGAAGCGCCTTCAAGATTTACGCAGACTCTCTCTTCGAACATGCTTGTTGAGGGAGTGAGCATTGCTCGAAGCGTGGCTCGTTCGCATATTCATAGCATCACCTTGCTCGGAGGAGCATTTGTCAGCACGTCTAGCTGCTCATCTCGACTTGGGGGACCGCACAGCTTCTGGAAAAAAAAACAAAAAAGACGGGTCGTTTTGCTCTAGGCACTCCAAAATTGCGCCTGTCGGTTTCAAGTCAGTGCCTAGCTGGCTCGCTTGCTAAGAAGCGATGCTCAAGACTAACGTTTTCGTATATAAAAAACTATCCAGTAGTGGTCCAGTCAAGGATCCAGTTATATATTTTTTTTTGGGGGGGGGGGGGGACATGGCCATGTCGGCTGAAGGGAAATTGTACCGTTAATTCTTGCGCGTCTCGGACCAGTGCAAAACATTAAAGCTACTCGACATCACAGGGCTGTGCTATATGTATGCTGCCGAATATATGTATTATTTGCTGACACTGAAGCCTTCAAACCCTTGCGCGTGATTGCACGTGTACTTTTTCTGGAACAAGGTAAATGTTACCTGGAACTGTTTACGTAGCACATACAAGGAGACATTCTCACAAGAGCGGGTACTGAGCTTTTCCTACGTAACCTCTTATGTGAATACGTACACATTTTCGCTATCTAACTTCCAAATAGGTCTTACGCACTAGGCCATCAACAAGTTATACGGCAAAGTACACGTACTTCGGGGAAATCGACGTGCTCAGTTTTCTTCTTACAACTTTATGTAGAGAGACGATCAAGCCAAAAGGAAAAATCGGGAAGGAAGTCACTGTTGCTGTGTCGAACTGTGTAGTTAATCAGGCAGAGCTGAAACGTAAAGCTTAAGAAAGAAAAGCTTGCCGTCTGTGGAGCAGAATCCTCACATATCGCATGAGAAACTGCGTAGTACATAGAGCAATACTCAGTCCCTTCAATGCGCACGAACAACATCGAATGCGAGTGGGTCGCACCGGGCTGCATCAACGTAATGCGACTTCGGATCTAACCAGCGGCATTGTGCTCAACACTCGTGCGCCCAGCATCTGCGACTCCATTAACGTTGATGATACGTTATATTCCCCAATTCCGGGCGACGCCACTGCGTACTGCTACTCATCTCGAAGTGCGAAAGAAGGGGAATTGTCCGAGGGCCTTGTTTACTGTCTTACACACAACTAATGAAACCGGCAGACAATTAAGCCAAGAAAAACATACGGGACATTATTGTGATTTCTTGACTGTGGTGTAATTTTCTCACCTAAATTGAAAGAGATTAAAGTGGACGAAAAACCCCCTTTCCGTCGGTGGGTACGAACCCACATCCGTCGTGAATCAAATCGTAGAGCATCAGAAGCGTAATTCGAAGGTTTGTGGGTTCCTATCCACAGACGGAAAGGGTCGCCACTTTAACCTCTTTCAATTTAAGAGAGAATCTTTACACTACAGCTAAGAAACCCCAAATAATGGCCCTGTGCTCTCCTTGGCTGAATTGTCTGTCGGTTTCATTAGTTGCGTATATTACTAATCTCAAAGTGAGGAGTGGGCGATTATTACCAATCACGGCGACTGGTAGTTTGGGCCAAACGCGAGAACACTGATGTACTTTTACAGCGAAACTGTCTTAGTCTAGCCTGTCCCGTAGTAGCAGCATTCGGCATACCCAGAAAACTCCTAGCGGATTCATTGGCTGAGCCGGAAGGTCACATCATCTCGCTTTGACCAATCAGGTCTAGAGCGCGAACTTCAAATCTAGCGGCGGATTCACGACATCACGTGATCTCTATAGCCAATCGTGTAGACGTCGCCATGCCGAAGGCGCAGCGTTGCGAGCTCGCGAAGCGGGGGCCAAGCGTCAGCGTAGAGTCGATGACTCCGAACTGCGAGGTCGCAATAATATCTGGGGTTTACGTCCCAGATCCCGATATGATTATGAAAGACGCCGTAGTGAAGGGCTCAAGAAATTTGACCATCTGGTGTTTTTAGGGGCGAAGCTCCTTAAAGCGGCACCCGTTCGTCCCTCGTAGTCGTAGTGCGTAACCAGTCGTAACGCTAGTACCAGATCTTGACCTCCAGGTGGTGCCGGTGGGAGATTTTCCTGTGCGTTGTTGAACAATAAAAAATTCGCAGCGTGCGCGTTAACTAAAAGCCGAATTCTTCTGTCTCTCATTCCCCATTAGCAGCCATTGGCATGTTCCAGTAGAAACGTTAGTAGAAGTAGAAGTGTAAGTGTTAGCTAAAAGCCGACTTCTTCTGTCTCTCATTCCCATTAGCAGCCATTGTTTACCTCCAAGGTAGTGCCTGGTGAGATTTCTCCTGTCGTGAATAAACAATAAAAATTTTTCAAAACGCCATTGATTGATGAAATACCAACGAAAGACGCCAGATGTTTTCTAAAAGCAAACGAAGAACGCCAGATGTTCTAAAGCAAAACGAAAGACGCCAGCTGCTTAACGAAAGACGCCAGATGTTTTGTAAAGCAATGGTTTTTAAACAATGAAAATTCACAGCGTACATGTAAAATTAAAGTGAACTGCAAGTCGTCATAACTCTCATCGAACCTTTAGTATAAACGCGCCCGATCTCACGTCGGTGATGTACTGGGCAGAATTCACGGAAGATTCACGGTTTACCGATGAACCTCCGCAGCTTCGCCCACTCATCATCATTCACTCCGTGGATATGCTGTGATTTTTTAACGTGCGCTGACATCGCACAGGACACGGGCCCCTACCATTTCGCCCCCATCGAAATGCGACCGTCGCGGCCGGGATCGAATCGGCGAACATCGTGTCAGTAGTAGTGATGCAGAACTATCGGTAAATTGACTATCGATTATCGATAGTTTTTTGGAAACTATCGATAGTGTAAACAAACTATCGATAGTGCTACTATCGACAAAGTTCGATAGTGCAATCGGTAGTGCCATCGTTAATATTACTAGCGATATTACTGCCACCGTGTTTATATCTTTGTTTGACGTATTCGTGTTCAGTCACCCACAAAGACTGTTAGCAACGTTTGACGCAGACCGTGCCGCAAAGTTTGAGAAGCTTCACAATTGTTTCATATCATTCTGTTAAGACTACGCGCCGAACGCGAATAGTCAAGTTTATTCGACAGCTTACGCGAGCACCAGCGATAACACTGGAAGGCTTGATGACTGATGTATAAAGGACGACGCGTACCACCGATGATCAGATTACTCAACGGCTGACCACTGCTCCCGCCACTATCAGTGCGCAGCATGTATCGCTTGTATTTTGAGTTTTGATTTTCTGGACACAAGTTCGCCCAAATAAAGAGTTCCGTATTTCCCAGTCTTGCTGCAGCATTTTCCACCGTCACAACCACGTGACAATCGTATCGATAGTGGTGTGAATATTGATGACGTTGCTGGCCGGCCATATTGCCAAAATATTTGCGATAGCCTACTACCAGATTCGCTTAATTTATGAGCAATTTTTGGCAGAGAAAATTATTTTCCGCTGTGAAAATGGCGGAATATATTCATCAATAAACTCGTATCCAAAAGCAACCAGGTACACCTTAAATTAACTTCCTGATATTTTTTTATTTTGAAATCATAAAATGCAATATCAGTTTGAAGCCGCGCAGTCCACCACATCTAAAGGCTTCCTTTCCGCTACAGCTGAACAGTTTGATCTACTTTATGATCATGTTTTTGGACATTCAAGGACTTACTTCGTCGCCACTTTTTTTTCATCATCATCATCCGCATCTTCTCTCCACTCTCTATACTACCACTCTCCCCTTTCCTACTGCTGAGTAGCAGGCGAGAACATTGATTCAGCCCGACCTCTCAGCTTTTCTGCCATAATAAACCTTTTCTCTCTCTCTTTATGATCATGTGTCAGCAAAGCACTCTGGTGAAGAACACAATCATGTCAACTTTCTTGCCTTCAGCTTGCTCCTACGGCTACACTATGTACCACGCGCGCGGGGAACCAAGTTCATTCTGCAATGAGTCCGCGCTGTTGATTTTATACTATCGATAGTACCATCGAATTTCTTACTATCGATAGCGCTATCGATAGTATTTTTCACCATCGATAGTCCGATAGTGACTCAGCTATCGATAGTATCGATAGTACCATCGATAGTTCTGCATCACTAGTCAGTAGCCGAGTGCGAGCTCGCGAAGCCGAGGCAACACGGCAACGAAGGGTTGCCGCCACTACTGAGTGCAAGGAGGGTCACTGCAAGGAATGTCGCAAGGGGGATCTCTCGCGCGTAGACAGCATCGCTGTGCGTCCATCTTCACGGAGTGGATTAGCCGCAGATTTTATAGATTAAGGGGCACGCTAAAATCATGATTGTCTAATACGACTACCGCGTTTTTCACAGACCATAAGGGATGTTCCAAAAGATTTAAATGTTGGGCTAGTTGGACGCGCATAAGTGGCTGAGACATATTCACGCACGGAATAAGACGACAAACACAAGAAAGAAGACGAGACAAGCACTTCTTGTCTCTCGTCTTTTTCTCGTGTTTGTCGTTTTATTCCTTGCATTAATCTTTCTCAGCCAGTCACACGGGATGCCATCTCACATGATGGCTTCACCAGGGTTCACTTCACCGGCCACACAACTCTGTCTCTCCCAGCTGTTAGACGGACAACATTGAAGCGGTAAAAGGGACCGCTGGTGTACCGAGTCCCTCATTACGGCGTGGGCGCAGCGCCGACGACGGGCATCTGGCGGTAGTGTCGCTGGGCTCCCCTGTGTCGCAAACGCTGGGCACCACGGAGGTTTGGCCCCACTTCTGGAAGGGTGGCTACCCCTGGTGACATGGAGAGGTTCAAGGAAACTCTGGAACGCGCGAAAGACGGAGATATATATTGCTTCTCGACGTACAGTCGAGCGTGGTAGCGACAGATACATTCCCAAGTGCACGCGCAATAACACCAAGGTAACAACATATCTTGGGGGACGAAAAGCAGGAAAAAATACGTGGGATGGACTGGAAAGCCAAGCGACGCATCGTCGACAGACGCGGCAAGCGCCACCGTGGTCCAAAAGCGAAGTGCCTTCAAAGTGAGAAGGCGTCGGCTCGATAACCCTCAAGAAATGTTGAAGACTGCCAAGGCGACTCGTTGGCGTGGGCCAGCAAGGCGACCGACCGAAAACGCGCTTTCAGCTGAAATGGGCGCACATAAATACGAGTGCATAACAGAGGCGTCAGTCTGACTAATTTTATTTCCAGTTAAGGAGAAAGTAATTTACACCGATCATCGCGAGGCAAGAACACCACAAACTTCACGGGAAGTGAGGAAGGAACACGAGGAAAGGCGCTTGCTAACAACTGAAGTTTTATTGTTCGGACACCGCGGTAAATATACATCAGATATCAAAACAAAAGCAGCAGGAAACGCAGAAGAGCCTGATAGATACACATTCTATGCAGATATGGAGAAGGAACCATAATTATCCAGCCCCCGATAGGAAACGCAAATCTTTATCTATAAGGGCTATGGCAGGGGCACACTGACGCAGCTTGTTTAGGTTCGAGATTTTCTGGTCCTCCATGATTTCTCCAGTCACTCTGTCACCACGCCTGCGCAGCATGCTCGTCCTATCGAACTTAGGATATCATTCAAAATCTGACCCTAATATTGCAAATGCTATACTTCGGGGAGTAATACTCCTGATGAGAGCATTTTACACTCATTTTGACAGGTGTGAGCATGTCAGTTTCTCAGCACATACGGATATCTTCATTTGCGATGCAAAGGAGCCGGTTTTTCACACATTTACTTTTCCTCTGAACTAGGGCAAATTAATTACCGTTCATGTCTAATTACTGTGCCATTCGTGTATAATTTTTCCATAGAGCCATTTTTCTACTGACATTAACTTGCTCGATTCAGATAAAAATGCAGGACCTTGTTACAAAGGGCGGAAGGATAATCTTCACGCTTTAGTGAACGGCATTCATTCTTCTAAGACGCTAAGCAAGTTTTTCTTTCTATATTTCAAACCGAACTCAATAAACACTTGTACAAAGAGATCATAGCAGTACACGTTTGTGCAGTCACGGAGATTAAGGAATGGAAAGTTAGACATCCGAACGTCATTTCAGAAAGACCCCTGCAGGATAGCAGGCACTAAGTCGTCTCGCCGTCGGGGCTTTTAAAAGAAGGTGGTGGATATTAATATGGTTTGATCTGTAGGGTCAAAAACCAACAGATCTTAGCATATTGTCTGAAGGAAATTGTTCAACAGCGTAATCAGTGAATGAATGAACAGCGTTATTTATTCCTGTAGTAGTAGTAGTCTTTAATGTAAATGACGCTTGATTCTGCAGCCCATAGTGAGCACGGCGCAGCGTCAGGGGAAGGGAAAGTGGGAAATAAAGAGGATAAAGAAAGGGAAGGGGGCAATAGGATAGAGGTGGAAGGAGGAACTTCTTGAAGTAGGCCTCCCTACCCTCTCAGCCCACTCCAAGATGGCCGCCTGAATGTCGGGCCTGGAGCTGCGCAAGGCCGCCTCTCACTGCTGCTCATTAGAAATTAGGTGCTTCAGGAAAGGGGAAAGAAGGTGCTTAGGACATCCCCACATGGCGTGATTTAAGTCTCCGGTTGAAGAGGCGCAAAATTTACAAGAGGGAGAATGGTACCTGGAAGGATGAATGCGGGGAGTGTGAGCAGCTTGAACGTACTATACATCGACTGAAAAAAAAAGAAGGCGGCTTTCGTTTTCGACTTGTCTCAGGCGAATGCATAGGGATCATGTGAGTCTTTGTTCCCGAATAAGCTAACCACAATTAAGTAATTCGCAACAGACATATATAGATGGTACGCGTAAGGCAGCTAGCGTACTGTGAAGAACTTCCAAAGGCGCAAAAAAATGTTCGTGTAATTTACTGGGGAGCACACGCATCTCGTTATGACCAGCGAGCTTGAAAGTACGTGTGTACCTATAGCGCACTGGTGGCTGGACGGCGCCAACATTTCTTTCGCGAGGGTCGTTTCGCGAAAATACGGACCGTAGCGAAAACACTCTCTCCAGCGGCTCGCTTGCGAAAGAGCCAGCTGGGCCGGCCACACGTGCTCGTAAAGTCAACACTCCTGAACCATGCGCAGCCGGATAGCCAGCCATGCGCCACGCGAGCGACTCGCCGCACGCGGCCAAGAAGAACCTCCAGGGAAGATAACAAAAATTATCGAATAATTATCAGTATTGTTATCATGACGTATAGGCCCACTGCAGTACAGACGCTTCCCTAACGAACTTCGTTTAGACCAGTCTTGCTCGAACTGATTCATATGCCTCCAAACCTGGCAGAAGGAGGAATTGCAAGGCCCTTTCCGAGGTTAAAGTTACAGTGCAAGCATACAAGATGCCCCACGAAGAAAAAACACGGCACAAACAAGCGCTTTCATCGTTGAGACGTCTTGTATATTTGCGCCTTCTTTCCTCTGCCTTGCTCTCTTTATCTTTAAGGTCAGGATTATGCACTAACTAGGCCGAACTGAAGTTTTATTGAAGGCCCTTCCCACCCCTCTCCTTCTTGTCGACAAGCGGATGCCTTTCAGTCGTCTGACAGCTACTATCCCACGGTCATTCTAAGTGTCCGAATTGTGGACACTTAGGAAAACCCTTCTTTCTTTCACATGGTCGGGCAACGTCAGGTGATTCGTTTCATTCGTTCCATTCCAAACCCTTTCCAAGATTTCTTGGGAGTGTCCCAAGAAATCTCGGAAATTTCGTGGGTGTCACTCGCCTCTTTGTCTAGGTCTTGTTGTCCAACAAAAGGAAATGTAGGACCGACTGCCTCGTTGACGGGACGAACGCTGCTGTTGATTTTCCCCTTACGAGTGGTGAGGTGCCAGACCATAGCGACACCTTCGTTTCTCAGACAATCGCGAAGCTTCCCAAACTTTGGGGCGCGGTCTGCGCCGAGCGTTGCTAACAATTCTTGCGGGTGAAACGCGAATGAAGTGATAAACGTGCGTGGCAGTATGCTCAACTTCCCAAGCACCGCTAGAACTCGGAAAAATACTTGCTTTCTCTCTCTCTCTATTTCATGAATTCTGTATTTTTTGTTGGAGTGCTGAGCAGATAGGTGCTGCACGGTCCAACAGGTAATGCCCCACACTGGGTGCTCAACTGAATACAAGCGCAGTGGAGGGCAGCACAGATGGGGTGTTGAGGTAGAATGTGGAAATTTTCTAGTAAAATACACAAAACAATATGATGGGACAGTTGTCAGTCACTCCATGCGTCTTGTGTGCCTTCTTCTCTGTGGTGTCCTCATGCGCTGTAAATATGGAAGGATTCAAGTAAAATATCTTGTTAGTTGGCGAAAAAAGAGGCGGTTGCAGATAGCTGGGAGGTGCCTCCGTCATA
Source organism: Rhipicephalus sanguineus (assembly GCF_013339695.2). Taxonomy (NCBI): domain Eukaryota; kingdom Metazoa; phylum Arthropoda; class Arachnida; order Ixodida; family Ixodidae; genus Rhipicephalus; species Rhipicephalus sanguineus. The sequence goes on along the minus strand of NC_051180.1, from coordinate 166,456,469 downwards.
AGTATAATGATGATGATGATGATGATGATGATATTGATGATGATAAATCGCTTATTACAACTGTCCGTATTACAAAAATCAAAAACGTTCTGGTTCGTAAGGAAGAAAGATGGACAAGCTTTCTTAACTGGAACTACTCAGAGCATCGGGAACCCATGAAGACGAGGTGTATGGCAGAAATGGGTAGGACGAAAACTGGGCTTTAATGCAGCTTTACTGTGAGACCCGGTATTCATCTCACGGAGCAACAAAAATGACAACGGTGACATGGGTTCTTTCTCTGTCGATGCAAGAGATGGAGTGCCTGAACACTTATTCTCATCATTTAGAACGCACGTTCTCAGACTGCTCCTTTGTAACCTGAGCTATGAAGGTAAGGATCACGATAGCGATTGCTAACAGTTGAGTGCACGATAACCTCATAAATTGGATACTGCAGCCATACGCGTGAGAAGATTATACAGCATCTTATTGCCCGTTCACTGCCGCATGTGCAATTTGCACGCTGGGCAGTGTTCGAGTCGATACAGGCGTTCAACTGACCCGTTGGAAGGGGCATGCCGAGTCAAGGAACTCGAACTTTATCGCTTCCATGAGGGGGTTTTCAAGCAAGGTCGCAAAGGCGAGAGACCGAGAGGCCCGCCACCCCCCTGTGTGCGCCGCTCACCGTCCTTTCTATTTTCGACCGAGCTTCGCGACTCCATGTATGGGCATCGTGCATCTCTCTGCGTGGAATGAGAGCGCTTCATCCAGTTACTCCGCCTGCGAGGTGCGTACGCGAGATTGGTTATAGCCACAGAAAGTCATCTTATTTCACACGGGCCACTAGAGAACTGTTTTTGCACGTCACGTACGTTCTTACATTGAGTCTGGCGAGTCTGTCAGACGCCGACGTGGTGGAATATCCCTGTGGTTACGGTGTTCGGCAGCTGACTTGAAAGACGTGGGTTCGATCCCGGCAGCGGCGATTGCATTTCGATGGAGGCGAAATGCTAGAGGCCCGCGTACTTTGCAATTTCACTGCCCCTAATTAAGAACCCAATGTGGTCGAAATTATCCGGAGCAATCCACTACGGCGTATATCATAGCCAAAGTCGCTTTGGAACGCTAAACCCCATAAACAACAAGGCTGTTAGACGCCATAGCATACCAACGATTATAGCACAAGCAAGACTCCTCGCCGTCATAACCATCATCACCGTCACTAATAAAAACTCACAGGGTCCCTTATACATTCACCTAAAACGACTCGAAGGCGAAAGCCATCTTCTTTAATTAGAGACGTTAATTATTGTCGTAATTAGTGTATCTATACATACTCGGGGACAACTTTCTGTGGCAATGAAGGGAAAGACGGGGCCGGAGCGCCTGCACATGTACTGCTACGCGAAGTAGTCCGGTTTGGCGTGCGTCTCTTAACGCCGTGGAAAGTGATGGCTGGCATTGCATTTCAACGCAAACGCTGCTTAGCGTCTAAGGTACGGGTAAAAGGCGCGACTTTTTCAACCACGCAAAAACGCAAGGTGACAACGTATAAAGTAAAAGAAATGCAAATATCTCGCTTGTGTGCGCTGCGTTCCGTCTCAAAACGCTACATGTAGAAAATGAAGGAGTATTTACATATCTCACGCAGAAAATACGGACGCAATTGTGGAACTACATTCATTAGCGGTAGGATACGTGCATTGTTACTCTGTAGCTTTCCTTCATGGCCACAGAAAGTTGTCCCCGAGTATACATCTTAAGATGCGGCCACAAAAAGAGAAATGGTGACTGTGGCGAGCAAATATCGCAGTTCCCTTATTTTCAGGATTTTAGGACACATTTCTTCAAACAGCCGCTGTATTTGTGTATATTAAAACGGGCATGGTCTTTCGCAACAGCCATCTTCATGTGACGTAATGCCGTCACGCTGCTTAATGCGCAATGGAGACAGTCATGGCGGCGGTTCGTCTGCAGCACTTTCTTGGCGGTTAAGCAAGCAAGGCGTCTCCTGCCGTTGTTATTGTCCACGCTAGTTGGATTTCTGGCTCACGGTGACCGCACTTTTGCGAGGCAAGTTGCCAGGGAGCACGCGTCCAGGATCAGATAAAGGCAGCCGTGCCGCGTTGAGAAATACTAAAATTCCCTCTAGCACCCATTGGTGTTTTCTGTCCCGGTGCACGTTGATTCGTAACAACAACGTGGAACTCTTTCGTCATCAGATTCTTCAAGTCGTCTAAGTACCGTCACTAAAGTTATACAAAAAGAAATCACACAGTTCCTTGTGCATTTTCCTAAGAGGACTAGACGCAAAAGCCATCTTCTTTTTATTCCCAGTCGATTGTACTGATCCCGCCCGAAAGCTTTCCGCACCCAACGTGGTTTTGCATTGCCTCCGGAATCGCAGGAATTGGAACCTTTCTCCACCTCGCATGGTTTTGCAATGCCTCCGCGATCGGCCCACCTTTGACCAAGCCTCGATGTCATGTAATGATGTCGTCATATGAAGTCACGTGATGAGACGTCATAGTGACTCCCCGGTGACGTCATGATGTCACAAATTTTGGCGACCTGTGACGTCATGATGACCTGATATGGTGACATCATCACATGGTGATTTATGGCATCACTCTTGTTGACGCCGCCGATGCCGACGATCACTTTTGCATACGATGAGGCTTCTAAGGTTTCACCTTAAAAAAGAACACAGCGGGGTATTTTCAGAGCCTCCACTCTCTTCAAACCATAGAATACGAAAATGGTAATCAAGTTTCCTAACGCTTTTTTGCTGCATGTTGGTAGCCGAGGTCCTCTAGCTAGCTACCTACATGCAGCAAAAGACACGAGCAAGCCTACCCACAGAGACAAGGTCCAGCACGTGACATGCCACCCTCGCAGCGCGAGGGGCTTCCTTCGCGGCTGAGAGGCTCGCATGCACGCAAGAGTCTCCACCACCCCATTCCCCTCTCCTTGTTTTGCCGGATCGTTCAATAAAGTTGTTCACTCACACACTCCTAACGCTTTTAGCCATGAGTGACAGAAATGTTAGGAGCACTAAATCGACGAAACACTTGTCTCATTTATTGCTTTGCAGCGAAGTCTATACAGCAAGACAAACAAGAGCAAGAACGAGAAACATCGGAACTGTTGCACTGGTGCCCTATATAATGTTTTATAAGTAAATTGAAAGGTTTTGTATGTATTTACGAATTAATGTTTTTCGGATAACATTAAATAACAATACACATAATACATAATAAATAATAATATACTTGTGCATCTTAGCAAGAGCGACGGAACAAACACAAAAGAAAAAGACACGTAAACAGGACGGGGGCTAGTCCATCCAGTTTACGTGTGTTTTTTCTCTGTGTTTGTTCCGTCGCGCTTGCTAAGGTGCACAAGTTCTACACCCACCAACTAGTCCATATTTCTGCGTTAAATATTATATAATTATGCGGTAAATCTGTCATCCTGTAATAAAGCTGTATTTCATTTCATTTCATTTATTTACCACTTCACAGAGCAGAGGGCATGGGAAGAAAAGCTAACCAGAGCTTGACTAGGCTTCCCAGCCTCTTCACCGTCACGCATTGGCAGCACACACACTTTGTGCAAACAAAAACAACAACAACAAAATGAAAACATTAATTATATGTGCGTAGTCATCAACATATGAAACAAAATATTTCCTTGCATTGAACATCTACATGATGCAAAGCACGAGTAAATACGTCCTGCCTTGGTTTTTTCACCGTAAAATAAATTAATTTTATTTCAGTAGAGAAGAGAAATTTAGAGAAAGCGAGGAAGAGCAGAGGGCTAAACAGGTCGCACCTGGCTTGCTGGGGGAACGGGGAGAGCGGAAGAAAAGAAATTCGGAAGTGACCTTTTGCCGCCGAGATATTCAGCCCAATTGAAAGCTTGCGTGTTGAAATTAGTTAACGCAACCTTGTTCTGTGGGAATCGCGCGCATCGCCACCTGATAACCACACGTGCTGCGCAGTAGGGGTGCGCGATTTTCATAGACGCCGTGCAAAAGCGCCAGCCGACCCAGTGCGCGGGGAGTTGGTGACGGACTGGCGGAGTGCATGCGCGCGTGTGGTGGACGGCCGGCGCGGCGAGGGCTGAACGATTGATGGCATATGGGGTGGCCGCGAGGACTTTGAGTTGTTAGATTAACTTTTGATCGGTTTTCGTACTAATAAATGTGTTTTGAGTTGTGAGGCAGCGCTGCATTCCATCATTGGGCCAACGGCGAGGACGCCGCAGTTCTCAGGCAGAAACTAGAAGAAAATAATGAATTTATTGCGTTTCTGACAAACTCCCGCGTCTAGCGGCTGCGCCGTGAACTAGAAGGGGGTATTTCACGTTTCAGAAACGGGCGTGCCAACCATTCCAGCCGCCGCCCCATCTCTCAACCCGCTCCTCCCACTGCGGTTCATGAACCCAAGACCCCTCCGGTAGCAAAAAATGATCCCGGGTGAGAAGAGTGGATGTGACTGAAGGACAGTACCGGAAAACGTGCCCCCGCTTCTACCGCGGGGAACGCTTCATGTCACGGCCGTCGAGCACGCGCTGGCGTGCAGTCACCGCGCGCTCACAATCCTCCAAATTACAGCCAACTGTTCAAAATATGACATATTTTTTGAAACTACTCTGCTTATCGGAACACTCGCGTCTTCCGAGGGGAATTCAATGCTTTCGTCATTTTTGTCCTGTTTTTGTTCAGTATCTCTTTAAAGTTCAACGCGATAGCGTTTATCAGTTCTGCAAGTACTTTTAGACATAGAAATTGTCAGGTGCATTTCTTTGTACGATGATGACTTGAATCATGGTTACCTCAGTGAGCGAACAATTTGAGTAAATGGGGAGGCTTAACGTTGCTATAGTCGGTTACAACCTGAATAAATGCAAGCTCCGCCCACAGCCGTCGCAGTCGCACCCATAGAAAACTTTGCATAGGTGCCTCATCCAATTGCATTCGCTCTTTCCGTGACGTCACGTACCTTTCGCGTATCTCAGGTAGGTGATTTTTCCTATACAGACACAGGTTCATGTCGCTGGTTTCGGTCGGCAACTTGACTTTCTGGCACGTTTCAGCAGAGCTTCCGACATCGCTGCGCAGGGAAATGAAATTTTAAGTAGGGATGTGAACTTTTTATTACTTATATGCGATAGTATTTACGTACGTTAGCAGCGCAAAAGTACTTACAGTTACAACGGAAACCACGTAACACGACTCTCTTACACAGTTGGATGGCAGGCACGCCGCAGTTCGGGAGCGAGCTTGTATTCATTCAATAGTGTAAACGACAACGAAATGCCTCAGGCCTCGTTAGTATGGTCTTGTAATTCGCTCGCCATGCTTCGCTTCTCGGCGGTCACCTCAACCGCGCTGTGAGGGAAGGAACGTCTGTCGCTTGACATTGGCTGTTTGTAACCTGTCCTAGGGCGCACTGCGCCAATAATTCACCAATTAGCGAGCAGCGTGGTCCTACAGCACGTCTGTAAGGCAACACACGCACCTACGCAGCTGTACACTTGTTGATGCTGTGGCTGGATGATGATGATAAATTACGGTTGAGCCCTTTGGTGAGCAGGCAGGTACAAAGCATAGAGTGTGGTGCTATAATCGTTCCAGCCCGCCGGGACCAGGCTTGGCGGGCAGCAATAGCCAGTAAGGCCCTGGAAGAGGGAATCCACTCGCAGTGTCCAGCAATCAAGCAGCCTTACGTTAATGAAGTGCTTCCTCTCGCTCTCTTTGACAGGAAACGTGTCACTATGAGCTGAAAGAAGAATGCATCTGCTGACGCTCTCACCGACGTCTTCTTTACCTCTCTAAAAAAGTCACAGTTTCGCCGCAAGGCCGAAGCAATGAATGCGATAGCAAGAAACTAATGCTATATGAAGTGACGCTCGCCTATGGATACTCTCAGTTTGAACAGCGCTCCTGTTACAAAGGCGGCCGAAGCAGCGAAGGAAACTAGCGTGCTTCAAGTGTCGAGCTGTGACACTTGATAGTTCGCGCTCATCTTCTGTTTGTTCGTTTAGCGGCGTCCCTTGAGCTCGAGTGGCTTTCGTACGCTCCGTAACATGAGCGCGGACATCACGGTGAAAGCGTGAAACATCCCTCTTCCCTCAGCACAAGAAAACCGCGGGAGCAGACAGCGGAAGGGCAAGGTTCTCCCTGAAGAAGCGAGCGAGCTCGCCGACGACTTTTAAATGCGCCTGTCGCGCTCCTAAACGCCATCTCTGGTAATGAAGAAACGCTTATAAGCGCAGCCGTCTCTGAGTCCGTCCAGCGGTAAAGGGTGTGTATATAACGCTCGCCGTTACCTACGTGGAGGATCTGCGTTTCGTGGCGCAGTGGCTAGCGCCACTCGCTGCGGAGCAAGAGGTCCCTGGTTCGATTCCGCGATTCGGAAGCATTTTTCTTTGGGGCTATATATATATATATATATACATACATATACGGTGCATGACGGCGGCGACGGCGACGGCAAAATCCAGCCGGACTGTCCATATAATTGCTATCGCAATAAAATATTTTGCAGAACCAAGTGCATACAAAGCTTCATACTGTGGTTCCGCGGTAACATTTTAGTCACCACATGTAATTACAAGAGCCATTGGCGTGTCGCAAAGTACAGGGCTTGATTACGAACAAACCCTTTGCGATCCGAATCCTTTACCCAGCTCCCTTCCGGTGTGAAACTAACTAAAGAAAACAAAACTCAAGTAATAGGAGTTCACTTACTCATTTAGATATGAGCCTAATGCAATGAGATAATGCGCACGTCAATCAGGCACGAACAACTTGTCGGGCAGTGCCCGACCACAGGCCGCTGCAGTCATGTTGTGTTGTCGGTAGTGGCCTTACAACGGAGCGCAAATGTTAAGCTTATTTATCCAATAAGCACGCTCGTTCTGGCCGCTAGCTCAGTCGGTTAGAGCGTCGTGCTAATAACGCGAAGGTCGTAGGTTCGATCCCTGCGCAGGCCATGCCCTTTTTCTATCCTGCCTTTTGCACATCGCCTGTAATGCACTCTATAATGTCTTCACATAACTTTTTGCGTGTAACTTAATTACCAAGACACAATTTCACAGAGCAAACCATGCACACTTGGTCGAGCTATGGAATTGTTGTGGCGGCGAAACAGGTAAATAATCGCACAGTCTTATTTGAATGATTGTTCTCAGGAAGAAAGCGAGTATACCAGCAGCCTGTTTGAATAGTAAGTGACACGCCCTACTCCAGAACTCGTGACTGAACGAAGAAAATTTGTTGCGTTTGTTCGTTCCCAAGCAGAACCCTACACATGCACCGCAAGAACTTTGTGTGTTTTGTACATTTACGCGTGATATGTGTAACAGTTGCAGGGCGTAGCACAATTTTGTTGCAACAAATAAGTTCACGATAAAGGAAATTAGGCGTTCAAACGCGGACACAAGAGCTCAAGCCAACACATACGCCGTGTTGCAGGCCCGTGGCCAGAAATGTTTTTCGGGGGGGGGGGGGGGGGGCACTTGCTGAAGGCCTTGACTTTTTGAGAAGAACACCTATTTTCATTATTTATTTTGGTAAAACACCCCCATCATCAAAATTTCCGGGGGGGGGGGGTCAGGGCCCCTCCTCCCTGGCTACGGGCCTGCCGTGTTGTCTTGATCTCCACTCTTGTGTCCGTGCACTTTGCACGCCTACCTTCTTTCAAGCGAAGCTTCTATGAGTTGCAAATATCGGTCGTAGTGGCGGCGGCGGCGGCGTAGTTCGCGAAAAACTCGGTACCGGCGAGTGTACAGATAAACGGATGTACACAAACAGGCCCTCGCTTTTCGTTGGGCCGTATCAAAACGAACGCCAGTACGATGACAGACGCCTTGCCGATGCCGCCAGACAAAAAAGTTTCGCGCAGTAAGGCACAATAATACTCTGCGCTTCACTCAGACAAGTTCCGAAGCAGACGATTTGAAGTACTCTACCACAGCTGACTGTTCAGAAAACAGGTAGATAATTAAGAGTGTGCGTATATTATTTACTACGGAAGAGAGATAGGCCGTCCCTGATGCTCTTGTAAGAACTATGGGACATGGGTGTTTAGGACAAAAGACCAACGATTAAGGGCACTACGTGGGTGCGTAGTTAGCTGTCCCTAGAAACACGGCATCTGTGTTTAGAAACAAAGAGGCGATTTAGAGCGTTATGTGCTCTAATATGGGAGAGCAGTAAGCTGTCTCAAACGGCTCACGTATGTTTAGAATAAATGGGGAAAGAAAGAGAGAGAACACAACTTCTTTATTGCCGTCAGTCTTTATGGAGCAAGGTGATCCGTCAGGCTGAGCCTGCCGGCCACCTCCTCTGACCTCTGTATGGCCTGGAGCTGAACTCCCAGGCTGGTGGAAGTCATGCAGAATCCCCTCCCACCCCTCAGGTGGTGGAGTGGCAAGAAGATCGAGAACGACTTAGAGTACTAGGCACTCTACCATGAGAAAGCTGTCACTTATACAATGTACGCCTACAAAGAACAGTTCAAGAAAAGAAAGTTCCTGGAGTATCTGATTGTCTAGGCCGAAGGAAGCAGTGCATACAAGTTGCTGAACGAAGCCGTCACGCATTACCACCACAGATGTGCTAGTTGATGGCTCCTTTCTCTACAGAATCACACAGAGAAACAAGAAACGCTGCCTAAATATCCTCTCTGCAAAAAATACACGCTACCAAGAACATTATCCGTTATTAAGAAAGACAATGAACATACACGGCTTTCTGAAAAAGTTCGTCAATTCGCTTGCATTAACACTCATATAGGGAGCAGTTCCTGGAGATTTTTTTTCATTGAGTGCGCCCTAAGCTTCCTTCATTCTATGTATAGTGTACTAGAATATTCTATGTAACAATTTTTTACTGGCGGACAACTTTTCTTAGCAATGAAGGGAAAGCTACGGGAGCGGAGTTTATGCACATGCATCTCCTCCGCGAAGTAGTCCGGTTTGGCGCGCGCTTCGTACCGCTGCGGAAAGTGATGGCTGTGCGCAATCAGCGTTGCATATCGACGTGGACGCCGCTTAGCGCTCGAGGTATACGTAAAAGGTACGCGCGCAAAAATGCAAAGTGACGACGTACAAAGTAAAAGAAATACGTCACTGGTGTGTGCTGCGTCAACACACTCTGGTCCTGTCTCCAAGAGCATGGAGAAAATGAAGGAGTATTTTTTTACATCTCACGTAGAAATACAGATGCTATTACGGAACTACATACATTAGCGGTAGGATATACGCGCTGGTTCTGTAGCCTTCGCTTCATTGCCAAGAAAAGTTGTCCGCAAGTGTGGCTTTGTGCTTGCTTCCGTATCGTGAGGATATTAAAGTAACTGATAAGCACAATACATTTTCGTTCGCCGCGGGAAAAATTGCCGAACGATGCGCGATTCAGTTCGCCCTCAGGGAATACTGCGCGGACGGTGGCGCTCTCTTGTGCGATGGCTCGTAACTTTAAGCGGGGCCTTCGTGATTGCACTACTGCGCCGTGAATAATTTCGGAGCCTCGGCCGCTGGAGGGAATGGCGCCGATTCAAATCGTATGAATTTAGCACCTGAATAAATGGTGCACCCGCGCTGTCTCGGAGGCTACGCTTTAAGGAAACAATTTCTCGATATGCAATATGTCTTGTAGGGTAGCGTATGAGTTTTTGAACCTACGCGTTGAGGCGGACGCGCACAACGGCGATCAGGCATCAGACAGGGCAAGAAAAATAACGTAAACGCCGCCACTGGAAAAATTGCCGTTGTAATCGCCCTGACTTGGCAATCGGCATAGCGATAGGCGCTGCAATCGGAACAGCCGCCTGTTATTCGGAATATTGCAGAACATGGACGCAAATGTGCGACCTAAAGGCGAACTAGTTCGCATGATCATTAAAGGGCCCCTAAACCATCCAGAGGTCGAAATTTAGTTGTGGTGTTGCAGTTGTGCACGAGTCTTCAACAAACACCTAGCCTCGAGAATTTTTCGAAACTATACCATAATAATAGAGTTAGACGCATTTGATTATCCAAAAGAGGTCTTCGATCGCTTCGATCTTTCCTTCGCTATTCTCCGTTTGTCGGCTCGTCTCTCCTGGCCGAGTGCTCCTGCTCACTGTGATGCGAGTAGGAAGAGCGGTGAGCGAGCGTACCTGCGAGCAGACAAACGGGTTCCTTTTGTGGATGACATGAGCTGACGACAATGTTGACGTCATGAACAACTGTGGGAGTCACTGAAAGGCCCGGAGAGGCGAAGGGGGTGTTATCTGTAGTATTTAGAATATAAATGTGAAGAAAGCAAAGTGGACGAAAAGATGACTTGCCGCAGGCAGGGACCGAACCTGCGACCTTCGAATAACGCGTCCGATGCTCTACCACTGAGCTACGGCGGCGGTCATCCTCCCGTCCACTTTCTGGGGTATATATGTTGATTTAAACCAAGGAGTGTTAGTCAGCGCCAGTCGCCGCGGCCATGGCGGCGAGTGTGGAACACTTTTTTAGGGGCGAAGCTCCTTAAGGCGGCACCCGTTCGTCCCTCGTAGTTGTCGTAGTCGTAGTGCGTAACCAGTCGTAACGCAAGTACCAGATCTTCACCTCCAAGGTGGTGCCGGTGGGAGATCTTTTTTGCCTGTTGGGGTCACGTAGCACGTGATCTTTTTACGAGCTGGCAGCTGACCAATAATCCCTCGTATACTACCTGAAGGCATTAAGTCTGCCAGGAGGAGACCCTCGCTATGAATGAAGGAAAGCAGATGATTTTTAAGGGCTCGTTTATCTTTGTTAGACACAATATTAATGAGAACTAGCAGACAATAACGCCAAGAAAAGTAACAGGGTAATGAGTGACAGGGTAATGAGTGACAGGGTAATGAGTGACAGGGTAATAAGTGACAGGGTAATGAGGCATACAAAAGATGCCCCCCCCCCCAAAAAAAAAAAAGAAAGAGGCATACGCCTCGGTGTTAGCAGTGACAAGGCATGCAAAAGAAAGTTATGAACCTTATAGAATATTAAGGAAAAGAAACGTCATTATCCAAAAAATCTTGAGGTGATCCAAATGCATGATTTAGTTGTCTGGTAGTGGCCTTCACTTGTCTGTGTTCGTGTGCCCATGCTGCATTCCTTAGTGCCCAAGGAGACATCGGCGGCGTCACGTGTTCGACGCCACTGAGCCCACCACCCCTCTTCTAGTTCACTGTACCGACATGTTAGGGAACTAGGACCAGCGCGAGCACGGACCGCGCAGGGTTTCCAAGTTTGGCTACTTTGCGCCAATTGGGCTACTTTTTAGGCCGGTGGTGGCAGGAAAAACGGATTGGTTACTTGGCCTTCTTTTTGGCTCCTTTCTTGTGACGTCGACTTAAATGTATTTATCAATATTTTGTGACCTACAGCCGCTGGCGTTCGAATATGCGCTGTGAAAACATGGCGGCCAAGGCGAGTTTCCAGCTCCCAAAATTGAATTTGGCGCTTGCATTGCATAAAAGAAAATACTTTTGAATACGGGGCTGAGACTCTGGGAGAAAACTGTTGCATGAGGCCTCATTTTGCAAAGGATATTGCTGAACGCGAATTTAAACTGCATTTGAAAGTGCAGAGCAGAGCCGAAGGCACTCCGCGTCCGCCATGCTCCGCACTGACCAACATTAGAAATCGGATACCGGACGAATTATTAGATGCGAAGTATCTTATGGCGGAGTTCAATCCGGTGGTGGTGTGCGGCGTGACCACCCTTACTGCGCATGCGCATACCATCTCCACACACCTCCCCTTCACTCCCCCTCACCATTCCTCCTGTCCTCTTCCCCTTTCCCATTTCCCTCTCCACTTCCCCTCTCACCCTTCCTCCCCTCCCCTTTCCCCTCCCTCTCTCCCCCCCTTTCCACTCTTCCTCTGAAACGCGGGCTAGACCATATTTTTCTAGAGGGTGTTGACTAGACATGACGAAATTCTCTCCTGCGCAACGCCGCGATGAGCACCAGCGCATGCGCGTCCCCTCCCCCTCTCTCTCCTCTCCTACGCTGCCCCCTTCTCGCACGCCTGTCGACCGCGTTCCCCGCTCGCCCTGTGAGAATTAATGGTCAGGCTAGAGGGAAGGCGTAGCGTTCCTCTTCGCGTTCCACGACGCGAGGTCGGTAGCATGCCCAACGAACGCCAACGGAACGCGATCGTGCAAGTGCTCCGGCTTCGCATCGCCTCATGGTCCCCTTTAGCGGGAGATGGTAATTTTTTGTGTTACTCTTTAGAATTAGGTACGGACTGCGACTCGGGAATATGTTCGTTTCCTTGTTTCCTCATGAGAATGGCACATACCCAGTGTGGAGAATTCGCCAGCACTTCGTAATCTGAACATTTAGATAATAATTTGAACAATATATAAGGATTTAAAAACAAATTAAAATTGAAAAGAATATATAAAGACATACATCAATTATTGTGCGATTGCACAACTATACCGGACAGCGGCATTAAATGACCAAATAATTTTAGTATATAGATATACTATAGGTACATTTTACTTAATAATGTACGAATGTATTTGTAAAAGTAGAGATTAAAACGGTATACATTTAGTAGGTTGAAGAAAATTACACACGGCATCTTTTATTTATTCGATGTTTTATTTTTATCCTAAACTTCCACTGTTTTTTGCCTTCATAGTTCGTAACCTTAAGCATCCTGCGACCCGGATCTTGGCCTATGCCCCTTTGTGGCTGAGTGCCATCAGGGGGATGCCACCAGCGTCATCACCAGCACCTCGGGTGGCGGACACATCAAAAGAAGAGAAGAAAGAAGAACGCAGTGCTACGCGGTTTGCTCTGTCTCAGCGGAACATTGCCAGTGACGGTTGCACCGGACAAGTGCCGGTCATTTCGCAACCGCGTGATGAACGAGGATGAGAGCCTCTTCCAGGAACAGGAAGAAGCTGAGAACCGTAAGCACAAAGCCACTGGGTGAACTTGATGTCTTCATTATGCGCATGTTCGCGTTTCGTGCCCATACCCGTCCGTGCATACGGTGATAATAGAACCGCGAACCACAGGATTCATGAGGCAATAAACTCACATAGTGAGGTCATTCCATGATTACTTGAAAGAATGTTGCAGGGCCTCTTTAAATGTGTATCTTAACGCCAAGATACTCAATAATATTGGGGGACGAGACAATGGAGCCATTCAGAACATAGCTTGCGGAGGGAAAGCTTTGACGTCTTGGAAAGCAAACGAGCGCAGTTTTGTTAGCGATATATAAAGCGAAGAGCCATTTAATTGTGGCAGCACTCATCGATGACCCCAGAAAAACCCCGCATGTTTTAAGGCAAAAGCCTTAAAAGTCTATGTTTCGGGGTCGTGCGAGGTCCAAAACAAATGGTAAAAAAAGAAGTGAGCGCGCCAGCTACGCGTGTACTTCGTTCACTTCGTCTTTGTGGCGTTCATGTGAGTAAAAAAATAAAATTCGAGGGATGCTTAGGACTTTCTAACGATGTGAAGGCGAAAGCCCACTTGGACTTCCTGTTATCTGCCGTTGAATTTTCTGCTGATGTTCTGAACTTAGTGGTGAACGGCAACTACTAACAGAGGCATGTGTATAGAATTGGCATTTCACAATTGGGCATATGTAAAAGCGACGCGGTATGCTTCATGCTACTTCACAGGTCATGACTAATAAGGTAATGTCTGTGAATGTGGATAACGAGCGCCCGGTTAGAGTTGCTGGAGAGGGTGCGTGCACTTGTGCTGTGATCAAGTGGACAGTGACTGAAACAGTTGAAAGTGAATGTGGACAGATGAAAGTGAATGTGGAAGATATGTGCTGTGGTGACTGAAGTCTGTACTGGAAGAGTTGAATCCCCCGCCATGCCCTCTGGACTGTTGTAAACATGTGTACCCCCCCCCCCAAAAAGAAAAAGAAAAACAAAATGGCCATGGATCCAGGTGCACACTTCTGAGGGCGAGAGGGGGGCGAGGGGGGGGGGACGCAACTCGTAAGTCCCATCCCTGGTCAGATGCGCCATTGCCCTTTTGCCGTTCACTTGCGGCCGCCATTAGTAAGCCAGACCCGCAAGGCGCGCTCGTCCACTACAGATCTTACACTGTTTATATTGGCCCATTTCTTATCGCCTGCGGCGCGTTGAAGTGCTTGCTTGAAAGTTGGCTGTTCTGCACGCACATTCACAAAGCTGTTCGCACGCAACATGTAGTAAGAGTTTGCCATTGGTTGGTGCGCCTCTGCTATCCTCTCGCGTCTTGCGTGAAACTGTGCACTGGTGCTGGTCTATTTTATAAATGGGCGGCCTATTCACAACGTGGACAAACTAGCATTTATGCATTTTATTAGGTGGGGGAGGGCGCCTCAAGAAGCTGGTGTGAGAGCCAACAGAGTTGGAGCTGATGCGGGGACAGCAGGACCACTGAAAAAGAACAAGCGCGTGTTTAAATTCATAGCTACGTTGGTTTGCATACGGGCATGTTCTCAAAAATATATCCAGAGGCTTACTTAGTAAGTGTATTGCATCGGTTAATTGGCGCTATGTACGTACCACTTCTCATTTTGTATGATACGAACCTGATGAGCACCCTCTCTTGATGCCCTGTGACAAAATAAGCGCTAAAAGAAAACTCGTGGATACTTTTAAAGCCTTCAGTTCAGCGGCCTCCGAGCTTTTCGGAATGAATTTTAAACGACATGTGGTGACTAAATTGCGTGGAATATATATAGGCTGCGCAGGGGCTCAGATAGGAACCAGAGTTCTTTAAATATGACTCTGCTGAAACGTATTTTCGCATGCAGGAAGTGCTGACAAAGGCAAGGAAATCGTGAGCACTAAAGATTTCGTTGTAATTACTGTTAGCGGTTTCAAGTTCCCATGCCAATACGAGTGAGTTAGAACGATCATGCTTATTATCAAAAACGTGCGAGAACACGAATCTGGTAATGTCACGCGGCTTTTTTTTTTTCTAAGCGTAAGCTTCTAAAAGACTTTGTGGAGGATGCGTACGCGAAAGAATTTAGTAACGATCGACTCATACCTTGCAAAACCTCTCTCGGTGGCCGTCAAAGTCCTCCCTGCGATACGATGCAGCCAACTCGCTCACCGTTTGATGTTTTCTATTCCTCGTGTAACGACAAAAAACCTTGTCTCTTATCAAAATGCTATTTGAGCAGCCAACAGCGCTGCAAGTCGGCATCGCGCTGCAGCCGATGCCGCCTTGCATGAGGTGAGGTGCGCCGGTGGTCCTGCGCTCCCTCATGAGGCCGTTTTCCGGCGAAAGAAATTCGCGGTAGGTCACCGGAGAAGCCTTAGGTGCCTCATCAAACGCGAGAATTGACCGTAGGTGTTGGCATCGGCGGTGTCAACACGACTGATGCAAAAAAGGACGTCACCGTATGACGTCATCATCGCCAAAATTTGTGACGTCGCCAAGATAAAACCATGACGTCACACAACATGACGTCACATGATGACGCCATCACGTGACATCGTCGATTGGTCAAAGGTGGGCCGATCTCGGAGGCAATGCAAAACCAAGTGAAGTGCAGAGAGCTTGCACTGCCTCCGATCCTGGAGGGAGTGCAAAACCGCGTTAGGGGCAAAAAGCTTTCGGAGGGGAGCAGGGGAGGATCAATGCATCGATTGAGAAGAAGAAGAAGGCTTAAGGGACCCTGTGAGTTTTCTTCATATATAAGTCGAGCCTGAAGGGTGAAGAGGTGAGGAGAGAGGTAGGGGCGGGGAGGAGATTATAATTTCCTGTTTACACAGTTGTTTGCGCCACCTTGGAAAAATACAGAGAACTCACTTCCCATTGACTCTACTCTAGATAAGGCCATGCATGAAGAAGTCTTCCCGAAACAAAGCATTGGAACGCGCCTCCTCTTGACACGCTTTTCTTTTCCAACGCTCGAACATCCAAGAATAGCATTCAAAGATCGGCTTACCCTCACTACCCCATTGAATGTACCATTATAAGGATAAGGGACACAGAAACGGCAAAAATGAGCGCTTACTTCCAACTGGAGTGTTTCTTACAGACACAGGAAGAGCTAGATGATGATGATGATGATGCTCCTTGGATGATGGCACCTACCCACTCAGGGGGATCGGCCAAGAGTCGGGCGGATCATAAAGTCTGAAATTTTAAGAGCTAATAGACGTTACTGTATCAATTAGAATGAAGCGTCTCTTTTTTTTTTAATTAATTTACGTTTTTGATTAGACCGTGTTGCATAACCTGCCCAAACTGGCCAAATGTATTTGTCATTATGACAATTTAAAAATTATTAGCGGTTGATGTGTCGAATAAGACGATTGGATTCGCATATGAATTTCTCGATAGCACTGCATATATTCCCGTCCGAGTGCCCCAGCACAGAAGCCCCAAATGATAACAGTATAGTTGAAGTAACTGGCAGATCAAGGTGCCGCATTACAATTTCGAATGGTTCGTTTTCTGAGAGAGGAAAAACGTCGGCATTCCAGCAAGAAATGTTCGATTGTTTCTGCCTCATTGCAAAAGGAACATGTAGGAGAGATCGCCAGACCAGCTCTGTGCATGTATAATTAAGAGTTGGGATCCTACAGCGCAATCTTGTCATTGCTACTTCTATCTGCCTTGTTTTACACCATTTTCTGCTCCAGGGAACTGAAGGTGTTGAAAATCTGGGTGATGAGCGAGACTAGGAGTAAGCAATGATAAAGCGTGCTTTCTAAATCTGGCCGCAGCGACGAACGCCGTAACTGGAAGTAGATCACGGACTGGGCCTGCCATAGGGAAGCCTTTGCCAACGTGTCCGCAAACTTCATTTCAATACTATCCCTTTATGCCCCGGAACCCATACTAACCGCAGGTTTCGCAAATGCTGTGGACCAAGTGCGCGCAATAATCTCAGAGTATGTGATTCAGCTGGGGTTGTTAAAGAGAACACACTGATAATGAATCGGTTACTATAGCCACTGAAGTATGGAGACGGGAAGCTTACGCAGGGCCAAATGACAGCTAAGAATTTCAGACAAAAATATTGGTGTCTGGTCAGGTAGTCTTACAGAAAAGGACCAGTCTAGGTTGTGTGGAAAAAATTCCAACACCGGCCTTTTCCTCAACACTGCGAAGCATCAGTTGCTATCACAACAGTCGTGCTAATCTGATTTAAGTGATCTTGAAAAAGTCCATTCAGTACATTCCAAGGAAGTAACTTCGCGTTGTTTAGGGAATATATCATCATATGATATCGCCAATGAACTCAATTCTATTATTCATTACCATTATATCATTAAGGTTTATCTTTAATGGGTCCAATAGCCGCTGTGTAAGAATCACCTGTGGGGTGTGGAACGAGGCCACGAGACATTAAAAAAACAGTTCTGGCTGGCTTATAAATACATATTGGTCTCGTCTTATCGGCGATTCATAGAGCCTTAAGAATGTTTGAACTGTTAATATTTTGAATGTAGTGTTCAAACATGGGATTCGGGATTCCTTATATAGAACTGCATTTGCTACAAATTTTGGTGACCCAAGGCACCAGCGAAGTGCTTGGCGTTCAAGCAAAACTAGCGGATTTAACTTCCACGCTGGTGCGCCGGAGAATAAGGCACATCCAAACTCCAGTATAGGGCGTATATACATACGGTAATCATTATCATGTGTCTCTGCGCATGCCCCATCGATGATTGCTGATCCTTCTGAGTATTCCCATCGAACGTGATGCTTTAGTCGCCGTATGTTCAATATGCATACGCCAGTTAAGCTTTCCGTCATAAATAATTCCGACTGTTTGCACTTGGGGAATGTCTGCTTGATGAAATGAAAGGGATATATTTATGTTGTCTAGCGGAGAGAATGACAGAACTGCACACTTCTGCACATTAATGATCAAACGAATACTGTCGAGCCAATATTCCAAGGCGGACAAGTATCCTTGTAAAAGGTCGTACAGTGACTGAATGTCATCCGCCGAGGCAAAGAAGCTATATCATCAGCATAAACATACGTGTTTACGTTTCGATGACGAGGAATGGAGCTAAGCAATATATTAAACAATAGCGGTGACAACACTGCTCCTTGAGGAACACCGCGTGTTTGTCTGAATTTACCAGTTGAAATACCACTCTGTATGCAGTAAAACTCCCTGTCCAGCAAGAATTCAGTCGTCCACGCAATGAAATAGTCAGGCAAGCCAATCTCTTTCATTCTTTCAAGTAAAATCGGGTACTCTACGCTATCGTACGCTTTAGAGATATCTAAAGTAACTAGTGCTGCGTACTGTTTCTGACGCCGTGCTAGCTGGATTCTACTCTCCAGATCAACGTGTGCACACCATATTGACATCCCTGGTCTAAATCCAATTTGACAGGGACTCAATAATCCTTTAGCGGTCACAAATTTGGTTATCCGTGCGTGTAATAATCTCTCAATTAATTTGACAAAATTGGATGTTAACGAAATCGGTCGAATGTTGTCAAGAGCATACCCTTTATTTTTATCTTTAAGCAGGGGAATCACCTTAGCTACTTTCCACACTGAAGGAATCCAAGTGTTTCTAATCGAAAATTTATGGTATCCAATAAAACATTAGGAGCGACATCGAAGAAAATTTTCAACATCTTTGTAGCGATGCCATCAGGACCTGGGGCTGCCGCTGGTAAACCTGATACCACTGAGGATAACTCAGTCAATGACCTCTTCACCATACTCGAGACTGTCTTGTCGCACAAAAGTTGAAGGAATGCAGGAAGAAAATCTAACCTCCAAACCTCTGGCTATTACATCTAGAGAGTCTTCTATTTCTTGGGTAGTTAGCACAATTGATTCTATATTTAAGGAACGCGGAATTAATTTGATTGATCTTAAATACCGGAACAGCGCGCTCTTATTTTTAGACTTTGACAGAAATTCAAAATGGCGAACGTTGTATTCGTCCTTTGCTCTCGCTACTGTTCGTTTGAATGTCCCTGCAATAAACTTGTAGTTTTTCCAGTTTCTAGGAGACTGATTGTGCATGAGCTGCTTCCACGCTGCTTTCCGTCGCTTATAATCCCTCGAGCAGTCGTCATTCCACCAATTTCTGAAGTAGGGTCTTTCGTTCCCTGTATTTCGAACTCCGATTGCTTTCGAGAGGAGTCGAGAATAGCGCAAATATTACGCACGCTGCACGGATTCTCAGCTAAAGGAATAAAAGATTTCTGCAAATGCATTTTAAATCTTTTATAATCAATAAACGAACGAACATTAACCTGTGTAGAGTACTGTGAGCAATTGATCTCGAATACCACTGGAATGTGATCGCTGCTGGTCCCAGCCTCAAATGTCTCCCAAGATACTACCGAAAGTCCTGGACCCGAAAACGTAAGATCCAATACCGATCTAAACTGACCCCGCAGAAACGTTAATGATCCCGTGTTATGGCAACTGAACTGATTGGATGCCGCCCAGTCCCATAGACGCTTTCCACATTGGTCTGTTTTGAATCCCCATGATATATGATGAGAGTTGAAATCTCCAGCTAGTACGATCTTTTTTCCACAACTTAGAAGAATTGAATCTAATGTCCGTGTATCCAGCACACCCAAAGGAAAATAAGCATTAACCAATGAAAATGTGAAACCTCCTGAAAGAGTTAATTCTACCGCCAAAATTTCACTTTCTGTAGACATTAACTGAAATGATATTTGTGCTCTGTGACAAAATCTATTCGATACAAAGGTAAGCAAACCACCACCTCTGGATGGACGATCTAATCGAAATGATCGGTAATTACTAGGGGTGTGCGAATATCAGATTTTTCGAATACGAATCGAATACGAATATCCACCTTCGAATATCGAATCGAATATCGAATCGAATATCGAATATCAAAGGAAAAATGCCTCCACTGTAACAATATTTTATTTAACATGTAGCTATTTGGAAAAAGAAAAACATTAACAGCCTGACTGGCAACACAACATACACTGCTATCTCCAGAACACAATGTCCAGGCTAGCACAATGCACATCACAACACAAGCAAATATCACGGCACAATGAAAGTAATGACTACATGTTACCATGAACAAATATGAGTTGCTCCACATGATCAGGCAGCAGGCGCTCCCTTGTAACAGAGACAACTCTCACCCCCCCCCCCCCTTCCTGCCACTGAAAAGGCACGCTCGCTTGGAACAGAAGTGGCTGGTATAGGGAGGTACATGGGGCAAAGCGTTGCCAGACTGGGGTATCTGAACAGTCCGCCACCACTCACGTGGGTCACTGTCTTTCTTCAGAAGTGGTCCCGCATAGTGAACGAGTGGTAGTGCGGCACGTTACGGCCGCATAATATTGCAAATGCACGGTTACATGATCGCCAACAGCGCTGCATGTCGGAGATGCACCAGCAATAAATCATACGTATTGAGGCGCTCGTCGCAGGCAGATATCGTGCCTCCGTGTACTTACGATGTTTATCGCTCCTCTGGGCAACGTTTTTAGCGATACGAACGCAGCAGAAATGTGGAGGACGAGTTATTTTATGCATGATAATCGAATCGCATATTCAAATTTTCCAATATTCGAAGTTATCGAATATTCGAAACTTTTCGAATACACAATTTTCGAATCGAATACGAATATTTCGAATGTAATATTCGACGATATTCGAAACTTTCGAATATTCGCACACCCCTAGTAATTACACAAACTGTAGAATTTGTCAGGAGATAACCAAGTTTCTTGTAGTAGGATTACATCCGGATAAATCCGGGAAACTAAAACGTTTAAATCTGTAGAAGCAGCAAATACTGATCGGCAGTTCCACTGCAGTACTTTCATCTACCTTCCGGTGGTGAAAGCACCGCAGAGGCTACTGCCTCTTCCAAGATATTAGCTGTTGCCTTGACCTGCGGGAAAATTTTCTTTGATTTCGAGCTCTGAATAGTATCAATCGCATTTAGGGGAGAAGCCCTTCGTTTCTGTACGCGCGAGTCAACATCCATGCTTGCGTTTTCCTGTGAATCTGCTGTGGAGGCCTGCGAGCCCAGACAGCTACCGCTTTTTGTAGGAAAGCTTGAAATCGGGCCTTCATTAGATGGAATCGCATTTAAACCATCAACTTGCGAAGGAAGAGCGTTTCGGTTGAGACCCGCTGACTGAATAGTCCCCGCTTGAGCCATTAGTCCCATTTGAGATGCCAATAATCCACTAAGGCATTCCGTCACACTTTCTACTCTTTCCATCATTTTGGCCATAGCTTTTTCTACAGCTTCTGCTATCACTTGCGAAATATTTGCATCAGTCATCGCCTGGTGTCGTGCCGTTACGCTAGCATATCCATGTTCTCTTTCCTTTACAGCTGAAATAGCCTCTCTTCGCGAACACCGCCTTTTATCCATAATCTCTAAGACTTGGATTTCCTGCGCTCTAGCTGGACAGGTGGGTTCATCAGCTTTGTGAGCACCCCACACAGGCAACACTTGTGCGACTGAGCAGTGCAGTCGTTCGGGGAGTGACCCTCTCCACACATACAGCATCGCATGCCAGATTTGCAACCTCCCAAACTGTGTCCATATCGCCAGCAGTTGCGACATTGTAATGGACGCGAGGCAAGCGGATCTACTCTAAAAATCAGCGGCCACACTTTGATTTCCGAAGGGCATGATGTACCTGCAAACGTGGCAATCACCGACTCTGTTGGCACTCGTTTGTTGTCGACCATTCTGTTGCACCGGTAAATTGCTATCGCACCAGCTGCGGAAAGCTTCTCAAGTGTCTCTGCTGGGCTTAACGTAGCTTCTACTCCGCGAACAATTCCCTTGGTGCAGGCAAGGTGCGGTGGGATGAAAGCACTCACTTGCATTGATCCAAATGACGAGCATTTTAGAAGATCATACACACAAGCCTGGTCCGGCGATCGGCAGACAATCCCACCTTTGCCAAACTGCCGGACATCAGTAATGTGAAGATAATGGCGCGTGGCCGCCTGTAGTTCCGCCTGCACCGCTTTCGGGTTGGTAAGCCGAATGGATCCTCCGTGCAGGGGCACTAGCGCTACAGGAATACTGCTCACACCACTGCGAAAAAACGCTTCAAGCGGCATTTGATCAGGTGAGAGAGTGGCTGACCAAGGCGGAGACCGCCCGGGCCATCACCAGGAGAAGTTGTCGACATCAGTTGTGCTAGCAGCCGATAAAACAGTAAATCACCTTCCAACCACTACTATTTAGATCCGCCCGACCCTTAGGCAAAACCTTGAGTGCTCACTCAGCTGTCTTGAGGGCTTGATGAACCGGAGCAAGAACGCAGCTGCCTCGTGACCGCCTCGACCGTCGCCGCCCGAAGGCCAAGAAACGGAAGAGCTAGGGTTGCCACCTTAACCTGGAAAAAAAAACGGCTCTTCGGCAGGTGGGTGGGGGTGGAGAGGAGGGGACGAAAGGGGGTTAGACAATAGACGCCTGTTAACTCTTGGCATGCAGTGCCATTTAATGCATCATAGCTTTTCTTGAGCGCAATAAACTTAATATACATGCACATAAAAACACGACACTGAGCTAACCTATAGTCTAATTGTTGCATAAAATACCCGCGATTGGAATGGCGCGCTTGAGCTAAAAGTGAGCGAGGTTTGGCTGTTGCCCTAAATGTGCTGCACCGGAAAGGAGCGCCGCAGATACTTCGTCCATAAAAAGCTCTTCTTTGCGTCTGAATCCACCAGGCCATGGGACATATTGTAGACAAAAACGAACGTTGACACGGACACCATGCATATGCCACAAACATGTGTGATATTCACACATACAAACTCGAGCAATAACATGGTCTATTCCAATGATCGACGCTTGAAGGGATCTTAAAAGGGGGCTAATAACGTAAGAGTTTTTGTGACTGACGAAATAGTTGCCGTCATAAGTTGAACTGACGCTTATAAAACGCTCCAGAAAATAATTGCGATATTATGGCAAAAAACAAAAACAAACAAAAAAAACCTGCCATTGACGGCTGGTCTCAGGTGCGGACCGGTAACCGGCCCACTATATAAGAAACCGGCCGGGCCGGTCTAAAACCGGACAGATGGCAACCCTAAAGAATAGAACAAAGAATGCGAAATGCGACATTCCGAACTGTCACTCCTTAAAGCGTGCGTTGACCGCCCTGCTTGACTTTGTCGACGCGAGTTGTGTGTTAATGAGTACGGCTCCGTGTTTTCAGTTTTATCCGAAAAAATCCGATAAACATTCGCCGGTAAAATTTTTTACAATTCGGATTTATTCAATAAACTCCGATTTCAAGGACTGTCCGAAGGGCCCGGGCCGTAGCAGAGGGGCTACATCTTCCCGTGCCGACCTGGGTGGAGCCACCGACCGGGTGAAGAGATAGCCTCTTGGCTTCCACCCTTATCCCGATCCCTTTGGTCTTTTTCAATAAAGTTCCTCGCTCGCTCAAGGGCCAATATGACCTGGTTCCGCTCTTTATCGAAAGGACAAGTTCTAAGCGCTCATTGATACATCTTGTTTGACCGATTTAAAGTTTACCGCGCGTAGCTGTATTAGGCGACGTAGCTGTATTGTGCTCCGACTCAGCTTCCTACATCCAGAAGCTTCACAAGGACTTGCAACTCTTCAACTCCGAATTCAAGGCGGTTCACTTCAAAGATCCGTGCCACCTACTCAACAACGCTCTGAAGGATGGAATCAAAACAAGCTCGTTTGTAGTTCACGATTTTGTTGTGCACTTTCCTGCACTGTTGAAGTCGTCGCGGGAGCTGCGCCGTAAGTTTGGTCTTGTGTGCTTGGCCATGGGCATGATCAAGTCGCTGAAAACCGTATATCCGTCGAGGTGGTTATCTTTTGATGAAGCTCTAGGAGATATTTGGATACTGGCGCGCCATTTTGACTTTCTTGAGAAGCGACGAAGCCAAGGGAACGAAGCCCAAGAATCTTATTTCGCCGCCTGAAGCTGTGCACGACTTGTTAAAATGAGGTTTCTGAAGACCAATTCGTGTGCCGTGCTCTCAATCATCAAGGAACTTGAGGCAGAGAGTACCCTGGTACACCAAGTTTACCCGTACTGGGGGTTCGTTTGCACGCAGTCCTCATGCGCAGTCAATGGCGTGATCCAACCGAGGTCTTCGCATCAGATATCACAAGTCTGTTAGACCTCCTTGACAAGACTGACCGCTTAAGGACTGTCGCAGACTTTCACGGATACTACGCTGCTGTCGCCGAACCGTGGAGACAGACATCTGAGAGGAACCTGTGCGATCAACTCCAGTACACCAAAGAATCGTATTGGTACTGTGTTCAAATTGTGAATCCAGGTGTGAAGCATGAGCGCGTATACGAAACCTATATGCGCCTACTTTTCAATTAGTGCTTCTTAAAACTGACGACATGAGCCAGCTCCTGAATGATTTTGCGAACTATCAGTGCTATGAAATATGCAACATTGTTGAACCCTGTCGTTTTGGACTTCACAGTGTCCAGTGGCCAGTGTTTTCTCGCTGCGCGCTGCGTCTTCTGGCGCTTCCTGTTTATATCGCTAACGTGAAAGGGCATTTTCAAAGCTGAGAGTCGTCAATCGAAAGGAGCGCGCTTCGATTACTGACAGCAACTTCGCAAAGTATGCTTGCTGTTTTACAATAAGCTTTAAGCATAAGGTAGTTATACGCACAAAGACAGGTGTTATGTGTTCAAGTATTTCTCTTATACGTTTTGTTCATTCAAACCTTCTAGGAAAAAATGTGCTTTGTGTGTTTTCATGTTTTAGTATTCAGATATGAATTGATCGAAGATTTTGGGGTTTCGGGAATAATGCAAAACTCCAAATTCTGGAGAATTGGGAGTTACGAGAAAAAAAAGCTCCGATAAACGCCGAATTTCCGCCAAAAATATCAACTCGGATAAACACCCGCCGACTTTCAAGAAAAATAAACACCGAAAACACGGAGCCCTATTAATGAGACAGTGGCTTTGGGGTGGGGGCGATTGTACCCCCCCCCACCCCCCCCCCCCCCCCCCCCCCCCCTCCTCCGGCTGAATCAACGCCACCGAGCGTTGCCTGGATCAGCCATTGCCCGAAAAAGCACTGCCTGGCAGAGAATATGGCAGGATGCAGAGACGGCAGGCCACGAACTCTCATGAATCAACGTGGAAGCGTTCACGCTGTTAATTTCCTCGTACAACAGTATTCTGCAAGTTTTCTTGAGCAATCAAAGTTTACGTGTACCATGGGGAACTGCATTGATCTATATTTCACTGTATGTGCCTGTACTCTTCTTTTGTATGTAAACTATTCAGCAAGTGGAAGCATTATCTGCATTTGTATTGTGTGCCAATTTTGCACGATATGTGCAAGACGGGGGCATGTGCTGTTGCAATGTGCTGATTACGTATATATACTCTAAAAAATTATGACATCTTCGCACGAGAGGGTGACAAGCCTGAAGGAAGAGCGCAGCTGTGTGCCTTAATTCCTTGTTTCTCTTTATTTTTTTTCTTTCTCTCTGTTTCTCCTCTTTGTATCTGTTTCTTTCTTTTTCTCTCTATTTCTCTTTCCCGCTCTTTCTATTTTTACTTATCTTCATTCCCTTTCTTTTCTCTCTCTCGGCTTCCTATCTATCTCTTTGTTTCTCTCTCCGTTTTCCTCTCTGTTTTTTTTTTGTCTCTTTTTCGTGTATCGGTTTTTTCTCTTCTTTCATCTTGCTCTCTGTTTATTTTTTCTATCTTTTTTGTGTATATTTCTTTCGCTCTTCTATATGTCCTTCTCTGCCTTATTTCTTTTCTTGTGTCTTAATTTTTTTCCTTTTATTTCTCTATTTTTATGTTCTTCTTTCTTTCTATGGCTTTCTTCCTGTTTCTTTCTATCTATTTTCTACATTGCGCTTATGTCAGTCCAGTCAGGCTTGCAGAGGATCTTGTGTACTCAAGCAAAATTACTACTTCCTCAATAAAAGTCTGAAATACGTGTGCTCACCCGTTGTCACTAGGAACCTGAACACCTTCGTGGAACTGGAAATCCTGGTGTTAAAACACCACACAGTCGCGCAAAACGTATGATTTAGTCATCTTCGAGTCTGGTGTACTTGGTTCAGGGCCGTGCCCATTGAATTTTTCTCGGGGGTTGTTTGTGTGTAGAACGGCTAACTTTGGCAACTAGTGGTCGCTGTGAAGGCGTGAAAGTATTTAGTGCCACCCGAAAAGTTAAAGCATGAAAAATTTTGTGGGTGTAAGAACCCCTCAAGCCCCCCTTACTTACGGCCCTGACTTGGTTGACCTGCTCGAAGTGGCTAGTGGCTGACTGCGGCTTCCGTTCGCTGCACGCCTCAAAATGGCTCATCTTTTCCGTATTCTTCACACGGAAAACGAGTGCGATCAAAATATCGCTCAGCGAGTGGTAAGGGTGAGCGGAGGAAAGCGCTACGACACGAGTCAACCACTTCCCGCGCTTCGCCCATTTAAAGTTCACGAAATAAGAACTAAAAAGAAAACAAACAAACGAAGGCTTCTTTACAGTTCGGTCAATTTAAGCACTTGTGAATGCGAACATCCACATTAACCTTAGTTTCTTTCCACGAGATCTTAAGACGCCCGGCAACATGCCCGGCAACCACTACGAGCGCGCATGTTTCTTGAAACCGAAACTGGTCCTAGTTTCTGGGGACTGGTTTTGGCCCGTTGAGCTTGGGACCGTAGCAACCCGTAGCAACCATAGTACAGTGCTTAGAATATACTTCTAGGCACTGTATGTTTGCTTTCTCTAGAGACTGTGTCGTCTAGCGGTAGCGTCAAAACCGCGTGGCGGCCTATGCTACCTATGCGGATTGGCGCCTTGCTGAAGGCAATCTCAGAGGCCACAATAGCGTGCTGGCCTTTGCATTGGCAGCTGCAAGGCTGCAACCAGATGGCACCACCAGCGCGCCGCGTGCTTGGCCTTCGATGCATTCGACGTAAACAAAGGCGCCGTAGCCGCCGAAGCAACGAATTCTGTTACAGCCTGCTGTGTGATTCTGCACTATGCCGAGAGCACGGTGGAGACTTAATGGGAAAACGTGTGCTGTGGTAGGATGCAAAAACCGTGATGGAGACATCAGGCAGTGGAAAGCCTCGGTGTGTGAAATGCACGCTCCACAGCTGCATCAAGAGTGCCCGTGCCCGAGGCCGTTTCCATGCACCGGATTCCCCAAGGAGAGAAGAACAGCTCGTCCGACAGTGCTGGTTAGCGAACCTACAGAGAGAGGACTTCGATCCGGGCACATCGTCGAGGGTAAGCTGTTGATCAGGGCGAACGCGCACGTCGTGCTAATTGCGCGATAATTCCTGCAGATAGTGCTATCCGAATCGCACTTTGAAATCGTGAAACTTGGCGAGTCTATTTTCCCGCCGTCTCATTTTACATAAATCGGTTTCGCTGCTCTATCGGAATCACGGTGCGATCGCAACAATCCACGTAACTACGTGCATTTACGTGCCAAAACTACGATGCGATCATGAGGCACGTCGTAAGGGCGCGCCGGATTAATTTTGGACCACCTGGGTTTCGCCCCCATCGAAATGCAGCCGCAGTGACCGGTTCTCGAGCTTAGCAGCACGACACGTTTCCTGCTAACTTACCACGGCGTGTACGTGATTATAGCAAATAACCGGCGTTTTGGCGTGCAACAGGTGCGCGAAGCGAAAGCTGTGTCGACACGACAGGACAAAATTATTTCCAGCATTTCAGGCTGGAAGCGTTGCTTGCATGCTTATCTCAAATAGGCATCGCGCACAATGCTGAGACAAACAGCTAATTATAGTTACCCCTGCCTTAAAATACCGCTAATCACAATGTCAAAATGGTGAGTTTGAAATTTCTTCTATTTTCGTGGCCTCTTTGACACCATCAAATTATGAGATTATTTGAGATGAAGTTGGCTGGCAGCGCATTGCCGTTGTCTACTTTTGCATACGCGGTTGTTTGCAATGAGAACCAATGCATTATCCACGTGCCAGGTTTTCGTTTATGTGGCTTTCTCTGTTATGTTTTAAGTAAAAGTAAACCGTTTTAAATACTAGATAAATAGCCTTTCTTTTTTGTTTTTCAGGTATGTTCTGTTCACTTTGTTGATGGGCGCCCAACCGAAGACAATCCTTACCCAACACTTCGTCTTGGAACACTGGTGAGTCCTGTGCAACTTTATTCAGTTCTTCCATCAGAGCGTGTAACTTCTTGCCGCTTGTGCAAAGATCACATGCTATGTGACGCCAGCTGGGAAAAAAAAAAAGTGTTCCACACATTCTGTCATGGCTATGAGCGGCACTGACTAACACTCCGAGGTTTAAATGCACATAAATAGCGGTAAAGTGGACGAGAGGACAACCGCTTCTGTAGCTCAATTGGTAGAGCATCCGGCGCGTTATCCGAAGGTTGCAGGTTCAGCCCCTGCCGTCGGCAAGTTGTCTTTTCGTCCACTCCACTTTCTTCACATCCATATCACAATTACTACAATACAGTCAAAACAGTACAGTTAACATCCCCTATACTTTCCTTGCCTTCATTATCTGTTGGTTTTTTTATGAAGGTTTGAGCCTTTAATGCTCCCTCCTTTCTTTCATTCTTGCCTTTAATGTTTTTAGGATGTCCCTTACAAGGGAAGAAGACGAGTCACGCATACCGCCCCATCTCAGCTGTGGCCTGGTGCTCCTTCAACTGGCAGCAGCCCACAGCACCACGTGGCTGACGAGCCAAATGACGACTATTCTGCGGCATTTGCCGACGATGACATGAATGACAGCCTTCCTGCCAAGAATCAACTCGGACCTGGCATTGTCACATACGAGCGGGCCTTCAGGTATGCTGTTAAACCTGTTAAACACTTCATTTTGGATGAAATGCGTGAGGGTGCACTTTTGCCGTGAAATTATTTTAGCATTGTAGCCATAGGGATCTGTTCACTTACGGTTATGCAGTCAAAAATCTAATCCCATGAATTCAGGCATCACCGCTGTACAGTTACGAGGCCACAATGCTGCGTATGAAACAACACGTAGCCATGTTATCAATTTATGCCGTCACGGTCATGTGAAGAACATCTGACCTCTTAGCTACGTTAATTGTTCCTCCATATATATTCAGACAATGATAAGCCCTTGTCAATCACAATGCACTCGCTCCTGCCGCAGAGCTATTTCAACCTGGTTCCCTGCATCTACCAAGGATGGCATGCCTGATATGTGCATGGATGATAAACAGCTCAATGTATTCCTGTGAGTTTCACACTGCTGTGTTGGAGTTTGTGTTTCATACAAGTTGGCTATGTTGGCACATGTGTGGTGCCAGGGGCCACAAACGGGAAAGTATGAATGTTACACAACACTTGACTTTTCTTCATTTGCTGTTATTTTGGCTGTAATGGAATTGGAGTTTCACAGGTACCCACTATGAGCTTGGAATTGCATGCCTGAAATGGCTGTTGTTTCCTAAGAAATAGACTACAAAATTTGCCCTTATGCTAGCTTTTCCAGCATTTTGCACAGCAACCCTCGTTTCAGTCACCACTGATAGGCCTAACATCATGAAATAATGGAAAGGCGCATTTATGCAGAATGTCAGGGGACAGGCTTTTTAAGAGATAACTGTTACAAACAGAAATGTCCCTGAGTTGAACCTCTCAAGTATAGAGTGAAAAAGAAGTTCTTTGGACATCTGTAAAGCTGAAAAAAGACAAACATTCAATGAAAATAAGAGATGTCCCAGTTGTTATAAATCAGCACAAAGAAAAGCCAGAAGAGAGCATTACAAGTGAACATAAATTTGTTATGCAGGACCAGTGCCTTTTTGGGATACGTACTGTACTTTCTAAGCTAACCAGGCATCAGGTGATGCCACCGTGTAGCCGAGTAAATAAATAAAAGTTGAATCAATGTCACAGGTTTGACGAAATGAGTGTGTAGAAATCCCCCTCCAAGAATGTGGTATAGTGGTTGCCCCAGAAATGTAATGGCCGTAGCTTTGGGTTCCAAAGCCATATAGCTTTTTTTCTCTTGACAGCGATTTGAGAAATTGCAATGATTTGGAGGATGTCACAGTTCCATTCATTACTACTGGTCTCCTCCATGTGGGTACACCCATTCGCTTACCGAGTTCTGATGTCTAGACAGAAAAAATGTCTGCTTTCATACTGAAGCTAAACAGCGCAAAAAAGCATGGCCGCGAAAGCAACACACTGGACAGCGCTGTTTGTGTGTTTGCTTTTTGTAGTAGCCGTGCTTTTTTGAACTGTTTAGCTCAGTATGAATCCACTAGCCCAGTCCTCTACATTATTTAGTCTGTCTTTCTTTTACAATTGCACTCCAGTATCCATGTTTTTTTTTTTCATAGTTTTCTCATGCATGATTTTGTGCATTTGCACCTGCTAACAGGTGTTTCAAGAAATGTGTCCAACCTTCTTAAAAAATCAGGAATGTGCGATATTTGCTCGAGGCTTTCAGAATTGCTTTTTCTGTAGCGGCAGGAATCTTAAGGCAGTTAAGGACATCATTTAGGACATAATTAAGAAAGTTACATTAATTAACTTTATTAGTCGAGTTAGGTTATTGTTTTCAAATGGAAGAATTGAGGTTCTTCATGCGAGCAACCCATCCGAGCTTTCAGATTTCGAAAAAGCGTCCTGTAGTATTGTTGTGGCGTAATGGAATTCAACGAAATGCAACGGCTTTCAACAGCGAAAGCCATCGAATTCGGTGAAATTCATTACTTCGTAATTATTACTAGGGACCGCTTTTTCGAAATATCAATGTTGGGATGACTTTCTGGCACGAACTTCATTCCCCAATTTGACACAGTCACCTAACTCCGCTAATTAAAAAGTTAATTAATTTAATTTTATTAATTACTGTCTCAAGTCATGTCTCCATCATCTTAAGATGCCTACCTCTACAGAAAAAGTCATTCACTCATTTTGGACGTCTTAGAAGAATATGGCAGTTACGTACTTCCATGTTTCTGTTTAGGTTTCGCCATTGAATTTAGTTGAATTTCATTACTTCGTAATTATTACTAGAGGCCACTTTTTCGAAATCTCAAAGTTGGGTTGGGTTTCTGGCACGAAGAATTCTCCATTTGACACAGCCACCTAACTCCACTAATTAAAAGTTAATTAATTTTACTTTTTTAATTACAGTCCCAAATAATTTCTTTACCCATCTTAAAATCCCTGCCCTACATAAAACCAATTCTGAAGGCAGCAATCAATATCGCATTTCCTGATTTTTGAGAAGTTGGACACATTCTTGAAACACCCTGTAGTGCGCAATGTATGTTTTCAGAATTTTGAGAATTAAAGTGTAGATCATATAAAGGGGTCCTGAACTATTTTTCAGGCTTGGTGAAAACACATCCTATGGACAGCACACACTGCTATGAGAAGCTCAGCCAAATTTTGTGTTGTGCATGCAACGTAGAGCTTACAAGCGTAGCGAGAATTCGCCACTCTCTCAAGCGCCCTCTCTTCGTGCAGAAGCCCCATGTTCACTCACTTCGCAGCTGCCAGCGGCTGCTCTATTTCGTCATTTAGCATATTATCGCCGCTGGCCAGTTGCCGACACAAATCAGGATGGCGCTGGATCATGCACTTCTTGCCACAGGTGCCAAGTAGCCAGCACTGCACTCTATAGTGTTCTCTAAAATTACACAGTAGCAACACTAGTGAGCGCAGGAATCACACTGTGAGTGGGCGAATGCATTTCACGATGCATGGTGAAGTTCATGACTCACGCTCACGTAGATTGTTGCCCCTGCGCAGCTTGCATGCTCGTTAGGATCACAGAAAGAATGCACTCAAAGCATGCGGTAATCTCTGTAACTCCTCTTGTTATTGTCAGATTCAAAAGTTTTTGTAGCAATTGGTTCGTGAGGCAAACTCCTATACTGAGATCATTTGGGGATTACTAGAAAGAGGCGTTAGGACCCCTTTAAAGGGACACTAAAGAGAAACCGGAAGTTGATCTTCGATGGTAGATTATCTTATTACGATTATAACGGTACCATTGTTACGGCAAGCAGAGCTTTCGTAAGCGAGAAAATAGCGAAAAACAAATGTGGGTGGCGACGCCACCTTGAAGTTTCCGCACTATTTGCCGTGACGTCACATGTTTTGAAGGCGCCTACTAGGGACTACGTAGTTCGTATTCGGTAAAAATGAAGTACATTGTCCTCTTAGGGGCCATAGACTTAACTACAAAGTTTGGGGTAATTTTGTCGAGCCAATGGCGCCAAAATACGATAAATACACTTTGAAATCAATGACGTCACTGCGGGGAGATTTCGGCGGCGGAATTTAAAAATGAAACTTTGGACTTGATTTTCTCCTCTATTAATAAACCTATGATGGCAATATTAACGGCATTAGAGTTCTCAGAGCACAATTTATCGATCTAAACCGATTCATTGTTTCTCTTTAGTGTCCCTTTGTGAACAATTTGACACATACTAGCTGTTCCACTTATGCCTCGTTTTGTTTTTCAGGGCCAACAAAAAAACCCTGGTTCCAACAAAGTGCTTATCCTGTGGCTGCAGTTGCAAAGGCACCAGGAAAATGGATAAGGGTGTTCAAGCTCCGCCAGAGGACCAGGACTACACGTACCTTACAGATGTACAGGTTCATGTAAAGCAGGAAATTTTTAGCGACACGGTGTCAGCCAGACTGAAGTCACCGTTTACTCTAGTCTCGCCCTACATTCTTCTCTGCTTTCTTAAAAAATGCATTCGATGAGCTGGCAAGAGCTCTCACCTTAATCGACCTTTTCACGCTTTTCCTGCTATGCACTTTGCCCAACTAGTGGCGGGTAGTCACTTAGCGCCTTGAACCACAGTTTGCTTGCTCTATGACATGGAAAATGTAGACTTGGCTCTCTTGACATAAACAAGCCCCAGCCCCAGATAACACCAGCGCTTCAACTAGGGCCTCAACTGCACTTGAAGCACGACAGGTGCTGCCATTAGTTGGGTGAATATGCAGCACAGGGAAGTCCACTTGCAGATTATAAATAGGGTCTATTGTGAAGTTCCTATTTGCCATGGCATTCAAGCTGCTGCTGATGCTGATGCAACTGAGGTTAGGCTTTTACTCTTTGACCTGAGCCCTCTACTTTGTATCTGTACATGTGCAGTGAGCAGAATTTCCTGCTTCATTGTGTCAGAAGTAGCAAAATATTTTTGCAACTACCTTGATTTCCGGTTGCTCAGAGATGTGATTTGGCAAACTTACCTTGCTGAGAGCTTTGCAGACTTCCTGTTGGCTACCTGCATATGGGTTGCTTTGAGCTGTACACTGAGAGGCCTGGCAAGCCATTTCAAAGAACCGGGACATACAGGCAGTGTAAATCACACAACGCAGCCAAAGTTCTCGGTGCGATTACACCAAGCAGCTTTATTGTGTTTATATGAAAAATGGACAAGCAAGCAGTTGTTTCATCGCATCAGCCAGCATTTTCATTTTTTAAAATGCTCACTAATGGTGATGAAGTTCTTGCTGACCGAGGATTGATTGTAAATTACCTTTCTCCTCGTGGTGTAAAACAGTCATTGCGAAGCTCTTGCAAGGAACTGTAAACGAGTTGTCACACTGTGTGTCACCACAATGTTTGGCTTTGGCTCCACAAAGTTCATGTTTAGTGTTCCATGAGAACATTGACGTGTTTTCATATTCTAAAGCAGTTTCCATGCAGTATTTTTGCAAAGAGGCCCTTGGTAGATCACATACCGCTTGTCATAGCTGCTCTGTGTAACCTTTGGCCACTCCTGATCAAAAACCTGTTAAATGTCTTTGTGAAGCTGGCACCCATTTTGCATCCCTCAGTAAGTAATTTGAAGACCTTTTGATGCCTAAGCCACATATAAAAGACGAATGCTGGAAATTCTGCTCTTACGGATCTCAAAAAGACGAAGTTTGGAAATTCTGCTGCGACGCTTTATGACTGGAAGGTATTGTTTGTGTATCAGCATTGCTGCAGCTAAGCTTAGTTTTTGTTTCCTCATCACAAGACATAGTGCATATTGCGCATGGCATGTGCACGCACAAACTTCTGTTCTTAAAAAATGGTTGGCTCTCTACCTCGCACACTTAATGCATAAATACTACACTCAAACCTCATTATAACAAAGTCACATGTGCCACGAAAATAACTTCTTATATCTGAAAATTCGTTATAACGTTTATTTGTAACACTGTATCTATTACAAGACTATTCTTATTTACTTCGCTATAACCGGTAATTCGTTTTATCGTGTTCGTTATATCGCGGTTTGAGTGTATTTACTAACTAAAGACTTGTTACACCCCTTCCCTACACTCAAGCTACATACTTTATTTACTACTTATGTGTTTCAATTGTTCATAGTTATATGAATTGTTCTGGTTGTATTGAATGTTATAGTTCTAGCTGTATTGAATGGTGACATCTGCCTTTTTCACGATGCAACAGTGCATGCACCCTCTCCCTAGCGGAGAAGTCGCGAAATGGCCCCTCCATCTTGGAGTCTTTAGTTCTGGGAATACCTGTTGTCCCAGTGCCTACCAAAGGGCCTACAAGAGGGCAGCACAGGAGAATGAAAAAGGCAGATTGTATATGATCTTGAGTTATTGCATTGTATATAGTCTAACTTAAGCCTTTCCTTTCCTTGCTTACCTGGTTGTCTCTCGAAATTATGGACCTTTTGTGTGTTTTATGTGGTATACGAACCATACATTTCGTGTAATGATGCGGAAAAAGCGCTCGGCCCTGCATCCGGACCAACGTTATTACATAGCTTCAGTTTGGCAAATCGCAAGGCCTTCCATTGGCGTGGAGCTGGCTTACCACAATCCCCAGCCAGGTGGTGGCGGTTGCGGTAGCGTAAGGATCGGTCTTGGTGGGTCGTCTGCTACTACTGGAAAGCCACTGACAGGTGACTACCACATCGGTTAACTCTGTTATTTGAGGAAGTAGAAACGTAACTTCGCTTGCATTTAACTTATCTCAACCTTATGTCAAGAAGCAGACAGCATCTAAGACACGACAACAACAAAAAGACAAAGCAAAACACTGTACAGCACGCTTACCTTCATTCCTGTTCCCGTCGTAAACCGGTGTTTATTCTTCGCCAGTCTATGTGCAAAATCACCCCAGGATCCGTAATGCTAATCATATTCTAACCTACCAGAACACAGTATTACACGGCCAAAATCTGCTGAAAAGCCTAGAAAATCAAGAACCAGCAAGGAAGCCAGAAAGAAATGTATTGTACTTTTTTATTTGACTCATGAAAGTGAATGCAGCAGCTACATTATTTGCAGGGACATACGTCGACTCCCGTTAAGACGAACTCGAAGGGACCGCGGTCATCTGTTAGTCTTATCAGGGAGTTCGGCTTATCAGAAGTGCCCTCAAAAGAGACATGCTAACATGCCAAGTGCATCCAAATATGTTACTTGAAAACACTGAATGGAGTAGACTTAAAATGGGGGCAAAAAGACAAGAAAAGGCTTTATTTGGCTCATCTAGATAAAAACTATGCCCTTCAAGCAGAGTATTTACACGAATCTTACGAGTACCCGATTTTCGCGTGTTCAAAAATAAAAATGCCCGTGGAAGATATTTGCTACCACATTTATGATAAAACTGTACACGCTCCTATGTGACGATTAGAAAAAAAATAAGAGACAAGCACAGTTTTCCTTCAAAAATGTAAATTTATTGCCCTGGCGTTCCTTTTCTTCTGTGAGCTGTTTTGCTGGCTCTAAGATCACTTCTGGATACGCCTCGGTCGCGTGCTGTTGCCTTGACAAAGTTATTATATGCTGAGTTGCTTAAGAAAGCTGTAAGGTTTTCTTCGATGTTCCGATATTTCCCGTTTTCGGCCCGTAGTAAACTTTTCCTGATCGACGTGCAGCTGAAGATCTCCCATCGCGCTACTCACGGTCACAAGCCTCGCGCACACGAAAAAGACACGACGCAGCTATATTCACTGTGCAAAATAGCCTTCCTTTGTCGTGCGCTTCCATAATCAAAATGGCTCATCACATTTGCACTTCACTGGGAACAGATACAACGCGCACAGGTTCCTACGCGAAACTGACCACAAAATACCATGTGCTCGGCCGCCATTGTGTGATGGCGATGATAATACACCTGACCCCTCTGACCGGAGTGCGCCGCAATCACGGTTTTGGTTCGTACTCGATTGAAATGCACAGACCATTTTTGTTCCTGTTGTCGCTTTTTTTTTTTTTCCCCCACTCCCTTGCGTTTGCCCCTCTGACCACGGCGGAGGGTCCCCAAGCTCTTGTGTTCTTCTGTTCTCCTCTGTACTCCAGCTGGAACCGAAAAAAAACGACCGGGGGGGGGGGGGGGGGATACAAAAGGATGCAATGGCTTGGGGGTCCCATTTGTAAATTCCACTACTCTTTTTGTTGCTTTCTTTGCTGATAAAAGCCCTGCCCTCTTCCACCCACAGGCTGGGATTGAGGGGGAATACCGGCTTTATCCGCTGACCGGTCTTCTTGGTTTATCTCGCGTCTCCCGTCTTTGATCCAGGAAGCGCTTTTTTTAATCTTTTTGCTTTTCCTCGGTCGCCCTGAATGCCCCACCAAGACCTGCAGGTTCGTTTCGCAGAATCGCTAGCGTTGTCAATCACGCAAAAGTTCGTCTTAACAGAAGAGTACAGTTGGGCGGTCGTCTTAAGCGAATTTTTTTTGCATTGAGTCTATGGGAAACCAAACAAATGGTCCCGTGTTGTTCGGTATAAGCGAGAATTCGTCTTAACCGAGTCGTCTTAACGGTGAGTTCACTGTATTTACAAGGGTTAAGGTGACAGAGGTTGTACTGCAAGCCTTCACATCCACTTCACTTTTTTTCTAGCAGATGCAACTTTTGCTGAAGAGCTGAGGCTTTTGCAAGTGTTTCTGGCAGTGAAATGCAGTTTTAGCACTATGAAGGAGTGAAGAAGCTCTGCAGTAGTGGTGCCCTTGTGAACAGAACAGCCGACACTAGTACGTCACAGTCCTCGAGAGCGCCGGGAGGCTCCAAAATGTGTCTAAACAGAGCCGGTTCCTTTGCAGCTCATCTGAAATTTTGGCCTTCGATTGCCTCGAAACATACAGAAAAGCTCCAATGATGGCAATTTGCGGGCTCCCTTTCCAATGTGAGAAAATGCCTGTGGCACTCTGCATTTTCAGACTGGATACTACGTACACAGTCAGAACACCTCTCACGCTTGACAAGGACAGGGTATCTGCACACTTAGTAAATAGCAGTCCTGGGCTGCTGGTGTGGAGTACCGTAAAAACGGACTATAGGTCGGACCGCAATATAGGACGACCCCCCAAACTTCGAATCGTAAAAAAGAAATGAAAAAAATCGCAAAGTATCGCGGCACGCCCTCACCTTGATAAAAACGCAACGCAACTAGCTGCACTGTGGTGACATTTTATTTTTATTTACACACTGTTCAATTGCTAGGTGGTCACGAAGTTACTCGGACTCATCCGAACTCGAGTCGGATGATGTTGTTTTCACTAGCGACGTCCCAGAGTGCATCGTCCTCTGAGCCATCTAACGCGTTTGCTGATGCAACATTTGCGGAAGGATTTGCGAACCATCTCTTCCGGGAGGGATTTCCAGGCTGAGGACACCCAGCACAGACGGTGGCGAGCGGTGGACGTCGTAGGCGGCCAGCGGGGGTCTTGGGATTGTCTCCCAGCATCCACTCACTGTAGAGCTCGCGCACGCGATCTTAAAGGGCTTGTTTAGCACAACATCCAGTGGCTGGAGTATAGAGGTCAGTCCCCGGAGATGACAACAAGGTCCGTCTGCCATCGGACAGCGATCGCTTGACATCGGCCGTGAGGTGACCTCAAAAGAGTCGAACACCAGCATGCTCGGTCGTTGAAAAGGGCACCCGGTCGCCGGTTCCACACGAGCCGGATCCATTCCAGCATGAGGGATTCGTTCATGAACCCCCTTCTCGCTTGCCCTCACGATTACATCCCGAGGAAAGTCCTCCTTTGGTAGCGTTTTCCTTTTAAAAATAATATGAGGGGGCAGCTTCTTTCCGTCTGCTGTACACGCGAGCATCACAGTAAACTGCGGATATGCTCGTTGCCCGTTGTCAATAGCTTGATTTGCTTCGCTCCTTTCTCGGTCACAGTCGTGTTCGATGGCATATCGACCAACCGGAGTTTCGTCAGCGTTGCCCATGTGGCCCATCATGTAGCAACGCTGTCGACGAAGCCGATGACGAAGTGCTGATACTCGCCGAGCCTTGTGCTCGAACTCTGCTGGTAGTTTTTGACACACTGAAGTACGCCGCCGCAGAACAAGGCCTTCCGCTTCATGAATCGGCGCACCCTCGATGGCGAGCCCTTGAATTGCGCCCTCATGAGCCCCGAGTCGCGCGCAATCTCGAGCGCTTTCCCGCGGAGGCACTCCGTTGTCACGGGTAGCGACCTTGTGCGCAGCTCCGGACGAACTCGCGAGTACCGTTTCCAGTTCGGGTGTGAACTGCGGTCCGTCCACGAAACGACGTTTCTTCTGGTTGCTGCAACTTATGATGCGCTGTTTCTGGCTCCTCCAGTATCGGATGCTCTTCTCCGTCGGACCGAATTCTCGTTGTGCCGCCAGGTTGCCGTGGCTTCTGCATACTCGATGACTTTTTTCTTGAAGCACATTGTTAAACTGCCGTCGGCTGCCACTCATATTGAAGGAGATAGCCTCAGATAGGGATAATTAAACAGCGCAAAACCAACGCAGCCACCCTTGCTTCGCAGTCGGCACAAACAAAACGCAAAATGGCGTCGCCCAATGGTGCTGTTGCTGATGCTCATGATGGCAATAGGGCTACCGACTTCATCAACCCATTGTTGCAAGACTTCCATATGTTTTCTGCCAATGACCGGTATATAAGACGAGGGTCGACTTTTCATCGCGTTTTAAAAAAAAAAAATTCGACCTATATCCGGTTTTTTATGGTACCCATGATCAGGTGCTGTCGGTGTTTCATTCTGTGCGGTAGAACAGATCTCTGCCATCTTCGCTCGAACAGTCTCTTGGAGTCTTTCATGGGATGGCATTGTGTCCTTTTCTTCCCCTTTTCGTGCTGTCTGCGACAGTGGCAAGCACAAAAGTCTGCTCATTTCTTCACGTTCCCAGTGACACAAGTGCTGATGGTGTACACAGGCTCAGAAGCCTATATATGTGTGCAAAGCTGATTAGGGTTGGGTGATCTTCATCACCTCCATAACTTCTTGTCACACCAGAAAACCTCTGGAAAAAATGAAGAGGTACTTTTTTTGATAAAAACAAAGTGCACAAACATAACATGATAGAACGAACGTCTTGCCTCTAAAGGATCCGGGTTTAGTTTGCCTGTGAGCACATAATGCACTCCTTTAGAGAGAGAATCTGTGACAAGGTCCCGTACCGATGCAAGCGTAACTCGAAGCGACTCCATCGTAGCTTGCGATGTAAACATCACTGTCCCATTGGCGATGTGTTTTCCTCAATCTTATTTACAGCATCAAGGAACTCCTGGATGACCCTCAAAATAAGCCAGTGAGCAAATTAATTTCACAACAGTGCAACAGATGTTATGAGGTATTATCTGTGCTATTTCACAACAACGCAACAGATGGTACAGTCAAATCTCGATATAATGAATTAAGCGGGACCGCTGCAAATCGTTCGTTATTTTGAAATATCGTTGTAATGAGAAACTTCGATTGTAGGCCCGTGGTTAAACGTAGGAGTGACATGACGTACCTTGACAGTTGCCATGTGCGCCGTCAAGCAAACGCAAAAAATCAACCTCGAAAATTTTACGCTCACTTCAAAAGTTATTTATTTGAAGAAATCAGTGATTTTCTTTTGACGCGCGGAGCACAAACGGCTGATTAAGTACGCCTCCACACCTTCCACTTGACGTAGCACCTCATCGGGCACATCACTGCACCGACCAATGTAAGTGCGGACTTTGTCCATGTGCACTAAAACATCCGAGTGCGTTACGGACTCATCGGCCTCGGTGTTCGGTGTCATAGATTCCTCATCCTTCAGGTCGTCGTCGTCACTGGAGACGTCGCGAACGCTATTGACGATCTCCTCGGTCGTCAAGTCCGCCGACGTTAGCGCTGCACAGTCGCTCTCCTCGTAGTCATCGAAGGATGAGACGTCGGGCAGCAGTTCCTCAACCTCAGTCCACAGGTCTCCTGGGGTGCTGTGGTTCTCTTCCAGGTCGTCTTCAAGCTGCTCAGGCGCTTTTCTTAGGCCTGCTTTTCGCCAGCAGTTGCTGATCGTGGACGTTTTCACGTTCCACCAAGCTCCCGTTAGCATTTCCGCTGCTTGACGAACGTTGATCGATGTCGGCTGCTTTAAGCGGAGATTGATGATCAACCGCTGCACAAGGCGCTTGCGAAATTCCACCTTAACACTTTTTATGATTCCTTGGTCAAGGGGTTGCAGCAAGGAAGTGTTATTCGGAGGCAGAAACTCCAGGTGAACGTGCGTCAGGCGAACGTTCACAATGTGTGCTGAGCAGTTGTCGACGATCAAAAGAATTTTTCTGTTTTCTTTCCTCATTTGATCGTCGAGTTTGAGGAGCCACTCCGAAAACAATTCTCTTGTCATCCAGGCGCGCTTGTTCGCACGATAGTCGTATGGTAGCGATACGACGTTCTTCAAGCAGCGGGGCTTTGCATACTTCCCGATGACCAGCGGCTTGATCTTCTTTGTGCCCGATGCATTGCAGCAGAGCAAAACCGTCACGCGAGATGCGACTTTTTGCCTCCTTACACTGCTGACCTTTGAAGTGCATCGTCCGATCCGGCAGAAGCTGGTAAAAGCACGCAGTCTCGTCCACGTTGGAAAATGTCGTCCTCAGAGGTACGACTCTGCAATCCCTCGGAAATGATCATTCCGCCAGGAATCTGCACCCTCTTTGTCCGCAGCCTTTTCTTCACCTGACACTACCTGCCAGGTTATGCCGTTCCTCTGGCGAAAACAAAAAAGCCACCCGAACTTGCATCGAACCCAGTTACTTCAAGTGCGTCGGCGAACTCTCGGGCTTTTTCTTGAAGCATTGGGCCAGACACTGGGACGTTTTGCAGCCTGGCATCTTTAAACCAGGTCAGCACAGCTTGGTTGACATCTTAAAAATTCCCCAGGCGCAATCGTTTCCTCGTAGGCGCAAGTTGCGACTCTCTGTGAAGCTTCAGAACCTTTTCTCGGTCTTTCAAAATGGTCGTGAGGGTCGATGGGGCAATGCCACGCTCTCTGCAAAGGTCGATTTGCTTTTTGCCAGCGTCAATTTCCTTGAACAAATCCACCTTTTCCTGCAGGGAAAACTGCTTGCGCTTCTTCTTAGCGCCTGCACCTGCTATAGGCATCGTCGAGTCACCCAAAAAGCTGCAGAAAGATGTGAAGAAAACCGACAACACATGGCAAACTTCGCGCGAGCGTGACACGAACAACGAGGCTGACGAGGCTGCTAGGGCTGGCTAGGCCTGCCGTACATCAAACCTTGTTTGTGTGGTGGCGCTAGCAGTTGGCTCTGAATACGACGATGATGATAGCTACCGTTTTCGAGGTGGGCATGAAAAAACGGCGTATGCTGTGCCCCGCGAGAGTTGCGGTGCCATCACTTTTTAATAAATTCGTAATACTGATGTTCCTTGAGTATAGGCGAGCAAATAAATTATGTACGTTATTCTCAAATATGCGTTAATTTGAAATTCGTTGCTCTGAAATATTTTTACATTGAAAATATAGGCAGTCTGGCGGGGATTTTCAAAATATTCGTAATTTTGAAAAATTCGTTAATCCGGTGTTCGTAGTAACGAGATTTGACTGTATAAAGTATTATCTTTACCTCAACTTCCTTTGACGAACTTGTTATTCCAATCCGTGGAAGCTTCACATTCAGGCATTGAACGGTTGTTCATCATGAGGGTGAATTGAGCAGTTCCATGGCGTCTTTCAGGTGAGGCTTCTCTAACCACTGGTATACCTTTAATCAAATGGCAGTGCTTCAGCTGAAAAGCTAAAAACAACATATAGGAAAAATTTCCAGCTTTATTTTTTATAACAAGCATTTATGCATATAAACAAACAGTTGTCAACTATGAAAGGCCTCTAAATATGGTAGATATGACATTTTCCTTTACCTGTACAGCCAGACTTACGTTCATCTTTTGCAGATTGTCTGGGCTCATGTGCTCTTTTGTCAATTTCGGCGCCACCCGAAGCTGCTGTTTGCGATCTTGGAGTCTTCGATGGGTGGTCAAAGTTTATCTTGTGTTCACCGATCTGCACTTTTTAAAAAACAACAGTGAGATGAAGAAAAGTGTTCCATTGCAGAAGTCGCTCCTTAATTCACAATTGCCCAAACATGAAAAATAAGTAAAAACATTCTAATCTACTTACCATGCCACACTTGTGATGCATGAGGGGGTTCCTTATGCAATAGATGATGTGAGGTACATCGCAAAGGAAGTAGAGCTGTTGATCAGGTACTCATGGATGGTCGACTCTGTGTTTCGGTTCGTGAAGCTTGCCTTTGATGCCAAAACTTGACCACATGGCCTTGTTGGTGCTGGCACCATCGCTGATAACAGCGAAGACAATTGCATTGTGCTTGTATAACTGCAAAATGGCTTCCAAAACAAGCCTTGCTAGCACTCTTCCAGGGGCTGCGTGTCTCGTAGCGAAACGTGCAATTGGTTGCACCCAGGAGTGAAATAAAGGCACAAGCATGAGTACCAAAGCGTGGTCAGCTGTTGTTTCTGAGTCATGGCCATCTCCATAATCAACAAGGCCGTCAACATTGTTGGTACTCTTGTTAAATGCGAGAACCTCTCGCACCTTCATCTCGTCTGGTATCAGCGTTCCGTAGCATTGTACTCCTGCTTTGTTCTTCATGAAGGCACCAATACTCTCAAG
This sequence comes from Rhipicephalus sanguineus, assembly GCF_013339695.2. Classification (NCBI taxonomy): domain Eukaryota; kingdom Metazoa; phylum Arthropoda; class Arachnida; order Ixodida; family Ixodidae; genus Rhipicephalus; species Rhipicephalus sanguineus. Next base: position 166,413,551 of record NC_051180.1, on the reverse strand, counting down.
AGATACCTTGTTGAAGCAGAATTCACGAGGCATTCCTTTCATCATTTGTCTCAGCCTTGTGGTGGTTGGAAGTGGCATGAGCTTCATCTTTGACATTAGTCTATAAGCTCTTCGGCTTGAAATCCTTAATAGAAGACAAGTCATGAGCCATTCCTGTTCATAGCGCCTTCTTCGCGGCGATTTCGCCTTTGCGGCTTTCAATGCTGACCTAAAGGCAAGTTGCTGTGCTTGCGGAAGACTTCTCATTGCTTTGTCAACTTTGCTCACTGAAACTTTAGACAAACGGCGTCTCAATGTTTCTCTTCTAGCTCTTTCTCGAAACACAGTGGTCCTGCTGGCCTTTTTCTTTAGGTTTTGAATTTCACATTCTGGCTTCCATTTTGTGCTTTTTTGGTGTTACACTTCACTATATCGCCAAATATTTCTTTTTTGTGTGTGTGGAGGGCACAAGTGTTAACCTGACTGCACCATGCATTTCTTGTTTCGCTGTACCTTCGCCTGCCTTTTGACGGCTGTCGTTGACAATGAAATACCTGGAAACAGCTCACATTTGCACCCAGTGCAAATCTTGAGCGCATCGATGTAGCAAAGAAACATTGTTAAATTTTCTGGCTTTTTAGCCGGGTCCGAATGTTTCCATCCTTCTCTCTGTAGCTGCACAGCAGGACAAGCACACCTCTTGAACTAACTTCAACCAGCAGCCGGATTACAGCGGCCTTTTCATTGTATACAACGCCTCCAGACTCCTCGAGTTTGTAGAAGATAACTTGTGGGGTAGAAGCCCTCACATTCCACAAGTGAAATGTCTGGCTGCCCTGCACAACAGCAAGCCAGGGCGCAATTCCCAACATGCTAACATCGGTTTATCATCAACATCCATGCCATCACATGCATCAATTTCATCACACAAATCTTCATCACTTTGGCAGGAAGAAACTTGGGCGGGAACCAATGTCCTTACCGTATTTAGTCGAATCTACGCCGGCCCCGATTCTAAGCCTACCCCCGAAATTCGCAAGGCCAGAAACAAAAAAAGGACATAATCATTGTACTCGAATCTAAGCCGACCCCCCCCCCCCCCCCACTTTCGCACATCGTTTTTTTTTCGAAAAAAACATCGGCTTAGATTCGAGTAAATACGGTACTCTGGGTGGCTTTCTTGCAACTTCGGCACCATTGGTTTCGAGAGATGCTCAGGTATGTTAAGGAATTCTTCGGAGACTCACAGATTTTAAACAAAGAACTCTTTAATTGAAAAATAAGAGAAAATAGGAGTGACAACGTGCGTGGCGACTGCTTCCATTGCGGGTTGCCCTCCCTCTGCCCATGTTGCCAGCCTAGCATTTCGATTCCGCTAACACTCTGCCATTCCTGGCAGAGTGTCACAGTCTTCAGGCTGCGACGAGGTCGCACCTTCATTGTCCGCGGCATCATCCACACCATCATCGCTGCCTTCATCTTGATTGGCTTGAAGGATGTCTTCTGTCGTCAGCTCTGCTGATGTTGTGGTTCCTTCATCGCACAGCACATAATCGTCAAATGAGACCGAATCCATGGCCAACAGATCGGTCACCTCACTCCAAAGCTCGCCAGGATTGCCTTCCTCCGCCTGGTCATCGTTGCATGGCTGCCCGGCGTCTTCTGGCTGCTCACTCGTGTGCATGAGCCCTGCTTTCCGCCAGCAGTTCTGAACAGCTGTTGAAGTGACGCTCCACCATGCGCCGGTGAGCATTTCCGCCGCCTGTCGTACGTTGATGACAGTCGACTGCTGAAGTCGCAGGTTTATAAGCACACACTGAACAAGGCGCTTGCGGAAGTGCGCCTTGACACTTCTAATTATTCCCTGATCGAGGGGTTGAAGCACAGATGTGCAGTCGGGCGGAGGGTACTCAAGGCGCACATTAGTCAGCCGTACGTTGACAATGTGCGCCGAGCAGTTATCAACTATCATTAAAATGTTCCGTCCTTCCCTTTTCATCCTCTTGTCCACGGTCAGAAACCACACTGTAAAGAGCTCTCGAGTCATCCAGGCTCGTTTGTTTGCCCTGTAATCGCATGGAAGGGACACTACATTCTTCATGCAGCGCGGTTGCGCAAACCTTCCAATGACGAGAGGCTTAAGCTTCTCTGTGCTGGTTGCGTTGCAACAATACAGAACAGTAACGCGAACCTTCGATTTTTTTGCCGCCCTTGCACTTGTCCCCCTTAAAGTGCATCGTCTTAAAGTTGGTAGAAGCAGGCCGTCTCATCGGCATTGAATATATCGGCCGCACTGTATGACTCCATTATTTCCCTAAACTTCTCTTCCCGCCACGTGGACGCTGCCGCTTCGTCTGCTGCCTTCTCCTCACCGGACACAGTCTGCCAGGTGATCGCATTTCGCTGGCGAAAACGGTGGAGCCAACCAGAAGATGCTTCGAAGTCTGTTACATTCAAAATTGCAGCAAACTGTCGCGTCTTCTCCTGAATCAGTGGGCCCGACACGGGCACGTTCTGGGCTCTTACGTCTTTGAACCATGTGAGCACCGCGGAGTCTATCGGCTGGAAGTCACCGAGCCACAGTCGCTTCCTTGAGGGGGCAAGTTGCGATTGATCCTGGCACTTCATTATTTTGTCCTTATCTTTCAGGATCGTGGCAATTGTGGAACGCGCCACTCCAAGTTCTTTGGCCACAACAGCCTGTTTTTTGCCTTCTTCCAGTTGCCGAAGAATATCGACTTTCTCGCTTAGCGAAAACTGTTTCCGCTTCTTCGTCGCAAGCAGAGATGAACTCATTGTAGCACCGCAGCGTGAACCCCGACTTGCTTTGCGGACGCGATAAGTAAGCACCGAAAAGAGATGGACACGATTGACAAGGCCTAGAGCACATCTAGAAGTGCTGTGATGCTACTGGCTTAGGCCGCTTTGGAGCAGCTTTTGGAGCAGGCAAAATTGCGTTTTGGAGCAGCGAAACTAGCTTTTGGAGCAGGTGGTAATAGAAGTAATTTAAAAGACACGCACTGTATTTATAATATACAGCCAATAAAAAAGCAATATTCTGCACGAATTCCAAGCACAATAAAAAATTAAAAGAACCCAGAAATATGATTATTACCCTCATTTAACCTAACTACAATTAGTAAACAAAAAAGGTGACGATAAACAAACACTGAGTCACAACACTTTATTACAAGTGACTAGGAAACATATCGCAGATGAGCTTGTACATAAATATCACAGAAACAGCTCACTGAACACGATATAGAAACATAGCATCAATAAGAAAATGAAGGTCTCCGTTCGCTGTGTCGTCTGCTTGCGTACTGCTCCAGTGGTCGCGACGGATTTCAGAACATGAGTTTGTAGTACTGAGGCGGAACTAGATATAGCGCTCGTTATTTGGAAAAGTTCGGTATTCTGAAGTACGTAGTAGTGAAATAATTTTACATTGAAACTATTAGCAGTCGGCGCGGGATTTTTTAAAGGTTCGTTATTCTGAAAAGTTTGTTAATGTGGTGTTTATTCTACTGAGATTTCACTGTACCATGAATGCGCCGTCGCTGACGTTCGACTTGCTATAGGAGTCTTTGGGAACAAGCCGTGGAACCGTCCCCACAGACCTCCCAAAAGAGACGACTGTCCACGCGCAATGCCAAGCCCGAAAAAGAAAAGAGCTTTTTTACTCCTCATGACCCCAGGTAACCTCGCTTGCCAAGTGGCACCACCGCTGGAGCCTAGTGCCAACTCTGGCTCGGTGGCAACTGAGCTAACTATGTTAACTACGATGCGCAGGTACCATAAGATGAAAACTTTACAGGGGGTGCGAGCACCCCCTCGAGAGTTATGTCCAATTTCGTTATGAACTGTCCCCAGCTCTCATTGCTGATGATAACGTAAGAAGCAGTAATAGAGCCCAGAGAAATCTGACATCCCACCAGTATTGACAGGAGAAGTAAAGAAAGCCATAAAGGGAATGCAAAGAGGCAAAGCCGCTGGTGGGGATCAGGTAACATCAGACCTGTTGAAAAACGGTGGAGAGATTATGTTAGAAAAACTGGCCACCCTGTATGCGAAGTGTGTCTCGACGATGAGGATACCAGAATCTTGGAAGAATGCCAACATCATCTTGATCCATAAGAAAGGGGACGTCAAGGATCTGAAAAATTACAGGCCCATCAGCTTACTGTCCATTGCCTACAAGCTATTTACAAAAGTAATTGCTAACAGAATTAATACGACATTAGAGTTCAATCAACCAAAGGACCAGGCAGGATTTCGTACATTGCTCATCAGGCAGGCATAAAACCTGCCTTTATAGCCCTGAGGTATCCGTTTCAACTCCGACAGCACTAGCTCGTGAATTTCATCATATGACAATACATACTCTGTCGTCAGATTTGTTTGCTACGATGGTGCAATATTTTATTGAGAAATGGTACGATGGTAGTGTCTGCTGAATATTGTGGAATGTCACAGCACCTGAGCATACTTTCCATACTTTTAAACCATGCCGGCACTAAGTCATCTGAGGCTGGCATTGGGGAGACTACTGCCTCTTAGTCCTTTGGCATAACTACTCAATTTTGCTCTCCATCTGCCTTCATTCTCATGAATATCCTGCTCTTGCGTCCTTAAAGTTTGAAGCTGAATCTGCATCTTAAATATTTCTAAATTGATCTCCTTCTATCTGAGCTATCTGAGCTCTCAATTTTCCACAACAACCACAATAAAAAAACACAGCAACAATATCTTAGGTTGCGTTACATGACAGCAAACACGCACTGGGCCAGGGTCTCTGTTACATATGAGACCCGGCCGATGGAAAAATAAAACAAATAACATCCACGCACGTACGTCCAGTAGCTGTCCACTGCACACACTTTCACCTCTCAGTTTGTGGGGGACATGATTGGGCTATCCACGCATGCACTGAATGTTAACTGCGGCACAGAGTTCACTGATGGCGTTTCCGTCACAGGCACTCTGCTGGTGCGGCAAGGGAAGCACTCCTCCTCTCCCACTGACTGCCCGGCACTATTGCTTGGATACCAACATTACAGCAAAGGAAGACTTTTATCTCTTCCGGGTTAGGTTTCCCTTTTACAAATTGCTTTACGACTACCCTTCCCATAAACAGAACTATTTGTTCGTCGATACTTTGAACTGGCAGTGGGACAAGCTTAAGGCATTGGGCTTGTATTGCACTGATTATTGGCCCTACTTTCCAAAATTTGTCTGTTGTAGGGTCCCTGGGATGGTTAACATCAGTTACATGAGGCATGGCCCAGATTTTAAAAAACTGCTTGCATGACAGCATGTCAGCAATTGTAGGAACCTTTGTATTCTCTTGCCAGTACATTCATATTCTTGGAAACTTCAGGACTGCCAATGGCATAATTATTCCGAAGAATATCTTCACTTTATCCACTGTGGTCCCCAGCTCAACTCTATCTTGTTGCAATGTATAAATGTTAGTGAACTTCTCTACAAACTTCTCTAGCTCACTGAAAATTTCTTCTGTAAAATACTTCAGAAATTACTGAAGTGGTTCAAGCATAGCGCATGCTTCTTGGTGACTGAATGTACAATCGGTGCTTGTGGGTGCAAAGTCCTTATCAATACGCTTCACTTCTGCTTTCTTCGTTGCATTTAGGTTGGGGTGATCGGGGCCAGCATGGGCTCTTCGTTCTCGTTGTCTTCGCCAGTGCTATCTGTTGCCAGTTGTTCACTCTCTTGAAACTGTGTTAAGGCGGACAAAAAAAAAAGGCATGAATTAAAAGATGAATGGTATTCGTATAGAATTTTAGAGAAAAGGACACTGACTTCTACAGTCTCATCCAGCTCATTGTCTGAGAAGTCACCATCCGACCCATTTCCATTGGCAATTTTTAATGAAAATCACTCAGCTGATGGCGTTGTTACCTTTATTCTGGGGCAGGGGTGATCTTGGAGACCTACAAGGCACAAAACGCGTGCTACAAGTCAGTACAACCTGCAGACTTCACGTAACCAACCTCCGCACGTTTACTAGGATTGTGGGCATTGAGGCCCGTTCTGCACGTTTGTGTACACATAAACCTCTCTCTTCATAACACAATACTCGCTTTTGCTAACCTAAATTAAATACCATATTTACTCGCACAATTTGCGCACTTTTTTTCGCGATTTTAGAGCTCCAAAAAGGGGGTGCGCAAATTACGCGGAGATTTCGCGAACACATCCGAAAAAACGTGCAGTATATAGTAACGCGCGCAGTATACACTTTAAAAAAGAAATAAATTATAGCACAAACGAAGGGAATTGTTTATTTAACAATTAGCACGTACTTTTTTAGCCATCCACATCCGGTCATGTGCGGTCTACTCAGAATCACTGGTCGAGAGGTCTGACTGGGAATCATCGTCGTGGCCGCTGTCGCCGCCCTCCCAAAGCGCATCGTCCTCGGTTCCGTCGAGCGCGTTTGACAGTCCCATCTTCTTGAAGCTTTTCTCGACAATATTGGCGGAAACCATGTCCCACGCTGCGAGTATCCATTCGCAAACCGTTTCCAGTGGCGGTCTCTTTATTCTGCCAGTGGGAGTGAGCCCATGCTCTCCGCTGGCCATCCATTCCACGTACATCTTGCGCACGTAGTCCTTGAAGGGTTTATTTACGGATACATCCAAGGGCTGCAGAACAGATGTTAGTCCGCCCGGGATAATAGCCAGGTTGGTCCTCATGTCCCGCAGCTTCTCCTTTACGCTGTCCACGAGATGGCCTTTGAAACTGTCGAGCACCAACAGCGATGGCAGTCGCAGCAAGGCCCCTGGTCGTCTACCCCAGACAGTGTCGAGCCAGTCGTTCATAAGTTCTTCATTCATCCAGCCTTTTTCTTGGACGCGGATGTGAATACGGCCTTCAACCTTCAATTTAGGCAATGTCTTCCGTTTGAAGATCACGAACGGCGGTAGTTTACGGCCATCAGCTGTCACGGCAAGCATAACCGTGCAGCGTTGCTTCTCACAGCCGGTTGTCTTTATAGGAACGGATGAGACGCCTTTCTCGCTCACTGTTGTGTTAGGTGGCATATCAAAGCTTGACGGAGTTTCGTCTGCGTTCCCAATTTGGGACATGATGAAGTTTCCAGTTCTCCGTAACCCAATCACAAAACGGTGAAACAGAACAACCTGCTGCTCGTAATCCTGTGGCAACCGCTGGCACAGGGTCGTTCTCCGTCTGATAGACAGCTGATGGCGTCTCATGAAGCGCGTCACCCACCCTCTGCTTGCCTTGAACGTCGCAGCAGGGACCCCTTTTTCCTGCGCTATCTTTCTTGCCTCGAACTGCAGCATCTCGCACGACACGGCGACACCGGAGGACCTAAGCTCTCGCACATATTTGAAGAGGTCTTCTTCAACGGCAGGAAACTTTCCTTGCTTTGGTCCTCGGAACGCTCTCCGTCCAGGTCTTGTATTTACGAGCAAACTCTTCTGCTTTCTCCAGTACCGAACGTGACTCTCATTCACGCTGAAGTGCTTGGCGGCGGCACGGTTCCTGTTTTCTTCGGCAAACTCTATAACACTGAGCTTGAATTTCGCCGTATAGGTATTGTAGCCCATCGCAAGCGAACAGTAACGCGGTAACGCAACTGACTGATGGCGAATTCTAAACTTCCGAAATCAACCGCGCTGCAGCACGGACGCAGAGAACGAGGGGGAAAGTTGGCGCGACTGGCCCTCGCACGCCTCCGACGCAGAAAATAGTCCGTGCCGTATCGCGTGCATGAATTCTCACAGCGGGAGAACGCTTGAGCAGTTCTAAACCTGCCTGTTATGTACATGGTACATAACATCCGACAACACGTGAACAGGTTTGGGTATTCGGGTACAGTCCCTAAAATATAATATTCTAGGAACCGTAATTCGCGGGTCTCCAGTGGATAGAACGAGTAATTGGATGAAAAGGGACTTCGCACTCACAGCCCGTCTTGTGTATGACTGCGCTCGGCGGGCGGGACGGGGAGCGCAAAATATGCGAGTAAATATTTTTTTTATTAACGCTGGCTCAATATTAGGGGTGCGCAAATTATGCGAGGGCGCAAATTATGCGGGTAAATACGGTATTATAAGCAAACGTTAGACACCTAAATGAGCAACTTACGCTAAACATTATTTCCTATTAAAGGGGCCCTGCAACACCTTTCTTAGTTATATTGGAATAGTCTCATTTTGACGTATGACTCTTCACGAGTCATATGCCGCAAAAATTTTTCGAAACCGTCAAGCCTAAGTGGTGTTACCAAATTATAGAGATCACGTTCCGCAGCTTTCTCCCTCATCTCAACGCCACGAGCGTGCGGAAAGCTGCGCGGGGCGTGAAGGGAGGGAGGGCGGAGGTGCGAGGAGGCGCCGAAGAGTTACGTCAGCGCCGGCGGCATTTTTTTTTCTTCATTTTTTTCTCTCTGGCGCTTGAGTGCAACCACGTGGTCTGTGGCGTCACTTCCGGTCGGCTTGCGTGGTCCTTGTCGAGCAGAGCCCATCGCACCATGTATCGCGCGTGCTTGAAAACTGCGAGTCGGTTTGGTAATGTTGGGTGTGCACCTCGAACTGCCGCAGTGTTTTTATCGCTCTGCCAACCATGGATGCAAACCTGCGTGCGCGTTTGGAACGAATGACAGCTGAGATGGGTTTCGACCCACACTCCGATACACCGCCTCGTCGCACTGCTCGCGCTTGAATCGTATTCAACACGGCAAAGCTGCGTGCACCCTCCTCCCAGTGGCGGTACTTCGGTGCTGTTTGCTCTTCGAATGCAGGCGCACAGCGAGTGCGGGCTGACAACAAAGAAGTAAAGACTAGAAGAAAGGATCGTGCGGCATCGGGCCGGCGCGGACCCATCCCCCAGCTGTCTGCAGCTACCCTGAAAATGCGAGTCTGCTTGGTTGCTGTGTCACGGTTTCTCAGGAACGTGAGACTACGGGGAGGATACGCCGAGGGATGGCTCGATGACATATTGAACAGACAGCGAACGGGACTCTCGCCATACAGTGAACACAGGTATCCTAAACTAGCTGGCGCCAGCATTGTTATCGGAGAAATGCTGCACCCCTGCCTCGGTCGGTCGTGAGAACGTGCCGACGATGCAGTTTCCAGCTGATGAGGCAACACTCGAACGGCTGCCACTCTCAACGGCAACCGACGATGGTCAAAAGCATAGAAATATTCACGATTTCGGCACTGCGCATGGTGAAGAAAATGCAACCACGCAACTACGAGCAGACGAGCTGTCGGTGAGACCGGAAGTGCTAATATTAATGTTTGTTCGGTGTTTTAACGGCATAACACAATATAAACATACATATTATCTACTTATTGAACTCAAAATTAACAACGAAGGTAATAATGAGGGTGTTATCGTGATTATAACATCAGCCAATGGTGGAACTGCCGACAATCGCGTCATATATTGCGGACTAATACATCATTTGTCGAAAGAAGAGGGAGCGATTTTCAGCTGACTTTGAGAATTTATTGTGAATTCCAGGCCGCTCGCTTCGCTATAATATTTGGCTCGCGTGTTCTCGGGAGCCTCGACTACCGATTGGCAGCGCTTTTTGACCCTGCTCAAAAAGTGTTGCAGGGCCCCTTTAAAAAGGCATGATGGCAAGATTGTGGGGGGACTCTGGAGCTGACCTGTACAACGCGCCGGCGTCTATCTTGAATGGTTGTTTTTGCTTGAGTGTCACAGTTGTAAAACAAGATGGCACTAGCAGTACATTTGCGATGCATCCATGAAACTATCAAGAGCACCTGAATTTTCCCAAGTGACATTTAACTTGCACCGGCAGGTGATTCTATTTTGCATACAAGAACATAGCTGCCGTTGCTGAAGGGGTTATAGAGGTAAAGCCCTTTCAGGACTTCATCACTAAAGAACCTATAAGCTAGGTTCACGTGCTGTTTCTCAAATCCACTTGGGCTACAAACCGCCATAGATACATGAGGCATTGCTCAGTGTGACAGCGCTTTGGCTGTCACAGCGGAACGCCTCTCTCACATACTCGCTACCAACCTGCCCATTGGGTGTAAGGAGTGGTGTAGATGTGACAACATTTTGAACACATTTCACAAGGTGCTGAAAGTCTGAAACAAAATGTAGATAGCGACCTAAGTTTACTGAGTGTTGTGCTTTACACACTGTGTTTGCCAGTTTGCCACTGATGCCAAAGATTGTCCACATAGTATTTCCGTTCCACGTGGCCCTGTTACATGGATGAAGTCCACAAACAGCCCACAGTTTTCTGCGCAAATCACAGGATCCAGGATAATTTTTGACAGCACATCAGCTTATACATTGCCCCGAGAGCTGAAGACTCCAAGAGTCTGTTGCCATTTTCCAATTAATGACTGAAAAAGAAGAAGGCCGCGATCGCAAACAACCCTTTCTTGGTCCATAGAAGTGTAGACTCCGAGGTCAACAAAGCCATCAATTAGACCCTTCATACTGATAGTCAAGCTCTCTTACAGCTCATTTCATCCACAAGGATACCACCATGTTGGTGGCAAGGTTCCATGTCTTTGGCCTTCTCGGCAAGAGCAGCAAGCGAATTTTTGTTTAACCCAAAGCTGCCTTTGTATTTTCTGACATATCAGTGGAAAAAAGATTGTTCATCATCTTGACTGCTTTCAACATGTCTGCAAACATGAAGGGCTTGGCACTACCATGAGTTTGTGTGGATGAAAGTGCTGGTACATACGCGGACTCTTCGTGTGCATCATAATGTATTCAAGAATCCAGCCCTTTTCAAATTTCATGCCATTTGTTACTTTTCTCTTGGAGGCTTCAAAACATGCCCGCACTTGCATTTGCTGCTTAGCTGTGAGGCTTTTCAGGTTTTCCTCAAACTGTACAGCACTCTCGATTTCGTTGTCATGTGCCACCTGTATCTTTTCTTCAAGTCTTATGACGTGCTTGTGCCATTGAAGTTTTGCATTCTTCGCAGCAAGTTTACGTGACTTGACCACGACAACATTTTTAGCTCTTGTACGTTTGTAAAAAGATAGGTTAAGAGCAGCTTGTGGGCATACTTGCACGCATCCACTATTGCTCTAACAAGTACCAAAGCACTTCTTACTCTACAGCCTGCTTCCGTGAACCTTGTGGTTTGCAGTTTGTCATCTTTGATACCCATCCCAAGCCCCTCACATGGTGTCATGAAAGTCATATCAAATAAATATTCCTTTACAGCATCTGAGCTATTTACATTTACAGCTTTTACCACTGATACCTGTACGTACGCAGTGCAGTGAATGCCATTTTCGACCAGTGTACATAACAGCAGCTTCTGAAAGCAGAGTGAAGACAGATTTGGCTGACTTCAGTGGCATCACAAATGGAGTCATCCTTCCTACGCTTTTGCGGCACACCACCATGCGCTGTTGTTTTTCGTTTCGGTGGGAGCTTCTTTGAAAGGTACGATGGAACATTAGGGAAAACAGTCAGAATGATGTCGGGAGTCGGGCAAGGACGGTCGCAGGGAATTTCTACGGTTTCACCATTGACTACATGTTTGTACATCCGAATGATAAATCGTTCATCAAAAGGCGTTTTTGCAAATGACTGTTCTTCTCCAGAGGCTTGTCTGTGTGCAGGATCAAACGCTCCCAAGCCTTGTGTCTTTCATTGTCTTCAGGAACGTTGAAAAGGGGTGCCTTTTTACCTTTTTTCTGAGAGAAACATACCCAGCAGTGCATCTTGAAACAAAGCAGCGTCTCCGTCTCTTTTCCGTCACCGTAGCTGTAGCAAACATGGCCACATTGCAAAGACAAATCACTGAACGCAACAGCAGCACTGCGCTAACAAACGTGTTCCTCGCTGCACCACAAGCTAAATAGCATCTCGGTGATGACAAGTGCACCACCTAGTGGTGTCGTGAAGCACTGGCACGCCTCCTCTCACAGCGCAGGCTGACCGATGCTGACACCTCCCCGTCTAGCCACCATAGCTCTCTTGTTTTTGACTTGCGACCATTTCAGTTCCGCTAGCCTGCGTGGTGACATTACTCACGAACCCATAAATTGGTTCGGGGACCGCTAACAATGAGCAAGCAATTTCGTCTTTCATGCTGCACAGTGTCCATGTGAGACCTCTTGTCACTGCCTTCCTCTGGAGTTGTAAACAGCGTGTGCCACCTCTGGTCAATTTGGTCCTCTGCCAAAATTGTGAACAACCTTATCGCTCTTCTTGTAGGGTGGTCTGTGTACATTAGAACTGGGCCAGTGCTTGGAGTGTGTAAACACCTCGTCCTCACTCTTGGAGATTACGAAGTGGAGTTTCGCCTTTGAGACGTCCCCGGCTACCGACCACCAAATTGAGGGAAGGCCACTCAATCCCTTTCCTTGGTTCCCTCTTGGCTTTACGTCTCAACAACTTTCTCCTCAGGGATTTGTGCTGTGGCCGGGAAGTGAGAGACACTACGGCCTTTTCTTAATTACTGACACATTTCATTTAATAGGAATTGCAAATGGCATGCACACATGCTGCCCGCATGCAACAACTGCTACACAAAACTATAACACATGAATAAAACACCCGTGACGTGCGACTCAGGATACATAAGCAAAATAACTGCGACAATACAATGGCGCGAACAATCAAGGGTATAGAGTTTTTAAATAAAAACGTAGCGCAGAAACGGGACTCAGCCAAGGAAACACACAAGGACACACAAAATGAAGTTATTAGTTAATAAAACCGAGCAATGTCTCAGTGCGTTGCCTCCCTTCCCACAAAGCTCGTCTAAATAAAGGAGGTGAAGTTCGTCTCACGAAAGCTTCATGTTGTCGGAGGCCTCGGAGCTGGCTGTTCGAGTCGGGGCTCCCGGTTTGTTCCTGGGGTCACTGTCCAATAGACCGATCTCACCGCGAGTTGCACTACGCCACCGCTGCCGCAGTGCATGCCGGTACTTGTAGTACTCGGTACGTTCAGCTGCCTACAGCTGGTGCATTGGCGAGCTGCATTCATGAGCTTTAGCGGCCTTTTTTGGATGGATTGCGATGGTTGGGTTGACGTGCTGTGTGCTGGGATGCTACAACAGCAGCCTGAAGCAAAAGGACTCGGATTTTACGTGTTCGCAAATGATATCAAGCTCCGACAGGAATGCGTACGGCAGTCAACGAAGGCGGACAGAGAGGCTGCGCACTTTCTTGTTCAAAGTGTTCGTGAATTTCCTGTGCATGATGCATCGTGGTTTAGCTTGTTTAGCAGTGCCCTATTGCGTCATAACAACCTTGCTCCGCGACCGATGGATCGATAAGCTACAGCAAAAGTTCACATAACGCGAGCTCGATCCCCTTGCCGGGGTGACCGCCGCCAGCGGCGACAGATTGGATACAACGTCCTTTCCGGCCGGTTTCAACAGAGATCGCTTTAATATATAGGGAGACGTAAACCGACCTCTCACCAAATGCGATGACGACGGCGAAATCTCGGCCGTGCCGGCATCGCAGCCAACTTCGCCACCGGGATTTCCCTATTCCTTTCAATATGTGATATTATTGTGAACGCATTGTAAAGCGGGCAACAGCGGTAGCGAAGCTGAATTTCTTTATGAGCTGCCATTTCGAAGCGGTAGGCCTAGCGACGATACCAGTGCCAAGCCACCGGCTGATGCCGCCTCCGCCAGCCGGAGCGAGCTACTGCTTATCCGCCGCATTGCGTGTGTCGCCAAAATCTCTGACACCTCCATCCCTTGTGCAGCAAGAAATATTATGCCAGTCACGAGATTTTTGTGAGATGTAAACCTGTGGCAAACGGCATGAGCGGCCAGTCACCGTTCAGCGGACGCGCCTCTAACCTGCTTCACGGCGACCGTTTATCTTCATTTACGTTTAACTCGTTACTGCGATCGAAGTCCTGCGTTGACAACACAGTCTACATGGAAAGTGTCACTTCGACAAAAAAGAAACAGAAAAAAAGCGCAATAAGCTTCTTTTTTTCCCTTCCTTCGGCTTTTTTTTTCTCCTGTTCTACACAGTTTGGGCAAGTTATTTTCCGGACACTGTAGCCTGTGTCGCTTGCGTGCTGGCGTTCACTGAAGAAGATATTTGCACTCATGACGACGAGAACGTGATTTCTTTTTGTATTACAAATATTTATTCAGCAAAACGACGCAAGCTCATCAACCTGACGAGACCACCTCGTCACATGTAAGCACTGTCAACTGTTGGTTTTCTTTTAGCGCTAGGGTGCAGTTTAACCTAAGATTAGCTTAACCTGAAATAAAATAACATACATTGGAGGTGCGGGCACAGTTTTCTACCGCGTTCAATCGTCTTGTGTGCTGAGGATTGATGCCAAACGCCAATATACCTCAAACATGCAGCAAGCAGCCGCACCAGCAGCGCTCCGAGAACTACAATTAAGATGGCGGCAGTGCCACTGTCGGAAACTCGCGCATGCGCAGATGGTCTGGTGAGATCGGTCTATTCATCTGCTGCATCACCGGGGCGGACTTCTTTGTGCTCCGGGCGCCTAAAAATTCATTTTTCGGGGCTTCGAGCGACCGAACTTCCCCAGGGGATTCCTCTCGAGCCACCAAAAGAACGTCCAGCTACTCGCAACTCTCTTGATCTCCTCTCTCCTCTCCGCATCGTTGTCCCACGGCCGCTTTTCTTGGGTTCCGACTCTGCCCCTCCGTGGCACCTAACCAATTGCCACTGTTGATGCAACATATTTCTCTGTTGGTCGGTGTGTGTCAACTTCAACGACTGCCCCCACAGCCCACACCAGTGGAAAGCCTTCTCTCCAGCAAAGTAGAGCAAGCAAAAAATGTGCAAGCTCCAAATTGAGAGAGCGAAATGGGCGAGCTGCTTGATGACGCGTGAATTATGGACGACCAGGAATTCCAACGCTCAGACAAAGCGCGCAGTCTCTAATGGCCTACGCCATTACGAGCGCTGCGAGAGTGTTACGAGCGCTGCGCTGAAAAGCCTCTGGCCGCCCCCCATCGCCCCAGTTTCCGGTGCCTGACGACCCAATGTCCAGGTCGGGTTTCGTCGCCTCCAACCTGGTGTCTCCCGCGCAATTCTTGGCAGTCGCCACTTCTTCTTCCTTGAAAGCCACAGGCGGTCATCCGCGGAGTACGTGATAATAAGCCCGGGAGCCTTGGAGGCTGACAGAATGTCAGGCCCGGCCCGGTTCAGGGGCCACTGCAGAGTCACACGAAAGGAACCGACCAAAGGTGCTCCGCTGCCCCTCCCCATGCCATAAACTGAAGGGTGTGCACGGCACCTTGCCGCCGCAGTGGCCATACACAAGAGAAGCTGTCACCCGATCCCGATGTTTGCGCGGTGGGCCCACGAGGACTGCGACTGAATTCTTCCACAAACACCGCTCCGAAATGCACATTCGTTACCCCGGGGTCTTTTTTTTGCTGAGAAGTGGGTTGAAGGAATGGACGTAAACATCTTGAGAGGCCTGGGGTCCTGTCCGCATTTTCGGGAACTTTACAATCTCTTCCTCTCACAGATTTTTCCCAGCGGGGAAATTCAAATTCAAACACGAGAAATGCGGACGCGTAGCGCTTTCGGACAACGCAGCGAAATTGAGACATTGCGGCAGTCATACGAATAAGGCATGCGCACACAGTACACTCGTGATTCAGTCCCAGTGGTAGCGCGTCACCGAAAAGAACCAATCTGCGATTAACTCTCATATCAAATCCACCAAGGAGCAGTTCGATTTCGCATATCGGTCGTGCACAACACACTTGGAAGTGCTGAGTGTCGCCGAAGAAACTCGTGGATGATGCGTAGAGAAACTGCGCAGTAGTCACAATTGTGCATCTGCCGTACGGTAACAGATGCAACGTTCAGTCAGATGTGAGGAATGTTCACGACCACGCCAGCACATCACACCCTTCCCTCCTGCTCGCCTCCTGACTACCTGTTTGCCCGCCGAATGGGTGGGCTATACCATTACTTCTGAACCTAAGGCGGGTCGGGCACAGGACCATGGCTTCTAAGGACGTATCTATGACTCATGCCCTTTGCCTGACATTCGGGTCGCTGCGGCTGCTCTTGTAGCATTACTTCCAGCCGCAGCTCTGGGGGTAAGTTAAGCATGTTCATGTTACCCTCTCCGATGGCCGGGCTGCCTAGCGACAGCGTTGAAGACTCTTGTCGGCAACTCTGCTCTATTTCGGTGCATCCTGAGGGATCTGCACGTCGCAGCCTGTTCACGTGGACAACTTTGCTCTGACACGTTTTGACGTTACGCATGCGCATGGTGACAGACGAAAGGCGCTTAATGATGTGGTATGGTCCGACCCATTTGGCGGCTAACTTCCTAGCCAATCTTCGCACCACCGCGCCTACCCTTGTATAAACCCTCTCTCCGACATTGAATTTTGGGTCCATGCAGGAGGGTCCGAGCCTCCTTTTATGTAACTCTGCCACAGAACGGAGCGCGGACGAAGCCATTTTGTGAGCTCGCTGTAGTCTCAGAGTCAGCTCCGCTTGGTAGTCATCCAGTGTGCCATAGTGCCCCCTCGGTTCATCGAAAGCCACCCCGGGCACGACGGGGTCCCTACTGTACAGGAGGTAGTAAGGGCTCTCCTTTGTGCCTTCGTGGACGGTGGTGTTATAGGCGGAAGTCGAGAAATGCAGCCACTTATCCCAAAATTGCTGGTCCTCGCTCACGTAGTGGGGCACGATCTTAACGAGCGTTTGGTTTAGGCGTTCGACAGCTCCGTTACACTGTGGGTGGTAGGCGGTCGTTCATAACCTCTTCACACCAAGCACGTCACATACCTCTCATGAGTTTGCCAGTAAGTTGGTACCCTGGTCTGTGAAAAGTTGCAACGGGGCGCTATGACGCAACACTACACCCTCGGCAAACGCCTTCGCGATTGTATCCACGTTCTGGTCTGGCAACAACGCGAACGTCTCTGCGAACCGAGTCAGGTGATTGACGAAGACCAAAATGTACCTATTTCCCGATGTCGTACACGGCAGCGGCCCTACAATATCCATCGCGGTTCTCTGAAAAGGCTCGTGCACATCGGGAAATATTTGTAGTGGGGCCGGTTTTCGGCACTTCGGGACGTTTCGGAGAACGCACGACTCGCATTCACTACAGTATTTGGCCACATCCGCTTTCATCCTTAACCAAGAGAACCCCTTCAATCGCAACAAGGTTTTACTTATCCCCAGGTGACCGGCACAAGGTGAATCGTGTTGTACCCTCATCAGTTCTCCGACCATTGATCTTGGTACGACGATTTTCCCGACGTGTGTGGTACTTTTCTCCTTTAGTCTCAGTCATCCGGTGCTGTCTAACCGATACCTCCCATGGGTGTTGTCTGTGGAGTTCTTGCAGTGTTCGATTACCTGTTGGAGTGCCTGATCCTTACCCTGTTCTTCGCATAAATGAGCATTGTTGGACGATGGCACAATATCGTGTACATGCGCCACCACCACACGGCTTAGTGCATCGGCGTTTTGGTTCTGCTTTCCTGGGCGATGTACGATGTCGAAACTATACTCCTGGAGGAGTAGGTTCCAGCGTGCCAGTCTCAAGCTAGGATCTCTTTTGTTCATGAGCCATTTGAGGAGTTGACAGTCGGTAACAACCTTGAAACTCCTACCGTACAGGTAACACCTAAAGTGACATACTGCCCAAGCGACTGCTAAACACTCCTGTTCTGTCGCGCCGTACTTCTGTTCTGCCGAATTAAGCTGGTGGCTTGCGTAGGCCACAGGGTGTTCGAGTCCATCGTGAATTTGGGATAGCGCTGCTCCGACAGCGTATTTTGACGCATCCGTCATGAAAATGAACGGCTTCGTGAAGTCCGGAAACCGTAGGATAGGTGCCTCTACAAGCTGCACCTTCAGTTGCTCGAACACGGCCTGGGCCTCTGCATTCCACTCAAAAGGGCTCTTGCTGGTGAGGGAGGTAATGGGCTTTGCTACCTCTGCAAATGAGGGGATGTGCCTCCTGTAATAGGACAAAAGTCCCAAAAACTGCTGTACCTCGGTCTTATTCTTAGACGGGGGGGGGGGAATCCCTCACGCATTGCACCTTCACTGGGTCAGGACGTACGCCTTCCACAGACACGATGTGGCCCAGGTACTTAACTTCAGGCTTTAGGAACTGGCACTTAGCGGGCTTTAATTTCATGCCAGCTGCCCGCACCCTAGAGAATACCTCGCCAAGGTCCCGCAGATGGTCCTCGAACGTCTTGCTGTATATTATGATGTCATCTAGATAAACGTGGCAGAGCTGGCCAAGTAAACCTGCGAGGATCACATCTGCGGCCCTCTGCCTGATGGCCACGCTGTTTACCAGTCCCATGGGCATTCGGTTCCACTCGTAGTGGCCGGAAGGGGTGTTAAAGGCCGTCTTCTCCCTGTCTCGAGGCTCCATCTCAGTTTGCCAGTATCCGCTGGCCATGTCCACGACGGTGAAATATCTTGCTTTCCCCATCTGGGCAAGTGTTTCATGGACATTGGGCAGCGGGTACGGGTCAATGCGAGTAACTGAGGTCCCTGTAGTCCACAACGAATCGGTACGACCCATCCGGCTTCTCGACTAGCAATGCGGGCGCTCCCCAAGGTGAAGTTGAGTGTTGAATTATCTCAGCCTCAAGTAAGCAGTCTACCTGCTTTTCCATTTCGTCTCTGCGTGCGAAGGGGATCCTGTATGCCCTGCGATATGCAGGCGCCGCCTCTCCCATGTAAATCCTATGCTTGACAGCTTCACATCGTCCCAAGTCTGTTTTTCCTGTAGAGAATATCGACTGGTTCTGCACTATTATGGTCTCTACTATTTCTCTTTCTTTTCCCTCGATGTGTGACAGATCGACAATCTGCAATAAGTTACCCCCACCAACTGGGCACCCCTCTGTCTTACCTATCCTCGCGACTGCTTGGTGGGTTTCCGTGTCAACCAATGCGCCGACCACTTTATTCATAGGGAGGCGGATTTCTTTTAATGTCAGATTCGCCACCCTGACCGGCAATACGCCATCATCTCGCGTTATGGTCAGCGTGGGAACTGCAGCCAACCCGTTGGTTTCCAAGCTACCAACCTCGACAACCTTTGTCTCACCTGGGGGCACAGGCACTCGAGCCCTACCTGCCAACACGCACTCGCTCAACGGCGGAAGAATAGCCTCCTCGATCAGAGAAATGACATTAACTTTATCTGCCCTTTGTTGACTGCGGTCCACTTTGTCAGGGCTCGTTTCCTCTGCTGGCCTCTGCTTCCCGACTTAGTTAGCGAAAGGGACATGCTCGCAGCCTATTCTCAGGCACCCTTCGCTTAGTAAAAGGTCGGCATCTTGTTCTACTAGAATGTCTTGACCAATTATACCATCTGCTCATAGTGATAGCTCATCCCCACAAACGAAAAATTTCACCTCAAACGTGGTTTTATTCATTCTTACGGGTACTTTAAAACGGCCGAACGTGTGTATAAGGTCTCCGGTGTTATGTGGACAAGGGATATGGCACTATCCTCTCCAATTTCTCCTGCACCTCTCATCTATTCCTCCTAGTGCTCGGCTCTTCACAAAGCTCTCTCGAGATGCCGTATCTACCAATAGCCTCAATGTACCCTCACCTATAACGCACTCGAACAATGGGTTCGTTTCCTCGCAAAGGTTTACCACTGCTATTGACCTCTGCCTGTCATGGCTTCCAGAAGAGGTCGCGTCTAGTTTTCCTGAGACGTAGATTTTGGCACCGTTTCCTCACTGCTACGATCTTTCGGCATGCGGCGATCACCACCTATGTTCCACGGTCGCCGTCATCGGTATCAGTTACACTCCCGCCAGAAATGGCCGAAGCCGTCGCAGTTAAAGCATCCACCGGGATAAAGGGGTCGTGCTGCGCCTCCCTGCCCTTCCTCTCTCACGGTATCACGTGCTTTCAAGCTCTTTTCTAACAGCTTCTCGAGGTGGTCGAGGCGGCTACGCATTCCATGCGCATCTGCGTTCTCTTCGACGTGTTGGACGGGAAGCATGTGGTTCCGCGACAGTTTCTCATTAAGCTCTTTCCCGGCCGCTACGTCAATGGCCTCATCAAAAGTCTTGGGGTCGCAGGAAAGATGAATCTCCTGACCGAATCCCTCAGGCCTGTCAGGAATCGCGACAGCATTTGTTCGGCCAGAATTTCGCACCACAGTTGAGCTTTCACCGAATCCTCACCACTGGAGCCCGCCAGTGTAGTAGTCCCGAGCAATTGCACGCAGTTTGCGAATGAGCACGCATCCTCTCCTGCATTCTGTCTCGCGTTCCTAAACCTTTCTACCTTGCTGCTAAGCAGCTCCGTGTCAAACCGTTCGAGGGCCAAAGCTCTGAACTCAGGAAAAGCTGTAGCAGCAGCGATGTTATCGTCCCTCCACGCAAAATCGTGCGCGGCGTCCAGCACTTTGCATCGTGCAATGCCGATCAATTGACTGTCCTGCCATGCCATGCCCCCATTCGACCGACCTTCTCTAAAATTTGCAAGAAGTCCCGAATGTTTGGGCCTGCAGCGTCTCCCGTAAACGAAGGGACCATGCTTCCTAACATTAAAGCGCTTGTTCCTAGCCCCCCCCCCCGTGGGTCCCCTGCATAGCCTGTTCATTGATTATGCTGCCTCTCCTTCCCTAGTACGAGGGTGAAGGCTCGCACTATTGCCCTAGCAGGAATCCCACCACTGCCTCCACTTGAGACGTCCCCGGCTACCGACCGCCAAAGAGAGGGAAGGCCACTCAATCCCTTTCCTTGGTTCCCTCTTGGCTATATGTCTCAACTTTCTACACAGGGATTCTTGCTGCGGCCGGGAAGTGAGAGACGCTATGACCTTTTCTTAATTACTGACGCATTTCATTTAGTAGGAATTGCAAATGGCGTACACACATGCTGCCCGCATACAACAACCGTTACACAAAATTATAACACATGAATAAAACACTCTTGACGTGTGACACAGGATACATAAGCAAAATAACTGCGACAATTCAATGGCGCAAACAATCAAGGGTATAAAGTTCTTAAAGAAAAACAAAGCGCAGAAATTGGACTCAGCAAAGGAAACACACGAGGACACACAAAATGAAGTTATTAGTTAATAAAACCAAGCAATGTCTCAACACGCCGCCTCCCTTTCCACAAAGCTCGTCTAAATAAAGGAGATGAAGTTCATCTCACAAGAGGTCCATGTTGTTGGAGGCCTCGTAGCTGGCTGTTCGAGTCGGGGCTCGGGGTTTGTTCCTGGAAATCACATCTTTCATCTGAAATCACATCTTTCATAGTATGCACCATCCGCTCCAGTAAATACAGCCTGCTCCTCACTCCCTTTTTTCTTCAGACCAGAGCTCTCTCGGCTTGCGTAGCTGCTGTCATGTGCAAGGGAGTGGAAGGTTGTTGAACGGAAGGAACGGAGTGGAAGGTTGGTGGAAGGTGTTGAGGGAGTGGAAGGTTGGTTGTTGCCACATCCCAAGGATGGAGACCAGTCCTCTCTTAGCAAAACAACTTGGCTTTTATATACAACATATATACAAGTTTACAAGGCATTTATATACATTGGGACTTGTGCTACATAATTCGGGAGAGCCGAAAGTGCATAGCACCGCTCTTGCGACAAGAAGCCCGTGGGGAGCCGGGAGCCAGGTTTTAACACCTTGGTTGCTCCTCCCCGTTCTCCCCACGGCAAGTCAAGAACACTCAGTCACCTGATTGGGCCGCCTGTAATTCAACCTCCCCCCTCTCTCTTTCTGCAGTCCTTCAGCCATGTGCAAGAGAGAGATGAGGGGAACGACTGACAAACAACATTCCTAAAGGTACACTAACACCCACAATGGCGGTGCCATCCATCTTCCTCGGTCATGTTCACCAGTCTTTTCAGTAAACGAAAGGGCCCATCAAAACCAGCCCATAGTGGCATACCCTCCCATGCAATCGGTGGACGCCTGCGCATGTTTGCCTGCTCTTGACTAGCTGGTTCCCACCAGACAGCCACTTCTCCAGGCGGCGCCTTCCAAAGGCACTGCCCAGGTGTAAGCGGTTAGCCGCTGATTCTGCTGAGCGGGCGCAGGTCAATCCTCTCACGTGCTTTCTGTGGAAAAGGCATCATCAAACCCCGCACCGCGGCACCAGACCTTTTCAAGATTCACGTACGCGCTCAAATGCAGCTACGTGAATAATAACAAAAAAAAAAGGATGCCGTGAAAACATCACACAAGCCTGTGGCTGCTCTGCACAGTTCCTGGAACGCCAGAGGCGTTTCTGCAATATACACAGTATTTCCTCGGCTGAACCCTCTAAGCTACTGGACAGACGCTACAACCAACAAAAAATAAATAAAAACAAAGCGAATACATAAGTATACTGAATACATAAGTACAGTCAATAACACAGCAAATCGAAGAACAACAGTATTTCAGAATGCTGGTAACGTCACGCTCACACAAAATAAAAACACTTCACTGAAACACCCGTGTTTGAACACATAATGCTGTTCAAGTCTCAGAGTTCCCTCATGTCACTCATAATTGCACGAGTGTCCACCACGTGCCTAGTCCTCTAGTGCCTTGATCACCCCTGAAGCACCACTGCCAACTTCCCAGCACTGATTAGGCACTCTCGAAAGTGGTCTGCATTATCATGCTGGAGCCTTTCTGGTGCTGCACGACTACATTGCAGCGCTAAAGCCCAGCGGGAGAGCTTAGCCCCCCCAGTAGAGTGCTTTACGTGAGAAACGCTAGCAGGTTGTGGTCTGATACCTCAGTGACCTGCGCATCGAAGAGCCAGAAATCAAACTTTTTCAGACCCCAGATGACTCCAAAAGCTTCTCGCTCAATAGTCGACCGTCAGGTTTGCGTTGGAAAGAACTTGTGACTTGCAAATGCGATCGGTTTCTCGGTGCTGGACAGACAGACTCCGGCAGCGATTGCAGACACATCTGTAGACAGCCAATACGGCTTTCCGGGATCTAGGGTCGACAGTGCTGCTGCTTCACGCAGTGCGGCCTTAAGCTGCCGAAACACCCCATCAGCTTTTGTGGACCAGGGAATCTGGTTCGCGATTCACATCCCCATCACTTCGGTGAGAAGCCTCGCTACCTCCACATAATCTTTCGCATAGCTTCGGTAGTACCCACACAAGCCTAGTACGCTACGCAGTGCTGTTTTTGTCTTTGGGGCCTTTAACCCTTCAGTCGCCGCAAGCTTTGTGGGGTCAAGTGCGTGACGTCCGGAACCTACCACATGCGCTAAGTGTCATATCAATGAACGAGCTATCTGGCACTTATCCATCTTGACTTTCAGGATAACTCGCTCCAGAGTCTCAAACACCCATTCAAGGTGTTCCATGTGCTCCTCAAGCGTTTCACTAAAAATGGCTATATCATCCAAATATGCACAGCAGTGCTCACTGTGTGGCTTTTTAGCAGCTCGTTCATTGCTTTCTGGAATGTCTGAACAGCGTTTTTGGGCCCGAAGGGCATTACTGTCCAGGCAAACTGTCCGCGGTGGCATGTAAATGCTGTCAGTAATCGGAAAAAGGCTGTAGTGGTACCTGCCAATAACCTCTTCGCAGATTGAGAAGCGTTATGTGCTTCACCTTCCCTACGCTCATAATAAGCTCTTGCTGAAGGGCCCATTGGGTATGTGTCTGCTACCATTCCCTCGTTCAGTGCCTGGAAATCTACACACAGTAGCACACTGCCATCTTTCTTTGGAAGACACTAGCAGATGTAAGG
This sequence comes from Rhipicephalus sanguineus, assembly GCF_013339695.2. Lineage (NCBI taxonomy): Eukaryota > Metazoa > Arthropoda > Arachnida > Ixodida > Ixodidae > Rhipicephalus > Rhipicephalus sanguineus. The sequence continues at coordinate 166,389,846 of NC_051180.1, read as the reverse complement.
GCTTTCGCATGGAAAGATCAATCCTAAGTCGAGAAGTTCATCAACCTGCCTCCCCACTTTCGCTTGTAATCTCTTGGGTACCCTGTACGGATGAGGGCTTTTGCGAGTAAACTCGTCTCGCAACACGATCTCATGTGATCTTACTGATGCTACGGTCGGTCGCCCGCTAAACCGCCCACCGTGTCTCTTAAAAACTCCACAGATCAAACTGTCCTCCTGTTGTCCTAAATGGGTGACCAGATCGTGCGATGGAAAGACTTCTCCAACATGCGTTGCCACCGGCCGTGGGGTGCACTCTACCTCACCAAAAGCGCCATCCTCCTCGAACATTACTCCTACCGACATAACCCTCGAGTGATATGGGTGCAGTTTATTTGCGTGCACCTGTTTTCGGTTATCTGCTGCATCTGCACAGAGTATGAATGCTCGCGGTGTCTTGGCTATGCTGCCCCACACTTCCCGTTTCGAGAACATCTTTCCTAGTCATTGGTTGTCGAAGACCAGCACCAACTCGCCTACCTCGAATGTCTTTGTCTTCGTTCTTTTGTTAAATTGCGCAGTGTAGGCGTATTGCAATTTTGAACCGACCAACTCTGCGACTTCTGCTGTGCGCCCCAGCCACCCTCGTAACTCTTCCATGTACGCCACTGACAACGCTCCCAGCTCTTCTGGCACTGCTGTTTCCCCCATCCAAGCATTCCTAAGTACACTTAACGAGCCAGTTTGTTGCCTTCCATAAAGCATCTCAAAAGGCGCTACCCTGGTCGTGTCGTGCGGAACTTCTCTGTACCACCAAAGTAAGAAAGGCACAAACTGGTCCCAATTCCTACCCTCCTTCTCTACCATGTGGTACAGCATGTTCTTAAAAAGGTCCTGTTCCAACGTTCGATCGTCCCGTTGCTTTCCGGGTGTCCCGGCGTGGAAAATTGGAGAGAGCAACCTAGCTTCGACAAAAACTCCACTGTGAAATTTGTGCCGCACTTTGACACTATAACCTCTGACATGCCTGTTCTGCTAAATATCGATTGTAAAGCATCGCAGGTCTCTCTAGCGCTCAATGAATGTAAACACACTACCTCTGGCCAGTGCGTGCTCAAGTCAATGACGCATAAGCAGTACTTTTCTCCTCGGCCTGATAACGTCCACATTAACATCCTGAAGAGGGTATCTGGACTTCGTCAGAGGCTCTATTGGGACGCTATCCATGCGACACAAGTCTGATCTTGTCTGGCAACCGTGACAGCTGTTGCAGTGCTGCCGTACATCGTTTTCTATGCCTGGCCAATAGGAACTATACTTGATCCAACAGCTTTTTGTCTTAATGGCAACCTAAATGTCCTGCCCAGCTTGACTTGTGTGCCAGCTGCAAAACCTCTGCTCTGCAGCATTCCGGCAGTACCAGCTGGGTTACTACCTGTCACAACACCTCAGCCTTGTAATAAAGTAATCCATCGATTACTAACATGCCACCCTTTCCTGTCACTGCTCTTCTCCACGCTCTTGCAAAGTTGGGTGTGTGTGTGTCTGCTGTTTCTCGTGGAATTCATCAGATGCGGACTTCTCTTTCACGCTGACAGTTAGGGTTTTGTTGGGTGACACACTGCTATCCTGCTGATCCCCCTTATTACGGCTTGTTACAGCTACCTTGCTGACTTACAAGCTGCCACTCTAGCATCGCCAGCGTGAAGTCGGTGACGGCAATGAAAGGAGGTTAGGTCGTACCGTACGTAAGCAGAGACAGTGAAGAGATCAGAGACGTGTGTGGAAAAAAGAACAAAGCAACTTTACTCTTGTGATATTGCAGCGCAAGGAATCTAGTAGAACACTTAATACAAACTAACAAAATACATATAAAATCAGTAAATCAGCTTACAAGAGAGAAGTATTACAAATTGCACAAAATTAACAAACAATAGAACTGCAGATGAGAAAGTTCAAAGGTATAAACAGGTGAAGGGCATATGTGTGATGACCAACAGCGTTGAGTCCATGACGACCGGATGCGAGAAGTCAGAGAGTGTTGCAACGCTGGTGTTTCCAGGAGGCTAGTGCTTGAAGGCGATCTCGGGCACGTTGAGCTAACTTGTGATTGAAGTCCCGATGCCTACGTTGCAGACGTTAATTATGCGTTACAACTAGACGAACGGCTAAGTTTAGGTGGCTATCCGATACAGAGCCACACTAAAAACTTCTACAATGGATACTTCTTGATCTGTTTCTACACCATGTTGGTCAGCAACTAGTCTGCTTAGCAGGGCAATATCTTGCGCTTAAATAACCCTTCATGTCCCCCCATTCTCTTCCTGGGGGAAGAGAGATCTCTACATGGGTCCAATCATGCGCACTTCATTGTTACCAACTCTGCCCTAAATATATATTGACCACACCCCTTTTTATCAGGAGAGGGTTCTCAGCTGAGCGAGAGTGACAACCTGTTGGGGTGATGTCATATGGCTTGCCCACCTGCAGTTTTGCCCTTGGGAATGGTCTGTCCCCTTGGCTCTCAGCCGGGGTGTCTTGCACTCCACAGCTTGTTCGGAGTACATCGCGGCCTTCCACAACCCTGCCGTCGTCGCTGTTACAGGTACAAAGGATCAAATGTCGGCGGTGGACGTTCGAAGAAGAACACCTCCTTCAGCACTTCCCGGCTCTAAAGACCAGTCTTTTCCTGATCAAGTGGTTCCGCTGGTCAGCGAGGGAGCGTGGCGTCCGTTAATTGGTCGTGACGCCGGGTCGCAAAGATGGCAGTCCGTGACATTGCCCCCCACTTTTGGAATGCTATTCATGACATTCACTCACACAGACGGCATTTTTCAACAACAAGAAAACAAAACTCGTCCAACAAGGGAGAAATAAGGAATGTCCTTCTCACACACAACATAATACGCAGAGTGCATCAGTGAACGTAAACATTAGAGAGGGGTCTGTCTGGTTGGGTAAGTAAACTGAGAAAACCTTTATCTCCAACCGAAGTCACGTAAACACGTAGAAACCCGACATTTTGGAACCGGCTTGGTTTCTTCCTCAGGGGTGACTGCGGCAACTTTGCAGTGGCATCTTGCAGGCACTTTCGCGGCGGTCAATGACCCCACGCATTACCGTGGAGCGTAGTCCGTGCGCATACACCGGGGGAGGGTTCCAAGGGAACGATTTGTGTTTTGAGTGGTTCGCTGAATGTGCCACGACTCCAGTAGTAATCTCCTCCTCAGTTTGGTCTCGGCTTTCAAGGATGGCCATTCCGTTGCAGTCTATTTTGTAGTCAAACGTCTTGGCGTGTTCGGCAATGGCGCTGCACTGTTTGTTCAGTTTCTGGACGTCATTGACATGTTGTCTGATTCATTTGGGAAGGTTTTTCGTCTCGCCGATGTACGATGAGGGGCACCCAGCACACAGAATTTTGTACACGACGCCGGGCGCCCTGTCAGTTGTTGGCCGGTCATTCGGGCAGGGAAGGAAGCGGCGCAGCGTACATGAAGGCACGTGCGCGATGTGCACACCTTCTTTTTTGAAAATCTGGGCCAATGCCTCGCTGGCTCCCTGAACGTATGGGACCGGCACGTGTTTCGGAGAGCTGTCTGTTAATGCTGACTGGGAGCTGCGTAACCTCCTTTGCTCTGCGCGGCAGGTGACGGATCCAATGAAGTTTTACCGCAATTACGCGAGCCTTTTCTTTCCAGCTCTGCATGTCAGTGGAGCACATCTTTTTGGCTCTCTGAAGTAAAGTGGTCACAACGGAGGCCTTGTGGGTGGAGGGATGAGAGGAATCATATTGAAGGTATCGGCCAGTGTGCGTCGGCTTGCTGCGAACGGAGCAAGTCACTGCCCCTTCTTGCCACCTGGACGTCGAGAAAGGGGAGGGTGCGGTCACGTTCACACTCGACCGTGAACTGTATGGATGGGTGAATGGAATTTAGGTGCTGTCTGAAGTTTTCAATTTCAGATGTCTTCACGACACAAAAGCAATCGTCCATGTAGCGAAGAAAGAGCTTGGGTCGCGGCGAGAAGGAGCCAAGTGCTTTTCCTTCTATATGCTCCGTGGTCAGGTTTGCCATTGTGACAGAGATGGAGGCTCCCATTGTGGTTCCACTGTTTTGCCTGAAAATGATTCCATAGTAGGAAAAGTATGTTCTAGGCAGGCAGAATTCCAGTAGACGGCAGAGCTCGTCAACAATGAGCGGGGTCCTTTCACTCAAGCTTGCGTCGCCCTCAAGAGCAGCACAGGCAGAGGACACAGCTAAGGGTACCGGTACATTAGTGAACAAAGATACAACGTCGAACGAGACCAGGCTCTTGTCTTCATTGTTGCTCTCCTCTGATGCTAGCTGCACGACGTGGCTGGAGTCACAGACATGAGTTGGGGTCTTCCGGGTGAGAGGGGCAACGATTCGGTGCAGGAAATGTGAAAGGCCTCGGCATGGAGAGGAAGTGAAGTCGATAATCGGTTGGAGGGGGACGTCAGGCTTGTGAATTTTTGGTAGTCCATAGAAACCCGGTGCGGAGCCGGGCACATTAGCCTTAGGTAGAGAGTTTTTAGTTCTGCGCAGTGCTTCAAAATTTCGGCGAATAGCTTGTTTAGCTGCACCTCAGTTTGCTTCATTGGATCCTTTCATAACTGCGTATATGTGTCCCCCTCTAAAAGAGCTGAAATCTTCCAGTCATAGTCCCGGCTGTCCAACAGCACCATTGAGTTGCCCTTGTCGGTGGGGAGGATGACAATGATTTGATCTTGTCGGAGTTCCCGAAGTGCCTGACTCTCTTCTGCGGTCAAGTTCTTTTTCCCTTGTGACGGCAATTTCGAAAGGATTCCAATTGATTTTAGCCTAATTTCCTCTTTAGCACTTCGCCTCACACTCTGGACGGCTACCTCTACAGCCGCGACGAGTTTCGGTAGACGGGGCGTGGTTGACATGTTATAGCCGTGTCCCTTTGCCAGAACGGAAGTTTCCTGATGAGTGAGTGCGCGGGATGACAGATTGGTGACAAACCTGGTATTTAGATTGCCTTGGGGGGAACCCCGATCCAACAGGTGAGAAAGTTTCTTATCTTGCGAGGTCCGATGCCTGTCCGCAGTCGACGCCACCACGGAGTCCGCGAATGCGTCAACCGGAGGCATCAATCCAGGGATGCGGTGCTGAAGTTGACGCTGGGCAAAGCCACTTCTGAAACGCCGAGTTTTTACGTGTTTACGTGAGTTTGGTTGGAGATAAAATAAAAGTTTTCTCAGAGTGCATCAATGTAACAAAAAAACAAACAAAAAGACAATTAGAGTACCAGCTTCAGTTGCACGCAACAATGTCAGTGCGCCATACAAACGAGAAAAATAAATACCCTTACACTGCACCCATCAAGACAGAATACACTGCACAAATGTATACTATGAAAAGAAAACAGAACAAGTGCACTCCTCTGCTGTATTGAACTCTTTCCATGTGCTACACGACATCTAAGAACGACCAGTGCACCAAGCAAGAAGACAATAAACTCAAAATACACTTCTCTATACAGTAAAACACAAAAGAAAAAAAACGACGAAAGAAAAAATAATAACATGCTCCCCAGACACAAAGAACTATATCCAGCTCAAGTAATTGGCACCGCGGAAACATGTTGGTTCAGACTTCGAAAAGCCTTCTCGTGCGTTGTCTAGTTGACCGAGTTGGCTCAACCTTTCCAGGTTAATTGTGTAAGGGGAGTGCTGACGTCTGTGTAATTCGGGATACATTCCCGACAGTACCCTGTCAAACCGAGGAATGTGCGAACTTGTCGCTTCGATGAAGAGCGTGGTGCAGCTTCAGTCTTGTCGAGTGTTTTACGCAGTGGAACATGTGGTACGCGGCCCTTCAGTACGGTGTGCTGACAAATGTCACATGATGCGTTGGAGCTTTTTACGTCTTCTGTGAGGCCTAGCCAAAAGAATTCCTCCGAGCTCCAGTTATTGCTTTTCTTCGTGCCCAAGTGACCTGCCCTCGTAGCATCGTGTGCTGTCTTAAGCACAGCTTCTCGGTGGCATTTCAGCACAACCACTTGACAGACCAGCTATCCGTTTGCCCCTGTGTTCTCGGTGGCATTTTGGCACAACCACTTGACGGACCAGCCATCCTGTGTACTGTCTGTAGAGCAGTCTGTTGTCCTGTTTGTAATGCTTCCTTTCTCATTTCGGTACGTTTGTTTCCTGTCGATCTTCTCAAAACACTGAATGTCGCATCTCTCTTCTGCTCACAGCCATAGTCATCTCCCGGTAATCCCGCCGCGGACTCGGGCATGTGAAGCTTGGCAAATTTTTTTAGCTGTGCCTGTGCTTGGGAATGGGTGACAGCTACTGCTACAGCCTCTTCCTTTAACTCCTCCGTCGAGACAGGTTTTTTGGTCTCCTTTCTGGGATCATCAGGAGGTCTTGCACCATCGACGTTGCCCACAATTAGGTCATACAGTGGATCTTGCAGGCATGGTGCTGTAAGGTGGCCAGTAAAGTATGGGGTGTCAACGTCGATCCAAGCTTCGGGCAGCATCCTCGCTATTCCGTCGTCTAAGTAGACGAGTTTGCTCGAACCCTTCAGCTCGGCTTTCTTCACCAACTTCCTCCGCACGATTACTGTGCTGCACCCCATATCCCGCAACACTGAGATGTCTGTGCCTCGGATGGTCCCTGTGACAACTGGTAAGTTCTCGGCCTGACCTCTCGACTGTGGCACCTTTATGGCGCTGACGACGGGGACTTTCTCGCCATTCTTAAGCCCGATATACCCATCGCCGATTGGATCCTCATGGATTTCCGTTGGTGCATAGACGCAGGACGCCTGGAGTGCATTATTAGATCCTGACCGGCAGTCGCATGCTTTATGTCCTTCTTTTCCACACTTGAAGCAGATGAAGGCTACATTAGTGGCAGGTTTGTTGCGACACAAGTGCGGTAGGTGATTCCCACGATTGCAAATACTATAGCACCGTGGTAGTGGTGCGTGGCTGTTGCCTCCCTTCTCGTATTTCCCCTTCTCGTCCATGATGGGACCATCTTACTTGGTTTTCGTGAGGCTCGCTCCACCCTGAACTTCCAAAAACTGGTCTGCTAGCCCTATCATGTTTTATAGGGATTCTGTCTTCCTTTCCTTCAAATATAATGCCAGGTTCGAACCACATTCATGTAAGAAACTCTCCCTAATCAACAATGCGTGGAAGGACTAGAATTCTGTCTCAGTTTTGGACAGCTCAACCTATCTATCGAAATAGTGGCTTAAGCGAGCCGCATACTGTGTTGCTGTTTCACCCCCTACTGGCCTCTCTTTATTAAACTTGTCTCTGAAACCATCCACCGTGAAGCGAAAGTGCTTCAGGAGGGCGGTTTTAACCTTGGTGTAGTCCACTGCATCGCTAGGCGGTAAGGTGCCATAAACACTTAGCGCTTCTCCTGTTAGACATGTTGAAAGCTCCATCGCCCACTGGCTTTCGGGCCCCTTTTGCCCTCTGGTGATACTCTCAAACCGGCGTATAAACGCATCTAAGTCATCCCTTCCTTCATCAAAGGTGACGAGCAGTCTACCTGTATTTATTCTCAAACTCTGCTCCTCCCCGATCGGCTCACACTGCTACTTTCATTGGGGCGAATGTTTAATTGCAGTAACTGCACTTCCCGTTCTCCGGCTTCCCTTGCCACTTCCCGTTCTTTCTCTTTCTTCGTGATCACTCTCTTTTTCTTCGCGCTCTCTCTCCTTTTCCTTTTCCTCCTGGGCCATTGCCCGCTCCTCTCTGGCTAACGCCTGTTCCTGCTGCTCCTTTACCCATTGTCTCAGTCCGGCACCCTCGAGGCATAACTGTTTGCCATGCGCGATCCACTTATCAAAATCCATTCCCTCAATACTGCAAACTGTCCCTATATTGCCACTATAAAAACAGCCCACTCATAATTCGCATGCAGGATCGTTCACCCAGGTGCAACCACTTCAACTGCGCTTATCTATCGCCACGCTGTCCGCACAGTTCACGTTCACCCTTCACTGTTCTACTCTTGTACTCACTGTCCTGTCGTGGACGCTAGTTTTGTTACAAGCTGCCACTCTAGCATTGCCGGCGCGAAGTCGGCAATAGGAATGACAGGAGGTTAGGTAGTTCTGTACGTAAGCAGAGACAGTGAAGAGATCAGAGACGTGTGTGGAAAAAAGCAAAACTTTACTCTAGTGATATTGCAGCACAAGGAATTTAGTACAACTCTTAATACAAACTAACAAAATACATATAAAATCAATAAATCAGCTTACAAGAGAGAAGTATTATAAACTACACAAAATTAACAAACAATAGAACTACAGATGAGAAAGTTCAAAGGTACGAACATGTGAAGGCATACGTGTGATGACCGGCAGTGTTGAGTCCACGATGATCAGATGCGAGAAGTTGGAGAGAGTTCTTGCACAACTGCGATGTTGGTGGTGTTGCAACACTAGCGTTTCCGGGAGGCTAGTGCTTGAAGGCAATCTCAGGCAGGTTGAGCTAACTCGAGATTGAAGTCCCGATGCCTACTGTAAGGTTTGGAAGAACCAGCGGGCCAGGAAGAGGCCGATTGCGCTGGTATGCCTGCAGTGTCGCCCCACGTAAAGGGAGAAGGCATTGGCGTTAAGAGACCGCTGCCACCAGTATTGTTGAGTTCTTCACCCGCGATATGAGGATCCCTGATTCAGCCAGAGGCTGACCACCAGGCTGGTGACTCGCACTTGAGGTGCCCCGTCAGAGACGGTCCTCGCGACGACTAGCGAGCAGAGGCTTGGAGATCGTGGACCAATCAGCTTTATATACGCGAACGGTTACAAGAGGAACATATTTATAATGTAATTACAAATTCTGGCTGGCTACTTTGGACATCCTCCACCCTCGGGAGACCCGAGCACTGCTTAGCAGCAACACTGCTCAGACCAGACTCTCTCCATCTGCGCCGAGTACTTGACACGCCATCCTGACTCGCTGCCAAAGTGTCGCCTGTTCAATCCCTTCGCCGTCACGTGATGGTTTAAAGGATTCCACAGCTGCCACCAGTAAAGTTGAGTTCTTCACCCACGATCCGAGGATCCGTGATTCAGCCAGAGGCTGACCACCAGGCTGGTGATTCTTTCGCACTCAAGGTGCCCCATCAGAGACGGTCCTTGTGGTGACTAGCGAGCAGAGGCTTGGAGATCATGGAGCAAGCACTTTTATATACAGAAGAAGTGGTTACAAGAGGAACATATTTACAATGTATTTACAAATTCTGGCCAGCTACTTTGTGCATCGTCCAACCTCAGGAGACTAGCATTACGCAGCAACCCTAAAAGTTAGAGCAGGAACCCTAACCCGGGGTTCGCGTTCATTCGCGATCCTTTGCTTGACACATTTTATTTGTGCCAAAGCGCCACCAACGCAACAAGATATACAGGTAAGAACGAAGCGGCGGAGCAATTCCACATGACGACGTAAAAAAGCAACAAAAATGGGAAGCACACTAGAGTAGATTGATAGTGCTCGGACTCATCTCATGGCTTGCACTCCGGCCCTGAGGCGGTTAGTCACCCACAGTTGGCTGAGCGGTGCGCAGGGGTTGACGGCGGCTGGATTGCTCCCGACTCGATTGAACTATGTTCGTCACGGCTCCCCAAGTTGAAAGACAACTAGGCCCCTGAGAAAGCGACGCACATTCTTGGGTTCTGGAGAGGAGTCTCACCGGAAAAGGGCAAGGAGGGAAACGGCACATCTCGGCTTCAGCCAGGGGGCAGGGCATGAAGGGCTGTGGGAGCGGCTCAGTGCCCTCTCTCAAGCAACCCCTCTCGGCGCTGTGTGTGCAAATGTTGCATGAAGCGGAGGCGCCGCCTGCCTCATTGAAGACAATGGGTTGTGCATGCAATCCCACAACATGCAGCGCAGCACATACAAAAAACAACGAAACAGTATAGCGCTCATGTCGTCTGTTTCTTTGTCTTTTGTATGTGCTGCACTGCACGTTTATCCTAATATAAGAAAGAACAAAAACAGGCACTGACGATAGCTGAGGGGGACAGTACTTACTTCCTTATATTTGCCCTGTCATTGCGCCGGTGCTGCGCTAGCAGCACGTCCAACCTGTCGTGAAGGGCTCTTCGGGTAAAGTTCTTTCCTGTAGCCATGCTGACATTTGCCAATATCCTGGCCCAAACTGCCTGTTCGGCGAATGGGTTTGTGGTGATTGTACAGCCAAGTTTCCGGGCAGGCGTATGCCTGTGTCACTTTATTGCACATCCTTTTATGCACAGCAAACATATCAACACCCCAGACAGATAACATAGATAAGTTGTTAGTGATGTCAGTATGGTTAGCAACGCCCTCTACATAACGCCATTTACACCACATCCCCCCTTGTCAAAAATGTGGACCGAATACTTGATAATTTCAAGTTCAATCTTTTAGGCATAATGATGAGTCTTCCAGACCAGGAATGCTGAGGACCACGACGTGGAGTCATGGTATGCGTTGATTTCGGACTGTTCGCATCTGTAAAAGAAGTCGCACTTTCTTGGGGAACTACATCAGATTCTGCACTACCTGGAGACACCACACGACTCGAAGAAACCACACAATGCAGCACATCACTCGGGAGTCCTCCCGCACTGTCTGTTGTCGCTACTGTCTCCAGACATCTCTCTTCCTTGGCGTCGGGTGTCGCACTGTAGGTGGTTGGATGGACGACGAAGAACCGTGGTACTGAGTCTCCTGGCGACGAGGTACGGGAGGGCAAGGGGGGAAAATAGCAGCAGCGTAGGCCATAGCCTGCGACTCACGGGGATGTTTCCGGCAGTGTAGAAGTCCCCAGTGTTTGTTACACCTCTTCACAGATCACATCACTTAGGGAGGAGGCGACTTGGTGTTGCGGCGCCATTGGTAGAAGTTTCCGCAGCTCCTCTCTTACTACTGCGTGGATGGTCTCGCCTAGTGTGTCCATCGGAATCCACATTCCGTCAACATAGTTCGCATTGGCCGTGTCAGTAAAGTGGCGTTCATACTGCTTAGCACGCATTTTGAGGGCCTTCTCAATTGTGCTAGCCTCGGTCACGAACTCGGCGATGGTTTTTGACGGATTACGGACAAGCCCAGCGAACAGTTCTTCCTTCACGCTACACATTAAGAGGCATCACTTTTCTTCCGCCATTTCAGGGTCAGCCTGCCTGAAGACCCTTTTCATTTCTTCGATGGACACACCTTCTTTAGGGTGTTGCTTGCGCGTCTGCAGCAAAAACCTTGGCCCGCTCCTTCCACACAACCATGGTGAAAGTTGTTAAAAATTGTGTCCTAAATCCCTGCCAGGACTCTAGGGAGCTTTCATGGTTTTCAAACCAAGTCCAAGCTGAGTCTTCTAGGTAGACGAACACATGCCTCAGTGTCTCCTCGTCATCCCAGCCATAGGCGGAGACTTTTTCATTTTCTGGGGGGGGGGGGGCGCCGGGATCTTCGTTGCCGCCTTCTGTACTCATTCTCGAATTACCCTTTCTCGTCCTTCTTCCTCTAATTTTCCTCCTCACCCTTTCCCATGTTTTGAAAAAATGCCGGGGCGCTCAGGTGATCGTACTTTTTTTTTCTGCTGATGAAAACAGCAAACTGCCGCGAAGACACCAACATTGCTGTAAGTTCACATCTGACATTCTTGTCGAGAAAACATTTATTTTCCAATGAATATAACAATGTATTTCCAAATGGCACATGCAGAAAATGCAAAATAAGAAAAAAACTTCACTGCAAGTCACCTTCGTGCAAATAATCGTTTGAACTTCACATGATTATTTGAACTGCACATATGTTACTCACGTTGTCACGCAGTCATGACCCAATGAATTAAACACCAGTTAAAGGAGTACTGAGATAAAATTTTGAAGGCGAGATAACTTGAGGGATAGATTTGTGTCCACAAACACGCATCTACGAAATATCAACGAATAATGTAGCTTAGGACATATTTAAGATCAATCTTAAAGTGCGTGTCGCGCCACTGCACGCGAAACGCGCCTTTTGTTTTCGTGTAAACAACCAACCGCCACCTGCATCATGAGTGTGTGTTGGCTGCCACGATTCTTGCGAGCGCTCTCTCCTAGCATACCTTTTTAACAGAAAGAGCGGCAGACTTGCACAGGAGTACAGACTGATGTCCTCGCCTTGACAGTGCATTTTTGAAAGGACCATGCATATTTGAAACATCCCAGAAGGGATTACATCAGCACTCAGGGAGTCTTCGCTCAAAAGAGTTGTCCGCGCGGTGCTCATGTGAGCGCGGTTTTGTGAGTAGCCAGCTACGTTTACACGAAAGCCATTCCAGGTGCTGCCTCACTCATCGCGCTTTGCAACCGAAACTGCGTCTGGGCTCCGCAGAACCGTCTCTAAAAAATTAACCATCGCGCGGTCGAGCCCATGAGGTTTGCAGCCAGGGTAAGTTGGTCGTTAGATACTTATTGCAACAGGAACAAACGATGTAAAATTTTTGTATCAGTACTCCTATAACTTATCGACGTAACTGAAAAATTATTTATCCAGTTATCCAACACTGTGAACTTCGAGGGTCAAGCAGGGGCATACAAGGTATCGCGGAATACACAAATACAGTAATGCGAGAAATTTTACATCGCTAGGCGCCGCAGAATGCACAAATACAAAAACTCAAAATATGGTACATCACTTCATCATCATCAGCCTGTCTACGCCCACTGCAGGGCAAAGGCCTCTCCCATGTTCCGCCAATCAACCCGGTCCTGTGCTTTCTGCTGCCACGTTATACCTGCAAACTTCTTAATCTCATCTACCCACCTAATTTTTTGTCTCCCCCTCACGCGTTTGCCATCCCTTGGAATCCAGTCAGTTACTAATACATCACTTAATACATGCAATAAGAGGAACTTTAACCAAACAAAACGAATGAAGTTAGCAATGGCAGGTAATGTATAATAAATAGAATATTATTACGCGCATTAAACTGGACGGAGTAAGGGTGACTTGTGCGGCGATAAGTTGCAATCGGATATACTATACAGTAAACAGGAAAACTAAATATTTGTGCACGTTTGTGCACAAAGCTTAGCCCTTAAAAAAGGTGTTTCAGTGTACAGTCGTTTGGTTTATGAAATATCTGCAATGCAATTAATGTCTATTTTGTGAGTGAGATCTTTGTGGCCGTGCAGAAGTACCAGATGATTCAAGCGGGCCTGTCCCATGGTGGACCTTAAATATGCTTTTATGCGACGTAGACAGGAAAACGATCGTTCTGACGTGCACGATGTCACAGGAATGGTCAATGCAATCTTAACAAGCTTAGTCACTTCTGGAAAGAGGGCCCTTAGCTCTTCGCCGCTAGCGCCTGAAAACATTTCTACAGTGTCTTGAAATCTGTTCATTGGTATATTGCGTTGCTTCGCAATATCAATGAGCATATCACGGTGAAGCTCAAGGCGTCTTGGGTCAAAATCTTTTCCATAAAACTCACAGAGGTATTTACTGTCTTCTCCACCTGTTAAAAAGCTCTCGATGTGAGCCATGTGCTGCCATGTGGAAAGCGGATACCTTTCGTCTAGCGAGGTGTGTACCGCATCCACTGCCTCGTAGAATCGTTGTCGATACATGTCTTGAAAGGACGGGTGTACGTGACCAGCGGATCCACTGTCATATCGGCGAGGAATCTTTCTTTCTTTTGGCGTTGAAGCAGATGGTTCGTCAACGTCAAGCTCAGCTGCCTCTGCACATGTGTTCTTCCAGAACGGAGCAAATTCTTCTCTTAGTTCATTCAAACTGTCCCTAACAGATGTTATCATCTTCTCTGTTCGGTCGAATGTCAGCGTTTGTTTCTGCAATGCGGTATTTACCGTTTCCAAACTCGTGAATACAAGAAGAAGCAATTTCAGCATGAAATAAGTGTCGAATTTAGACAACACTTTAAAAAATTCACTCGCTTTCGCCCCAGCGTCATTCCGTTCATCATGTGCCAGGTCGCTGAAAAATGCCATCAGCTCTTTATAATTAAGAAGGACCGAGTGGAGAGCGTCCATCTTGTGGGACAAAACTTTCTCAAATTAATAGCTTCGTCTTCCACTTGCAGCACTTGAAACGAACCGACACGCTTGGGAGAGGACGTTACAAAGCTTATGAGCTCAGTTACCATGCTCAAGAAGTCACGACACATGTTCACTTTGCGGCTCAAGTCCTGCATCACAAGATTAAGGACATGCGCCATACAGTGCACGTACAACGCTCGGGGCTCTTCCTCTTGCACGAGCGCTTGGAGCCCATGGTGCTGGCCCCGCATGTTTTCTGCGCCGTCGTAACATTGCCCACGGCACATGACTATAGGCAGGTTAAAACGGCAGAGTATGTCCTTGAGGATGGCGAAGAGTGTGGTTGCTTTAGTGTCTGCTACATTATATAAACTACAAAATAACTCCTGTGACCCGAGTTTATCTGTAACAATCCTAACGCAAATGGATACCTGCTCTTTCACAGATATATCCGTCGTCTCGTCCATTATCACGGCATAATGCCCTGCTTCCCAGACCTCGTTTGTCAGCGAGCAAAGAACGTCGTGAGTCATCATTTCCAACAGTTCGTTAAAAATGTCATGGGAAAGCCATTTGTACCCAGATCGGCAAAGCCAAGATTGTAGCTCGGGTATGTCATTTGCACGTAGTTCCAAGAGCTGCCTTAAGTTGCTTTCTGCATCGTCGTAATGGCCACGTACCGCTAGGCCTTGAGATGCAAAATACTGCAGAGAGGATACAATGGCTAGCAGTGCCTTTCTAGCACTCTTCATTTCCTTTTGCTTGCCTTTACTGCAGCTAGAAGCAATATTCACACCCTTAGCTATGGATAATATAGTTGCTAAAGGTGCACGGTGGAAACTTGAGGCTTCATGGCTTTTAAATCTCTCCAGAGCTTTCTTCCAGTTGAAAAAGCCATTCTGTACAAAGGCAAGGCAAGAGTCCTTGTCCCTCGATGTCTTAGGCAAAGGCACACTCATTGTGTAAGCAGCGCGGCAGGTCTCACAGAACACTTTGTTTAATGAAGCATCGTAATGGAGCCATTTGTAAGTGAGCTTCCACGCTGGTTGGTAATGTCGTCCCTTTTCTACTTGAGTGCAAGAAGCTGAAGCATCAGCGGTCGTTTGCAGTCGCGTAGATGCAATAGTGACGGTGGCTACTGGCATGCATGGAGTGCTAACAATACTTTCAGTCGACGAAACTTCGCATGTGGTGGTTCCACAGAGCGGTGATCTGGCGCCCGTTGACGAGCAGCTTGACCTCGCATTGTCTTCGTCCGGAGCCTTCCGCTTTCTTATGACATATTTGTCCATTTTCCTGCCTTGAACAGCCTAAAAATAAGAGAAAGGCAATGATTCTCATGTCTTATTCGGGGAGAATGACAGAGCAAAAAATGCTAAGTGTAGCCCTTGTTTTGATGCCGCAATGGTAGCCGTTGCGTCATCTTGCATTGTGCTACTGGTTTGCGGTATGAGAGCTTGTCACACGCCGATACGGGAGCTCGCGAGCCAACGTCGCACGCCAACAAGGTAGCTTCTTGCTAGCCTACGTTTTATGTTTACTGCAGCCGGTGCGCCCCCGTGGCAGGCTTTTCGCTTACCTGGCCTGCCCTTTAGACCCAAACTTTGAGTTGAACACAAAGTGAACACAGTTCAATTATAGGCAAGGCGCAGATACTCTGCCTATACCGATAGCATATGCTTATCTCGCAACGTATCTAAATCATGGGTCACAAAAAATCGACATATCTATTCAAGAGACCGTATTCTATTTGTAACGGTAAGTATTCAACGTGAATTACTAACCAGGCATCCGAGACGATCCGCTGGCACAGGGCACAGCACTCGCCACGGTGGAGGAATATGAGAGGTGTCCATGAGGCAGGAAAGCTACGGAAAGGCCGTTTTGTCACGTTTTCTCAAGCCGCAAGTGCGGGATAGTGAGGGAACCTCCTCGCCAGGATGGTCAGGCTTCAGCTTGCCTGCGCATGCGCAAGCAAGCGCATACGCTTCTGGGTAGCGATACCCAGAAGCGCAGCAAGCGGAACGGGGAATGCGCCAGGAGTGAAGACAACGTCAAATGTACCTGTTCAGTAAGCGTCCGCTGGGCATACAAACCGTTTTTAAGCCCCATTATACCTTGGGACATGCGTTCGCGAAACCCGAAGACCACACACCTGCGGACAGTCAGAGCGGGGTCATCTACAAAGCACGATGCGGGAATGGCGGCGCGACGTACATATGCGAAACCGTCACGAAGAGGTCAACAAGGCTTAAAAAACACAAAAGGGATGTCGCTAAAGCCACCAATGGTACACTTTCCTAGAGGGAGCTTGTTGAACTCTGCTGGACGACAGGGCATAGTTTCGGCCCAAACAATGAGACGACGCCGGCCCGACAACGGAGGTGAGGGAAAACAAAACTCGAGGAATCGCGACGCGTCGGCTTGCAACAACCGTGGCCCTCTGCTCATTTGTTGCCGGTGTGTACTGAGGATGCCACATGCGTGCCGTAAATCCCGAGAAAGCACCCCCCCCCCCCCCAGTTAAGTTTGATGTTTGGTATCGACAGCCCCTCGATGATCCGAGTGCTCGCTGGCAACGCGAAGGAAGAGCCAGAGTCTGGTTGAAGGCAGCGTTTATTCACCACGACCGTCCGCACGGGCCGCGCCCAGCGAACTCTCCGACTCCCGTCTTCCAACGGGCATTTCCCTCCGTTGAAAAACAAACATCCAAACACTGTACGTTTCCCCTCTCCTTGCTCTCAGCTAGGAGAAAAGGTATCCGCGCGACACTTTCTTTCCTCAGAACCACCCGCGTTGGCCATTACTGCCGACGGACGTAACCCGATATGCCGCTTCGGAGATAGCTTCTCCTCCTCTGTCGCTGCGGCCACATGGCTTGGACCTCGGCGCCCGCCTGACCGTTTTGAGAATCCGCTGTGGCGGTTAGCCTCCCCGGCACAAACTCTCCAAGCAATAATTCCGGGAAACCCGCCGCAGCTTTCAAGCCATGCACCTCTCCCGGCGCCAGGATCCGCCTCGCTGCGACCTAAGAGCTTGCAAACATAGCGAGCAGCAGTACGCTCACACATTCTAAGGCGCTCACACTCTCTGAGACTCCCCCCTTGCAGTGAAAGATAATAGAACAAGATTTGGAGAGGGCCCTTGCTCGGTCGCGGACCAATGGTGGCGGAAGAACTGCTAAGAGGAATGCACACCTGTGGTTCTAATGAAACGCTTTATGCAACACGCAGGCATTTTCTCTTTTTACTGAACCGGAGGGTATCCGCGTGTAAAACTTCATGTGTTATGAGAAAGGGATAAGGCGTTCTACTACTGTTCCGACACTTTTGATCATAACTCAAAATGCAACCCTGAGGCACCACACTGTAAAAGTGCTAAGGAATCGTGCGCATATACAGACTCTCAGAACTTCGGTTCCTGCTGGGGACTGCTGCTGTACAGGATTCTGTTGAAATAAGCATGGTGGGAGGGGAAGGGGGCGCTAGCTCGGGTAGGGGTGCTTGCTCTGGATTTTACGTAGGTGACGAAACATCAACGTTATTTTGTCAATAATTGCTGTGTCAAGTCGGAGTAAAATTTTTACAATCACGAATTCACCCGGCTTTTGGAATATTTTTGCATGTGTGTCATTACCACGGTGTAAGTGGTCATTACATTTGCATGGATGTCGCACGCGGCACTCGAGCCAAGCTACTGCAGCACAGGTCGGTCGGCTGGGACCGTATCGAAGACAACTTGGCCGCAGATAAAATAACCACGCGAAGAAAAATGCTTTTTCTTTTTTTTCTTTTTGTCGAACCTGGTGGCACACGTCACCGCCTCGTTATAAAGGGGATGCTCGTAGCATCCATCGATCCAGAGGCAGCGAAAGACACACTACGCGACCCCCCTCCCTCCCTCCCTGGCCACCCCACCGGCTACAATAGAATCAAAGAAGCCAGCCCAGCGCGTCGTCATCCCATATGTGCCGGGCGTCAATGAACAGCTCTCTAGGATCCTCGGAAAAGCGGGGGTCACGGTAATTCACAAACCGCAGTCGACGCCAGCTGCAGAGGCGAGAGCACAAGAACGACGTCAGGAAGATGGAAGCGCAGCGCAGCAGCGCTCTTGCAGAGCACCGTGAGAAGCACGACCATAAAACCGACTTTGACGGCGATTCTGTTCTAGAAACAGAAAGGAATCCGGGAAGGAGGCTCTTGCTCGAGTCTTGGCATATCAGCACACACCTGGAAACGTGAACCGCTCGCTTAAACGTGAGAGAAAGGGAAAGCCGGAGCCGTGGCGAGAGAACAAGATGTGGCGATGCTTCCATGACCAACGCAGTCACCCTTTGAGGAAGGGACCGAATCGGTCCCGAAACGTCGGGCTTTCTTCAAACTGTGGCTGGAACCATTTCAACTTCCACAATCTTAACAGAATCGGAACAATTCCAGCTGCTTCGCAAATCGCCTCGCACGTCCCCGGCGCACACTTTGCAAACACCTGTAAGTTGACCTTCGAGCAGGAATATTTTCCCACAAAACCTCTTGTTCCCAGACTTTTTCTCGCTCTAAGCGTGTTCACTCTCCACATTCCATGCGAAGGTGGGAGATCAGCCTCAAAACATACTGCAGGAAAGCCAAGCCTCATTGTAAGTTCCCTCTTGCACAGAGAGAGAGGGGGGGGGCCGGGTAAACGAAAGGAAGGAAAGAAAAGGACAGGTGTTAGTGGTGAATGGGAAAAGTAGTTTTAGGAGGTTCAAACGGCTCCACCCAAGTTTATAGAGAGCCCGACGTTTGTCTGCTTTGCTGAGACGATTCTGCACCTCACGATTATACTTCCGAACTACATATCAGGATCCACCTCTCTGTGCTCCGGTGGGGGCTACGCCCCCCCTGAGAAAGTTCGGGGGGGGGGGGGGGCTCGAGATGGGATAGATCAGTTTGTAAGCCGCAAGTTCATGAACTCACTGGCTGACTTCATTCTGGTACAATAGCTCCAGTGCCCAATAAGAGAACGCTTTCCATGGCTGGTGCCCTGGTTCTACTTCTATCCTGTGTTTATGTGCATTAGCTCTGTCCAGAACGCCGTCAAAGAGCGTGCAATGCCTTTCAAACACAGCCTCTATTTTTATTTGTGAGTTGGCATCAGGATGAGCAACCTTTTCGCTTGTCACCACTAACTCATCATGACTTATAGACGCAGGTTGTGGAGCATTTTTCACCACCCCAAAGTCATAGCCTTGATCAAAGATGGCCCCGATATGGCTCACTCTTGCATAGTGCTGTTGGTGTGAACCTTTTCACCTTACTTTCTATTATTTCAACTGAATAAGAATGTCTTCTCTCACATCCAATCACTGTGAACGGGCCCAACCACTTAGGTGCCATCTTACAATTCTGATCATTGTCATAAATGAGAACCTTGCTGCAAACTTTAAAAATGTTGCGTCTTCCGCTGTACTTATAAGGACTAGCGTAACTGTCGTGGCATGTCGTCCTCGTTGGCTCTGCCGTTTTAGTGGCAGTTAACTGCCCCATTCCACCTGTAGTTGCTACGCCTGACTCAAACGCAGATGCCGTTACTCTCGCCACCACTGGTCTGTTTTCTTGGCATGCTGCTAGTCTACTGTCTTGCCTTGCAATTAAGCCCTTATTGGGGCAATTCCTGGCAAAGTGATCAGTGCCCTTGCATTCAAAACATCTCTTTTTCCACATTACGTCCGCGAGGCCATCTCCAGGTGTTTTAGATTTCTTTTGCCCTTCCTTAAGAATCACCTTCTTTTGCCCAGGCCTGCACCTTTCACTCTCCTCAAAGCTCTCCGCCAGTTTAACTGCGACAAAAACGCCTCTTGTTCATTACGAATAACATGTGCTTTCACCTCGGGGCTCAAACATTCTTTCAAGCAATCCGTGGCTACTAGCTGCTTGAGTTTCTCAAATCTGCCTGCCTTCGAACTCTGGACATAATAGTCAAAATAGTTTTCAGGACGCACGGTAAACTGATCCCAGGACTCCTTTTCTCCCTTTTTTGACACCGAAAACAGCCTCTTGTTGTTGTGACTATCGTAGAGCAAGTTCGTTAGCAATTAAAGACACATTGACAATGTTGAACAAGAACACAAACTGTATTACATAAAAGTTACCTGAACTCACAGAGAATAAACTCGTGTCCTTTCAGTTCACTTTCTAAGTAGCATCTGTCTGCTTCACTGTCTGGCAAGATTCTCAGTGTCCCATTCACTGTCTGGTAAATGTCTGTCATCACACTGCATCTCAGCATCTTTTCCCCAGAGTCAAGAAACCCCGGCGGCGGTGCCAAGCACACTTGTATTGTCGCGATAACCGGATAGCCAAAGGTGGGTCCACGCCTGCCCGAGACCGAGACTGCATAATTCTTTCTTCCATTCTTCGTTCTTTCTTTCTTGCCAGCACGCTTTTGCTATGTGCCCCCTCAAATTGTAAAACACGTACATGCAAAGAAAAGACACAACAACCTCCCGGCCCCGAAAATGTTAGACCTAGGAAGAGAATTCAAGAGGGCAAAGGAGCTGTATTGGTCGCTGTAAGGAGGACCCGTTGGACAGCTTCACCATGCAGGCTCTAATCTTATCACTTCCATAATATGCCTCGGAAATTCTGCCTATCTTCCATATCTTACGCGGAGCTTTTTTTTTCAGAGATGAGAACTAAGTCTCCAACATCCATGCTCAGAGTCTGATTATCAGCAATGTGAGCAGACCTGAGCAACAGGTGGTAATCTTTCCTCCAGTGTTTCCAAAAGTGCTCCAGCATTTGATTTCTGTGTCTCCACCGTCGTGTCACCACCTCCCTTGACAAGTCCACTTCCTGATCAGAAGATGGTAGAGCAGTAAGTCTCTTTTCCGTGAGAAAATGTGCTGGAGTTAGCACTTCAGGATCTTCAGGAGGCTTCGAGAGACATATCGGTGGGCGAGAATTCACAGTACTTTCAATTTCGTAAAGGATTGTAATCAGCATCTGGAACGTCAGCCTTGCATGTCCAAGCAATTTTTGGAGGCAGACCTTCACTGTTCTCGCTATCCTTTCCCAGAAGCCACCCCACCACTCTGCTCTCGCCGCAGTAAATTTTCGTTTTATGCTGGCAGCCACACAATGGCTCTGGAACTTTCCATCAGATAGCACTTTCTGCAAGGCCATAATGTCTCTTGCCGCTTTCTTGAACGTTTTGGCGTTGTTGGTGTATATCACTGACTGCAAGCCTCTTCGTGCAGTGAACCGTCGGAAAGCCAACAAGAACATTTCGGTTGACGGGCAAGAAACAAGCTCAAGGTGCACCGCTTTTGTTACTGCACAGGTAAATAGAGTGATGTACAGCTTGGAAAATGACTCTTTCTTTTGGGAACAACGGTCCAGTGCAGTCTATACCCACAACATCAAATGGTTCAGAACGGCAGGTTCTGTATGCTGGCAAAAGCACAGTGGGCGCATCGCCTGGTTTTGCACGCATCTTTGCACGAGCTACATTTGTGGACAACTCTCTTGACCTGCTATTGGCCTCTTGGGATCCAGAACCTTACGCGTACCGCGGTTAACGTGTCTCAAAATCTACCATGCAACGTTCTTCAATGGGCATCATGCATGACGAGCTCAGTGAAATGGTGGCTAGGAGGCAGTAGTAGCAGAATGCTTTACATGTTCACTTTCTTCAGAGAAATGCAGACAGCCTCCCACTCATATCAGTCCATCGTTATCCAAAAATGGACTCGGCTTGTGTACTCAGGATTTGTACTCGGGAATCTTTGGAATCTCGGGATGTGTACTCAGGAATCTCTCAGGATTTTCTTGCCAAAGCTGGGAAACCTCGTCAGGGAATCCCTCCTCTTAGATAGTCTTGACCCAATAGACCTCTGTTTTCTCAAGTTCCTGAGCAGTAAGCATTGAGTCGAATGGCATGGAGGGCTCTTTGAGGATACTTATAAACCTGAGAACCCATGCTGTTACACGCAGAAGACGGAAGGAAAGTGCTGTGATGAATCAAGTCTAAAATGGGCATGACAGTTCTCACCTGCAAGACTGTTACGCCTTTCCTTTCTGCCGCAAATATCAGATGTCTTGGAGGCATAATATTCTCTGTAAGAGTTGGCCAGTCATGTGCATTCAATGAGAGCCACGAAGACCTGTGCCACCGCTGTCGTTCTCCTTGGAGGCAGTGTAACGACGTGCCTCAAGTTAAGCAATCTGCTGAATTTTGGCTGCCTGGGCATTGTCTCCGCTGACCTTTATCTGTGCAACCTTGAATCTCAATTACCCGATCCCGGACAAATTGACTCCACTACGATGGATTTCCCCATAGCCAGTGAAGCAAGTACTGGAATCTGTCCAGTAGAAAGATTGCAGTTGGCGTTGATAGCTAAAACAGCTTATAAGAAAGTCTGCTGTTCTAGCACCAAGCAGCGCACCCATGAGCTCTAGCTCTGTGTTGAGCTTCAGGAGTTCTTCGTTGTTTACCGGAAGTTTGTCGATGACCAAGCACAACACACCGATGTCTGTTGTGTCCAAAGCAGCCTTGGCTTCTTCGAGCATCCATGTGGTCTGCTCCAACATGCCGTTCGCTTCTCTTTCAGTCATTGCATCTTTAGGTTCGAATAACTATCGTCGCTCACCTTTCGTTCCTTACTGTAGCCTGATTCGCAGTCCTTCGTTCTCCATGTAGTTCTGGAGGTCGCTGTTTCCAGGTTTCAGCACCATTATTTTGTTGTGACTATCGTAGAGCAAGTTCGTGAGTGATTAAAGACACGTTGACAGCATTGAACAATAACAAGTTCACAAACAAATTACATAAAAGATACACGAACACACAGATACAGAGAGAATGAACTCATGTCCCTTCAGTTCACTTTCCAAGTAACGTCTGTCTGCTTCCCTGTCTAGTGAGATTCTCACAGTTTCGTTCACTGTCTGTTAAATGTTCACTGTCTGTTAAATGTTCACTGTCTGTCAAATGTTCCCTGGAGCCGAGAAACCACGGCGGCGATGCCAAGCACACTTGTACCGTCACGGTAACCGGATAGCCGAAAGTGGGTCCACACCTGTCCGAGACTGAGGCACCAGAATTCTTTCTTCGTTCGCTATGCTATGCACGCTATGCACCCCCTTAAGAACGCTATGCACCCCCTTAAATTTGCTATGCACCCCCTTAAATTGTAAAACACATATATATGTGAAGAAAAGACACAACACTTGTACTTCGCTGGCAAAAGCCTGAGACCATCAAAGATGCTCGACTTTAGCTTAGAATAAACCTTTCGCTCCTCCGCTGTC
Source organism: Rhipicephalus sanguineus (assembly GCF_013339695.2). Classification (NCBI taxonomy): domain Eukaryota; kingdom Metazoa; phylum Arthropoda; class Arachnida; order Ixodida; family Ixodidae; genus Rhipicephalus; species Rhipicephalus sanguineus. The sequence goes on along the minus strand of NC_051180.1, from coordinate 166,366,538 downwards.
GGCCTGCACAGCAGTCCTCGTGGCCTTTAGCTCAACTGTGGCAAAACAAGCCCGGCCCACCACTCGCTCGGGACGTCATAAGACTTCGTTGCCTCTAGTACATCCTCGAACCACATTGGCATGAGTGATACAAAAGGAAGGGTTCAAAACTGCGCACATTATACAAACTCCTGTTAGCACCAATAGGAAGTGACTGCTGGCTGTTAAAACATGGAACATAGTACAGCAAACGAGTACATGAATAGCAGTCACATAAGAAAAAAAAAACTATTTCTTGGCAAGAACTCTGGCCTTCCTCTTTTTGGCATTTTCTTCCTTTGCTGTGCGATAGACATCATTGCGTTGCTTGCACAAGGTATTCAGTAAAATATCTGTGGCACAGTTCATAATCAAACGTACGAGTAAGTCGCACGTGTGGCCATTCACACGTCGTTACCTCATCAAGCTTTGGCAGCGCTTGAATTGTTAAATTTCTGACGACTTGCTTCTGGTTGCACTCTTGGAAGAACTTAGTGCAACTGTTCTCTGCTACAAGCTTGTTCACTACAACTTGCGCACACATAACAGTACTTGTCACGAACGGCTTAGAGAAATATTACGGGCATCCAGGAAATACTGTCGGCACAGAATCAGGGCGCAGGCGCAGCACTGGCAATGACACTTCAAGCATATTTCCTGTTCTCGGGTCTGTGTAAGACTTTGTTTGCTCCAAGCAGGACGGCAGAAAATGGTCTGCACATACCTGCTCAAACGTAAGTGTTTCCCTTAGAACCACGGTGACCGTAATAAAGAAAGAAAAAGCCTGCTTGCAGTTCACAAAACGCGACACATACATTAGCAATAAATACTTGGAGTGATAAGGTTTTAATTATTGCCTCTAGGTTATAACATCAAAACTCACGCGAACGGTGAATAAGTAGAGATATCGAGGCGTTAAAAACATCATAGCTTCATATATGCAGTCGGCACAAAATCCTTCCTTGGAATAGCACAGATCCATTTCTGCCACATGTTTTCGTCCTTCGGAAAGGAGAAAACCTGGACCTTTTTCTTCCCGACATAGTTCCCAGAACATTCCGGGACACAACACATGTTCGGCATTTTCACACTGTCATCTTCAGCTTGATATTATCGAAATCTAGCCAGCAAATGCAGAAGTACATGAAACGTGCCCTCAGCAACGACGCGGACACATGCCCTTCAGGCAGGGTCACTAGGGAGACAGCGGATTGGAATGCAAGGTAAATGAACTCGTTGGACGGGTTGGACGGCAGGCGGCTTGTGATGTCAAATTCTTGCGCTCATGCCTGAAAACCTGTCTAGGAGGTGTTGACCCGGCCCACCACTTGCTTGGAATGTCAGAAGAATCTAGCGTTGCCTCTACATTTTCTAACGACATTGGTGCAAGTGCCTCTCGATTGGCATTGGTGCCAGTTCACCCTTTCTAACAGCTTGCAAATTTTAGCCGTCTGTCTTCCTCTAACCTTCCGCCATGCGGTAAGCTGTCACCACCCTTGCTGGACTCTGCCCCATCACGGGCTCGGAGCCGTTGGCTTTCTAGCGTCAAGCGCTGCTTCTCCGTTTCCGCTTCAGCAATCTTTAATTGAAGCTAGAACAGTGCTGACTGCTTTTCTAACGCTGCATCTGATATGCCTTGCTTCATTGGCCCTATACTGCTGTAGTCAATTGAAGGTGGTTGTCGTCAGTCTTAGCCGATGTCACTCCCCACTGTCGTCCTCAGTTCAGCCATGCATATCCTGTCGGCTGCGCCAGTTAACTTCTGCTTCCTTTCCAGTCATCTCTGTGGTAGCGTAACAGTTGATAACTGCCACCGAGGGAGTCAAAGACCGACTCTTTCACCTACTGGCACCTTAAAGGAAAAAGAAATGACAGCTCCGACACGTTTCTGGAGAACATTTAATGCGTCTCCTCCTGCCCCCGTACAACCTTTTTACACCATGTTTTATAGACTTTCTCAAACAAAACCACTGTTTACAGTCCAGTCGGGAAGCAGAAATGTCCCTCTGTTGAACATCCTATTGGTTGCCATCGAAATGTGCGGCCCGGATTCCTTTTAGGTAATCACCTAATGAACAATCGCCTCTCGTGTCGATCGTTGGTCTTCTGAACTCAATGCCATCTCTCCTCGGGCCCTGGGAATCTCGGTGTCAGGTGTCGACGGCTCGTGAGAATATGCCTCGGAGTCTGCGATTACAACGCTGGTTCTGAGTGACCCAAGCAATGCTGCAGGTGCCTTTCAACCCATGCAGCTGCATCCTAGCAGCTATCTTCCTGCAGCCCACCGTCTTTGGGCTTTGTCAGCATAAATGGTCGTTGTGCTGGCGGCCGATGAGTGAGGTTTCAAATCATGCGGTTGCTCCCTCCATCCTCTGTCTTGGTGCAGTAGTGGCTGCCGCATGGTCGCCATCCACGTGGGCGAGTGACAATGGGAATGCATTCGGGTGGCAGCGTGCCCTTCGAACCCAACACCTTCTGCCAACTTGGTTAATCTGTGATCGATATTGTTGGCGTCTGTTACCGTCCACAGAGTGAAGGAACCAGAGGGATGCACACGTTCACATTTCACTTCAGTGATTTACTTTTGAATGAACATGATAATGATTACACACAAAAAGTACTGTCCTCTACATTACATTTCTAATGGCTGATTCAACATGCTAATTAAAAGTCCAAATCACAACCTATTTTCACTGCACGTAAAAGCAATTAACTCGGATCTTACTTTCGATTGTGCTGGTTGGCGTCCGGGGTTGCACATGAACACTCGCTGGAGCCCTCGGGGACTGGCTGGGGGGACGACTTGAAACCAGGGACCAGAGCGTAGCCGATGTGGGTTCTGTCCAGACAGAGTCACTGTGCGTCTTTTTCTCGCTCGAGCCAAGGTTCGACTGCCCCAATCTACAGGTCGGCTTCTTCGAGAATTTTGCTGCCCTCTCCCGAGATTCCTTTGTGGTCAACTGTAGGAGAGGAGCTTTTCTTCCTGCCGCGCCTGTGCGCGCGGTGTTTATACTGAACTTTGCCTGGTGCCGGGAATGTGAGGTGCACGCAGGGGGCAACTTCGTGTGTTCTGCTGTGCGATTCAAGAGGCCTGCTCGTAGGGGCGGATTCGCATACGCACTCTCTGGTGATATGTTCTCTTGGTGCAAATTCATTTAACACCTGATTAATTAACAGACCATTTGAGTTTGCACAATCATGACGGCGTCTGTTGCACGAAGCTCAAAACTCGGAAAGTGGAAGCACATGTGCCATAGCTACGATTGCCATTTGCTGCTGAGGCTTCTTGTAGTGGTATTTAGCGTAATTTGTGGCGCCTTTCTGATTTTGAGAAGCATGTGATGTGGGATGTAGTGTTCTCATAGAACAAGAAACGAACAATCGACACATTTGGTGTTCAGTCTCAAAGTGCCCTTATTTTTCAGTTCCCTGTCCCTGTATACCTGTCTTCTCTTGCATATGCGGTTTTTAGATTCACATTGCTAAAATGAGTGCCCCAGCTTGCGCCCTCATAATTCTGTCATAGGGAAAACTGGGCTTGCACACCACTGTCTCCCCACTGTCGGCCCGGGTCTCCCTTGCGTCTTAGTAGTATACGCACAGCACATGGTCAACTCACAGCCTTCGCTTTGGAACTGTTGGACAGGCTTGAATATGTGTTCACTCCATGTTGTGCAGCCTTGTGGGGCAGATGACCCTTCTGGGGTTTGTTTCTTTCTGGTGGCGTTTTGTCCTCTTGACCTGGTGCACGTTCAACCTTTTAACTGCTTGCATCGTTCGAGGCAGGCTGTCGGGTTTCTCCCAGATTGTCTCATGCGACATGTGTTCAATTTTATGCAGTGTGGCTAAGTGCACATTTTGTTCCTTCACAGTGGGTCTGTGTCGGTCTCCACAATATAAGACCTCGGAGAGCCCACCAATAGAAGAGCTGTTCCTGTGTCGTTTTGGTCTTTTAGTTGCACTGATTCCTGTAGCCTTAAATATTGAAGGATCCGAGCTTCATGTGTTCTTTCGTGGTCTCACTTTAGCTTGGCTGTTTGTGACTCGGCTGCAGTCCCACACCTGGAGTGCTTGCTTGTCAAGCACTGCAGGGTCTAGCAAACTGCATGCCGGCAGTAAAGACATTTTTAGATGTCCCATTAACAATTTCATGGGGCTAAAGCCATTTGCAGCCGGTGCGCCTTATATATATGCCTGACGAGCAGCAGAGCTGTCACTCATTCTCTGTAGGCTCTTTATGACCTGCACGGCCATGTTAACCCTTTCACACCTGGAATTTTTATTTTCTGATCTTTTTTTTTGCGTTTGCATATTTTATACCTCAAGGACCTTAGAAACATGACTGAGCAAAAAAAATTTCATTTGTGTGATTATTTACCGATTTACATTCATGTCGTCAAAACTGAACATCAGGGCTTAGTGATTGCAAAGCAGTGAAAAGTTGCTTTATTGTGATGTGAAAAGCACAAGATAATTCCAAGCACAAATTTCGTCATTTATGCATATGGAAGGCTCGGAAGCAGTTTCGAGCCTTCGCAAGACACACATGCACATTACACTTCTCGCACATTATACACGTTTGTCCAGTGCATCCATCTAGCTTGCACCGCTGCTCCCTGCTGTCAAAGCGAATGGGCCAGTGTCCCACCTCGTCGTATCTCACGTCTTGCACAGGCCTATTTTCGGCATACAGTAAAACCTCGTTAATTCGAAAGCCTCGGGACCGAGAAAAATATCAAAATTATCCAAAACAATGCGAAATCAAAGAAATCAGCCAGAAAACGTGATACATGGAAGTCACCTTTATTGTGGCAAGTCTGCCTACTTGGAAAAAATATTCCTCCATACGTGACTGATGCGTTAGGTAATTCCCAGTACCGAAAGTCATGTTTTCCAGCCTGTCAACGAGGTGCAGCATCTCAGCCTTGCTGCCGTTGCACTCGACGAAGCTGCGCACAACACTCAAGGCATGGAAAGCAAAACAACCCATTGCAGCATTTAAACTCAGAATGCCCAAGTTGTAGCACCAGCTGGTTGGCCTTCTCATACAATATGATACCATTGACAGAAAGGTGTGCTGCGTTGGCTTTCTGCAGCCAGTCAATCAGAGCTGCTTCAACGTCGGCGTACGTAGGCGGGCGTACTCGTGTACGCTTTGATGAGTGCATCTTGCTGTACGCATCAAGAATTTTCAGCTTATTCTTGATGATGTTGCACAACATTGACAGAGGCACGTGGTGCTTTTCGGCGAGAGCCATTTTCAACGCAATCGACTTGCTGGCCTCTTCAATTAACCCTTTATTGACGACACATTAAAATAGTTAAAAAAAGTTTATTTCTGGTATATTTCTACTTACTAAAGCATTATAAAGCATACATTGCAAGGACGAAAAGTAGTTACATTTGCTTGCCGAGATCTAGCTTTGTTGCCTGTGGGCAACACTAGGCACGAGTCCTAAAGCAGGCTTCATTGCATTGCCCCTACGAGTCAGTATGAAACTTGTACAGGCACTCTTTCCCTGGCGTGAAACACAGATGCACGTTGCACTTTCTGCACATTACCCGTGTAGTACCCGTGCATTTTGGATATTTGCAGCATCCTTTCTTTTGGGAGAACGTAGGGAGGTGATCGACTGTGTCTAGCCTTATCTCTTTGCACGGCACAAGAGCTGTCGGTCCGCGCCGTTTCTTTGCCTGCAGTTCATTTTCAACTCTTGATGGCGCAAAAGGTCGCCTTCTGGAGGGTGTTGTAACCTCCCCTGTTGCCTCAGCATGCATGCAATGTCTGCCTTGAAGGAGAGGAGTGTCATTTGCTCTTTGCGTGGCACATCAGCGGCGGTGGCATCTCGGCGGTACAGGAGCCAACAGTTCACGACTACTACGTCCAACAGATGAAAGAATAGCCGCCTGTACCATTTTTTAGATCTTAGTTGGATGCGGTAAAGTGCTACGAGCATGTCCATGAGATCTACGCCACCCATAGACTCATTGTAGACAGCTACAATTGAAGGACGAGGCACGTTCACCGTTGTCCGTGTCTTTTTGTCAAAGCGCTTCACAGGATGATCTGGCAATGCAGAAGCAAATTTATTTATTTATTTATTTAAATACTCTCAATGCCATTTGCGGCGTTACAGAGAGGAGTGGTTACAAGTTATACTCTGTTCCAGAAGTTCCGTGCAGCACTGTGGAAGCTACAGGCCTTCTCAACCAATCAGGAGGGCGAGCACATCTAAGTGTGTCCTTCCGCGCCCTGCCGTCTGCTAGCGGCGAGCGCTGCAGCGAAAGCGGCAAGAGCGTCTCGGGACACTGTGCAACTGCGCAGTGAGATGAGCTGTAATTGTGAAAGCGGTTAAATATTCTCCTCGGCACCGTAAAAGTGCGCGTGTGATATCGCACAGGTGATATCGCACGATATCGCACAGGTGAGCCAGGCGCCGCCATTTTGACTAAGGAGTGACCAAATCTGCCACCGCGGACTAATCACAACCCAAGACTGCGTCCTCCGCGGCGCTGTGGACGCTCGGGCTGTGCGGACTACTCGTAAAAGTTTAGACAGTGTCGTACCATTCCTTCGTACTTTATAAGTAAAAACATAACACATACGAGCCACAACAGCGTTATTTCTTTCGTCATTTGCATGTTATAACACGTACAAGCAAGAACTCTTTCTTCAGTATCATGGAGCCACAAAAATTGTTTTATACGGAAAATGCGACAAAATCGTCATACAAATCACAGCTACAACACGCAGAGAAGCCTTCAAGTAAAAATCTTCCGACGAGACCGCTTGCAAAATTCATGAGGACAAACAACGGGCTACGTATATGGGGCACTACATCTCGCTTCGCAACAACCTGCGCTCGAGGGTCGTGTAGCCTTGGCTCTGCAGCACGGAACTTCTGGAACAGAGTATAGAAATGGCAGTCTTGAATGATGCATGATCAGGGTTGCTGGCGATGGAGGCAGGAAGGTGGTTCCATTCGGATGAAGTCTTTGGCACGTAGGAGTGGAAGTATATGTTGGTATGGCAGAATGGCACATGGACTTTGAAGTTATGGTCGATGCGAGATGAAACGTAAGAAGGTGGCGAGAACAATGTGCCTTTTATTTCAGGATTCATGAAAAAAATATTGTGGAAGAGACATAGGCGGGCCTGTTTCCTCCTGTTAGAAAGGGTAGGAAGGTCTAGAGAATTTTTAATTGATGAGATGCTAGCAGTACGGGAGTAATTAGCGACAATGAAGCGAGCTGAGCGATTTTGGATGGCTTCCAGTGCATTAACAAGTAAACAAGAATGAGGATCCCAGATTGATGAGGCGTATTCGAGTTTAGATCTGACTAGTGTTTTATAAAGAAGAAGTTTTAATGAAACAGGTGCTAATGAAAAGTTACGGCGCAAGAAGCCGAGAGTGCGGTTAGCATTGTTAATCACATAACTGATATGATTATTCCATGTTAAATTGTTATCTATGTGAACACCTAGATATTTGTAAGTATTGACAGACGACAACTGAAAATTAGAAATTGAATAAACAGGGCTAGTGCAGTCAGTACTTCCTCGAGAGATCCTCATTATTTTACATTGATTAATATTCAGTTTCATTGACCAGAGTGAGCACCAAGATGTAATGTTGTCAAGATCAGATTGAAGTAGTGATGAATCATGAGAGTTAGTTATTATGCGGTAGATGACACAATCGTCGGCAAATAGCCTGATTGTTGATGTAATGCTGGATGGAAGGTCATTAATATAAATTAGAAAGAGTAAGGGTCCAAGGACAGAACCTTGCGGCACACCAGATGTTACTGAACAATTGCGTGAGTCATGATCGTTAGCTGTTACATGTTGGGTTCTGTTAGATAAGAAACATTCAATCCATCGTAATATGTTTGAGTCAATATTTAGCATGCTTAGTCTTAGTAGGAGTAAACGGTGAGAAACGGTGTCAAAAGCTTTTTGAAAATCAAGGAAAATGCAATCGATAATGAAGCCAGTGTCAGATGCTAAAAATAAGTCGTTGGTGAAGAGAAGTAGTTGGGTTTCACATGAGTAGTGTTTCCTAAAACCATGCTGACTGTTATGAAAGAAGTTATTTTCTTCGAGAAATATAATTAGGTTAGAATAGATTATGTGTTCGAGAAGCTTACATGGAATACTAGTCAAAGTGATGGGCCTGTAGTTAGAAGGATTAGATGAGTCACCTGGTTTAGGCACAGGAACCACCTTCCCCGCCTTCCAGTCACTGGGCAATGAGGCATTTTGCAATGACTGTGAAAAGAGCTGTGAAAAAATGACTGAACAATAAATGGCAGTTTGTTTGAGAAATTGGGGAGCGATTCCATCTATGCCAGGTGCTGAGGCTTTCATTTTTAGTATGAGGTGAAAAAGCCCCAATTGATCAATGATGATTGGTTCCATTCGGGGATATCCAGGATCGGCTTGAATTGGTAAATGATTGGAGTTGTCAACAGAAAATGAGTTTTTAAATACATCTTGCAACGCTTCGCAGCACCTGTCACTTGCAATCGCCAAACCAAGTTCGTCACAAAGATCAATGTTCTTATTTTTTGGACCATTTACTATACACCAAAACTTACGAGGGTTAGACTGTAGAAGAGAAGGAAGGCTATTGCTAAAGAAACTATGTTTAGCAACTGCATAAGCTTTTTTGTATTCTAATGTTGCGCTGTGATAAGCCGCCCATCTCTCCGTGGTATCAGATGATGAAGCGCTGCGGTAAAGTCGTTTTTTTTTATTACGTAAGCGAAGAAGTGCTGATGTGAACCACGGAGAGCGGAACGCCGTTCGAACAGTTCGCAAAGGAACATAACAATCTATAAGTGAATTAAACTTATTTTTGAACGATACCCAGTTCTCCTCTACAGTGTTATCAGCGGCACATGCAATGTATTTTTCAGTGAAAACTTCCAACTCAGTACATATAGATGCATAATCAGCTTTCGCATAATCTTTTATAACTTTAGTTGCGTGCATAGGACGCTGTGGTTGCATTGCGCAGGTGAAGTGTACAATGCGATGGTCACTAAGCCCGGGTAGGTAATGAATCGATGAAATGACCGAAGGATTAGTTGTGAAAACCAAATCAAGTATATTTGAAGAAAATGCTGTGACGCGCGTGGATTCATGGATTACTTGGGTTAAATTAAAATCATTGCATATGTTTAAAAAGCGATTACCTTCCGCTGAAAGACAGCTAGCCGTTCCATCCTCACTGCTCCAAGTAACTTCTGGGAAATTAAAATCGCCCATGACAAATATATGAGAATTTGGGTATCTGACAGAAACTGCGTGCAAACAGTCATGGAAGTTTCCGCAAAAGTCTGAGGGGCAGTGAGGCGGACGGTAGCAAACACACAAAATCACTTCCTGATACGCAAATCGAGCGCACGCACATACGATTTCTAGTGGCGAACATATAGGAACAATATGAGAGGAAAATTTATCTGATATCGCGATGAGAACACCGCCCCCTATTCTTGTTATTCGATCTGATCTGTAAAAATTGTAGGCGTTTTTGCAATGTAAAACCTCAGTGTTGCGAATTTTACTTGACAACCAAGTTTCTGTTAACACTACTATGTCCGCAGAACAGTAATCAATTATAGAAGATAACTCGTCACGTTTGCTTAGCACACTTCTAATATTTGTAAACAAGACTGAAACTGGTTCAAGTGTTGCGGCACGTTTAGTAGGTTGGGATTGCTAGGAAGAGGGAAGAACACTGCTAGGAATATTGGTACCTGAAGGCGAAAGGGAAGAAGCAAATTCACGGGTAAGTTCACAAACGCTGTCGGTCTGACTGCAGTAAACGAAGCATTTTTTGTTAATGAATAACTTGTTGTAACGCACTGCAAACTGTTGACCAGTCGACTTTCCGTACTCGTACAATTTTTTACGCGTGTTCCTAGTTTCTTTGCAAAAATCTTCACTTAAGCTGCCATAATACTTTCGTTAATCTTAAAAGTAGAAAGCTTTACAATTACAGGACGGCACTTCTTATTTGCGTATGAACCAAGCCTGTGCGCACGTGAAATGGCATCGGTCGGCAGTTGGAGACCTAGAGTGGACACAATCTCGCGAACCTTATCTTCGGACTGCGACCATGTTTCGGCTGCAGCATCAGGTATTCCGAAGAATAGAAGGTTTTCTCACCGTGACCTATCCTCGAAATCATCTAGGCGTGAACGTAATTCAGCGTTCGCCCCACGAACAGTATCAGTTATAGTTTGCTGCAGGTTACTTGGAGGCATTTTGTCGAAGGAATTTACGCGAGCTTCTACAGCAACCAATCTTGAGTTAATATCTGACACAGTTTGCTCCAAAATCGCCTGACTGGACTTCACTTCATCAAGAACTGTTTTTAATTCGTTATGGCGTGCGTCAACGTGCACATTAATTGCCTTCACGACTTTAGCCAGCTCATCAGGAAGACTAGAAGAATTATTGGGACCTGGATTGGATTCGACGTCACCACTCAAAAGCAATAGTTTCACAACATGAACACATTCGCAAATACATAAGTAAAGTACACTTGGGCATGGTACAAGCAGCAGACACAGGTTGTTTGACTTTTTAGAGTGGCATGAATGAAATTTACCAACCTGGAGTAGAAGAAAAAACGGGTTCTTAGTCGACTGCATAGCTGCTGCTCGACCATGCCCACTGAAGTCGCGTGGGGGATGACGGCTGCTTATAAACTTGTGGCTGGGTGATGACGATGCTGATGAGCATTCGGAGATTATCGGAGTGACAACAGGCAGGCTTGCTGTGCTATCAAACACGGGGCACTGCCAAGCATGATTCCAAGCCGAAGAAGAAGACTGCAGAAGCGTTGGCGGTCCGCCCTGAACAACTTGCTCCCTTGACGTGAGGCACCACGAGGAGAACCTCACCGTGTCGTTCCAGTTGGAAGCGCCCTTCGAAGGTAGGTGAAAGCCGTCCGTTTGAGCTTCTTGGCAGGGGGCGGAAGCCAGCATCGTCAGCAACTGGAGTAGAAGAAAAAACGGGTTCTTAGTCGACTGCATAGCTGCTGCTCGACCATGCCCACTCAAATGACGACAGAAGGGTCACGTGGTGGTTGTCAAACCACTTCACAGCCCACAAGTTCACTCCTTCAAATGTCGTCTCCATCTCAACATAAAAGCCACAGCCTTTCCTCTTTAGCTCTTTATCGGATGGAAGTTTGCATCCTTTCAAGCGAGCCTCCCACACTGTGCCCACAGAACTGATGCCAACTTTTTTTAGTACCACCTGCAAGTCTGCACTACAAAACCAGTTATCAACGTACAGAATGTAGTCGAGGTCACGTGGCACGATACCCGCCATTCTGAGAACTACGGTATGTTGCCGCTGGCGCCGATGTCTGGAAAACCCGGCTGCGGAAGGATCTTTCCCGTGTATACTTCAAAGTTGTACATGAGCCCGCATTCGTCACAGAGCAGGAAGAGCTTGTAGCCCCATTTTTTGGGCTTGTTTGGCAAGTATTGCTTCAGTGAGCTGCGGCCTTTGAAGGGGACTAACTGCTCATCAACGCATAGTTTTTGGGATTTTGATATCTCACGACATTTTGCTATCAGGTGGTCCAAGAGGGGCCGCACTTTGTACAGCCTGTCGCGATCTGGGTCATTCTGGTTTGGTGCCTCCTGGTTGTCGTTGAAATGCAGTGACTGCTTCACGTGTCGGCCACTTGACTGATACGGAACCTCTCAGACCAGTACATACACGTTTGGGGCAGCTTCATAATCGACATAGTGAACACTATGCCCATAAACTGCTCTAAATCATTTACAGTCATTGCTGTAACTTTGTTGGGGTTCCTCTGAGCACTGTAGAGCGAGGACTGTTCACAGATGAAAGACAAGAAGTCCACATCAAAAAATCTTCTGAAATACTCGATGGGAGACTCCACCGGGGATGGACAGGGCGGCACATCCTTCCACTCTGGCATGGCGCGACCAACTGAGGCTTGGACAACGCTCCATGTAGGGTGATTTTTTGAAGGCTTGGTAATTGTTTCAAGTTCATCGCCAATATCATCTGTGCTCGGGGTGCTAGACATCTCAGCTTGGCAGTCCCCTGAGAGAGCTGCAGAAATTCAACAGAAAATAGATGTGACATCAACCTACAGATAAAAAAAAACACGCTAAATTATAAAATGGTACTTCAGGTATTCCTGTCAATTCAAAATCACTAAGGACACAAACTAAAAAAATTTATAGCTTTCACAAAAAGGGCTGAGGAATAACGGGGTCTCAAGGCCGCTACGCAACCTTTTCATGAGCAGTGTAGAGTGCCAGTGTGGTGAAATAGTGAAGAAGACGAGGACAGCAGCGAGGAATGCGACACGTTGCGGGCAAAAATGGGGCGCGTGGTGGTGGTGGCGAAGAAAAAAAGGAAGAAGAAGCAGAGAGCTGGCAGTAGTGGCCGCGGAGGCGCAGCGTTCGAGAGGCCACGTTTCGTGAGGGCTACCCGGGTCAACCGCTGGGCAGCCTCCTGACGGGTCGCGCTCCTGCGGGCGCTGGTGACCAAGGTGTCCGTGTCCTGCCCGGTACCTGGCCGGTTCCTGCCTGCTTCTTTCCTGCTCTTGCTGGTTCCGGTCTGCCTGCCTGAACGCATGGTCCACCACCACTCACCCTGCTCCTCACCTAGCCGCGCTGCTACGTCCCGTCTGTCTGCTGAGACGGTCGACCGTCGGCCTGCTGTGCTGCAGACGTTTACCCGGGACGTGAGCAGGACGTCAATGAATGTGAGCGCATCACTCTAGGACATTCCACGCGTATCGACATTTTCGTTTGAAGTGTATTTGGGGGATATCTGTTATGCGTGTTTTGTTTTGTCTTCGAAGGTTGTTTCTGCTTGATAATATATGTTGCTTACCAGCCTTATCGTGCACGGCTCCTTCCTTCATTGCACCGTACATGAATCAAAGTGACGGTCCGCACCTTACCCTTTACAGCCAGTCTCCGCCAGGCGTTCCACTTATCTAACGGCGTCTGTTGTGAGTAGCGCCCACGGCTTCATGAGGATGCCGATACATGCAGAGAGTTTTGACTGATACTTTGATCAATGTACAGTGAGCGTTAGACGTTTATATCTGCGCCGAAAGGTGAAAAAAAAAACACTTACGGGCCAAACGCGCCAATTACTCCTCCCCCACCCCCTCCCCTCCGTCACAACCTTTCTCAACACACCATGGCACTTGCATCTGAAATGTCTGTGCACTTCTGGTTATTTCTATAAAAAATGCTTACCTGCCCGGGCTGAAGCAGCATTTTCTGGTTCGTCGTCGCTCGATTCCAGGCCTGAGTCATCGCTGGATTCGGGAGGCACCTTTGCGGCTCTTTTACCGTAAAATGCGCCTGGGTCCATTATTTGTGCCTATTGATGGGTCCTCATTTCCTGCGTGATACCACGTATCGTTCATACCAGCGGAGCAGACAAGATAGCACGCTATCGGCAAAGTCACCACACCATACACTGAGCGGCACGAGAAACATGGCGTATTGCCCGGTGTTGCCTATGGGCAACAAACACGCGACACGCCGCTGTGGGCACAAATTTTCATTGACATTCATATAACTCGGCAGAGAGCGAGGTACAGCATTCTTCGAAATAACTGTTAAAAGTGAGCGAGAGAAAAGAAGTGCTTACCACGAAATTGGCGCTTGCAGGTTGATGTGGTGTCATCGAACGCTCTGCATGCGTTTGCGCGCAAAACTTCTTTTTCTTCTTCCCTTATTTCCGACTTGCTTCGTGAGATGGCGCCACACATTCATGTAACGTTGTGGACAGAGCTTGGGCAAAAAATGAGCCTCCCGAAACCGAAACTCCGCTGGCAAAAAAATATTTTCTAGTATGTTGCCAGTGGGCAACACTCTTCAATAAAGGGTTGAGCACACCTTTTCATGCAGGGACAAGCTCTTGTACTTCAGCATCTTCCTTCCAAGCACACCTCAATCAACCAATTCACATGGAAGAGTGCGCAAGCGGAGACAAACGGAACAGTCGCACCCAATCACACAATGCTCGCCAGCTGACATCCAAATGACACAAAGACTCAACAAAACATTCATTTCGCTAGGGTGGCTAACATTGCTGTTGAAAAGATGATGATGATCATGATCACAACTGCACACGTCGCCGTCTGGCGATTGCTCACATAGCTTTCCGGTAAAAAAAAAGCATGGCCTTTGAGATCTATATTTCAAAAAAAAAAAAAAAGTTGCGTATATTTTAGTTACAGCCTCCAAGATTCACAGCACCCTTTGCATATCTCGGAAGTGGCAGCCAAGTGTGCCAATTAACCAGAAAGTGGCAGTCTGGCCACGCCAATTATCTGGTTATATTTACATGTAAAAATTTGGGACCACACAAATAATATAAATTATCCGGGATTCCCAATTAACCGAGTACAAATTACCGAGGTTTTACTCTATTTTGCTTTTTTAGAAGCTTGCAAAGGTGAGAGCGATGGCCTTCCTAGTTTCTTTTTTCACCTTGGGCGGGCTCTCGACTCGTGCAAGCGCTTCTACAATATGCAGAGTGAAGTCGAGTAAGTCCAGCTGATTGGCAGGTGTCAGCCCTCGTGTGGCCGCATCTCGTCTGTATTCGAGCCATGCATTCACAACTGAAGCATTGATAACGTGAAATATCATGCTCAGCGTCCACTTTCGCAACCAAACCTTTGTGCAGTAGACTGCCACTAGGAAGTCGGTGTTATCAACTCTGCCCATGCTGCTGTTGCACATTCTTACAACAGCTGGGCGTTTCACTTCTAAGTAGCACACATCTGCCTTGCTCCAACGCTTCGTGGTATACTCGTCATCAGTGGCCACAAAGTTCAGTGCCATAGTCACAGCCTTGTTGTCGTACCATCACGTGACCACCACTTTTCCATCCTTGCCGACTACAGAAGCTGAAGAACCACGACCTTTTTTCTTTAGATTTTTCTCCGACTCCAACGGGCATTTTTGACATCGGTTCTTTCGAATAGTTCCTGCGGCAAATATTTTCTTATCAAGGAGCATAAGGCAGCAGCGAGAGTGACGTAAAATAATTGTCAAAAAATAGCTTGTGTTCCTTGTCACAGAAAATCTGGTGAGCTAGCTGTGACACTATGGCGCCTGTCACGCCATACTGCTGTTTTAGGCTTTCATCTAGCCTTGTAGTTGACACCTTATAAGGCAGGGAAGAATACACAATGCCAGACTCTCCTCAGAGCATGAAGATTTTTACGCCCCATGGGTATGGTTTCCCTTTCATATATTGTTCTATATCGAGCTTTCCTTTGAAGGGAACAATTTGTTCATCGATACACAATCGTTCCTCCACCTTCAATGACCGACACCTTTCTTCAGATTCATTAAGAAGGCGTCTCACCTTCCAGAAGCGATCATTTTGGTCAGGCAGAGACACTTCAACAATGTGCAGATTGTTTCTTAACTTTTCAAAGCGGTTGCGTGAGAGCTTAGTAGATGCGACCAGCTTAGTCTTCATTTCCGGCTTCCAATATAACCGCAGCCTTGGGTATCGCATGACTCCCATGATGAGATGAAGAGAAACCAGTTGTCGGATTTTCTGTTCGTTTGTACCGACACATCTCCCTTCTTGCAGTAAAGGATACTGGTTAGTTTTTTCTGCCATGTCAATGAATACGCTCTTGGGAACGTAGTGACTGAAGTAGTACTCCCACGGTGAGGGCATCTCTTCATCAGTATTCAGCAAAGGAAGTTTGTCACACTCAAAAGATGTGTCTGGCTTTACGAGCTTCTTTTTTGTCCATGCTGCTGCTGATGCCTCGCAATCATCATTCATGCTTTCCTCCTCGCTTTCAGCTTGTTCTGGCCCGGGCGTCTCAAGATCATCACCGCTGTCAGATGAATTGTCAATTTCTCCCTCTACGTCAGACAAATTTCGATTGTCCAGTTCACGAAAAAGTGCATCTGTGCATTCTTCTAGATCCCTGCCATAGAAAGCAGATGCCGGTATCCCCGGTGCGCCTGTAAAGAAAAAAAGCTCAATGTAGTCGGTATTGAAAGGGTTTGCAGCGTAAGCACAGTAGTGCTGAAGGAAAGGCGTAAAAGCGAGGAGCGGAAAGCAAAGAGAGACGACACAAGCGCTGACTACCAACTGGTTTATTGTTCACGACACACACGTACATATATATACACAGAGGTAAAAACTTTTATCAAGCAGACGTCAGTAACGTGACACATTTCAGTGGCATGTCTGATAAAACTAAGGTACAATGTTAACTATTAACAGACTAACCCTTACCCAAAAGCGCAACTTCTTTTTCATGCAAGGCCACCGAAGGCTGGCTCATGCATGCATTGTCATATTTCCTAATATAATACGCCTCAGCGATTTCCCATGTTAGTTTGTCCATGGCGTTCCAACACACTCCCAGCTTGAAATTGAGGCTGACAGCTGCAACTTTTGCAATCCCTTTGCATAAGTCATTCTTACGTTCCCCTAACCTCGGACACCACCAGAAGTTGACGGCCTGCCGGGGTGCGATGAACAACTACAAAGCCCTGCTGTCATCAAACCCGCACACAGAAAAAACACCTTTTTGCTGGTAATCTGCTCATGCAATGACGCTAATTCAAATACCCACGTTATCGGCAATCTGTTTAGACAATATAAGAAAAATTACAACCTCAAATACCCAGCCATCAATCAATTATGAAAGAAACAAAAGCGCACGTACCCGACAAAGCGTCTACCATGTTTGTTGTTGTTTATTCTTCTTCCTTCAACATTGCTCCGTAGGATCACATGACTAATCATGGCGATGGCACTAGCACTTCCAATGGTATGATCAGAAAAAAATGCAGGCAGTTTTGGTTCTGTTTTCCCGCTGAAAATGGAGTGTACAAGTCATGTCGTCATTTGACGACGCCAGAGCCGATGCTTTACGTTCTTCAGCATGTGGGTGGCATCTGCATTAAAAAACAACTCCTTCCCTTCCAAGCGAGGTTGGGAAATGGAGCATACTATGTAGGAATTTCTGTGGCTTGAAAACCTAGCTCGTGCCACATGTCTCCCATGTCTGATGCCCATGGCCACTTCCATGCCTGATGTCACTGCACGAACCCTCAAAAAGACTTGTGCACCAATGTGCACAATCTCTATGACAGTTTTAACAGCGAAGCTGTTCTTAGTTGAGGCTTTCATGTCCGTGGTTGTGGTCACGTGGCCTTGCAGTGTGGTGAGAGTGAGGCTCAGTAGGAAGGGGAGGGCTGTGTATGCTGCAAGAGGTGAGGGCAGAAGATGTTGAGGGGTGAACCTTCAAGAAACGCATCAGAATGGAGTGAGAGTGAGGTGCAGTGGAATGTAAAATAGCGTGTCAGTGGCAGTCTTCAGGAGTTTACGCTTTCAAGATGGCGAACATTTCTCATTGTCCCGATGAAGAAACTGCCTTACGTGAGCTGACGCGAGAACGGGCATGTCGTCGCTGAGCCAACCGCGATGTTCGCGCAAGAGAGGCCGAAGCTAAGTGCCAACGAACGGAAGATTTGAAAAACATAGAAGTACGATATAGCCTGATGAAGGACGGGCATAAGCTTCGCTGTTTCAACAGTGTTCGCGAAGTGGAGCTGGCTCGAATTTTTTAAAAAGGCTGCCATCGATGTGGCTACCGGTGAAGTGATAGGCAATCACTTGCTTCCATCGTTGGTTTAGGCCTCCTATCATGAAAACCTGCGCATGCCGAGCGGGTTCATCTGCATTTGAAGGCATAGGTCGGCAAAAAATGTCGAGCTCACTCAGACTTACTCATGAAATATTTTGCCTTTAGGACTCACTCGAACTCAGGCCAACTAAAATTTTCCTCGTTCGGACTCTCTCGGACTCAGACTCACTGAAATTTTTCTCAACCAGACTCACTCGGTCTCAAACTCGCCAAAATATTGCTCGCTCGTACTCACTCTGACTCAGACTCACGGCTTGATTCAAGTCTGAGTGAGTCGACTCACGAGTCTATTAGCGTATAATTAACTTTTTTGCCCATAGTGTCAATGCTCCTTAATATCAACATCTCATATAACTGGTGTTCTACTTGGTGCGTTTCGATCTCATACTTTCAAATACGAGTTATCAATGGTAACAATGCAGTAAGGACATTTTTATTGAAAGAGGTGACCCACACAGGATATTTTATCAAGAATTTCCCATGAAAGATTTTGCCAGAGGGAGGTCAAACCCCTCAACCCTCACCCCCCTCAGTAACTCACGCCTCTGATCAATAAATATTGAGATGGCGTATGAACCCCAGTGATTTGAAATATGTGTGAGTAGACGTGAGTATAAACGTGAGTCGTCAGAAGGCTGATGGTAATGCCGAAGTTGAGTAGATAGGACCATAGCTCGGCAAAAAAATGTGGAGCTCACTTGGACTCACTCATGAAATATATTTTGCCCTTAGGGCTCACTCGGACTCATACTCACCAACATTTTCCTCATTCGGACTCACTCGGACTCAGACTCACAAAAATATTACTCAACCTGACTCACGGATCGATCTGAGTCTGAGTGAGGCGACTCATGAGTGAGTTTGCCGACCTATGTTTGAAGGCATTGTCACTCCTCCCAGCACAACATATTCACCTTTGTCAAGCTGAAACCCTTGAGAAATTTCCTTCTCTTCCAAAAATAATGCGCAGTTTCTCTCAATGTCCTCCATTGCTTCTGGTTTCACCTTTAGAATGTCAACAATGTCGACAACAATGCCTGGCAAAAACTTCAGCCCTTGTAGGTGACGAGCAAGAGTTCTCTCTGAAGACAGTGGATAGCCTAGATTCCTTAGAGTTCTGTCGCCATACGTTTCACACGAAAATTTTATTTGGAGCCTCTGCTTGATCGTGTGAGGTGACCAAGTTCCGCTTGATTGCTGTTCCATGAAAGTTCACGCAGCTGGTCCTCATTTAGAAATTGCACTCGCTGCTCGAAGTTCCCTATAGTATTTTCTAGATTCTGAACCTTATTTTTCAAAGCCTGGATAGTACAGTTGGCCTACTTGTGAACTTCTTGTAGCTGCAGGCAATTTTTCGCTACATCTGCAAGCTGTTTCTTCAGCTTGGCGCATGAACTACTTGCTGAATGGAGCTCAAATTCACTCCTGTTTGACGTAGCAGGGCATGCACTTCGACTATCTCCTGTGACTGGTTCAGTTCACGCTGGGTTGTTTTCAAAGGCTGTTTGATGCCAGTAAAGTTTTGATGGTCCTTCGTCGTCGATCACGGAGATCTTCGTTGATGATCGGCAGCGATGATGCATTCACACGTAGGCAGCAGTGGTGGTTAGATGAATTTAGTAGTTTATGTGAACGTAAAATAATGGATACAACTGAGCTAGAAATATACAAAAGATTAAACAGGAATAACACACAGTCTCACTCTTCTACTTATTGAAGAAGTTAGAGCCCAGACTGTCTTACGTTGCGCTCGCCGCTAGCCTCACTGACCTATCAACACATGATTTCAGCCCAGGCTAGCCCTACGTACATAGTACGGAGCCTCACCGATCTATCAGCAACGCTGATTACAGCCCAGACTCCCGTGCCGCACTCGTGCAGCTCGATATCTTCTGCCAAGAACAAAGAAAATGGGCGGTGGCCGTTCTTTGTCCATCCCTTGACCACGGCGGCCAACAAGAGCGTAAGTATTTCTTGGCCACCGCCCACCGGGCAGGGCCTAAACGGAAAGCCCAGATATTCCGAGAAACACTGCTTTCCTCCTTTCTCTTCCACGCGTGTTCATTCACGGTGTCAGGAGCCAACACCACGTGCACGGAATTTATCGCTTACACATTCCACTCCTCGGCGACAAGGTCGGCCAGCAAGCAGGCCGTCGCCTGCGACTCGGCGCAAACGCGACCACAGGGGGTGTTCTGCAGTGTGTCCCCGTCGCCGGCAGATGCCTCCGAACAGCACGGCCAGCGCCTCAGACCCAGTCCGTGTTTTGACCGGAATTTCCGGAGCTCGAAAACCAGACCGCCGCGGCTCTGGGCCAGATGTCACACCCAAACGGGAGGCAGCACGCACTTGCCCGCATGGCGCCACCGCAGACGGCTCGATCGTCCTGAACGCTCCCGAACACAGCGGGAGACGGCGCCGACCCCTCTCGGCCTTCCGCGAACTCGCGGTTCGTTCCTTGGCCCGAAACCGCGGCCACCATCGGCGTGCTAAAGGGCCCCTGCCCTCTCTCCTGAACGGCTCGCAGCCATAAGCGGCCTTACACGCCCCTCCTAAAGAGTATACTGGGCTCTAAACGTGCTCAGCTATACTATAGATTAAACAAAGGCTGCTAGAGCATTACGTCCGGGCTCCATGAAAAATTATTTACAGATCAATGAAAAGCAGCCTCTCCAAGCAGAATAACGCTGAGAATGATACACTCAATAAAGCATACATGTAAAATTGGGCTATATAGGCAAGGTAACATGACATATTTCATTTCACTATAAAGCACAACACTTGCAAAGAAACAAAAAGAAATATTGTATGCACGTGGCACAAGCGCTCTAGATACAGTTATATATATCTACAAAGAGTCCAATGTACCAGCAAAGAAACAAAAAGAAATATTGTATGCACGTGGCACAAGCGCTCTAGATACAGCTGTATATATCTACAAAGAGTCCAATGCACCACGAAGAGTTCCGTGCGGTTCTATAGTTCAGCACACATTACACTTGAGGTGAACGGGAACATTCACGCCCGTCCAAGCTAGCATGGCTCGTTATTGAGCTGGCTCCCATGAGCCATTCTGAAGCCTTGACAGTGCATCCGCATTGGCATTATGCGCGCCTTTCCGATGGCGCATCGTGACATTGTATCGCTGCAATGAAAGTGCCCACCTAGCTAGCTTTGCTCCCTGCGGAGTGCTGGTGGTCAGGTAGGACAGAGGGTTATGATCAGAGACCACATTCACCACTGCTCCAAAGAGCCAATAGTCAAATTTCTTGAGCGCCCATATTATTGCAAACGCCTCCCTTTCTATCGTTGACCAGCGCCCCTGTGTCGGGTTAAATCGATGGCTAGCGAACGCTATCGGCTTTTCTTTCCCGTCTGCCGACATTTGAGCCAAACAGGCTCCGGCTGCCGTGGCTGACGCATCTGTGAAGAGCCAGTATGACTGATGAGGGTCAGGAGTGTTCATGGCGACAGCCTGGCACAACGACGTCTTTAAGCTATCGAACGCCTCCTGGGCATCTTCTCCCCATGGGATTTCATTTGGCACCCCCCGCCTAGTTAACGCTGTGAGCGGGCCCGCGACGTCCGCGTAGTTCGACACATACTCGCGCTAATACCCACAAAGCCCCAAGAGGCTTCTCACTTCCTTCTTTGTGCACGGCGGTACAAGGCCCTTGATAGCAGCTATCTTTTCTGGGTCTGGGCCGTGAGTTCCCAAGCCAACCACATGTCCGAGATAACGGATATGTGTTTGCGCTACCTGGCATTTTTCAGAGCGTGCCTTCAGATCGGCATCACCAAGAATCCTAAGCACGGTGTCCACATGGCTAAGGTGTTCCTCCCATGTGTCTGAAAAAATTGCTATATCATCAAGGTACGCTGATGCATAAGCCTGGTGTGCTGACAGCAATGCATTAACCATCCGCTGAAAGGTAGCTGCTGAGTTCTTCAAACCGAAGGGCATTACCCTCCACGCGTACTGCCCATCGTGTGTCACGAACGCCGTGAGATATTCACTTTGGGGATCCATTGGCACCTGCCAGTACCCTCTCCTGAGGTCAACTACAGTTATGAAATTTGCGCGACCCACTCTGAAAATTAGCTCTCGCGGATTAGTCATTGGAAAGTCATCCACGCGCGTAACAGCATTCAACATCCTATAGTCAATGCACATGCACATTGACCCGTCTTTCTTACCCACACACACAACCGGGTGTGTGAATTCACTTTCCACTGGGTATATAAGCCTCAGATCAAGAAGTTCTCCAACCTGACGACTAACCTCTTTCTTTAACAGCTCTGGAACTCGGTAAGGAAATGTCCTTTTGGGCTTACAACTCTCCTCCAACTCAATATGATGCCGACCTACCTGAGCCATCCCAGGCTTTCCATCAAAAACACAGCGATGTTTCTGAAATACCCTCTCAATCTCCTTCCGCGCGTCAGGACGCAAGTGATCCAGCTTTTTGGCGGGTATCACACTCTCTCTATCTGCAGTAGGCACCGCCTGTGGCATGTACTCCACGTCACCAAACTCTTCGTCCTCCTCGAAGACCACCCCAACGTGGCTTACTCTAGCATAGTAGGGCCTGAGCCGATTTGCATGCACCACCGAGGACTTTCCGTCATTCATTTGTAGGCGATAAGAGTGTTCCCGCTCTTTACCTGTTATCGTGAACTTTCCCAACCACCTGGCCGCCATCTTTGTTGCCCTAGCTGTATCAAACAGCAGCACTTGGTCTCCAACATTAAATTCTTTACTTCGCGCCCTCCTATTGTATACTTCAGCATATCTGCCCTGGTGTGCAGTGCTTGTCAACTCCGCTACGCTCACGGCAAGATCTAGTTGCTCACGCAGTTGTTGCAAATACTTCGATGGTTTCTCTCTTAGAGTTGCCGGCACACTTACTTCACCCGTCCAAGTCTGTTGCAAAATTGATAGAGGCCCGGTCGGGTTTCTGCCATACAACAGCCTGAATGGCGACACCCCTGTGGTGTCATGTGGCACTTCGCGGTACGCCCACAGCACGAATGGGACAATCTTGTCCCAATTCTTTTGGTCACGTTCTATTACATGATACAGCATATTTTTGAGAACCCTGTTCCATCATTCCACCACGCCATTGCTCTCGGGGTGTTCAGGGGTGGAAAACTTGGGTGAACAGCCCAATTTTTCCAACATCAACTGTGTCATTTGTGACTTAAAGTTTGTGCCCTGATCAGAACAGACCATTTCCGGAACACCGGTGCGACTAAAAATTTCCAGTAATGCCTCGCATGTGGCCCTTGCAGTCAACGATCGGAGTGGCACCACCTCAGGCCATCTAGTGCAAAGATCAACGAGGCACAGGGCATATCTGTGGCCTCTCGCCGACGGCACATCGATAGGGCCGATGACATCTACATTAACCACCTGGAATGGGTGTTCCGGCCACGTGAGTGGCGTAATGGGTATCTTGTCACTTTGCCTTCTATCAGACCGCGTCTGGCACTGATGGCATGTCTTACAATGCTCAACAATATCCCTTTCCATTCCTGGCCAAAAGAAACTATACTTTATGCGTTGCCTGGTCTTTTTTGACCCCAAGTGTCCACCCCATAAGGACTCATGCGCCAGCTCCAACACCTCGCTGCGCCTTTCAACTGGCAGGACTAACTGTCTGGCCTTGACTCCCGCTAAAGAGTCCTGATGGTAGAAGAGCCCATCTGCCAGAAACATGCCAGCTTTCTTTTTTCTTGCATCCTCCCATGACCTTCGAAGACTATCATCTGAAAGCTGCTCAGCTCTAAATTGCTCTCGCTGATTAGTGACCTGATTGGCAAAAGCGGGACCACTTTCTCCCGATTCTTGAACCTCATCAACCATTTCACCGCAGCCACAGTTTAAAACTGCTGTATCGCTGTCTTTCATTTCACCTGATCGAAGTCCCACTGCACTGACGACATGCGTAACACTCTCCCGTTCACTCCCATTGTCTTCTTGTGCATGCAGTAACTCCCAATCCTCTTTTGACAGCAGACAGTTAACTCCATCCGCGAGCTGGTCAGTAATAGCACACACCAGATCAACCTTCTGTGGTTGTCCCACCCCTCCCGGGTAGTTTAAAGCTATTGGCAATGTAGCCAAAGTTGCTTGGATGGTTTTTCCAAACGCCGATGGAGCCTTACTGCGCCCGATGAATCCTTTACCCTTTGCGGAAGTATCCCTTCACGTATATTCGCTGCCTGTGTCCAGCAGAGCTTCAGTAGTTATGCCACCGCACGTGATCGGCATAAGTTCCAGTTTCGACCGGCCCGAGCCGGCACTTCGCTCGAATACTTCCACCCTCGCACTCAGCACCCTTTCCTGCTCAGGTGACGGTAACTTACCAACAATGGCGACATTGTGGACTCTCTGTTTAGGCACAGTGGTCAACTTCGCCTGCTGCTCCTTACTTGAGGCCTGAGGACAATCCCTAGCCACGTGACCCTGACCGCGACAAATGTAGCACCTTACATTGGCCTTTTCTATGCCGGCCTGCCTGGCTAACAGCGGAGCAGTTGGCACTCCAACCGTCTTAGTTGCTCGACCCTTTCCTTTCGCCTGTTCAAAAGTCTCGAGAACTTTAGCGACCTCTACAGGTTTGAACCACTCTTTGCCCTCCCGCAAAAGAACATACTCTAGACCTTCCGGGCCCAAACTCGCCTTCATTCGGTCAGCGACCATTAGCTCAGCAACCACTTCCTTAGTATCCGCATTACGAGATTGCAGGTAATACGCGAAGTACGTTCTGGCCCGAGAAGCGAACTGAGCCCATGTTTCCTCTCTTTTCTTCATCACCTTTTGAAACCTGTCTAAGTACTCAGCTGGGGTGAGCTTAACTTAATTTAGTACCGCGCGTTTCACGATCTCATAATCCACACACTCCTCTTCACTCAAGCTACACAGCATATAGCGGACTCGCTCAGACAGCGCAGCCATTATCAAGTGTACTCGGTTGTCTTCCGGTACCTGGAAGGATGAAAACAGTCTTTCCACCTCATCGAACCACATTGGGACGTCGCACGGCAACCTGTATGCCTTCAGCATTTTAGCGCATTGTGCTACTCCGTCAATGCCGGTATGGCGGCGGTCGTTCGTTCCCGACATCGAAGGCAACCTACTCGATTGCTCAATCTCTGCTCTGCGTAGGGCTACACGTTCACATTCAAGCTGTAGGCATACTTTTTCGAGCTCGAGCTGCAGGCATCGTACTGCCATTCCCTCTGGATCTGACCTATCCGGATCTTGTAGAGCGCCTAGCGCCCCACTACCACCTCCGGTGACCGACTGCTCAGACACAGTCTCTCTGAAGCTCGGTAGCTCCTGCTGTCTGATCTTCTCTCTGCTTAGATGCACCATCCTCGCCCACACTAGACCCCACAGCGCTTGCCATTCTGCGCGGAATTTATCGCTTACACATTCCACTCCTCGGCGACAAGGTTGGCCAGCAAGCAGGCCGTCGCCTGCGACTCGGCGCGAACGCGACCACAGGGGGTGTTCTGCAGTGTGTCCCCGTCGCCAGCAGATGCCTTCAAACAGCGCGGCCAGCGCCTCAGACCCAGTCCGTGTTTTGATCGGAATTCCCGGAGCTCGAAAACCAGACCGCCGAGGCTCTGGGCCAGATGTCACACCCAAACGGGAGGCAGCACGCACTTGCCCGCATGGCGCCACCGCAGACGGCTCGACCGTCCTGAACGCTCCCGAACACAGCGGGAGACTGCGCCGACCCCTCTCGGCCTTCCGCGAACTCGCGGTTCGTTCCTTGGCGCGAAACCGCGGCCACCATCAGCGTGCTAAAGGGCCCCTGCCCTCTCTCCTGAACGGCTTGCAGCCATAAGCGGCCTCACAATGCCCATTGTTTTGTTCATTAAGCACTTCACTAGTGTTGTCTAATGGCGGGGGTGCATAGCGTGCTTTGTGGAACTGGCAGTGGAAAAATGCAAGGCTGCTGTTGCGCCACGGTCATCTCTGATGCTGCAGGTGGCACATCAGGTCCACCTCTTTGCATTGGAGGTTTTCTCTGGCAGGGCGGAGCTCAAAAGCAATGTATAAAATGAAATAAAATCAGCCCGTTGACAGTTACAGCTGTCTGGAAAATGTACTTCATCAGAGTTAAGCTATGTCCCAAGCTGATAGGAGGCTCGGCGTTTCCCACTACTTGGGATGCCTCTTACTTATCGTCTGGCAGTGCCTTGCAACCAGGGAGGCCAAGTTCCAAAACAAAGCAGTTTATTAAAAGCAAAAAAAAAGGCAAGATCAGATAGGATCAACATACATGATTGTCCAGCAGTGGTCGATTCCCAGCTCGCCCCCCCCCCTCCCTAATTCACATACACACTCGTTTAGATACACTTGCGATATGGGGCGGAACCATTGTTTAATCTCCCCACTCAATTTCAACCAATGAGTGTATCAGATCTTATGACAGAAAAAGAGGCGGGGCACCTTCAGTGTACACCGTGGCCGCCCCTTTTCTGCCCGCCTTCTATGACACAATGTTGAAGTACAGTGCAGTCCACTTATATCGAGAAAATTTTTAAATATGATCGTTATAACCGGTGATTGTGATATCTGGACTGCCGCAAAAAAATCGTCGCCGGACGTACCTTTTGTAGCTCCAGACTTGAATTCGCTATTTGCACCAATGAATAAATATTATAGATAGTAGGATGTCAAAAACAAGGCTTTATTTCTTACTCTGAAGAGCGCATCACGGGTTCGGCACGCCGAAGTAATCTGAAATCTGCAGTTGCTTCCGCGGAAGCTTGAGCTTCACAACCGCGGTGCATGCGCATAGCTTCCAGCTGCTGCGAAAACTCTGGCGGCATTCCTTTGATGTGCATAAAGTCAATCAGCGAGTCGATGGATGTCAGTGCACCTTGCGTCGTCATCAACGGAGTTGTAGAGGCGCTGTCAGCCTCCTCATCACTACTGTCGCTGCCGTTGCACAACGCCGCCGTTTGTCGCGACAACACATCCGCGACGATTGCCTCGTCGAAGCAGCACTGTCTGCCGTCAGGAAGTCCTCAACCGACGCGACACACACGCTATCTGCGTCACCAGTAGCAACATGCTCCCAGAGCTCCGTCAGATCCGCAGTTTCCGTGCCGGTCTTGCTGTCACTAGGCGAGGGAGGCTGGTCCTGGCGCACAAAGCCTGCCTTCCTGAAGCAGCTTTGAATGGTGGTCTGCCTCACCTTGTACCACGCGCCGTAAACGAAGCGCACGGCCTTAAGAAGGCTTATCTTCAGATCAGGGGCATCAGAGGGCTCGTCTGCATTGCCCGATGTACCGGGAGCCAAGCGGTCAATCGTCAACACGAGTCACTCGAGCATGCGTCGCCGGTATAACACTTTAAAGTTAGCAATCATGCCGGCGTCTAGTGGTTGCAAGCCTGCCGTCGTATTCGGCGGCAGGAACATCAATTGGGTTGATGTCAGCTTTGGGCTCACATTGTGTGCGCTACAGTTATCCAACAGCAGCACCACCTTCCGCTTCTGGCTTACGATGACACTGTCCATCTCGAGCAGCCACTACTCTAACAAAACACGGGTCATCCAGGCCTTCTTATTACTCCTATAGCGGACCGGGATGTGTTGATTCCTGAAGCACACAGGCTTCTTGGATCGCCCGATCATGAAGGGCTTGAGCCGATGGCTCCCGTCCATATTCACACAAAGTAATACAGTTACCTTAACCTTGGAGTGCTTACCGCCGAGACACAGATCGCCTTTCAAAGCATGCGTCTTCGATGGTGTCATTTGAAAGAAAAGGGCAGTCTCATCACAGTTGTATACGTCTCTGTCTGAGAAGCGCTCCATCAATACGGGCAGGTTGGTCTGGAGCCACTGCTGCTTCGCCGCTTCTCCCACCACGTTCTTGTAGACAATGCCGTGCCGCTCTTTGAATCTTTGTATCCAGCTGCCTCCGGGTTCGAAATTCGGCTGACCGAGCAGAAAGGCCAAGTTTTTCGTCTTTGTGGCAAGTATTGGCCCACTAATCGGCACATTCTGGGCACGGATCGACAGGAACCACTGGTAGAGTGCCTCTTCAACGTCTGCATACAAGGGCTCCCGAACTCTCTTCCGCTCGTCGGCATGGCCACTGGTTCCAGCCTTCAAAAGCGCAGTGCTTCCGGCTTTGAGGATGGTCGAGATCGTCGACTGGGCGAGCTCGTATTTTTTTACGAGGGCGCTCACCTTAAAACCGCGCCGCGAATTCTGCAAAATATTCGAATTTGCATCAAGCGACACATCCTTTCACTTCGTCGGTGCCAACGTCGCTCACGCGATCGCTGAGGAAGAGAGACTGACCGATGGCGAGGGGGGGAGTACAGCCAGAGGTACAGCCAGAATGCCACCGAGGCCCCGCCCCGATGCCGTCACACCGCTTTGCTTTTCGCTTTTAGGGGCGAAGCTCCGTAGGGTGTGGGTCGTTCCCTCCTCTGTAGTAGTAGTATGTAGCCAGCTCTAGTTTAATGAATTGCTCACTAGATGAGCAATTCACTAGATATCATAATTTACAAGACTATCCCGTAGTGTTCCTTAATTTAATCACATTAAATGACATACTTTGCGGGCGATATGCTCTAGTGAGCTTTCAACTTTTCGTCTTAATGTACATGATAAAGAAATTATTTCTATGAAAAACGCAAAGCACACCTTGAGCAAGATGTTTGGCTAAATGGGACCATGAGGCGATGCGAAGCCGGAGCACTTGCACGATCACGTTCCGTTGGCTTTCGTTGGGCTTGCTACCGACCTCGCGTCGTGGAACGCGAAGAGGAACGCTACGCGCATCGTGTCTACCCTCTAGCCTTGCCGTTAATTCTCACAGGGCGAGCAGGGAATGCGGTCGCTCTTGGCGCGCTTTCTCTTTCACTCGGGAGCGGACACTTTTCCTGCATTTCACTGATCACAAAGCGGTGATAATGAAGGGACCATGTAAACCAACAGTACAATAAAAGTTTGATGTTTAATATATACATGGTGTGTCACACTTCATATGATGTACTGGGCGAATTTCACGGAAGAGTTTCACGGTTTACTGATGATTCCCTCCGGAGCTTCGCCCCACTCATCATCATTCACCCCGTGGATATGCTGGGATTTTTTATTTTCTCTCTCCCCTTTCTCGCTTTCTTTCGGCAAGCTACAAGTAGCTTGCCGTTGGTAGAGGGCTGCGGAGCGCGGCGCTTTGCTTTTTGGATTTTTTTTATCCCTCTGAGCCTCTCCGCGGTCGACGCGCGGCGAGGCGCAAAACGTGACACAGCTGGCGCCACCTAGTAGCGCGTCGCGCCAACTCGCGATGCTCTCCTCGGCTTTTTGAACGGCTGGGACGCGCTGCCGGCGCTGTGCTGCAATGCTTGCGGCCTGAATGTCCAACGAGACTGAATGTCCAATAGTGGACATGCAGTCTCGTTGGGCATTCCGTCTCGTTGGACATTCAGTCTCGGTTGGACATTCCGTCTCGTACATTCCGTCCCGGTCGCAAATTTCGCTTTTCCGTTTTCATTCCACACATCCCAATCTTTGCTGTGAAAATCTTCCGCGTGTGCCCTTACATAGACGCAAAAAGAAGTATTTAAAAATGAGAAATATTTAAAAAACTCCCTTTTGCACCCATTTTCTCGTGTTATAACTTGATGACTTTTCAATAAATTGAGTTCATAGCTTGTGCTTTTCGTGCCTTTGTTATATGTGTGCTCCCTAAAAATATGTACCTGTAACTTTAGAGCAGTTTAACAATTATGCAAAACCAACTAGTCCAGTACTTCACCTTGTTGAGTAATCAATTAGCTTTCAGATTTTTCGCCGTAGTCCGTGAGTTTTTTTTTTTAAGTAATTGTAATCGCTGGCGTTCTTTCACTGTAATGTGTACAAGTCTGTTCCCGACCCAGTTTTTTTTTTTTTTTTTTTTTGCTTGACTTTCACAGCACTAATATTGACGTCATTTGAAGAGCAATAGAAAAGCTCATGTTCAGGCCGTTCTGAAAAGCCCTCAAGTGATTTTAAACATAATAAAAACGGGTTTATTGTCGCCACCAATTACCTGTGTGATATGTGTTGTAATGAAAAATTATTGGTATTAGGCGGAACAGGTCCGTAGCCAGCAATTTCTTTCGGGAGGGGGAGGGGCACTTGCTGAAAGCCTTGACTATTTGAGAAAAACTCCTATTTTCCTATTTTCATGATTTATTTTCGATAAAACACCATGTGTCATCAAAATATCGGGGGAGGGGGGCTGCCCCCACCCCCGCCATGGCTACGGGCCTGAGGCGGATCTACCGATTTAGCCTGAGGGCTTTAGCCCTTGGGCCCTAGTTTCTCTGGAGAAAAATGAAGTTCTTGCTGTGCCATGTCATGCCATGGTGCTCTAAATTTTCTAAACGCCCAGGAATTTAAGCTACCACGGTACCTAACATTGCTTATGTGGATTAGGAAACGACTTACAGCCCACTCGCGCAAGGTTCTTCTCACCCGAAAACTGAGCGAGGCAACTCAATGATCGTTCGTGAATTCTATGATAAGGGTAGAACTGGTAACACCGTGCATTCCGTGACGGCGCAAGAAAATACACCTTCCATAGGTTTAGAAACGCGTGAAATACAGACGTAGAGTTTATTGAACGCATAAAATAGTCAAAAACAGGTTTGTGGTTGCATACGCGCACTGCAAAAAGCTATACAACAGTCACAAAGAAATGTCTGACTATACATCGAGTTGTGTTGGCAGAGCCAGACATGCTACGACTCCACAAGAAAAATTCAACACTAACAAATCTGTTACGTTGCTTCTGGCAGCACACCTATGCTCCCAATAATATCAAGATAATTGCAGACGTCTTGATACGTTGGAGATTGGGTGCTTATGTAAGCGGCGAAGCAGTCCATTTCGCCCGCTAGTCTGTCGTTCCTTGCTGCAACTCTGCTTGACGAAGGCCTCGCGACAGCGAGCGGGTCCAGTAGTAGGGCCTGGATGCGGTTCTGTGCAGCATACTGGGACGTCTGAAGGAACTGAATGAACTCAGTCAAATCGGGGCGGCGAGTCGACAGTCGACTGTGCAAGCCGTTGTGCCACCCTTCAACCAAGTTCGTCGTCCTCGGGCCTAAATTCCCAAATTGCCCCCAAATGTCTTTTATAGGGACTTGCGAAAGCCAAAATGATGAGAAGTATCGGGCAAATTGGTCCATTCTAGCGGCATTTAGCGCTGGTTGCTGCGGCTTTGCAGCAATCAAGTCCTTCGAAAAGTCCAAGCGAAATTCTTCGGGGACAAAAGGCAGATGTCGTATCCTGAAGAACCATTCCTGCACTTCTGGGTTGTTTTTACAGAGGGCCTTGAGTCCGAGCTGATCTCGTTTGCTGTTCAGAGCTTTCGCAAAATGAAGTGCGCAACCTCGAACCTAGAAATAGAGAGATGAGTATGAGCGATCAAAGTTTTCCTCTCGTATAAAATCATTCCGTGCAGCAATACTAGTGATTGGGTTTGTTAAATTCCTGTGTGAGAAGATTTCGCTTCAGCATAAAAAAAATATACTTAAATATAGGAACCTATACAAATATCTCTGTTAGGATTGATATCACATAAATGTTTAGTGTTTCTGCATTTCCAAGTAGTTACGCCTTCACTAAACAAAATGCAAGTATTAAAGAACGGCATCAAAGACTACACTTTTAAATGAAACCTGCCGAGATATACTTACCTTGGGAGGCCCTGCAGCAGTTTGAAACACTTTCATGACAGCTTGAATTGCTGCTGACTCATTGTCGAACAACCACGTCACTGCCGATGACAGTCTATCGGTGTCCCCGAATTTCGCTTGCATGATATCTCTGATGGTATCGAAGACAACTTCGTACGAATGCGCGTCGCACGACTGCATTAAGGCGTACATCAGTGGCTGGGCTTCACCTTTTATAACTGCGTGGAGTGTACAAAACTGTCCTGGACTGTGGAATTCACAAGTGTTGTACATGAAATTCCCTTCGCCCAAGATGTAGTCAGTCTTCACCAGCGCTTCCAAGTCCTTGTAGGCATAAAAAAGCAGTAGGCGCTTGCCTTCACTCTTTACTTCCAGCTGAAGGAACTTTTTTCCATCTTTTGTTACGTGGAATTGTGGCAGTATATCGTCCAGTGCATTGCCCTTTAGTTTGTGGTGATGGCGGTTGCGCGACAATGCCCATCTCTTCGACATGAATCCATATGAGCAGACGTCCTCGCTGGCTGCACAACGGGCTGCGCTCCCTCTGTATCGTATGTATATAGTTGTATATAGCTGCTATCCACCTTGGGCACACTTTTGTGCGTTTCCTGGAATATTTCATCCTGTTTCTTTGCCACTTCTTCCGCTCGACACATGTGAACTGCTTGCTCCAATGAGAGGTCCTGCTCCCGGAGCATTCGCTGACGTAGCTTGCGGTCGGCAATGCCGTACACAATCTGGTCCCGCAGAAGTAAGTCCTTTAGGTGGGAGAACTGGCATGACTGGATCTTTAGCTGCAGGTCTCGGAAAAACTGCTCGAACGGTTCGCCTTCCTCTTGAACGCGCATGCGGAACCCGTAGCGCTCGTAGGTTTCATTCTTTTTCGGCATACAGTAATCTTCAAAATTTTTAATGATTGCATCGTATGTATCCTTTGACGTGTCTTCAGAAGTATTATACACGTCATGAGCCTCTTCGCCAGCTACATGGAGAAGCAGGGCTATCTTCTGAGCGTCTGTGCGTCCGCCCGCACTTTCCATCGCATTGAGGAACAACTCAAATCGTTGGCAAAAGCGCATCCAGTTCTCCGCGATGTTGCCCCATAGTGCGAGCTCGGCGGGCGGCTTCAGAAACTCCATTCCGCTGGCTTGCTTTGTGGCCCTACTGCCGAATAAGTCACAGAACCACTTCTGACACCATGCATTGACACCTACAAGATGGCTAATGCTCTTTATTGCGTTGCCACATCCAGGCTCGCAGCCGACCAGGGTTGCCAGCCAAGTGTGGTGGATAGCAGTTATACACAACTATATACATACGATACAGCACCCACAACACACTATCAATAACATATCCCCATGACACTTTAACATTGCATAAATGAACACTATAATCTCAAGAAAACATGGAACTAATAGTTTACAATATTGTTTGTTCTATACAACACCAACACATTAAGGAGGTCTGCAGGTCAGACCACAACCCTATACATTCCTTGGCCCACCATGTCACACCCTCAGATACAGACGCTAAGTTTTTGTTAACGAGACAGACAATGCGAGGCGCCTGTAACAAGTAAGATCGGTTGGAAGGCGCACTATTTCGGAGTATGATGAAGTGTAGCCCTTGCAGTACTTAAGCAAACCACGTGCGCTAGGAAGTGCTTTCTTCGTTAATGGTGCTTTAAGCTGTTGAA
The DNA here is from genome assembly GCF_013339695.2 of Rhipicephalus sanguineus. Classification (NCBI taxonomy): domain Eukaryota; kingdom Metazoa; phylum Arthropoda; class Arachnida; order Ixodida; family Ixodidae; genus Rhipicephalus; species Rhipicephalus sanguineus. The sequence goes on along the minus strand of NC_051180.1, from coordinate 166,333,381 downwards.
TGGCCTGAACCTGCCCTGGGTCTTGCAAATCCAACCATGATCTCGCTACATGAACCAGTTCTTTCCTACTTCACTGTGCAGTGTTACCTTTGGAAGGGTTGACAGTAATCCCAACATCTTCAACAGTGCACGGCCCCTTATCTACATGCACCCGGAGTTCGTCCCACGTCTCCTCAGAGTACACAACAACCTCATTAGAAGGGTCTAGAATGTTGTCTACGTCACCCAACTCCTCCTCCCCTACCTCTCTTTGTTCCCTTGCCAACGTTGGCTCAGCCGTACCTTGCTCTGGATAGTTCAGTGGAAACTCTTTCTTCTCCGGTTCCTCCGCCTTATCCTGCCCTGCACCCTCGGCTGACCCAACTACCAACACCGAAGCTCCGTTGTTGCCTTCCTTGTGATGTGTCATCCTTTAATCGTGCTACTACCTTCACTTATTTGGCAGCTATTTACCTTTCATGCTTGAGTTTTTCAAAAGCATCGGGAGTTAGTAAGGCATCAACATCCTGCGCTAACCCATTGGTAACAGCACACAATGTCAACAGTTGCAGGTTTGTTCCACTATTTGCTGCAGGTAAACTCAGATGTAAGAAAGGGAAAATAGGCAACCACCCGTTTGCAGCACAAAGCCACAAGGAAATCCATACGGATTTCTCAGAAATAAAGCCTCTTAGTCGCCGAAAAATTCATCCTGGTCCGGGGATCGAACCCGGGACCAACGCCTATCCGGGGCGGTCGCTCTACCAATTGAGCTAACCAGGAAGCTAGCAGTTGGCAGCGCGAGGGCGAATTCGACAACTCGAAGCAACTGGACACATATTGCAACTGGACACATATTCCGCAGAACTGATTTACAAAACTCAGATGTACCCGCATGAGGTCTGCTATGACCGTGTGCCCAAACGCTCCTCGCAAGCGTACCTTTCTACTGCGTTCTCCTTTCAGTATGCTCTTTCTCAGTATGGTTATGTCGGCTCCTGATTCCAGACACCCCTTCAACAACCGCCCGCCGCACGCATCTACCCAAGCTCGTCTAGATTCTGACGCTGAGTTTCTGGGTCTCATTTTCCCCCATTAAGTTGAAAACGGCCTTCCAGCAAACTTCCTCTGCTGTGGTTCCTTACCGCTCTCACAGTTGGTCACTGCCTTCGGCTTAGTCTGAGGACAGTTCCACAGCATATTACCGAAAGTAATTTTTTGTCCGAAGTCGGGATAAAATCGGACGGGTTCTTTGTGGCGAAGCAACGCCGGGCCCGAGCTTCGCGATGGTGATCGCCGCCGTCTTTGGGAAGTGACTCCGGAGTAAGATGCCTTCACTGCTATAAGACGCCTTCACCGCTGGACGTTTTTTAACACAACTTTATGTCAAAACTATTTACATAGCAAAAGGCAGCTAAGAAGAGAATGGCCCACAGTGGGGCGTAAAGCAGGAGTGCCGGTGCCCAGCCGGCGAGCTCTCCTAGTCGGCCAAAAAAGACAATCCCGGCTTCCTCGGCGGCCCCTCTTATCCCTCGTCCCCACATGCTTCCTCGTTACATGGGGTCATTGACGCGTGCCGTTAGGTTCCAGGAAAGAGCGGGGGAGTGAGTCCGTGCAGGCCGCTTTTGGGGAAGGAGGGCATTTCTCCATACCCCTCAGCTCGGGAACGTATGAGTGGTAGAAAGGGGGGGGGAGGTCACGCCGAGCGCGACCTTACACCTTTCTTCCAAGATTCGTTGATCAGAAAGAAGATGTGACAAATGAAGCAAAAAAAGGTTCGCGCCAAAGGCCACATCACTAAAGAAAGACAGGCGTGTCACAAGCATGCGCTCAAAATGCCACGAGGCATCACATATGTCCACACATTTCACTCTTGATTTTCTGTGAGGGGAGTCAGTCCGCTGGGCAAAAGTTCAACCTGCAGCACACCATCTGTGCGAAAGGGGCAGGGAACCCTCCCCGTCACAAGACCTTTGGACTCCAATGGTGCTAGGGCAGGCCCCTCACCCCAACACTGATTAGGTAATCAGGACAGCGCGTCAGCGTTTGTGTGCGCGCTGCCCTTGCGATGCTGAACTACCACGTCGTAGCGCTGGAGCGCTAACGCCCAACGTGTCAGCTTTGCGCCCTGGGGCATGCTGCATGTGAGATACGAGAGCGGGTTGTGGTCGGTGATGACAGTTACCTTAGCTCCAAAAACCCATACCTCAAATTTCTTTAAGGCCCAAATTACTGCAAATGCCTCACGTTCAATCGTAGCCCACCGCATCTGCGTCGGTGTATACCGGTGGCTACCGAAGGCGTTCGGCATCTCGGAGCCATCGTCTCGAATTTGCGCCAAGCACGCACCTGCAGCTACCGTGGATGCGTCGGTAGAGAGCACGTATGGCCTTTTGAGGTCTGGCGTGGCGAGGGAAGTGGCTTTGCTCAGGGACCGCTTTAGAGATTGGAATGCCTCGTCGGCTTCCTCAGACCAGGGTATTTTAGAGGGCACTCTTTTGCTAGTGAGCTGCGTCAGCGGCCGGGCTACCTCGGCGAAATTAGGAACGTAGCTGCAGTAGTATCCGCAGAGGCCTAGCGCGCTCCGCAACTCCTTCTTTGTAGTGGGGGCTTTCAGTCCCTTGATGGCTTTGATCTTTTCGGGATCTGGGCCATGCTTACTTGATCCCACCACATGTCCTAAGTAACGGATCGAAGGCATTGCGACCTGACACTTGTCCAAATTCGCCCGCAGGTTCGCTGCTTCAAGCGTAGAGAATATTTCATGCAGGTGTACGACATGCTCCTCGACTGTCTGACTAAAAACGGCGATGTCATCGAGATATGCGCATGCGTAACTCTCACGACCTGCCAGTACCTGGTTCATAATCCTTTGGAACGTAGCTGCTGCATTTTTCAAACCAAAAGGCATCACTCGCCATGCAAATTGGCCAAGGTGAGAGAAGAATGCGGTGGCTAGCTGAGCATCCAGGGCGAGCGGCACCTGCCAGTAGCCCCGCCTAAGATCTACCAGGGTAATGTAACGTGCCGATCCCACGCGCATGATGAGTTCCTGCGGACTCGCCATCGGGAAGGCATCAACTTCCGATACTGCATTCAGCGCGCGGTAATCTATACATAAACGCACCGACCCATCCTTCTTGGGGACGCAAACAATTGGGTGCGCGCAAGGGCTCTCACATTGGTATATGAGGCCAAGTTCTAGCAGCTCACCTATCTGTCGGCTAACTTCGTCTTTGAGCGTTTCTGGGACCCTGTAGGGACGACTGCACTTGAGCTTCGCGCCCTCGGTTATCTTTATGCTGTGCTCTCCTACATTAGCTATTCCTGGTTCGCCAACAAGCAGTATTTGGTGGGCCCTGAATACCGCGCACACGCGTTCGGCCGTGTGAACGTCCAAATGGTCAGTCTTCTCTTGACCGAGGGTGAAGCCTTCACTGTTAGCCGCTCGAGGGGTGTATTCAACTTCTCCAAAGTCATTGTCGTCGTGAAAGATAACGCTCAGCGACGCTAACCTACACGCGTATGGGCGTAACCTGTTCGCGTGCACTAGCATGCGGCGACCCTCTTTCGTCTGCACATAATATGAGTGTTCGCGGTGCTTTCCCTGAACGATAACGGCCCTAACCACTTGGGATACATTTTCCCAGGTCTCCTGTCGTCGAAGACTAGGACCGTGTCGCCCTCGCGAAAGCTTTTGACCACGGCGTGTTTGTTGTAGTGCGATGCGTATGATGCCTGCTGCTTGCTTGTTGTGAGCCCTGCAGCGTCGGCCGCTAGTTCGAGCTGTGTTTTTAACTCCCTCAAATACTCTGCAGGCACGTCCGCCAGCTTTGACGGAATTTGTCTCTCTCCTGTCCAGCTAGTTTTGAGAATGGCTAGTGGCCCGACTGGGTCGCGGCCGTATAGCATGCGGAATGGTGACACGCCCGTGGTGTCGTGGGGGACTTCCCGGTATGCCCACAGTAGAAAAGGAACGAATTTGTCCCAGTTTCTCCCATCCTGTCGATTGCGCCAGTAATTTTTTGTCCGAAGTCGGGATAAAATCGGACGGGTTCTTTGTGGCGAAGCAACGCCGGGCCCGAGCTTTGCGATGGTGATTGCCGCCGTCTCTGGGAAGTGGCTCCGGAGTAAGACGCCTTCACCGCTGGACGTTTTGTAACACAACTTTATGTCAAAACTATTTACATAGCAAAAGGCAGCTAAGAAGAGAAATGCCCACAGTGGGGCGTAAAGCAGCAGTGCCGGTGCCCAGCCGGCGAGCTCTCCTAGTCGGCCAAAAAAGACGATCCCGGCTTCCTCGGCGGCCCCTCTTATCCCTCGTCCCCGCATGTTTCCTCGTTGCGTGGGGTCATTGACGCTTGCCGTTAGGTTCCAGGAAAGAGCGGGGGAGTGAGTCCGTGCAGGCCGCTTTCGGGGAAGGAGGGCATTTCTCCATACCCCTCAGCTCGGGAACGTATGAGTGGTAGAAAGGGGGGGGGGGGAGGTCACGCCGAGCGCGACCTTACAACCGAATTTTCCAGATCTATAGCATTTCGGCTGAGGGTGCTGCTCATTCTCCCAACTTCTATGCACGCTTTCGCTTGCTGCCGTTCGTGGCTTCAGTTCTGCCGTAATCGTAGTCCCCGGCCCCTGTCTGATGGCACACAGTTCTACTTCAAATTTTTCGACTAGTTCAGCTACCTCTCTCAGTCTAAACCATCCACCTGTTTCATGCTGGAGCACATAGGCATACACCTCGTGTGGTATAATCTCTGTTGCGCGATCGGAGATTATGAGCGAGTGAAGTTCTTTCAATGTCTTTACGTTTCAGCTCTGCAAATAGTAGTTGAGGGTTCCAGCTCCGCAAATAGAAGTCGAGGGTTATGCCTAATCTTGTAAAAAACTGTCCCCAGCTCTCCTTGCCCTTCCGGCAGGCGTAAAATTTGTGTTTGTGCTCCTCAGGCATCAGTTTCAATTCTGAGTGCACTAGCTCACGGATTTCATCGTATGACAATACTCTGTCATCGGATTTGTTAGCTACAAGGGTCCAACTCTTTTCATTAAGAAAGGGTCCAGTGATAAAAGCACTGGCACCATACCATGGGATGTCGCAGCTCCGAGCATACTTTCCGCACCCTTAAACCATGCTGGTGCTAAGTCATCTGAATCTGGCATTTGTGGTAGTACAACCCTTAAGACTGGCATAACTACTCAATTTTACCTTCTGTCCACTTTTGTTCTCATTAATACTCCACTCTTGCATCCTTAGAGTTTGAAACTGAATATGCATCTTCAGTATCTCTAAGTCAAGCTCCTTTTCCCTGAGCCGTGCGGCAGCGTCCCTGTCACTGAAGTCTAAAGTACTCCTATGCACTTCCAAAGCCTCTGCGCTCACAAAATCTGTCTTGGTCAGCACCAATTCAGTGATTATTCCTCCTGCTGCATCTGTGCCTGCCTCGTAACCGACATGGTGCTCCCGGAGAAAATAGGACATGGCCTACCTGAGCTCATGCGCCGCAGCCATTTGGTGAGCCGTCTGCAGGTGGCGTCTGTCGAAATCCTCCAACATCCAGAGCCGAGAAGTCGCTCAGTTGATACACTGGGCCTTTCATCATGGCTCGTGGTCCTTCACCGTCGGAGTAGCAACGCCGCTGCTAGTCGATAGTCCAGGACCCACACCTTTCAGTTGCTGATTTCTTGCCCAAAGACTGTGCTTGGGTGTTGTCACAGAAAGCTTGTCGGAGGCTCTCCCTCCAATGACACTGCTGGAAGATTGAGCCTTGGCTCTAGGAATGGCTTCCAAGTGGAAATAACTAGATGTCGCCTGCCCTGATGCAGCAAGTAAATCAGACGATCCTGGTGACGGCACCAGTTATGTCCCAGGCTGGCAGGAAGCTAGGCGTTTCCCACTACTTGGGATGCCACTTCCTTATCATCTGGCGGCACCTTGCAACCAGGGAGGCCAACTTCCAAAACAAAACAGTTTATTAAAAGCAAAAAATTTGCAGTGGCTTAGCTCGGCTATGCCAGGATATACGTAGCATAAGCGAAGGTTCAGCTGATTATTCTTAGCTTTCCAGATTGTCTAGGATTAGCTTGATTGTCATGCTTACTGCTGCTCTAATGACACACACACAGTATACGTATTATGTGGCACATGCATATTTATTTTTGCTCAACGTCAGGTTGCTTCTCTATTGCAACAAAGACGGCTCGGTGGTCAGTGAAGTAACACGCTGCCGTCTATATGGCCCCAACACAGTATTTGGAATTGTCTGTGTGTCTCTGATAGACAAGATCAATGGTGCTTCCCCATTGGGTCGTCTGTGCAGCTGGAACACTGGCTAAGTCGAGGTTAAACGTGTCCTTCAAAGGAACACAGAGAGTCTGGAGCATGATTTAAGTCATCAGCCACCACACATAGTTCACTTGCCGCACGACTAGGTATAGACGTAGCCACAACGTGTATAATGTCTTTAACCGAATTGTTCGGCAACACATACGCGGCTTCAATTACCACACCACTTTCGTCAAGCTGAACGGCATAGGCTTCACCCTTGGGCACTGCTACGTTTGGCAGTTTCACTGGCAGCAATCCCATTCTTGACATAAATGCAGACTCCCGAGCTTCTGGTAGCGTCAGCACGACTGGCATAACCGATGAGATAAGCTTCTCGGCTCTTCTGCGTCGTCGAGCAGCATTTGCGCTCTCCTTCTCCATGGTGTTACCCACCTGCAAACACTAGTCAGAGGCGCTGTCAAGTGGTCCCAGCGCAATGGCAGACGGCGACTGCACAGCGAAGGCGAATAGCTGCGCGCGCGCCGGTACCACTTTGTCTACGACGTCACTCCTCTCGAATTCGGCGCAGACCAGCGGCGGTGGTGGAGTCTGCATGCGCGCCGGCGCCAGCATGTCTTCCGCGCCTACGACGCCACTCTGCCCGAACACACAGACCAGCAGCGGCGGCGAGCCGCGCGCGGCGGTGTCGGATAGCGTGTGAGATGCCAGCTGCGGTGGCCCAGCTGTGTGACATCACTAATCCTCGCGCATGCGCAGCACGGCTCATGATGCTCCATGCGAAATCGGCTCCGGCTAGGCAGGTGTAGCTAACGCTGCAAAAATGGCAACATCAGATCGGATCAACATACATGACTGTCCAGCGGTGGCCGATTCCCGGCTTGTGCCCCCCTCCCTCAATTACATACACACTCATCGATATAGGGAACCCAAGCTCAAGTTTACGGCACGACAGTACCGCGCTGCGGCTCTGGAGAGAAGCTCTGGCGAAACTGGGGGCTGGCACAGCCGACTCAGCCTGTTTGTCGGCAGCGGGAACACACGCCTCAGCTTGGCACGCTGAACCAAGAGGCTTGCTGTGAGAAGCTGCATTTCCGCGTTGGCAGAAGCAACCCCGCGAAAGCAGAAGCGAGATCCAAAGTATTGCCGTGTCGTGGCCTGCCACAGCAGTGCAGACAACACCAAGGCACGCAATTCTGACAGTCGTTCTTGCGCTGCCATGGCTTGCTGGCTTGGGTGAGGTCCTGGGTTGACTGCACCAAATGGGAGGCTTAGCTGAATGCAGGAAGACTCACGCAGTATGGAAACTGTTTAATGAGGCTTAGTCATGGTTACACATTGTTACACATTGGCTCCACACGCCAGCGTCTGTGCCTGAACTGAACTGCAACACACCGACGCTCCCATAAATCGAAACGCACAAGGTGGCTGACTGTGCGGCTAATTGCTGCACAGGACACGTTGTGCCATCTGTAGCAGTCTCCATCAACCCTGCCAAGCAAATCACTCGCACTTTGATGAACTGCACTCTTCCCATGCTGAAATTTTGTGCAGATTCATCATAGGAAACACGTCTGCTTTTCTGAGGTCATTTAGCGCTCTGTAATTTGCACACATGCAGGTTGTCCCATCCTGTTTTCCTTCACATACTACCAGATGTGCAAATTCGCTTTCCATGGGATAAATTAATTTCTAAGCCAAAAATTCATCAACTTGCCGGCTGACTTCTTTCTTCAATAACTCCGGTGTCCAATAAGAGAATGCCTTCCATGTCTGGTGCCGTGGTTCTACTTCTATCCTATGTTAATCTGCATTTACTATGCCCGGAATGCTGTCAAAGAGTGTGCGATGTCTTTTAAATATACTGCCTATATTTCTGCCTGTGAGTTGGCATCAAGATGAGCAACCTTTTTGCTAGTCGCTACTAACTCGTCGTGCCTAATAGACGCAGGTTGTATAGCATATTCCACCTTACGAAAGTCATGGTCTTAATCGAATACGACCTGGGTATGACTGACTCTTGCGTAGTATAGTTCAATGTGCGAACACTTTTTCACCTTAATTTCTACTGTTTCAACACAATAAGAATGTCTTCTCTCACATCCAAACACCGTGAGCAGGTCCAGCTGTTTAGGTGCCATCTTACGATTCTGATCATTGTAGAAAACGAACCTCACTAAGATTGCAGTCTCTACTTTGCAATAGGTCCAAAAGAACCTTAATGTGGCTGAGTACCTTGATAAATAGGCTTAAACGGAAGAGAAGTGAGAAGTTCATTCGCTCAAGCAGACCCCTAGCTTCCTTTGCCCGCCTGCTGTTTGTAGCTATGACTTCAGCGAGACATACAAGGATAGTGTCAATGTTAATAACTAACACGCAGTGCCCTCGCGCGGCGCTGTTGCTTTGTGTGTTGGGGCGTCACGCCTGGAGACTGAAAGATGGGGACGTGGGAAAAATAAAGGGTCAGTTCGTTTCGGGCTTGTATCAGATAGCTGGAAAGCTTTTCATCTGTACTTGTATCAGGTAGCTGGAAAGCTTTTCATTACAGCTGTGCAAGCCGCTATCTGCCAGGCCCATCGTGTATCGCTGAGACGCTGCAGCTCTGTCACTGACAAAGACAACCTTTTTTGCACATCTACGTACAGGGAGTGAACTGCAGATCCACTTCAAAAGACATAAAGGCATTCCAAAAGAGAGAAAAAAGCCCTCACCGGTTTTATCGCCTTGCAGACATCCACGATGACAAGATTGAGGCGGTGGCTCATGCAATGTACGTACACTGTCTGCAGCACTCCCTGCCTGAACAGCGCTTGGACACCCCTTGCAGTACCATTCATGACACTCGCACCATCATATGTTGAGCAATGCAAAGCTGAGGATCAATGCCGCAGCGATTAAAATTTTCCTTTACGTAGCTCAGGAGCGACCTTGCATCCAATTGCTCGGCGTTGCAGAATCCAAGGAACCGCTCAAAGACAGCCCCCACTGATGTAGTACCTTACTACAACTGATAACTGTTCCATCTTGCTTAGGTCCTTGGTTTCATTGACGATAAGTGTGAAGCACTGGGAGCTTTTCATCTCTTCCTTTATTTAATGTTACTTGTTAATGTGATGTGGCTGAGAATTTCGAGGATCTGGTCTTGTATGGAATGACGACCGTACTCTGGGTTTGCTGCTCCACCCTTCAATTTCTTTCCTACAATTTCGTCATATTTAGCAAACAAGTTCAAGAGCTCAACGAAGTTTCTGTTGTTTTCACTTGTGGCACCTTCATCGTGGCCCCTCTGATTCCCTGAACAACAGTAAAGTGCAATATATCTGCAACTCGTTATTCCCACAAAGCCCGCCTAGAGAAATGGCCATAGAAAAAATCAGATATCTGGTTTATTTTCTTTGGAGATAAACATATTTAGAACAAGTTGCAGTGTTAAAGATGTTACATATCAAAAATACAATTTGTATCATATTTTATACAGTGGGCTTTTCCGAAAAGATATTGATGGCACGTCAGTGTCATGCTTCAGTACCTATTGTAATAAAAAAAAACAATTTCTTTCCTTGTTGAGGCAAAGTGTGATGCGACATTTTGAACTAATGATGGAACTGAATTTAATCTCACTTGCCGCACAGTTCCTGCAGCGCAGCCGGTGGCTCGTTACTAGTGGGAAATGCCCAACAGCATCTACCCTGACGTCAACATTGGGCTCTTTTCGTGGAACTCTTCTCTTTTTTGGAGCAGGTGATGGCAAGCTAGATGGGCATCCCTTTTTGTCTTTCCAGACAGCATCAGGCACTCTGACAGTGCAAGTGATAAACACACGCAGCTTCATTGGCTTGGAGCGTAGTTGGGCACATTCGCGCCTGTGCAGATTCCATGCATTTACCGCACAGATGAAAATGCTGTGGTACATTAAATACATGTACGACCGCCTCGACCTGATGGTGTATTTATGCAGGGAAACTTGGTAGTTGTGTTGATCAATCCCACCCATGAAGCTGTTGTACACGCCCTACAACAAATGGGCATGGTACGTCATCGTGCTTCTTGGCTTTGCGGTTATAGCGTTTGACCATCTCCATGGGCTCCACAGAAGCAAAGTTTGAAACTAGGGTGACTGCTTTTCGGTCAAACCACCGTACAACAGCAAGACCGTTCTTGTTGTCAACACGGTAGTCATGGGAACCTTGTCCAAGTTTCTTTAGAGTTTTTTCCTCCATGATCTGGCAATCTGTCAGTCTGTTTTGGCAGAGCGTACCCACATACTGTATATCTCTACTATTGAGTTCTTTAACGAGGTCGAGGGAGCTGAAAAAGTTGTTGGCAGCAACTTTGAAGCCCTCGTCAGAGGGAAGTCCACTGCACATACTGATGACAGTATCGCCGCCCAGTCTAAATGTGTAGATTTCTTTCGACTGCGTTTGATAAACGTCGAATTGGTAGAGAATGCCTTTTGCTCCAGCGCACCCCCAAAGCTTAAAACCCCACTGGGTAGGCTTGTTTCCCAGTCAAAAAAATTCAAGTGGTCCAATTGGAAAAATACCAATTGGCACCAACTGGTTTTCGACCAATTGGAATTTCGCCACCCATTGGAACGTACCAATTACATCCAATTGGTAAACCATTTGGGTAGAGCTAGTGGTAATTGGTTGACCAGTTGATATACACTGGGGTCCAATTGGTCAACCACTTGAACACGCATGGTCATCCAATTGAAGCTAACTGGTGCCCAAATAGGTAACCAATTAAAGTGAACTGGTGTTCAACTGGTAATCTAGTTAATTGTAAATGGGTCACCCAATTGAAACTAGGTGGTATTTAATTGGTTAACCAATTAGATGTGGTCATCCAGTTGAAGCTAGCTGGTGCACAAATGGGTAACCAGTTGAAGAGAACTGGTGTCCAAATGGGTAACCACTTAAAGTGAACTGGTGTTCAACTGGCAATCCAGTTAATCATAAATGGTCACCCAATTGAAACTAGGTGGTATTTAATTGGTTAACCAATTGAATAGATGTGGTCATCCAATTGAAGCTAGCTGATGCACAGATGGGTAACCAGTTGAAGAGAACTGGTGTTTGAAGGCAGGTGGTGTTCAACTGGTTATCCAATTGAATAGATGTGGTAATCCAATTGACACTAACTGGTATCCAAATGGGTAACCAGTTAAAGTGAACTCGTGTTCAACTGGCAATCCAGTTAATCGTAAATGGTCACCCAATTGAAACTAGGTGGTGTTCAACATGAAGAGCCTTTATTACACAACAGTTGTTCGGTGAAAACATCTCATACAGAGGGTGCCTCATAGTACAGCTCTACAATTCCTGCTACCAAGGGTATTCGTTGTCAAACTGTTGCCCGTTCTGCTTCAGCTTCAGGTAACGAGGTCACGGATATATTCTCATTGCTTAGGGTTCTTTCTTTGTTCCACGTTGCGTCAGGAATCAGACATGCTGCATGAAAGAAAAATATGACAAGACTGAGGAAAATGAGCTACATGGCTGTACTATAGAGGTTAACACACTTGTCTCTAAATGCTGTAACAGCACGCTCAGTTTGAGATAGCCCACGCTCGAGTATTCACCCTAAGCAGTCATGCACGCAAACGTCGTCAGTGCAGTCCAAAGCGCGCCGTTCAAGTGTTCTAGACAAGTGTGTTCACCTCTTCACGAAGGATGAAAATGTTCAATAAGGTGGTATGCTGAGCGAGTTGGTGCAACATATTGTAGATTGTATGAGCGGAAAACAGCAGGAATAGAAGGAAAGAACTTGACAGGACAGATGCTCAACTTCCAACTGCAGTTTATTGGAAATTTTTCTCACAAGTGCAGCCACATTACCACAAGAAAAACAAGGCCAACAGGAAAGTTACTTATCCAAACTGCCACCCTTTAACTATTTAGAAAGCCTATTTCTTTATCATTCAGCGCTACCGAGGGAACACTGATGCACGTGGTTGAGTTTGCTTTAATCTGTACAGCTTCCGTGATCTTGGTGGTCAGTCTGTGTTTTGATTTGCTAAGAGCATTAGTGCTCGTAAACTGCCGATTGCACCTGCAAGAACCTTCTATGATGATGCATGTTCTCTGAGTCTGTCATTTAGACATTGGCCCATCTGGGACGATGTACACTTTTCGGCAGCTCAACGAAACTCTGTCCACGACCTCATCGGTATAGGGAACAAAGTGCATGGCACGTGTTCTTGTGCAACCTTTCTGGTTCACATTTCCCTTCCCATGATCATTAACCATAGAGCACAACTTGGCCAGTTTGCAGGGGGCTGTGAGCACGACATCAACCCCGTGCTTGCGACCAATCTTCTTCAAACTATGCGACACAGAATGCACATATGATACGGCATGACTACAATCTTTTCTGTTTTCCTTTTATCCTGGGTAAGTGGGTGTTGGTAGCATTTGTCCTCTTTAACTTCTTTAACAACGTGCCACCCACTGCAACTAGCAGACTGTCAGGGTAACCCGAGCTGAGCAGGCGACTCGCTTGCGGAAACTACCGTAAAATTCCGAGCAAGCGCCCCCCCTGGAGTTAGCGATAATAACCAAGTTAAAGGTGGGGGGCGCTTGCTCGGACTTTCTGCAAAATTCAAAATCGCAGCGGAAGTTTTTTTTTTCTTTTAATGAAATTGACAAACACGGGTCATAGCGATGCACAGAATGATCAAACACTTTATTCCAGCATAACTTTAATCACTGAAATCCGTCAAAGGAGTCCTCAGAGTCTGTATCGAAAAATAGGCTGCAGCATTCGGCCTGCAGCCCATCGCGATGTTCCGGGGGAACGGTGCCAACGTCGGACAGCCGGCCATGCAGACAGCCTTCCTCTGAGCCATCCAGCGCGTTAGAGATACCGCAGCCCTTGAAGCTCTTGGCAACGGTTTCCTCTGACACAGCTTCCCATGCCGCAGCCACGAAATCCAGGACGTCTTGATGCGACGGCTTCCGCAGATTTCCTTTCGGAGTTTTTTCAGCCCTACGCATGAACTCCTCCCAGCTCCTGCGAAGGTTGGCTTTGAACGGCCGGTTCCAATACACGTCCGCCGGCTGCAGTATGCTCGTGCAGCAAGCCGGAACGTATGCAACGTCCGTCTCCCGTTCGTCCAAAGCATCCCTTGCTGCCTGCGTCTTATGAATAGGCGCTTGGTCTAGCACCAGCAACCGCCTCACGTCGTCGGTGTTAGGGCCCCAAACCCTCGACAACCACTCCTGAAACTTGTCGGAGGACATCCACCCGTTCTTGGACGCAGTCACGCGGACATTTGCTACAAGAAAAAAAAAAGCGGTTAGCGCAATCTCGCTACCCCACGATTAAAGAGAGAAACCCACCTGGCACTCGAAGTTTCATAAAAGCCTTGGTCGGAATCTTGCCGCTCGGCTCCTTCAAAATGACGAAGGCCGGGAGTTTGTGGCCCGATGCGCAGGCAGTCAGTGAAACTGTGAAACCTCGCCGGGCACAACCAGTATTGGTGATCCGTACCGAACTTTCCCCGATGTTGTTGTTCGTTCGGGAAGCCGGACAGTCCATGCGAACCATTGTCTGATCCATGTTGGCCATATTAAATGGTGTGTAGCCGTGACACAATCGCAACTCGTTCACGGATGACCGAAAAGCATGTGCTGCTTCTGCGTAGTCATCTGGCGTCTTCTGGCTTTCGTTTGTTGCCTGTCGCATGGAGATGCTAAATCGCTGCTTCCACCTGGCAATATAATGGGTCGAAGCGTGGAAGTTTCCTAGCTGCAGGCTCCTGGCTATACGCAAAGCCTCTTCTGCGAGCAGCCTGTTACTCACAGCGCGTCCAGCACTTCGCTCGCGCTCAAAAAATTCGAACAGGGCGTCGTCCAGCTCCTCACTAAACACAGGAGCACCGTTGCTCAGCTTGCGTCGTAACTTTGACTTGCCGAAGTTTTGTTGCAGCAAGCTTTCGTACTTTCCATCCCACTCGCGGATCCGCTTCCGATCGATGTTGAAGTGCCGCGAAGTCTCGTGCACATTTCGTCCAGCTTGGCGATGCCACTGCACCACCTCGATTTTCTTCGCAATCGTGTAGGAACGCATCATCGGCAAGCTGACCACAATGAACAAATGGCGACTGACGAGTACGACGTGACCACGTTCACACACACCAAGCCTAATGCCTACGGCTACGGCTAGAGCGATGGCTAGAGACGCCAGTGTTGTGTGGTGGCGCCAGCGTTGTGTGGGCGGAATGGGGGGGGGGGGGCTTGTTCGGAAAAGGGCGGCAATTTGAAGTTGCCCAAACTAAGGCGGGGGGCGCTTGCTTGGGTGAGGGCGCTTGCTCGGAATTTTACGGTATGCTTCTTTATGTTATGCAGACAAGGCTTCTTCAACGATGAACTAAGGCAGGGAATAGCAATTGTTCTGTTTTTTTTTTTACAAGCTTACTGTGAGATGAATCATAAGGTAACAGACCCTTCTTAGACCGTAGCGAAAATTCCCAGCAAACAAGTAACTTTCCTGTTGGCCTTGTCTCTCTTGTGATGAGGTTGCTGCACATGCGCGATTCCGTGTTCTTGTGAGAAAAATTTCCAATAAACTGCAGTAACAAGTTAGGCGTCTGTCCTGTCAAGTTCTTTCCATCTATTCGTGCTGTTTTTCGCTCATACAATCTACACGAGGAAAATGTTAGCGATGTAAGAAGACTTACCGCGTACAGTAGCTCCCACACGTCATGCTTGTTGCGCCCGTGTACATCCGCTGCAGTCGCGAGACAACACTAGTTAGGGTAACGAACGAAATGTGCGAAGGCTGCTAATAATGCAACAATTGCAGAAGTTCAAAAGTAAAATACCTCGAATGTAATGAAATCGGGCTGAATCCATGGACCGTGCCAAAATGAATATTTCAAAGACGTCGGATATAAAATACGCCGGAGACCTGCAGCATGATGTGTCCACAAAAAAGCGCGGTCGATCGCAATGACCATGCTGATGGCACTTGCCGCAACGCATGCACTGCACGCACTTATAAGAAAATTAAATTTTAAGATTATCGCGTTTGTCAACAAACAGTACAAAATTTTGTAAGCAAGAATTGTTTTTTATTTTATAGGTTATTTTCACCTTATCTTACCGCTTCAAGTGCAACTTTTTTAGAAGGGTTGTTAGAAACCAGCGCTTGTTCAGCCGTTTTTTGTCCGTGTTGTCGCGTTCTCGTGTCAGCGAAGTGCGGCGGCTGTTCGCAAACTTCGCATCGTTGTAAAGTGGCTAGGCTTGCAGGTGGTATTCAATTGGTTGACCAAGTGAATAGATGTGGTAATTAGTTGGAGCTAACGGGTTCCCAAATAGTTAACCAGTTGGTCACAAATGGTCATCCAATCAAAGCTAACTGGTGCTTAACTGGTGAGCCAGTTCAAACTGTTTAACTGTCTTTCAACTGGTTAACCGGCTGAATGCATATAGTCATCCAATTTATATATATATATATATATATATATATATATATATATATATATAAGAGCCTCACCTACCTTTTTATAGGGCCGCCATGTCAGTTACAAACATATTACAACTAAATATTTCAAACAATGGGTCTACTACGATTGGTAGTGCTTTTCCAATTCGAAAGTACACATCCAATTGGACCAACAAGCATTCCAATTGGGAGGCCAATTGGAACGCACTGTTCCAGTGGTTTTCCAATTGGAATTTGTGACACCAATTGGACTAAGAAGCATTCCACTTGGGAGACCAAATGGCAGACGGTGGACTAATTGGAATGACCACTTGGAACTGTGAGGTCCAATTGGTCCTCCCTGTTGAAGTGCAGCATTCCAGTTGGTTTCCAATTCATTCCATTTGGGACCAATTGCAGGGGACTGGTATGACCAGTTGAACCCATTCGCTTTTTTTGACTGTGTTGGCATGTACTGCTCCAGTGTACTCCTGCCTGTAAAAGCAACCATAATCTCGTCCACTGCGTTATACTCTTCTTGTTCTATTTTTGTGAGAGTCCGTTGCAACAGCAGAATCCAATGTCTAAGTTTCCATACCTAGTCTGTTTTCTCCATTTCACTGGCTAGCACGTTGTCCACAGTGTGCAGGCATCCCATCAGCTTTAGAAAGCGATTCCTAGACATTGTGTCTGCTATCGGTAAATGTCTGCTGGCCTTCTCCCAGTAACATCTCACATTTGCCATTTGAACGAGGCCCACCTGCAGGTAGATGCCCAGGAACTGCTCAACTTCTGAGATGTTTGTATTGACCGATGCACCATACTTTTGAGTGCTGTAGAGATTTGTTTGTTGAACTAGCCTCTCTAACATGTCATTTGTGAGCAGCTTCCAAAACAACTCCATCAGGGTCTCTAGGGCATCTGGCTCACTAAAAGTCCCGGAGAAGTCTGGGTGGCAAACCTGTAGCAAATCCTTTTCCCAGTTCCTCCCAGAAGTTGAGCAGGATGATGCACTGCTGCAGGAGAAATCCGGTTCATTGTCATCACTAGCATCATCAGGCGCAGTGTTGTTAGCAGCAGTCCATTCTTCTGCATCGCTGTCTGAAAGATCACTGAAGTCACTTACATCATCGCCAACAGCAACGCGCTTGAGGATATCCCTCACCACCGCACCTGAAACAATAACAAAAAAAAAAACGGTATGATCGATAACCAAAGAGTGAGGCAAGAAGCAGAAAATTTCATCTTCTGCTTTCATTTCCAACATTTCCAACTAAAAGAAAGAAGGATGCACATTCAAGTAATGCCCACTGTATCAGATATGATACGGGCGGAATTACCACGCTATCGTAGAGTCTGAAGCTACCACACATCCCAAAAATTTATGTATGAGGCTAAACAAGTTCATGGAAGGTTTAGGAAAACATACGTCATAATTACCTTTTCTAGTGTAGAACGTTCGAGCTGGAATACCATCACATGCGGTGCTGGAGGCGGCCATCTTTGAAAGTGAGCTAGTGGTGCTCTGATGGCAAAAACTAGAAGCACAGAGATTTGAAAACACTCTTCAACATTCCCTAAGCACCACCAACCAGCTTTAGTTATTTCAGTTTTGGTTTGTAGCAGCGGGCCTAACTTCAAACATGGCGTATCAAATATGATACACTGGGCGTTGTGGGGTAAAGGGAGGCGATATTCCTGCACCTCCCTGGAGTACACGTCACTGAGATGTGATGCAGCTGACTTGCTTTGTCCTCTCGACTTCATCTGCTTGTAGGAAACCCACAATGCCTGGGAAGCCTTATGCGCGAGCGAGTTTTCGTGCTTTCTGAAACCAGCGTCTTTTTCTAGGGCTTTTTTTTCCAATTACTGTATCCACCATTGACAAATGCAGATTTCTCATTGGCACCAGTAGAAAACATTCTGCAAGGGTAACAGAAAGCTGCGTCAACCTGCGCTGTGTACTCCAACCAAGGAAATAGGCGGTGCCAGTCCGAGTTGAAGTTCCTGCTCAATTTGCCGTACTTCTTAGATGGACATGGGTTCAGTATTGGCTGTGTGGGTTGCTCTGTCTTGAATTTCGAAATGTCCAACTGGTCTGCGTGGTCGACATCCACATCAGAGGTGATGAATTCGGTCGCAGGATCAGGTGCATCCCTTGCTGCCCACGATGCGGAAAGCTCGTCACATTCACTGTCCATATGCACCGACGAGGGCGGGCAAGCATCATCAGAAGCAGTGCTATACACAGTCTCTTCAAGCGGAATCGAAACGGAGAACTGAGAAGAATTTTCTTGTTCTTGGAGCGTCTCCGAATCTTCTGTTGTTAAAGCAGAAAGCTTGAGGGGGACACCTTTTTGCTTGGCCCGCTTGCTTGAAGTCGAAAAAAAGTCCGCGGTTGACCTTTTCTGCGACATAATGAGGCAACCCAGTGTCCTGCAGGGCAGACTGCATGTTGGATTGACGCCAAGACAGGCTAGCATTTACTCCTGCGACACAAGCACTGCTTAGGAGCGAGCACGGTGTAAGAAAAATACTCTCACGGTGTATGAAAAAAGTATTTGTTTTACACCGCGGGAGCGAGCAAATGAATCGAACACCGCGGCAGTTTGTGTGCTTTGTTTATTGGACTTGCAGCGCCACTGAAAGACGACACACGTATCCCGCGTGCTGTGTGTTCTGGCTTCGGCTATGCTGCTCTTCAGTGATGCGCCTGGGATCTTCGCTTGGCCAAGGTTCAACTCTACCCAGTTACCGAGCAGAGTTCACATGTAAAGTTATTGGAATCGGCTCCGTATATGAACATATACGGTTTTAAACCAGCCCGCACTGTTTGCTGCACCTGTGTTCTAGTCCGCTTTAGACGACACACGTATCCTACGTGGTATATGCATGCTGTCTTGGGTTACCCAGTGCTCGCGGTTCTGCGACCCTAGCAGGGAAAAGCTTATTCTCTGTGGAAGTGGTCTGTGAGGGGAAGGCGCCTCAAAAAGAGGCTCTCACATCCAAGGCACGAACTTGCTGGTTCACGCAAGCAGATTGAACTGCAAAATGTAGACCCTTTTTCAATTTATATCAGTCGGAGCCTTTTTTTTTTTCTTATTGCACCTGTTCGCACTGTATTTCAAGCGCCTGTTTATCGCAGGCGAGAGGGTAATCCCTTGTGATAAGAAATTTCCTACAATAAGCTGTTATGCCTAAACAAGGTCGTCCTATAAGCAGCGCTGCTGTCATGCATCTGCCTTCAAATTATGACAGAAGTTGGACATTTTGTTTCATACGACCTACCTTGGGTGAGCTTTTTGGCGCTCTTGGGGAGGGGGGGGGGGGCAGGCGAGAATTCTGAGAGGGCTCCAACCCCCTCCCCCCCCCCCCCCCACGTGCCCCCCCACTGGTGCTGCCCCTGCTCAAACCCCCCGCTGTACCCTGTCCATGAGGGCCGATAAGCAGTAGGGAGCATTCTTTAAGCTGAAGCTCTGCACTTTAGGGTGGAATGTCCCCAGGGGTGAAATAAATGTTGCATATCCACTTGTCCTTTTGGCCAGGGGCACCTGCCAGTAACCCCGAATGAGGTCAAAGGTAGAGATGTACTTAGCACTGCTCACTGTCTCAATTCTCTCCTCTATATTGGATATGGGCTATGTCTGATCCTTTGTTATGAGGTTTAGCCTCCGGTAATCAATACACAGACGCAGGTCTTTCCCAGAAACCTCTACTAATATAAGCTGAGAGGTGTAGTCACTCTCGCAAGCTTCCATTATGTCATGCTCCAGCATTCTCCTAGATTTTGGCTTCAGTAATGGCGTGCTGACTCAGCGACACTCGATACACCTTGGACCGTATGGGCTGAGTAGACGTAAGCTCTGTCATGCACTACTAAATTAGTTCGGCCTGGCTTCTCTAAGAACATGTCCTGATATTCACTTAGGAGGCCCTCTAAGTCTCGCTTCTCGTTAGTTGTGGACTCAGCTGCCTCAACCATGCCCTTGAGTGTTTGACCAGTGCTATCATCATTTCCCTCTACTCCTAAATCAGGGATATCTAATGGTGGCTCTGTTCTTTGCTCCGCTATCAAGGACGATCGGTCCACTCCTAGCAATCTCTGCAGGCTACTAGATGCTGGAGTAATCAGTTCCTCACAGACACCTTCAGATTCAAAAGAATCATTGTGGTTCTCAGCCATGCCTTCATTGCTCACTTGTTCAGCGCTCAGTGTGGGAATCATTTTTATCGCGCTTGCAGGCTCTCTACTGGCTGTCTGAGTGTTCTCTCGATAAAACTTCAAGCGAGGCGGCCCAAGTTGGGAGTTCTCACACTTTTGAGCGAGCGAACACGCACACAACACCCTCCCCGAACGCGAGGTTCTTCTGCCGTAACAACAAATTGGATCTGTTTGAAAACAGATAAGCATACTGCATCAGCAGATAGGCAGTTACAGCAGCCTCTGTATGCAATACACCAAGAGGGCCCTCAACGCATACCTTAGCAATCGGAAGGCATACGCTTTGTGCTTTGCATTTCCGCTGCTTGCTTAAAGGGGCACTAAAGGCAAATAAAAATTATGTCAGAGTGAAAGGTCAACGTTTGAGAAAGTCTAAAACCTATATTATCAATAGCAGTGCTCCAGTAATAGAGAAATTAAGGTAAGTGTAGGACACTATACGCACCACCAGTGGGATGTTTTGGAACGTGCCCAATGATGTCAAGAGTCCCGAGTACAAATTATCACTAGTATTCAAGCTACTTATGATAAAAAAAGAGCATTCCGAGCAATGCAAGACATAATACAATGCTCCTTGTGCGTTGCTGTTTGATTAATGGTAAAAAGAACGTGACGTTAAAGTGGAGAACGGTGCAGGTTGCGCAAAAGTTCTGTTTTCACAGGGCTGCACTTCGTTTGCACAGTCGCGTCTCAGTGGTAGTTTTGCTATCACATACTGCTGCGTGTGCCTTGCACGTTCATGAAAGTCACTCTAATGGAAACTTCGACAGAATGCCGTGTTTATGTGATGATGTGTAATGAGCCCTTGAGAGCAGAAACCACAGCGTTGGCTGCTGGGCAAAGGCGGGCAACGTTGGGCAAGGCAAATGCTATGTCTGGCTACGTCAGGACGCCTTTTCAGTGCGTGATTTGAAGTGCGCTACCACTGTGTAGACCACTGAAACATGATTTTCATACGAAAGAAGCATTTCCTTGGCTTGAAAGAAGCACTACAAGGTTTATGGAACGCTGTTTCAACAATCAACGCCAACTTAACATTTGCCTTTAGTGCCCCTTTAATCCAAGCGCACTCTCCTGTGAAGTGCCCTTGTTCTACATACGAGGGATGAACCATGTCCATCGTTGCTTCCGAATCTCGCAGCACCCGACACTCCCTTCCATTTACTTTCAGCTCTCGGATATCCGGCTCCAAAAGTTGCATGTTTTCATCCTCGCTGCCAACTGACAGGCAAACAACATTTGGCCTCTTGAAGGACGCCGCCACGTGACCCGGTTTGTGGCAATTGTAACACACAAGTGATCACCTCTTTTCAAAAGCACTCATTTTTTGTGCTCTTCCTGAGCAAGATTGGCTTCTTTCACCACCTCCCATTTCTCTACGTGTTCAGCCTTGTGCGCTCGATTCTCTTGGATGAATTGGCCCTTCCACCCAGTTGCCTTTCTAGTCGGGTCCTCGTGCTGGGGAATCTCCTTTCTATCAAGCGCACGGCGCGAGACGAACTCATCTGCAAGCTCCACAGCCTTCGAGACAGTCATAACGTCCTCCCTGTCTTGCACCCAGAGCCTAATGTCTTGGGGCAAACTAGTAAAGCTACTCGAATCCGAAACATTCCACCATTTTCTCTTTATCCTGTAACACCTTAGCCTCTTTGAGCCACTCCCCCATATTAGCCATTAGCTTGTATGCAGAGTCGGCATACGACTCGTCTTTTTTCTTCACAGCGTTCCGAAACTTCTGCCTGAATGCCCCCACTGACAATCTATACCTTTTTAGCAGGCTCGACTTAACCTGATCGTAATTGTCTGCTTCCTTCTTTGTCAAGTGGTCAATTACTACATTGGCAGCCTCACATGGTAATAAGGTCAGCAAGCATTGCGGCCACATTGTTTTGGTAACACCCGCCTTCTCGCATGTGCGCTCGAAGTTTACTAAAAACAGATCTATGTCCTCTCCAAAGCGGTAGTGTTACATAAAGTCCTTCATACTGAACGACTTTCGTTCTACTCCGCTAGACGCTTCTCTACCTTCTGTACTATCTTGAGCCTTGATCAGCTCAAGTTCAAGGCTCAAGCTCCTTTCTAAACGCCTATTTTCTTCAGCCATGCGCTTCTCATTTCTTTCCTCTGCTTTGTGCATTAGCTTCTCATTTTCATCAATCAGCTCTAGACACTCTCGAGAGCTTGTCGTCATCTGCCTCAAGGTTCTCATTAGCCCCGATGATCTCTGGCTATCTCATTTCCTCCTGAACATCCAAACCCAATGTTTTGGCTAACTCTAGCAAAAGCGGTTTTTTCAGTGCCTTCAAATTCACGGTTGCAGCAAGTGCTGCTAATTCTTCACTACTACGAAAATGCACGTCTCAGTGCTTGGAATCAACGTAGAACAACAACTACCGAAATTA
Source organism: Rhipicephalus sanguineus (assembly GCF_013339695.2). Classification (NCBI taxonomy): domain Eukaryota; kingdom Metazoa; phylum Arthropoda; class Arachnida; order Ixodida; family Ixodidae; genus Rhipicephalus; species Rhipicephalus sanguineus. The sequence goes on along the minus strand of NC_051180.1, from coordinate 166,311,069 downwards.
CCACCTTAACTAACTATGAAATAGAAACAGCGCAATTTTTACATGAGGACAAAAGAAAACGACAAGTACAAGGCAGTTTTCACTGCGTCCTCAAATGTGAGGTCGTGACTCTCGAGTATACGCGTCTGAACCGCTGCATTGTTTATGCCACATACTATTCTGTCTCTCAGCATGTTGTTGAGTTCGGTTCCATAATTGCAGTGCTCAGACAAACACTTGAGTGCTGCAACAATGTCGCTGACTGCTTCTCCATCGGAACGCCCCCTTGAATTGAAGCGAAACCGTTGCACTACAACAGATGGGTTGGGGGTGTAGTGCCTGCCAAGTACGGCCAGTATCTCGTCGAGTGTTTTATCCTGGGGTGTTTCCGGCTTTACAAGGTTACGAAGTAGTGCATAGGTATGAGGCCCACAGCAGCTCAAAAATATTGACCTTTTCTTTGTTGCCACGACGTCGTTGGCTTTGAAGAACTCTTGTACGCACTCCACGTAAGCAGGCCAGGTGTCGCCTTCCCCCTCGAACGCTTCGATCCTACCGAAGGTAGGCATGGTTGTTCATGCAGTTCGGTCTTCGTCGCCAGTTTGTTACATGTAGCCGGAAGAAGTGGAGCCGAGGCCCGAGCTCACTGCGAACGAAATAAACTTTATTCCTTTCCAAAACTGCCCAAGCCCTGCTCACCTCACTCCTCCTTCTGCTCGCAGCAGTAGGTGGCACTAGTAGCTGGCGGCACTACAGCTGGTGCAGCACAGCAGTATCACTTGTCACACAGATGTCCCTTGCATCTTAGCAGTATACACACAGCACATCTGCGACTCGCAGCTTTCCCTTTAGAACTGCTGGACAGGCTTGAATGTGTCCACTTATGTCATGCAGCCTTGTGGGACAGCTGACCCTTCTGTGTTTCTTTCTGGTAGCATTTCGTCCTCTTCGCATCGCACATCTTCCACCTTGCCACTCCTTGCACCTCTCGGGTTTCTTTCAGATTGACTCATGCGACGAGCGTTCTTCAACTTAAGGCATTGGGCTAAGGGCATTTTGTTCCTTCTCAATTGATCTGTGACTGTCTCCACAATATATGACCTCGGAGACCCTGCCCATGGAAGAGCCATTCCAGTCTTGTATTGGTATCTTATTCACACCGTTTTCCCTGACTTTAAATATTGAAAGATCCGAGCTTCGCGCATTCTTTCATAGTCTCACTTTTGCTTGGCTGCTTGTCGCTCGGCTACGTTCCCACACCTGGAGTGCTTGCTTGTCAAGCACTGCAGAGTCTAGCGAACTGCACGCCGGCAGTAAAGACATTTTCAGACCTCCCATTATCAATTTCATGGGGCTAAAGCCATTTGCAGCCAGTGCACCTTGTATGTCCGAAGAGCAGCAGAGCTCCCACTCTCTGTAGGCTCTTCTTTATGATCCACACAGTCAGCTCAATGAAGCCATTGCTTTGCAATAACCTGGGGCTTGATGTTATGTGTTCGAATCTCGATTCTGCTGTGAACTGGAGGAAAGCGGAGCCATCAAGTTTCTCGAACTGGGGTTCATTATCCCTGAAAACTCTTTCAGGCATGCCATGTCCCACAAAGATTGACATTACGTTGATGACTTCTTGGGCTCTCATACTTGTAAAACAAGCAGGGCATTTCCCTGTAGTGTGCTACAAGTGGCCACAGAACGTAAGCTGCTTTGCTTCGGTTTGACATGGCTTCTTTCCTGGACTTAGTTTACAAGCCAGGCCAGCTCTATCCACTTTTCTTTCATTGTTGCTATGCAGCATAGGAGCTTGTTCTTCTACCACTTCAGACTGTCCACCATAGTGGTGACCTTTGGCATTGGAGGAAGATAGCTCAACCATATACATAGTTGATTTGGTATAACTATGGCTGGGAGCAACTGCAAAAAATAAATGCTATCAGTTTGGAAATTATTGCATTGAGGTAGTCTGCATCATAGAGCAACTCTATGACATGGGCTTCAGTGAGTGACAACACAACGAAATCACACCGCCTTTTCTGGCAACAATGTAGTTGCAGTTGAACTTGCTAATACCTGTTTCTTTCTCATCTTACTCAAAACAAGCCTGTTGTCTTGACATTTCACATCATACTTGCCACTCATAAAGAGTGCTTTCTGAAGTTTCCTGGTCTGAAGTTCCCTTGTCCGAAATTCCCTGGTCTTCAGAGGCACGAGGAAAAAAACTCAGGCAGATACATTGTTTATTTGAAACAAACTATCTCTGGGGGGTGCGAAAAGGAAATGCCCTCCAGTTTGGGAATTTTTACATTGAGGTAGTCTGCATCATAGCACAACTCTATGATGTGGGCTTCAGTGGGTGACCGCACAACAATATTACACTGCATTTTGTGGCAACAGCATTGTTGCAGATGAGCTTGCAAATAATACCTGTTTTTTTTTCATGTCTTGCTCAAAACGAGCCTTTTGTCCTGATAATTTGCATCACACTTGCCACTTGTAAAGAGTGCTTTAAGTCTTCCATGCTTGTCGAATGTCTGTGATGCTGAGCACTTGATTTCCAGAATTTTGTGAGAGTCCACAACCACTCCATTGGGGCTTGTACTCAGCCATGATGTTTGAGGCCATACAATAAGGCCACACTCGAGGACATTGCAACAATTGCAGTGTCGTCATACCAGGCACAGGCACTGCTTCATTCTCTTGTATATAACTGTGGGAAAAATAGCACCGTTTGCACATTCATTTTTCACATATAATTCCTACAAATACAACTGAAAAAGTGAAAGAACTGTTTTTTCAAAAAGAGGCATAAGAGCTTTATGAACAGTAAGAGTTGGTGTAAAGTCTAATGATCATTAGGATATATGTAGTGTAAAGTTTAAGACTCTTTAAATTAGTGAAGAAACCATGCAATTATTGGGCGCAAGGAGGAATCTTAGCGCAGAGAAGAGAAAAAAATCTGGAAGGTTCCACACACTATGGGAATTTACGTTTTACGAAGCAGTCTGCAAGGAACTGGCAATGGTGCACTATGTTGCTATAATATTAGTAGTCAAAAGTTAGCCAACACTAGCCCACTCTTCGCCAACCTGTGTTGATATCATGTGAGTAAATATGTTACATGCCATTGCGTATACATCATATGTTGTCGTGCATATTGAGGAATCCCAGTAGAAGCCGTGATGTGATGACCTCTTCTCGTTTATGCCATTCACATTGTACCATACATGATATGCGATTCATTCCATTCATTAGCGCATGTTTCTCGTGCATGCATGTTCATTCTGGTGCACTTGCATAACACTCGCCAACCTTTGGACAAGTAGTGCCGGTTCTGTGCAAGTAATTATGGTACATGTCATGGCATGTACATCACGTCACTTCATTTATGTGATGTCATGCATATAGAGGTATCTCAGCTAAAGATTAAATGACTGCAACAAAATCTAGCTTGTACCATTCATGTAATGCTGTTCGTGATATGTCATGTTGTTGGTGTCATGACATGCGAATCATTCCCACATGTTTGTCATGCATGCATGTACGTTCTGGTATACTTGTACAACATTAGCCAACATTTAGCCAACTAGTGGTGGTTCTCTTTGACTAAGTAAGTTACTTGTCATGTCTTTTTTTGTTGTGTCATACATATTGAGATCCCAGCTAAACGAATGTCTACATTGATGTCTGAGGAGTTGATCACTTGTTTCTTTGTTAGACACGACCCAATAAACCCTCCAAACAATTAAGCTGAGGAAAGCATAGGGGGACTTGTTTGCAGTTTTTTGCTGTAATGTGTTCATTATGACATCAGAAAGGAATTAAAGTGGATTTAAAAACTACCTTGCTGCCAGCAGGTTGTGGCTTTGGTCCCCACAAGGGGCAAAGTTTTTTCTCGTCCACTTTAATTCTTTTCTATTTATGTCATAATTACCACACCACAGCTCAAAACTTCAAATAATGTCCCCTCTCTCTTCCTTTGTTTTATTGTCTATTGTGGAATAACTATTATTTTGTCTTTTATAAAATCGATTTCATGCCATGACAGGTAATTCATTGCTGCATGTTTGTCATACAGGGACATGCATTCTTGTATATACCATGTTCTAAAACGATCATGACAGCTTCACAACGTATGCATCATGTCATTTGTGTCATCTTTGTCATTATGTAGATGACTTCAGTGTCAGAAACATCACTGTTATGACCTATTATTCATGTTTCCCATACACACACATCATGTGATGCATATTTTGGTATGTAGCAAGGTAATGAACCGACCGAAGTGACATCATGATGGCACCTTGTCATGTATATGGTGGCATACATGACAAGCGTGTCATAATATTAATGTGATAACCTGCTGTTCATGTTTGCTGCACATCATATCAAGTCATGCCAATTTTGGTATAATACTAAGTTAACGAAACTGCCACAAGAGCGGGAAGATGTAGGGGGATTGATAGACACGCTCAGAGTGCCTTTGGTTTGCCCAAAAAATGCTTCACACTTAAAACTAGGGCATGTTTTCACCATCAGCATTAATGAACATTGTAAATTTAATTGTATTCTTCTCTTGATCAGTGTGCAGCATGAGTTTCACTCGTGCGACATTACAAAGGAAGTTCTTGGCCTCTACATGACAATGTTAAGTGTGTTCAAGAATGTGCCAGCAATAAACATATGAAGCCATGCAGGAACTTGCTTCCCTTTGTGTTTTGTTTTTCTGTAACAGCAACATGGGAGACACTGCACCTATTATTTTTGTCATTTCGTGATTTGAACAACGTAGCACAACGTGTGAACAACGCTGCAAGAGGAGAAGAGTGACACACACAACCACTTTCAACTGCTACTGTTCGATAATTGGTGCTTGTGTCTGTCGGCTGTTTCCTCTTGTGTTGAGATATTTGTACTACAGTTCTTTTAATTTTAACGGCATAACTTATTTTCCAGAACGGCATCAAGAAGGTACGTATGAGGGAGCAGGGGCAGGAACAGCTGACGCTTTGTATAAGGATGGCAGGCTGCTGCGTGGCACTCTGAATGCCATACTGAAGCAGAAATTGTGACAAATGTTCCTTCCGACGTTTTGTTTATACATGCCCTGATTAGGGCATACTGAGAGACTGGTTGGCCTTCAAGCTGTTGTCCGATGCCTTTGTGTGCTGCAACACCCTTCAAGGTTCTTGCATCCATTGACTCTTACAAACTGAATTATTTGAAACTGGTGAGAAATGAAACTGGAAAACAACTCAGGTAAATTATAATGCACCGCCACAAGACGGACATTACAAAATAAGTAAGAGCAGCAAGGCAGATGACAGCATCTGCAGTTCACACCAGCATGCAGCTTCCTTATTTCTGTGAAAGAACAAGAGCACAAAGAGGCATAGCTGACATCGTAGTTGAATTTCATTTTAGAAGGTGGATCTGGGTAGGTCACGTCATGAGAAGGTGGTGTGACGAAATTAGGAAATTTGCAGTCATATAATGGAATCCACTCATAAAGGACAGTGTAGAGGCCTTTGTCCTGCTGTGGACGTAAGGTAGGCTGATGACGATGTCGCAGCCTTTGTTGAATGACTGAGATAAAAATTCAATGACCACGAGTGTGAAAATTTTTAAATATGCAAAGTGTTGAAATTATCTTCCTTACCGCATGCTTGTGCTTCCATTGAAGGTTGGATGTATGAATGCGTCACTAAACCCGGTCTCATAGACAGGAAAGTGGTTTGGGGAGGGCGTTCAAACTCTAACCCTAAAATTTTTACATTTTGTACTACTATCGCCAGGGGAGTGAAACTTCGCTCGCAGCGCCGGACGAACGCCTGGTGTTTGGGGGCGGTACTAAAACATGGCGGCGCATTGCAGACACGCACTGGGGGACGCCATCTTGATGAGGACTGAGGATCCGAGTGGCGGGGGGGGGGGCGGAAATTTATCGCCAAATTCAATTGGGATGCACCAGCAAGCCAAATTGAGCGAGTGGAAGGTATTCAGATGGCGAGCACGCGACCTTCTTCCTGATGCGCAACCCGCCACATGATAAAACGGCAATCACTGCGTTCTAATTGATGAAGGTTTGCCCATACACCTCTCTTTGCACCACTTATTATAAGACTTTGTTTTTGTTTACGTGTACACATAAATTAGACAAGAATAAAGAGCAGAGTTTGTTTGAATGTTTTATTGCCTAAACGTACCATTCATACAGTAAATTCAAGCATACAGTATAATTCAAGCCGCAGAGCAGACAATCAGAATGTAATAAATAAATCATGCACGTGTATGCTCAACTAAATTACACAGCTACTGCTGCAACCGCATCGTGATATGCCGTGCAAGCGTAGAAAAACAAAACGAGCATCATGCAGATCGTACCTTCCGTCCGCCTGGATCCGAAAGAATTTATGCCGGTGTGGCGTGAAGAATTTCGACACCACTCAGCACAGCACGATTTGTGATAACGGCGCGAATCCATTGATGCGTCTGTTTCGCTGAACCTTGCAAAGGTTTCGCCAGTTTCGCTTAAACAAACTTTACGGTGGTAAAAGCGGCCTTTGGGACACCGCAGGCCGTAGCATACATAGGCGCGCGACAAGAAACGCCCCTTTTTCGCCGTGAGAGATAGGACACGGCCGGACTCGACTCTCTCTCTCCTCCGCTCTCCCCTTACGGCCTTCGCAACGCGACGGGAGTGAATGGAATTTTTCCTTGGCGAGTTGTTCTACGGCGCGCCGCACGAGGTCGCCACCAGCTCACCGTCTCTGCGCGCGCGAGCTAGGCTGAGTGCTGTCATTTCTTAACTGGCACCTGCCTAGATTGGTGATTCCGCGTGCGCGCTGCTTTCATCAGATTCGTCGATGATGCCCACGACATGAGTGACGACTTGCATCCTGCAACCCTGGTCTGTTTTTGTGGGCGCAGTTATCACGCCACGTATGCGTTTGACAGTGGCGTCTGAAGGAACTCGTCTGTGCGCGCCAGCTTCTTCTGAACTTGTGAGCTTTCTCCATGGGATTGATGTAGGCGTCAACGTGTTGTTTCTTCCTGCTGCTTAGGGCGCGATCGCTGTAGCCATGGTCACAATTGCCCTTGATAACATCGTCAAAGAAAAGGCCATCCACCCGAGGCAGGTCCGGCTGATGTCAGAGACTGAAGCTGAAGAGCTCGCTGCAGCCGTACCACAGGAAGTGACTGAACAGCTGGAGAACCTGAAAGGACACCTTTTAGATCCATCCCCTTCAGTGACATACTCCGGTCTCGTGTATGTGGGGGGGGGGGGGGTACCTGGTGAAACTCATTAGCGAGTTAGGCTGTGATGCCTGCTTGATGATGGTGACGACAACTAACGAAGAAGACCCTCTGTTCACTTTGTTGCACGAACAGGACAAAAGTAGACTTCATTACCCAAATCGTGTGTTCTTGGCACTTTTGGACAACATTGTGGTTTTCTTTGAAACGGCTGCGAAGCACCTACCACGGACAAAAGTGCACGAAGTGCTGCAACTTCTTGTTACACCGTACCTCGAACAATCGCCCATTTTGAACTGCCCAGAGGACGTTGGCAACGGTCACAGAAGCCGCACAGCTAGTGTGATTGCTGACAGGTTTCTCAGGCTGCTTCTAGTTAATCACACCAAAATGGTAACAGAAAAAAACGAGAAACCAGTTGCTTACGTGCATAAGCTATCGAGAAAGCATTTTAGGCTTTAATGCACATGATATGAAGTTTGTCGGCACCAAAATGTGCAAGAGTGCTTTATATTGATCAGAAAATAAAGTTTGAATCTGTGAATACCTCAAATTTGTTGTAGCCTCACAACATTCTTACCTCATAACTTCACGTGCGCATTAAATAACCATATAGCCTAAGTAACGACGTGTGCTGAATAATTGTGAGTGTTGGGTTGATCATCCCCTTTTATTTTTCCAGCCTCGTCTGCTGCTAGCTTACGTCTTCCAGGAGAGGCTCTAAGCCGTTCCGTCCGCATTATATGATACTACGACGTTGACTACTAGCGCTCAAAATGAATATCAAGCTTAAAATAAAAGATAAATTGGGTCCGCCAGCTGAGGTTACACAGATATTGCTGGCATGCAGCCTGCCGGAGCGCATCCGTCAATGCGTTTTGCAGAGGCGAAACGGTGAGCTGACAGCGCCACCACAGAGCTGCGGCGGCAGGCTGCAACATCCATCATTGCAAAGGCCGTAAGGGGGGAGCGGAGGAGAGAGTCGAGTCCGGCCGTGGATAGGACGGCGCAGTTCCCGTTTTCCACTCCGGGTGGCGCTCATATTTTCGCAACCTCGAACTGCAACCTATAGGTTCACTTGAGTATTAAAAAATCGGGATTTAATAAGTAATCTGGTAATAAATATAAAATGAAACAGCAACGTTCATTTATGCTCGTAGGTAGTACAGCCCCCAAACATTAGGATCGCTGCAATCACGGGACAGAAAAACTGCGAAGTTTCACCCCCCTGCTATCGCGCTCAGTATGAGCTACACCCTGCGAGCGCGTGGTCGAGCGTACTGTAAGGTTTTACAGCGGCGCCGATCGTGCCATGTTTTCGAGTTATTGGGATAGAGTTTGGCTTTCCCTGCGAGCGCGCATCGCCCCCACTTCCTTGCTTTCACCCTTGATGTTATCATTCTCGAAGCTGATACCACCGCTGGGCAAAACGTGGGTGAGCGTGAAAGCAAGCAGAGGAAAGCGAAACCCTCCCCTGATAACTCGAAAACATGTCACAATCGGCGCCGCTGTACAACCTTACAGTGCGCTTGGCCACGCGCTACTGCGGTGTAGCGCATATTGAGCGCGATAGCACGTGTATATCAGAGATGGCAAAATTATCCTAAAAGGTAATTAAATTACATAACTTACCGTTCGCCGAAAGTAATGACATTCCATTATATTGCTTTTGCAAGGTAATGAAATGACTTAATGGGACACTAAAGTGACACAACGAATTGGTTTAGGTTGATAAATTGTGCTCCAAGAACTCTAGTGTTGTTTATCTTACCATCATAGGTTCATTATCACAGAAGAAAGTCAAGGTCTCAGTTTCAGTTTTAAATTTCGCGCCGAAATCTCCGCGCGTGACGTCACGGATTTCAAAATGTTATCTTTCGTGTTTTGGCGACATTAGCTAATCGAAATTTCCTGGAATTTGGTATGTGAAGTCTGTGGCCCTCTCAGAGGACAATGTACTTCCTTTTTACTGATTAGAAACTACGTAGGGCCTAGTAGATGCCGTGAAAATCTATGACGTCATGCCGGGGGAAGGTGGCGTCACCCCCCTCCCCCCGTATTTTATCTTTGTACGCTTTCTCGCGGCAAGCATCGTGATTTTGGAATTGTGAAATAGTAATTAGCTAATATGAGAGGCCAACTCCGGCGATTTTTCTAGGTCGATGGATCTCAATGAAATTCGCTGGGTACGTTCCTTTGCACGTTTCCGTCATTTATGCCAAATTACGGGCTTGAGACATGCGCAGATTGTTTGCAAATGAAATTTAAAGATTGTCTGCAAACGCCCTCCTGGCTTCCCACAATTATTGGCAACATTGCGTCTGTGACGTCAGTATGTGCTCCTGCTCGTCCCGGCTGTCACAGTTTTCATACTCCGCGCCGGCGTGACCGGCATGCCTTGCACGACTTCCGGTTCGTTCGTAAGTACACTCGGTTGTACACTCGGTTGGGTTTCGGTTTCGGTGTTGCGCTATTTTGCTTATTTAAAATTATTCTCCAATTTGCCGAGTATTTCTGCTATCGGGCACGTAACAGGAGCGTCTCAGGAACATAAAAGCACCATTACTTTGACGTGGCCAAAAAATCGCCGGAGTTGGCATTTAACTTGGCGACTTGGCGTCATTCTTAATTCTGGGGATTAGCAGCTAAACCATGACGGCGACAACTTGTCGTTGTTTTGATGACGCGTCTTTAACCTGTCTTGAAGCTTGCTTGACATATCTTGGATAAAGCAGAGCTGGGCGGCGGGGTGACCTGGGACCAGAGGACCTATATATCTTCATTATGTCTAAACAACAGCACTCTATCTAGGAGGGAAGGTGGGGAGGACGGATACGCGCTTGAAACTCCTGCATCCTCTTGAGCCGTCGTCGACCACTTTTGTCTAAACATTCGAGGGCCGTGGCCTTCCAGCAACGTTATTCAAGGCTTCGATCGAGTTCAGATATCAGATGCTACGCAGCTTTTCTGTGGGCCGGCCTCGTTCCAACTTAATTCCCATGCTTGGGGTTTGGCACTCACATTGACATCTCATCACACGGGATGGTGAACGGACAGACAGGGCGCTGAAAGAACGACAGACTCACGAAATGTTATATTTTTGGGGGGCGGAGGGGGTAGAATGGGGAATATAACGTCCCAAATCCACGATACGATTATGAGGGATGCCGTGTACAGTGGAGGGCTCCGGAAATTTCGACCACCTGGAGTTCTAAATCTAAGTACACGATAGAGGCGAAAATGTTTGAGCATTTTCGCCTCTATCCAAAATGCGGCCGCCGCGGCCGGGATTCCATCTCGCGGCCTTTGGGGTTAACAGACGAGCACCATAACCATTAGAACACCGTGGCGGGTAGACTTACGAAACGAACGAAAGATTGACAGTGTCGGCGCCTCAGCGCCCTGTCTGTCGTTCCTTCATCGTCCCGTGTCTAAACCCCGTCTAAATCTATGCCATAAAGGAAGCAGACATGCTATATTTCAGTCCAAATTGGGAAGTAGTGGGTAATTTGCTCGCTTGAAGCAATTCATTACATTACACGTTACAGCAATATAATTATTTCATTACCGCCAGGTCTGGCAAATATATGTTTGAGCGCAGATACCAACACACGCACGAACATACATAAAAGAGGGTCGCAACTCCCCACTCCCCGAAAAAAAAAATTCTGGCTGCGCCACTGGCTCAACCCTCACTTCTGAGGATATGTTTTTACTGGGATGTTCCTCGCTTCGCTGGCTGTGATCCTCGGGGATCTTTCAAGAAACCAACCTGCCTTGGTCATCTTCCAGTATTTTTATGGCGCTAGCCAGGGGCGTAGGCAGGAGGAGGGGCAGGGGGGGGGGGGGGGAGGGTTGGGGGCGTACAACCCCACCCTAGAAATTTCTAGATTTTGCTTGTGTATATTGCCACATGCTACAAAGGGTATTAGGTTAGGAAATACTGCACCATACATAGACACGTGCTACACACGCATACATGCAAACGCACGCACGAACATAAAGTATGGTTAACCCCCCCCCCCCTGCCCCCTCTTCCCGAAAATAAATTCTGGCTATGCTACTGGCGCTAGCACTTAGCCGCATCAAGTTTCTTGCGGAACACACCTGATTCACCACTGAGCGAGCTTGTCCATAAGTTTTAAAAACCCCTAACAAAAATAAATGAACATAAAAAGGATGTGCTAAATGTTATATATAAAAGGGCCAATTCACTGTTGGCATAATTAATTAAAATTAATGAGGATGGGTGCACATCGGAATTACAGAAACGAATACGTTCGTTCGCCCTAAGTGACCTTAGGTAATAGACGTTTAGCGTATGCGTAGTACCCAAGTATAGGGCTGCGCAGCACACGTGTAATAGTTAATTGACATTAATTAGGGCCTAATTACAATGTCCAAAGCCTATATATAGGCTCCCAATAGAGTTAGGAGGACAGCGTTGGCGGTGTTGGCACATCTCCACTCATAAGTCAAGTCCACTCATAAGTTGACTTGTCACTGTACACTAGTGTATCATGTCAGTAGATGGTGAGGAAAGGGCTGACGTCACTCCGTAATGCGCGCCGCGCCTCCCTCTCGGCCAGTGGCGCTCGCGTCGCGCGCGCCTGGTGCACTCGCTTTTCGTTTTGGAGCAGCTGCTCTAAAACGCAGTTCTCTCTGCTCCAACAGGGCTTTTTTTTTTTTCTGCTCCGAAAATTGCTCCATGTCCTCAACTGGCTGGACCACCACTGGCAATATACTTCACTGCTACATAGAAAATGCATTGAAGCGTTCCGATAGCGGCTGCGGGGTTGCGATATATGGTCGGCAGTGGCATAGCCAGGGTAGAGTGTAGCCAGGGGTAGCACACCGGGCCCGTGCCCCCCCCCCCCTCCCCGATATTTTTTTTTTTTTGCCATGGCATAAAGAGCACAAAATGACACTCGACCACATCCGCCTGCCCGGCCCCCAATTCAGATCAAGGAGGTGCTCTCCCTCTCCCCTCCGAAAAAAAGTTCTGCCTACGCCCCTCCCTGATGCTCGGCGCTCATTGCTAGTGCGTACACTTGCTTCCGCGCGAGAAATACGCGTTCTGCGGTTGTTTGCGCGCCTAATAGTTGATAATTATTGAGTACGATCGAGCACCAGCCAGAACAAAAAAAGTGGGGCGATGATAGACTGTGCTGTGCACTCGAGCAATCGCAAGCAGAAGGTTCTTTGCCGGTTTTCTGGTTAGGTTGATTTTTCTGTTTGGCATGACTTTCTGACACCTGTCACTCGCAGAAACCGTTTGTGCTATGCTGACTTTGTCATGAATGCTCCACCGCAATACGCACCTTGTATCGTCAGGAATATTTTTGGAGGGGGGATGGGGCTCTTGCTGAAGGCCTTCACTGTTCGAGAAAAACACCAATTATCATTATTTATTGACGGTAAAACACCCCCCTCCATCAAAATTTCGAGGGCCGGGGGAGAGCCCCTCTCCCCCCTGGCTTCGGTTTTGCCTTGTGTAATGCGGTGAAGCCAGCGCGTGACATAATTTTGTGGGAAGAAGCTCATGGATGTCTGTTCTCTTACTGTTGGGCTTGTCGCCTTTTTTTTTTCATTGCAGCATCATTTCGTGTTTGCACACGTATATGCATAAAACAAATTAGACGGTATTGTTCCAAGTGATCCCGAACTCCATTTTGACTGCTCCAAACATGCTCAAGTACACAGTTCCTTAATTCTGCTGTAGATCTGTTCCAAAACAGCTTTTTTTCCTGCCCCCCAAAATTGCTCCGGATTCTAAACTGGCTGGACCACCACTGCAAGGCAGCATTAGTAAAAAAGAGTTCCCTCATCCGTTTCACCCGCATATAACTTTTGATCATCTACAGGCTGCTGTAAATGTCAACGCACGCGCGTGGTTGAAAGAAAACCGAACGTCAAATAACAATATACAGTCACAACCGTATACTTGTGCAGAAAGTAAAAATTATGTCCAACATCCATTTCACTGCATGCTCACTCAGACACGTACATTACTTGAAAGGCAACGCGTATTCAGGCGTGATTTCAGGGAACTGTAACAGGAAAAGAATTGTTGCTGCTTTATTACATGGATTGATGTTCGTGCCTGTCGTAATTTGTTTTGGGGGCTTTAGGAACACTGAAGAGCGAAGTACCCTTCATGTTGTCAAGGTCGCATTAATCGAAATTCCTCTTTTGTCAGGAACTGCAGGGTATCGGCGCAGCCGGAGGGAGCGGGGTAACGCCCTCCCCGCCCGCAGAATACAGTGAAACCTCGGTGATACGATCACGGCTCATACGAATTTCGGGTTGATACGAATTTTTCTTTGGTTCCGGCCATGGCCCATTAGCCCGCACTGTAATGGAGTACGGTTGTTGCGAACAGATTTTCACCCCGCGACGTTTGATACGAACGTAGGTTACCGTACCGCGCAGGTACGAAGAGGTGCTGTCCGCGCTGTCGCGGAAGAAGCGCCAAGCACGTGCGGGCGCAGAAACGTAAGCGCCGGCATGCGCGCCGCGCCGCAATTCGTCAGAATCTTGGTGTAAAAAAAAGTACGTTTCTTACACAATTATCAGAATAAACATTCAGTGACGCGTCGTAGCCTCCGAGATTGTGTGCGCGAATCTTGGAGGCCCTAATGTACCTCCGTGTGTTTTCGCGTTTAGATTACAAGCCTTGTCATGCAAGCGATGTCCTCGTGCATCAGACATCCTATGAAAGACGGACGAGGACTGAAAGGAAGATCTCGCGAAAAACATCCGAAAAACATTTCGAGGATCTCTCGAAAAACATCCCAAACACCACCGCGATAAAAAAATAATAACATAGGACCGCAGCTCCGAAATTTTCTGGCCTTCATCTTACACGGACGCTTCTGAATCGGACTGTCCCGATTGTGGCGCACGAAGCAGTTTATATCACATGCTCTGGTGGTGTCCCTCCTTACGGGGCCCTCAACGCCTCACTGAAGAAGAGTGGTGCTCCGAGCTAAGGAGCTCGAATCTACTACACCAGTTAAGAGGGCCCACGACGCGGCGGTGAGGCTTGGCCTCCCCGTCCCCACGTGGGAGCGGCCCACGGCGCTGCCGCCCTGAACGGCTGCGGTGCTCCTCAGGACTACCTTAATAAAGTTCATTGTCTGTCTGTCTGTCATCTATCGTGTCAAAGCGCTCCTTAAGTCACTTTCGCCGCACTACTCTGGTGTCACGCGGAAAAGCATACTCACAACACACCTGGTAAAGTAAATACACACGCGCGCACGGGCCGTATATTTATGAGTGCAGGTATAATCGTTGACGTCTAAAAACTTCAGTGGCAATCATTCAGAGCTGTTCGTGACTTTAATGCGGCCCTGAAAAACAATAACTGAAAATGTACGGCAGCTTTCTTTTGTCGCATGCTAATTTACCATACTTTCTGGTGATACGAACTTCGGATGATACGAATATTTTTGGTGATCCTGCGAGATTCGTATCACCGAGGTTTTACTGTATTTACATTTTGTGTATTATATATATATATATATATATATATATATATATATATATATATATATATATATATATATATATATATATATATATATATATATATATATAATTCAGAAGGAAGTTCTGAAGGTCCGGTGCACATGTAGCTGAAGAAATGAAGGAGCACACTTACGAAAATTGCATATTTTTACTCATTTAGTTTCGGCCGTGCCACGGCCGACACGTAAATGAGTAAAAATATGCAATTTTCGTAAGTGTGCTCCTTCATTTCTTAAACTATATATATATATATATATATATATATATATATATATAGAGAGAGAGAGAGAGAGAGAGAGATAGATAAGCCCGAACATAAGGCTCCATGTCACGCTGTATCCTGCCTTGCAGTTGCAGCTTACGGAGAAGCTGGGGCCACAATTAATCTGTCTGCTGTACAAGCGGCTCACTGTCTGGGCGTTGTCCTGAATTTGGCCTGATAAACTGCAGAGGCCGTCCTTGAATTGATGCAACGCTTTCCCAACATTGCAGTAGGATCGTTGCACGTGCTTTCGATAATTGCCTCTGTCAAAGTGGTCGATGCCATCTGGAAGCCCCCTGTAGTTCTGTGCGGCCGTCCCATCTTGGTCAATATTGCTTTGACCGTGAAATTCGTAGACAACTGAAACAGAAGAGAAAAATTTGTATGTTCTGCGGTATTGAAAACAGACAAGTGATTCTTATATATTAACTCCTCAAGGCACCTGCACGTGTTTGAAGGAACTAAAATCATACGATATATACAGTCTGATATTAAATTGATTGTTTCGTATTGTAAAAATTCGGCAGATTCCACGCATTGTGGGAATCGGTTTCATGCGAAGCAGTCAGCGAGTACTTCTCTGCTGTACTTTATAGCTTTGAGTCAAGCGTTACGAGGTGGATCGACGTGTTTTTATAAGTGTAGTAGCTATGTGCACATCGTGGGCTTACCAGGCACGTCGATAGCCCTGGCGTTTAAAGAGTAACTTAGGTGCAACGTAACGTCGGCCCTCGCGTTAGAGTACATACGTCAGTATTATCGAAACTAGGTGCACTTTATGGTGCAATCATGTGAATATCACACGTAACTTTCGTTAATGTACTCCATCGGGGTCGAGCAATGCTTCAATATAGCTTGCTGAATCATAGGAATGCAAATGTAATGTTTATTAGACTGCTATAAAAGCGGAGCCAACGCTGGAACCACAGACGTTAATCTGATATGATGCCTGTATCGAAGGAGTGCATATGTAGTGTTTATTGCTTTCTTGTAAAATTAGATAGCCAGCACCACAAACACAAGTGACGTTGCACCGCCATTACGCCTGCATAGGCTGTTTTTCCAAACCAGTTTATGGGCCTGGCGTGGCTCTGTGGTAGAATACCCGATTGCCACGCAGAATGCTTGGGTTCGATTTCTGCTGGGATCCTCATTCTTATTCTTTCCGTTCGTCGGGTCAACGCTGCCTATGTCGGCTTTTCTTGACGCTCTCTCATTTAAATTACCAATGTCTGTTAAATTTAAATGTTAAATCTGTTAAATTTAAATCACCAGTGTCTTGCCGTTCCTGGGTAGATGTAAACTGTCAATCACTTGTGGCGCATACCCGTACACCGCGGGCGGTGGTAAACGGGTATGTGCCACCCATGTCTGGAGGAGAGTGTTTGACGGCGTACGCGACAGGATTTTCACGTTATTCATGTCATGACCCGACAGTCATATTCGTCAAATGTTCTTACCCTCCCATGCCAATTTTGGTCTACACCAAGTTAAGGAGGCGACCATGAGAGCATCTAGACGTAGGCGGCTAGATAGATAGATAGATAGATAGATAGATAGAAACGCTCAAAGTTTTAAAGGTTCGCTAAGTAATGCTTCGCATTTAAAAAAAAAAGCATGGCTGATCCCTCCGTCTTAGGAAGCGGTATAACACGAAAGTGGAACGCGTCGAAGCAGTGAATGCGATAGCAACAAATCGGAATGTCACGCGAAGAACGGCAAGCAGCTCGAAACTTGCAATGTGCTGCTCAAGCCCAAAGGGCGCATGAAAATAACACATACAGGATGAGCGCCATCTAACAACACAGTTAGTTGCTACTTCTATGTGTATGAGCAGCGCGGTCCTTTAGCAAATGCGGCCGCTGCAGTGAGCGAAGTGACCTTCATGCACTCGGTAACCTCAACGTAAACTTGCGGTGAAAGCACAAGACGTACAAACCGCCTCGACCACGAGATAAGCGCGCGCGCACGGGCGACCACGCACTGTCGGGCAAAGTACAGGAAGGGCGCGCGCGCATCGCGGCAAGCGGAGCGACGATCTACCCTTTAAAGCACTCCCTTCGCGCCCTTCGCGCCACCTCGCTGGTGATAATAAAAACAAGTGCCTCCGAGCTATGCGTACCGCCAGCGGTAAATGGTGTATATAGATAGCTCGCCGTTAGTATGTTCAAGAACGAAATGACTCGGCTTTGTGGCCGAGTCATTTCGCGCCGCGCGCACCGGTGCGAGGGGTCGTTGGTTCGTTTCTCGGCGACGGAACTTTTTCTTCTAGTTTTTTTTCTTTGTCATCTGCTAGAGTATATTTTACAACGTCGTATCCGTGACGGAAGTATGTCAGTGAAGTTTTGGTGGACCCCGGCATAAAACACTTTCGTGTTTTAAAAAAAGCGGGAAGTTTGCACTAAGTCGAGCAAACCTTGGCAGAGCGAAGCACGGGCCCGTCGCCGCTCGTACTCCCCGTCGACATGCATGCATGGCTTCGAGATGCACGGCTTCCTCCTCGGGAGTACGCATTTTCTTAGGACGCCCCGTGACTGTCTCGGCACGATCGGGCCCAGCCAGGCTATGCACTGTAGAGCGGAGGTTGCGCGCCATGTCTCCGTCGGTGAACGTGGGTGTGGCCGCAACACCTCACCAAGCCGCGCATGCGTGGCTTGTTGAGGTGGTGCGGCCAGATGGTGCGGTATCTGGTCGCTAGACGACGTGATGCTTGCTTCCTCTTTCGATCTTATTCTCTCTCTTTCTACATATCTCTCTCTATATATCTCTCTCATTCTTTCTTTGCTACACTTTACTCACTCCCCTCCTCCTCACCATCACAACTCTGCTCCTCACGCTCACTTCCCTTTCCCACTCCCTTGCTAGTTGCTACGCTATACTATAGAAGGCTATGCTATGCTCGGATAGCCGAGTCGTTAGGACGCTCGCCTCGGTTCAAGGGTACGCGGGTTCGAATCCCGCCTCGTGCAGAATTTTATTTCCGGCAAGAATGTCTCACTATCTCTTTCTTTATATCTCTGTCTCTCTTTCTCTCTCTGTACTCGTTCTCTCACCCATCAGGGTTATTACTGGCCACGCCGGAGAAATCGGCACACGTGTTCTGGGAGCGAAGCATAAGTGGACGAAGAAGAGGATGTAGAGAGCGCGAAGAAGATGTAGAGACCCCGCCTTGCTGCGCCAGTGGTGACCAGCGGAGCTGAAGGGCACACTCCCGTCTCTGAAGCGCGCTTCTACTCGGGCGTTCTCACAATGCGCGGTCGACTCATACTTGCCGCGCACGACCGCGCCAACGCAGCGCTTAGACTCGACTGACATGGCAAAACATGTACGAAAGGCGTACCGCTCCACTGAAGCTTTCTGCACCTCCCTTTGTGTTGCACAGCCTCCGTCATCGACTCATATTTGGCGGATCGACGATGTCAATTGATGACGTCATCGTGTGACGTCACGATGGTGGAACAAATTGGAGCGTTCGCTTGGCGGAGTTTGCGTCGTTTGTGTGTGTGTGTGTGTGTGCGTGTTTGTGTGTACGCGGACGGACGCCGCAAAACCAAGCAGGCGTGCCATTTCCAGCTCTGCTGTAAAAACATTCATGGTTAGGTCGAGTGATGCTAAACAAATAAATAAACCCATTATTCCAGCAAACACACACTATAGACCTTGGCGTTTTTTCTTGGCTGAAAAAGGAAAAAAAAGCAAGACATCGATCTATGCGTCATGTCGAGATCGCACCTCTTAAATACCTAAGCATTTCTATGCCGACTCAACGAGAACACTGTCTGCCCGTCCGTCCCTTTGTCGGGTAAGACGAAAACCGCCATAATGAAATATATATGAAACAAAACAAATTTTCGTGGTGGGGCCTAGCAGAATGAGACATCTGAATCATACCAATGCGTTGTACCTGTGCTGTAAAACGATTGTGAACTTGAAGCGAGCACTTTCTATGAAGGCATCGTTGAATTTCCTGATAGTGGATTAAAAGCCCTCTCAAGAATAAATCTAAAGCCAACACGGAGGATTGTACACATAAACAAATTTTAGACTTTGCGAAAATTTATTGCTGAACTCGCGTTTCGGTGGTCGCAGGATGCGCCTTCTGAGGAGGCCATTCCAGACGCTGACGTACGCTAGAAATAAAATGAAAGACACCATGCCGATGCCGCCAGAAGACGGTGTTCCTGGGAGGGCCACAACCAGTGGCATAGCCAGAAATTATTTTCGGAGGCGGGGGGGGGGGGGGGTCAACCACTCTTTGTGCATGTTCGCGCGTGTGTTTTTATGTGTGCGCGTACATACGCGCATGCAAAATCGAAAATTTTCATCGGGGCTCGACCCCCTCCTCCCCAAATATTGTATACGCCGATGTTGCATCATAGTGACCTTGCTTTGTCTCGCATTCCAGCTTCCGGAAACATAATTTGGCCGTTAGAGACGCCACCTCTGGCCCATCTCTTCGCCTAATATATTTTTTCTAAGTGCGCAGAACTTTAGGTGCCCGGCTTGCCGTCCATCCAGGGTCTCATGTCGCATGGTCTCGCTAAAAATCAAGGGGTCAGTACTGTCGTAATGATATTTAGTGCAAACGTTAGACAACAGACAAAGGAGAGGACGTAGACGCAGCGCATCGTCTACGTCCTCTCCTTTGTCCGTTGTCTAGGGTTTGTGCTAAACATCATTATGACTGAATTGTTCCAACTCGCCCAACAAGCAACGCTGTTGGGTCAATACTGGCCTAAAACAAATTTAGCATTGCTCAAAACCAGGGTAAAATAAACGAAGGTCTAAAATAATATAATTAACAAAAATAACCAACAAGAGATCGAAATTATTAACTTAAAATCGATAAGAACGCTTCGGAAACATGCGGCTGACACCCAGGCTGCTCAAGAGAAGGTACCACCGCCTCGCCAAGTGTGCGATTGCTCTTACCACCGGCGCTTCTCCGGCGCCTTCGTCGCTACATCTGAAGGGGGAAACAACCTGAAGGAACTCGTTGCAAATGACACGTATCTCAATGCCATAACAAGCAGGAACTCGATTATAAGCGCAGCAAAAGGCAGTGCGCATGTAGCACGGCGATTTTGCGAATCTCCCTAACAAGATTTTACTCGTACCGGGCAAACCGTGCGTGCGTACCTCAAACACTGACGTCATCGGCGGCTCAGTAAACGGAGCAGTTGGAGCTCTACGAACGGGAATCGGTGGGTGCCCGTGCTACGCACTTCCTCAGGTTGAGCTGCTTTTAGCGCAGGATTTAGAACTGCACCAATCGCTTCACAAGAACGAGTTTTTCCCCCTTTTCGCTGTAGGTGGTGCGACAGCCGTCCGTGGCCCAGCGGCTCCCGATTCGGCCACGGACAAAGGCCATGCGCCGCACTGCTGCAAGGTCACCGCGCTGCTTGCGGCCGCCACATTACCGCTGCTCGCTGTCGTCGGTGCTGCCGGGCTGCTCAGCTACATCTCCTGGGTACGCCCGCCATTCCACATTTCTACACAGTCAGAAGCAACAACACAAACGAAACGAAAGCGTCCCTGTCCCACCCCGAGATAATTTGCATAGATATTGTCGCGTGGTCGTGACGTTGACGAAGGCAGCAGTCGGCGTGTTCAAGACTAAACTTTTTTATGTGGGCGAATTTGTGCCCGGAAAATGAAAGGACAAGGTACAATCAATTCACGCTGTACTCTGATAGCGGTGAACAGAGCGTCGGCCGTCGGTAATTTATCATTGGCGGAACGCGTCGTCTTTTATACAGCAGCCACTTTCTGGTGCTCGTGTAAGCTCTCGAATAAACTTGACCGTTTGCGTCCTGCGTGTAATCTTAACAGAATGAGCTCAAACAATCGTGAAGCTTCTAACACATTGCTGTGCGTTCTGCACCTAGTGTTGCTAACAGTCTTTGCGGGTGAAACCTAGCTGAACACGTAAAAAAGAAGAGCTATAAAAAGGCGTGGCAATATCCAACTATTAATTTCGGTGTCGTCAAGTGCCTTTAGCGAGAACCCTGTAGGTGACTTTCCCATTCAGACACGGGTTCGTGTCGCTGGTTTTCGGTCGAAATTTGAGCTTCCTGACAAACTTCAGCAGATTCCGACATCGCGGCTCAGCCAAACGTAATATTTTAAGTAGCGACGAAGACCTTGTAATTCGTAATACGCCCATCGCTTACATGAGCAGAAAAAAGTACTTACGTTTAGAACTGAAACAACCCAACACGACTCTCTTGCACAGATGATACGGCAGGCGCGCTGCAATTCACGGGGCGGAGCATGTACTTATTCTTAGGTTGTAACTGACTATAGAGCATGCATGCGTCCTCGCGTTTCTACGTTCCTACAGGGCAGTTTGCTCCTTTACATCACTGGGAAGAGCTGGCTTAAATAAATGTTCGCAAATATTTGTTTAAGTCACGAAAGAGGGTGGCCGTGCAAACGCAGACACATCAGAAGAGACCGAGACTATCCGGTGTTTGTGCTGTCTCGTTCTCTTCTCCTGTGTCCGCGCTTGGAGCCCACCTTTTTACTGGCACGGGTGCCGAGTGACACTCTTTGCTATGTTTCCAGACCACCCTGCCAAGCGCCGGTGCGAGTTGTCCGAAAACCTCGACAAAATAGAAAGATATTAGAGGGATGGAATGGGTTTAGCTAGGGGTTGCATATGACGGAGTGGACATTAAGGTATGTCATATAAAGAAGACTCACAGGGTCCCTTATGAATTCGCATAAGAAGACTTGAAGCCGAGAGCCGTCCTCTTTTTCTGCGTAGCGCTTATACCGTGGGCCTCAAGCTCACCTCAGTCCACGGAGAAAGAAGTATTGTTCCGTGCCTAAAGGGCGAGACAGACGGTACGATTTTCCATGCGATGCGGCGTCCAACACGGCGGTGGGGAAACCGGAACGGTGACCTTTCATAGCATCGGACAGCCACCATTCCCTCTCCCCCACCGCCGCGTTGGCCGGCACATCGCATGGAAAATCTTACCGTCTGTATCGCGCTTAAGTCAGCGGGCCGCAGTCACTAAATGCAGTCGCGCAAGGGCCGGGGCATTGAAGAAGGTTGGAACAGGAGTTGGTTTCAACGAAATGTCGGCTAAAGTTGCCATTTCAAGGAAGGCCTTTCCCCATATATCATATATTGGTCATTTCTGAAGGGGATTTGCAGTGAAAGATCGAGAAATATCGATACCGATCTTCAGGATGACTGAAGTATGAACGCCGATTCTGAAGTATAGAGTTCTTGTTCCACAGTTATGTTTCAAAGCACGGTGACCGCATAGGGTGCCTCACTAAAAGAATGCTTGAGACCAGACCGGTCTGTGTAACTCATGAACAGACTTTTGAGAAAAAATTAGCATAACCTACACTGGAGGCGCAATGCTAAAAAGACAGCGAAGGTGATGGGCGCCTATGTAGTCCTGGCTTTGGCTGCATGTTTGGCTAAGTTTTACAAATGTTCTCTTTCTTCCTCTATTTCTGTCTTCTTCTCTCTTCTCTCTGTTTTTTTTTCTGTGTGTTTTTTCTCTATTTCTATTTATTTAATTCTCTCACTC
The DNA here is from genome assembly GCF_013339695.2 of Rhipicephalus sanguineus. Lineage (NCBI taxonomy): Eukaryota > Metazoa > Arthropoda > Arachnida > Ixodida > Ixodidae > Rhipicephalus > Rhipicephalus sanguineus. The sequence continues at coordinate 166,288,494 of NC_051180.1, read as the reverse complement.
TCTATTTCCTTCTCTTTCTTGCTCTTTCTATCTTTCTTCCTCTTTCTCCATTTCGTTCTTTCTCTGTATTCCTCGCTTGCTTCCTCCTTCTTTCTATCCTTTTCTCTCTCGATCTCTCACTCTATTTCTTTCTTTCTCTTTCTCATTCTTTCTAAGCTATGTTTTACTCTCTCCCCTCCTCATTTCCCTCCTCCTCACCATTACATCTCTCCTCCTCACGCTCACTTCCCTTTCCTACCCTCTTGCTACACTATACTATACAAGGCTATGCTATGCTCTGCTAGCGTGCTTGGATAGCCGGGTGGTTAGAACGCTCGCCTTCGGATCGAGGATACGCGGGTTCGAATCCCGCCTCGTGAATAATTTTATTTTCGGCATGAATTTCTTTGCCTTTATATCTCTCTTACTTTCTCTATTTTTTTTTATATCTCTCTGTACTCGTTCTTCACCCATCAGGTTTATTACAGGCCACGCCGAAGATATCTGCGCACGTATTCTGGGAGCGAAGCACAAGAGGAAGAAGGTGAAGAGGATGTAGAGAGCGCATGCCGGTTCATGATGATGATCATTTCTGTTTCCGACGGACAAATTACGGCGAGCTTCAACAGCTTCGCTGTTAAAAAAAATGCATATGGGACGTAGATGGTGATGTGCGGGCCGGGCCGCTGGCGAAAGGTTCGCGGGCAGCGTGTTTGGGACCCCTGTGATATACTGATCCTCCCTGGCCCCCGTCTGAAAGCTTTATGCACCTAACTTGGTTTTGCACTGCATCCAGTATGGGATGCATTGCAACCTTTCTGCACTTCACCTGGTTTTGCACTACCTCCGTGATCGGCCCACCTTCAACAAGCGACGACGTCATGCGATGGCGTCATCATCTGAAGGCACGTCATGCGACGTCATAATAACGTTACGAATTTCGGCATTGTGTGACCTCATGATGACGTCACCACGTGATGATTTTTGCATCACTCGAGTTGACACCGCGGGATGCTGACGCTGCCGACGCCGACGGTCAATTGTCGCGTTTGATGAGGCATCTAAGGCTTTCGCCTTAAAAATTATAAAAATAAAAATATAATATAATTAGTGGGAATCAGTATAAACGGCAGTTAGTGTAAACGCTTCGGCGAACTGGTACGGAATTGATTGATGGCTGTGGTTCAAGTGAAGAGCTATATTTTAAGGCAAAAGCCTTACATACCACATCAAACGTGAAGAGTGATCGTCGGCATCAACACGAACGATACAAAAAGTCACGTGACCAGAGATTGCAGCTTGATGACTCCATCATGTGACGTCATCGTGGCGTCACAGATCTACACATTTTGTTACGTAATTATGACGTTATCGTGATGTCACATAAGATGAGGTCATGTGATGACGGCATCGCACGAAATCGACGCACGGTCAAAGGTTTGCCGTCAGTGGAGGCAGTGCAATACCAGGCGAGGTGAAGAAAGCTTGCAATTCCGATTCAGGGGGCATTGCAAAACCAAGTTAGGTTCAGAAAGTTTTCGCAGTGGGGTAGCGAGGATCAATTCATCGACTAAGAAGAATAAAAACATGGCTCACAGTTCATTACAAGTTTACAAACACATGCGGTGCGAGTGCCCCTATCAGACCCCTATATCTTGCATTATGGTCGCTGTACTTTTCCTTTTCATGATATACTTACCAGCTAGCTCAATTTTCTGTCGTTCTAAGTTTAGTTAGACCGTTAGGCAGGGGTTAGTGTGATAAAGTGCTCTTTCAAAGAATCTTTGAGTTGACTAGATTGGTAAATATGAATGATTGTCATCGAAAAAAAAGGGACAAGACCAGGACTTATTGAACAATCACTAAAGTAGAGCCAGCGCTCACTACTAACACATAAACGTTCATTTGCAAGTCAGCACTCGCCCTGTTTAAAAGCACGTTTCGTCATCCGTCGTCATCTTTTTCAGTTCTTTTAGATGCGAAGCAGCTCTTTGACTAGCCTCTGTAACACTGTCCCTCCGTCCGCACAAACGCGAGGCAACGCGCTTCCCTCGGCGCAGGTGTTGGAGCGGTGCCAAGTAGGTCACGCCGCAGCTGGGCGTTGACGTCACGCTCCCCTCGCACGCTTCCCTCGCAGGTGCGCGCGTACGTCACTCTCTCCCTCACCCACCGGAGCGCCCGCAGCTTCCGGCTCCAACGCCCGCCCGCCTCCCGTGTCTGCGTTTCAAACAAACGTTTACACCAGTAAACGCTACACCGAATTTCGCTTCAAACGAATCTTCCAGCGCTCACCGCAGCACCCGCGTTAGCGCCGTTCAGCCCGTGACGCCACCCGTGCGCAACGCTGCTGCTTCGCATCCCATCAGGGTTCCCTTCGGGGAGATGGTCCAATTTCTTTTTGCTGGTATCAGAGGCATCATAAACAGCGAAGGATAATGGTTCTCTGCAATGAGATCCATTCGTGTGGAGAGGGAAAGCCGATTCGTTAAATTTTTATTCCCCTTTCTCACTGCGCTGAAGTAATTCTATGTATTTCTTTCAAACGACTGATTTTATTGAATTTGGAAGGAAATATCAATTTCAGCTGCAGGGATCGGAAACCAGCTGTACTCACCGCCATATTTTCTTATGTAATCTTGCACAAATAACTCGGCGATGACCGTGCGCCGTCACCGATTTCGGTCTCTTCTCCATATGCGTGCGCAGGGTTCTCTATGGGAGACCAGCGCTGGATAGGTGGCGCGCCAAAAAAGGGCTCGCGCCCAGACGGCGGGCTGCAGTGTATCGCGGTGAGCGCACGCGCGTGCGCCGTTCCCGCGATATTGGCACGAACAGTTCGAACAGCCATTGCGTCAGTAACGCTGCACTGTGGTTTAGAAAAAAATAAGTTCGTCTGAAGGCAACTTTCACAGCAAAAGCGCTGGGAAACAGACAGACGCTCTACAAAGCGGACTACGTCTAAGCACACGGCGTCCAAGAGACAGTGCTGTGCCGCGATGGCGACCCCCTCGTCATCATTTTCTGGCTGCGTGCTGGGATTTGTGTCAAATTTCTGCTGGCTGACAAGCCTCCATTGTTAAGTCCGTGCTGCGTCGTTACCACGCTGCCCAATTCTGCAGTAAAAAAAAAGATGCAAGGGGTAGTTGCGTCGTTTTTCTTTTTCTGCCGTGGTATGTATGCCCAGTCCGCGGTATGTATGCACGCGGACGTTGATCAAGCAAACCGCCGTGGTAGCACAGCACGTATGGTGTCGCGCTGCTATGCTCGAGGGCGCGGGATAGAATCCCGGTCATGGCTGCCGCATTTCGACGGGGGCGAAATACAAAGAACACCCGTGTACTTAAATTTATGTGCACATTAAAGAACCCCAAGCGGTCAAAATTAACCTGATTCTCACATTACGACGTGCCTCATAATAATACCTTGTTTGGCACGTAAAACTCTCGCCATTATCGATGTTGTTAAAACACCTTTATTGTAAGCAGACACAGGCACGCGAAAAAAAAAGAAAAAGAGTACGCTAGGCGAAATAAGCGACGAGTGGAAATCCAAGACATTTGAAGCTTCTATAGTGAGGCATAAATTCCGATATCACTTCGCCACGGCAGCCAATGCAGAAAGAAGCTTTACCGCATCGGCTGACTGCAGAAATCTAAGCTTCGAGTAGTCCGCTGCTTTATTCCCTAACAAGAACCCTGTCTGCAGCACAACCCGCCACGATGGTGTAGTGTTTATGGTGCTCGAATGCTGACCCGAAGGTCGCGAGATCGAATCCCGGTCGCATTTTTGATTGAGGCGAAATGCTTGAGGCCCGTGTACTTATATTTAGGTGCACGTTGAAGAAGCCCAGGTGGTCGAAATTTCCGGAGCCCTCCACTACGGCGTCTCTCATAATCATATCGTAGTTTTAGGACGTAAAACACCGACAATTATATTATACTATGTGTGTAGCATAAATTATGTTAAACGGAGGCACCTCAGCGTCGAGTATCCATTGTGTGCGTATTTTTTATAACAGTTCAGTGGCTTAGGCAAACGTGCACCCGCACACATCTTGTAGATAAGGCAGATTTTCTTCTAAGTACCTGTTTGCAAATAATGCATACTACTTGCCTATCGTATCATTCACTTCACGTGGTGGCATCAGAATGAGCTTAGTGGTGCTGCAGCAGTCAGATGAAACAATTGTTACAGATGCCGTATGCTGCATAATATGCTCGCTTTATCTGCGGCAAAACACCGGCTAAATTCTGTTCTTTGGCCCTGGTTTCCACTGGTAGCCGTCTTCACCATCGAATAAATCTAGCAGACACGCGCAATTCGGTTTAGAAACCAGCGCGACGCCACTTGAGAAGAGAGCAAAAGCAGAACATACGCTGCTCGCCTGACTGCCTGGATGCAACGCCGCCTCAGTTTTTATTCATGTGGCTTAGAAGGAAAAACGTAGAAGGATACGTCCTCCCTCATTTCTACGTATGGTGGCACTTGAATACGCAACAGCAGCGCCAGCGTCCTTTTGCTTTCTTTCGGCGATCCGCGCCCGTATCGCCTCTACCAGTCGCCGCTCTCGTCCGCGGGAGCGGCTGGGATATGCGCGCTTTGACCACCAGGGCGGCGCTGCCCGTACCGCGGAAACTCGAGCGCTGGTTCCCTGTAGAGCGAACAGCAACGGCGTTCGCAGGGGCGGGGCGACGATCTTTAAAGCGCGCAACACGCGCGCACGTCGCGCAATCTATGTGGCCACTAAGAAAGCATGCGGCATTACGTGGTGTATATAAATAGCTCGCCGTTAGCAGGCTGAGAGACGGTGCTGTCGTGGCCTAACGTCTAAAGGCTGTTTCACATGCAGCGATTTTGCTCCAAGAGCGGAGCGGCTGCCGTCGCGGAAGCCCAAAAACAGGTTTTAAGGGCGACCAAAGGACGCTGCGATCTTGTTCGCTCCATTTGGAAAAATTCGCTCGCGGCAGCAACGTTACTAGAACAAACTCAGTTTCAAAGCTCCGTATCTCCGCCAGCGGAGGAGGGTGGTCCGAACGGCGGTCGCGAGAACTAGCGGCGCTGCAGTTCCGTCTTGCGCTACTATCGGCGCGTCGTCTGCTGCCACGGCATAACGCTGCGGTCTGCCGAGCGGCAACTGCGCGGTAACTTTCTTATTATACTAGTTAGGTGGATACTTAGGTGGATATGCATAAGGTCGTCGTATGCATTGACCCGCGTGCGTTGTTCATTGATTGGCTAAGAATCGATGTTCGGTCTATATTGCCACGGCCACTTCTTGTTTTATTTTGATGTATTCGGGTTTGACCAGCAAGGACTGTTATCAACGCTCGACGCTATCCGCGAAGCAGTGTTCGAGAAGCTCCGCGATTGTAATAGATCGTTTTGGAAAGATTGCGCGCTGCACACGAATGTTCCAGCTTTGTCAAGAGATAACGCCGCCACCAGCGATATCGCTGGAAAGTTCGATAGCGCCTGTATAAAAGCCGACGCGCTTGACCGCTTGTCACTTGATCTACGGTCGACGCTCTGTTCGCCGCTATCAGTGTATTGCTGTAGTTTGACTTTCAGTTTCCCGGCCACAAGTTCGGCCAAATACAGAGTTTCATCTCGGACCTGCTGACTGCATGCTGCCTTCGTCGACGTCACCACCCTGTGACAATATTTGAGCTGTCTACATTGCGCTTAACTTCCAAGCATAGGAGTTTCTAAGCGAATCAGGGTTTTCAGAGTAATTTTTATAACTACCACCGTAATTTTAGCCGCTGCCGTCTTTAAATTTAGACCAAGAACAACCCAACACGTTTGTAAAAGCCTTTATAGTGGACAAAGAAGCGCACTTACTCGAGATACAGAAACGTTCTAGAAAAACAGTACTCATGTTTCTACAATTTATTGAAAAAAACTTTCTCGAAAAACGTCACCAATGCTTTGCAATGTTTACAAGACACGTTTTCGCGACGGTTAAAGGGATAATGACCCAAAATCGGAAAATTTTACGAGAACTCGGTAAATGAAATCTCAGTGTGCGATTACATCGAATAGATGTCGTCTCTAAGCAATTATTTCAGCGGATAGTTGTATTTTCGGTGTGTCATCTTTCTACGTCGCATCCTTCTACGGTGCCTTAAACAATTCGAACAAATCGGCCGTGATGTGAGCACCGAGCAGTTATTCGCGCGTACTCTGTCGCTAGAAGAGTCGTCAGTATTCAACTTCAGTTTTTCAACTTCACCGAGCAGATGTTCCATGCCCGCAGCACTTTACACTGTACGACAGCCGTTTGCGTTTCGTGCTGTAGCCGTTCACTACGCAGTTAAACTGCTCGTCAACTACAATTATCTTTTGCACAAGTAAGTCTCCGTTCCCGAAGCAAAGTGTGGGATTGGGCTAGTTGGTATTCCATTATTAAACTGCTCAGCGCAAAAAAATTGACACGGTACACATAGAAAAGACGAGGACCAGCGCTGGTCCTCGTCTTTTCTATGTGTACCGTGTCAAATCTTTGCGCTGAGCAGCCCGTTCCCGAGCCGGCGAGTGTAAAATATTCCGCACATCTTGTTCAATACCTCGTCGTAAAATCTCTCGAAAATCCACTGCTTTGAAGGCATAGCGACAGCCAGGGGCGTAGCCAGAAATTTTTTTCGGGGGGGGTTCAACCGTACTTTATGTATGTTCGTGCGTGCGTTTGTATGTGTGCGTGTATATACATGCAAGCAAAACTGAAATATTTCGGGGGGGGTTTGAACCCCCCCAACCCCCCCCCCCCCTTGGCTACGCCCCTGGCGACAGCTGACAACTGATCGAATGTTAGTGTGATGCAACTCTCAGTCTCGGTAGCGTATAATAGGTAATAGCCTGCCTTTCGTTCTGCTGTTCTATTTCTGGCGGCTCCTCCAAATTGGGCACTGGGCTTTCGCGGGACGCCGTGCGTTTTGGGGGGGGATGTGCGCCTAAACACCGAACATTTTGGCTTTGAAATGTGGGGTGAAGTGCTGGGAACAAGCGCGGCACGGCACCTGGCGCGAGTTCCCACTTTCCACGTGGGATCAAAACTTCTTGTCCCGCAACGACACGACGACAGTGCTTTACAATGTAGTCACTCTCAAAATGAACGTCACAGACCTTGCATTTCGCAGTAAGCTTTCTATCTTTGCGATGCAAAGCTTGAATGGTATAGAGTCTTTTGCAGGTCCGAAGAAGTGTCGTGAAGCGGAGTCGTCGTTGCGGTAGCCGCTCTTGCAGCCCGGCGCAAAGCAAGTCGGCATACCGCACTGTGAATCTGTTCGCCCTCGTTACGCTTCGTACATCATGCACGTGTCTTCGTACAAGACGCTAAGCCTGGTCAAGAACAGTCGCAAAAATGACGAGCTAACAAAGCGCAGACGACGCTGTAACCCACGTGCGCTCGTACATCGGCGGCGCCGATCACAGCAAGCGCCAGCCGCGGGAGCTAGACGTGACTGCAGCGCCACTAGTTCTCACGACCGCCACGCGGACCGCCTCTCCGGCGGAGCTTTTAAACTGAGTTTGTTCTATTAACGTTGCTCGGTAGCGTATAATAGGTAATAGCCTGCCTTTCGTTCTGCTGTTCTATTTCTGGCGGCTCCTCCAAATTGGGCACTGGGCTTTCGCGGGACGCCGTGCGTTTTGGGGAGGGGGGGGGATGTGCGCCTAAACACCGAACATTTTGGCTTTGAAATGTGGGGTGGAAGTGCTGGGAACAAGCGCGGCACGGCACCTGGCGCGAGTTCCCACTTTCCACGTGGGATCAAAACTTCTTGTCCCGCAACGACACGACGACAGTGCTTTACAATGTAGTCACTCTCAAAATGAACGTCACAGACCTTGCATTTCGCAGTAAGCTTTCTATCTTTGCGATGCAAAGCTTGAATGGTATAGAGTCTTTTGCAGGTCCGAAGAAGTGTCGTGAAGCGGAGTCGTCGTTGCGGTAGCCGCTCTTGCAGCCCGGCGCAAAGCAAGTCGGCATACCGCACTGTGAATCTGTTCGCCCTCGTTACGCTTCGTACATCATGCACGTGTCTTCGTACAAGACGCTAAGCCTGGTCAAGAACAGTCGCAAAAATGACGAGCTAACAAAGCGCAGACGACGCTGTAACCCACGTGCGCTCGTACATCGGCGACGCCGATCACAGCAAGCGCCAGCCGCGGGAGCTAGACGTGACTGCAGCGCCACTAGTTCTCACGACCGCCACGCGGACCGCCTCTCCGGCGGAGCTTTTAAACTGAGTTTGTTCTAGTAACGTTGCGCGGCAGCGCGTCTAGAGCGTCTGCCCAAGGTCAACCAATGGGGGAGCAGTGACGTGGGGGGCACGTGACTGTAGGGATGGAGACGAGAGCAGCCGCGCGCGCCGGGAGGAACTCGCTCCGACTCGGTTTCCTAGCAGACGACATTAGCTCGCAGTGTAGAAAACGCCGTTCTTTTCCTTTTGTTGTTCTTTACTGCGCTTCCATCAAAGCAGACAAATCGTTTGCACGTGCCATTTTGTTCTTTTGTATTTTTATCTAATCGTGACACCAACATAGGTCCGGACAGGGGGAACCTACGACACTCCGCACTTGTTCGCAGCAGATGTTTCAGTTTTTTTTTTTTTTTTTACTACTCTGGTGCAGCACGTTCGAATAGTTTACTGCTTTCTTTTTCTTTTTTTTAGTGGTCACGTACCCCGAAGACGACAAATGCCGCCGCCTCGTTACTGCAGAATGTCAATAGGCAAAAAAAAAAAAAAAAAGAGACGAGCTCCTTCACAAACCCACAATGTCGTTGCACGGCCGTGGTCGTTGACTGGGCCGCTTGCATCCGGTTGCTTGCCGGCCCATACGGCGCACCAACGCCTTGCGGCATTCGAGAGCAAAAGCCACCGAAAGCCCTGTGAAAGCTTAAAACCCCAAAAACAAATTCTTTCTTTTGCTTTTCCATGGCCAAGTGTATGGGCGTGCAACATGACTTGCGTGGTAAAAAAAGAAAGCTGGAACAGAAATAAACGTGACTACTGAAGTTGTTTAATTGCACTCTGATACACTGCACATTTTCATCATTCAAGGTTTAGGCGCGTGAAAATCGATCACCGAAGTAGAAGGCTCGTGAAACTTGCAACCCAAGCGCACCAAAACAAGCGAGCCCGGAGAAAGGAAACCCGCGGATAACGGGCGCTTCCCACAACCATCACTGCGCATCGCAGAGGCGTGCGCCGCGCAAAAGCGGTGCATGTGAAACGAAGCCGCGTCCGAGCGTCCTGCTGCCGCTCGATCGCTGCGGGCCCCGCCGCTCGGTCGCTCGCATGTGAAACAGGCTTAACGCGGCGGGCGGGAAAGCGAGAGGTCGCCCGTTCGATTCCGCGCGTCGGAAAGAATTTCTTAATTAGTTTTCTTTGTGGCCTTTCTATATATATACATACTTATACATATACGGTGAATGACGGCGACGGGGACGGACATTTTCCAGCCGAGACTGTCCATATAATTGCTATCGCAATAAAAACCTGCATGTGATATTTCGGTGACATAAATGTGACATCGGAAACGTCGCGTCCCCACATGCTGGTGCTCCAACACGGCGCTTTTAGTGACGTCAGTGCAAGCCATCTATAGTTATGACTGCTTCTCTACTTAGAAATATCGGGAAGAATTAGAAATTATTGGGAAGAACACGCCGACACCGACACCAGAATTTCTGCGAAACGAGCTCTTTAACGCTACCGCGTTAATATTACACTACGAGTTGTTCATGCATTAGAACAAAGTGAAATGCATCACATCCAGTGTATGTTATCACTCTGCCTGGCGGATCCCTGTAGCTTACTTTTGTGAAGGTAAAAGCAGATTGCCACTTGATATATTCGGAAGTTACATTGCTTTTTAATGCAGATGTATGGAACCACGTCAAGTCCCTGTTAAAAGCACTCGTTCTGGCCCTGCAGTATTTACCGCATCACGGTGTTTCAAGGTCACGTAATAACAACCTCTTGACGATTTCATATTATGGGGCGAGGTTAACTATGAAGTTGTTCTGTAGTGGTTAAAACAAGTTTTGGACAACGCGCACAGAAAGGAATGTCGCCGGCGCCTCAATGGGGCTAAAAATTTCTTACGCGTAGCGTGGTCATACGTATGCGAAGGTGACAGTATTACTTCTGTCGTGATAGTTAGGGAAAAGTTAAAACAATCACTAAGTACTGTAGAATACATATCGTAATATTATGGCTTTATGGTTTAGGTTGAGCATCGAGAGATAAATTACAGCCGAAGCTCCTTCCGATGGAGCCATCGGAGGATCGGAGCCGTGCAGGCGAGCCTACCGCCTTCGCAAATAGCTCATTATTGTGACGTCCTGTAGGGCAACACAAAAAGACGCGCTGGCGCGTTTTTTTTTTTTTTTTTGTCATTCTTACTAGGAGCTCTTTCTGTGAACAAAGCCCAATATCTGTCATTGCAAAGGAGAGCATAATAGGGAGCTTGAGAAGCGACGGCAATGCATCAGGCAGATGACAACCTATTGTCTATTTTCCTGAGTCGTCAGTCATTACTCTAGCTTGATGGATGGATTACCTGCTGGACCGGCGGTGGACTATGCAAAACACCTTTGTAAAATGCAACACGATATACTCATAAACGGACCCTGTTTAGCGACAGCGGCTACGTTTTAAATTCACAGATGGTCGCGTACGTACTCTAAACGTTCCCCATTGACTCTGGTGACTGACGTCACTTCGGGTATACTTAGTTACTATCAAAGCTTCCCTTATAAAGCCAGAGTTGTGCATCTCTTTCCAGCAACCGTGCAGCGTGGTGAAGCCGGCGCTAAGGCACAGATAAACACAGTGATGGTAGCGCCACCGTAGTTTAGCGCTTTATTCGACAATCAACATCCAGATTACTGCTTCCTAAATTAGTATGACCCGTTATTCTTTATTTAGAATGAATATCGCGCGATAAACGCAGTATTATTTTGTAATTGAACTGTTTAAAGCTGCTATTTCTCATCTTCGACACCACCAGGCCACGTGCAAGAGAGTTACAGTGTATGCTACCTTTTAATGGTAGACAGGGGGTGGGTGCTCAAGCCGACGTTTCGACAAGTGGTCTTGTCTTCCTCAAGGTTGGAACTTCACGGCTGTCTTCTTGGAGACTGAAAGAAGACAAGTCCACTTGTCGAAACGTCGGCTCGAGCACCCACTCCCTGTTCACGGATTTTTTCATCGCAAGCGTCCATCTTCCCCTTCCTGCCGTTTGTTTGGACTTTTAAAAGTAGCATAAGTCTAGCGTGAAACGAAAAGATACAGCGGTATGCGATGTGTCATCACACAACGGAATATTTGTCTTCGTTAAGAAGAAATTGAGCCACCAACATTGTTTATAGGTACCAGTTTATAATCAAGTGGTTTTCGATTGTTACTTACAAAGCGAATAGAACACAGGCGCAGCGCAGGTAGACCACCAAAGCTCATGTTGCGACTACAAGAAGTCTGCAGACGTGAGCTGTGGCTTTCCCTGAAAACATTGCTTCGTTTAGCGCGCGAGGCAACGGATGGATGTATGCGGAACTCCGCTAACTCTGGCTGCTAGATTAACTCGAAGTACATTGCGCATGTAGCGCCATCTGTGCATGTAGCGCCAGTGGAAAACTCGACTGTGTCAATATGCTTTCAACCGTGCAATGACGGCAGTTTATCTGCCGTCATTGCCTGCGGAACGGTACGACTGTCGTCTGACAAATGCACCCTGATTGTGTGCGTGCATGACGTGGGCTCCCATTTAAGCTGTAAGGAAGGTGACAAAGCGCAGGCGCAGAGTGATGCGAGAAGATGTGATTTCTGTTTGCCTCAACGCTTCCAGAAGGATGTCTCCTGAATCAAGCGCGGCGTTCTCAAATGAACGGTAAGTTTCCAATTTATTCAGCGGCAATCGTTCGGCAACAATTCCGCTCAAGTGCACATATCTCTGGACCTCGCACTGACCCGGCCAGCGAGCTCCACCATTCCACCATTGCCTGGACTATCGAACGTCAGTGCGCTTACTGTTATCGCGTGTGTACAGCAACGCGCCATATAACTAGGATAAAAAAAAAAACAAGATGCACCGCGAGTGGATTTAACATTGGCAGTAACTACCCGTTTTATTTTCAAAAACTCCGCACTTGGCAATACAGGAAACAAACAAAACGACACGCATTTATTGATTACAACTATCAGTGAACGTATATCTTCGCGGCCATTGACGCTCAGTGAGCCATATGGAACAAAGGTATGCAGGTAATTAAAAAAAAAAAAAAACAGGCCGCATTAAGAAAACGTTGATGTTGCCGTTCGTGACAATGCAAATGTACTACACGTAAAACATGCGTTAGCGAGAAGGCGCAAATTAAGCAACTGGGACAAATGCTGAATGACGGCCTGGAAGACTCGTCATACAAATGCTTGCGTATGCAGCAAGAACAGATTACGTGTGCCTACTGACACACGTAAACTAGATAGCTAGTTTGACAAAAAGCGTGGAACGAAAATTGAGGAAGCCGGCAGTAAATTACCGTTTCTTGTAAACAGCTGGAATAGGACGCGTAAATGTGTAGTTGCAGCCTGTCAGAGAGGCTTTCGTCGAACGAAAGCCTCGAGAAAGCTGAATTTTATCGAAAATTACCTTACGAACATTCAAGTATGCAGAGGTGCACGCTCATACGCGTACCAGTGACGGGCTTAACGCTGCTTTTAAGTCCACGCGGCGCGGGTGTATGGAGAATTGGAGAATCGGTACATGTTTCGAGAACAGTACTTGTGGGCACATTGCGCTCTATATGACACAATTATGCGAAAAAAGCCGACGGCAACCGCGGTATCTATCACATATCCATACGCGCGGCATCTAGCGCATATGCGTAAGGGGAGAAGACACATGAATAGCAAATTCACGTTGCACAGAAAAAAAAATCAATTGCCCTGTACTGTGTAAGAACGCGGGGGCACCATAAACACGTACAAGCTGCCCATGATGAATGGTAGAGGCGAAATGACCCATATTTTACCCTTTTTTTTTTAAACTTTTGAGCATGCATGGTTCAGGTAAAGAGCAGCGTCCATTTCACAAAAAGCAATTTCTCTAGAATTGCTCGTAAGAGAGAATTTGAGATAATGCTGATGCCAGAAATATCATCAGCGAAGGAAAGTGCCCAAATGGCGAGGAGCATTTACTTAAGAAAGTTCAGCCCCGGAAGAGTAGGCCGATTATTTGCTGCTGCTGCTTCTTGTGTAAAGTACAGTACTCATGAATTTTAACAGGACAGTTTAAGGCTAAGTAACGCACATACTTTCGTTTCCACAGTCTTCAGTTCGGGCCATATCGGCGTAATTTCGATTCGAATGCGTACATCATCCAACATTATCCTCAGAGACCAGATTCGTCGCGATATGACCTGGTTATACTAGGCAATTTCTCATGCTAGTCGTTATACTAAAAAAATTGATGTCGCCTTCGAATCCGTGAGTACTGTACATGTGATTAGATTCACAAGTCGCAAAATTTCATGAAAATTTAGCTGAAAATGTTAACTTTTCCTTACGGTGAGTCTCGCGCCTTATTAGGCTAAGACACTTGTCCAAAAGTTCGCTCGGGCGCGTAAGGCTGTGTAGTGTATGTCACCTGTTTTAGCGATAACAACCCGAACTAAAGCATCACGGTATCTTGGTAAAGCTCCTTTTGCTCCTCGTCATGTCAGTACACCTTGAGAACAGTTTGGCTGAGCACCGACCTTGTTCCAAACTAAATTGCAGAGGGCAGCCAGTAATCGTAAGTACTAGAACATGTTGCAGTAATATCTTCACGGCGCTCCCGCGTTAGGCGTAACAGATTGTCACTCGGTTCATCCCTTACCGAACTACTTGCCTGTTTTTGTTTGTTCGCTGGTTTGTCAATTGGCTGTTCTTCCAATCCAGACCTCATATGGTGTCTGTGCCGTCCTGTACAAGCGCTCGTAGCTGCATTTAAACTTGTTGAGCACTTCATGCGGCAGCAGTTTCACGTAAAGCTTAGGACTTAATACTGTCGTAGCGCGCGCAGATATGATGACAGTAAGCCGAGAGTTCTGCTTCTTTTCACATATGTGTGCAATACATCCTGTCCTATGGCACGATGTGCTCTAAGTAAATGTCGAAAATCACGAAACGGATCATTTTCAGGACAAAAAAGAAAGCTACTGACTTTCCGTGAGCCCTCTTTTGTTACTTTTTCAAGAAAAGCGGATTTTGAGGCTCCTAATTAAAATAATTATGAGCATAATTATACAGCATAGTGTTTTGGGGAGTCCACTGTAATGACGTACTGCATAAGTTTCCCGTGGCATCACATACGCGCCTTTCCCTACAGAAACGTTCCATATGCCATTTGAGTACATATGTTTCCGTACGATTCCGAAGGAACTATAGGTCAACTATATGGAAAGTAGATTGATTTCTTAAGGAAACATATGAATGGCATAGGAAACGTTTCAGTAGAGTTACGACCGCCTTTCCCTGAGTGAGCAGTGCAAATATGGAATGTCTGAAGCATTAACAATGCGCAACTTTGTGTTGCTCGCAGCGCCACAGTCCTCGCTTGACAAACCTACATTATAACGCCATGTACAAAATCAAAACGCACACACTCTGGTAATAAAATCAAAGCAGGCAGTGTGTCCATTCGACTGTTCATCAGTCGGAGGCTACAGGCGTGGGTGGGAACGTTTCCGAGCATCCAGTTAATACCGCGATGAAAGCACATATGTAGTCGTAGCCGCATCAATTCTTGCTGTGCGTGCGACAGCGTCCACGCCCTAAAAAGCCGCTTTGGAAGCCCCTGAGATTTCCATAGAGATCACCTTCTGCGGAATGTTGGCGAGAACGTGCAAGCTTCATCGAGAGGAGATAACGAAAAATGTGGACTAGATTAAATTCGTTGGACTGACTGTCAGTTGTCGTGTTTAAAACACAACGGGACGAACTTGACGTTGTGGCCACCAATCGTCATGGTTTCATCTTCACACTACGCGCATTCGAAGGATGCGATTCACCGAAAAGCTAGTCGTCGAAGGATTCTTCCTGTTCGGACCGTCGTGAGCCGAAGATCTCTTCAATTTCTTCGAGAGTCTTTCCCTTCGTCTCCGGCAGCAAAGCGGCCACAAGTATGAAGCCAGCGGCCATGAAGCTCGCGTAGAACCAGTAGACCCCGGCCTCGCCCACCAACGCCATCATGTCGTTGTATTCCTTGGCGACGAGCGTGCCGCAGGAGAAGTAGAAGAATATCAGGAAGCTGGCGGCTCCGCACTTGACCCGCAGCGGTAGAATTTCGCCCAGGAGTATCGAAGGCACCGGGCTCAGGCCCACGGAGAAGCCCAGAAAGTAGAGACACAGGGAGAACAGGGGCAGCCAGCCGTAAGAGTGCACGAAGCTAGGGCCCAGTGTGCGCTTGAAGTGGTAGAAGCAGCCCAGGATGACGAGGCTGATGCCGGACACCGCTGTCGAGAAGAGCATGAGGGGCCGACGACCAAGGCGATCCGTGAGTTGCGTGGCGAGGCCCACGCACACCACCTACGACCGGAAGAGGGACTACAGCTCGCAAAAACAAAAACTTCATTTCGAGAAATTCATTGAGACCTTTTGTCAGGACCTACGTGAACCCGTCAGACAGCATTTGGAACGCGCGATTTCGAAAGCACCACGTTTGCTGAAGAAATGCCTTCTGCGCGGGGAAACGCGGCTACAGCTGTCACACACAGCCAAAACTATAGTGACGCACTACACTGAACTTCCGGCTCAGTTTGGGCCTTAAGGATGGGGAGGTAGATATCACGCGATCAACCTTAGGGCAAGTACATCAGCTCCAGATCGCACCCACGACACACCATGGTAGCAGGCAGGAAAGACCCAGGATCCAATAACGCGGTGGCCGACGCCATGAGGACTGATGACGAGGCGTCAGTTCCTCACGTTCTTGTGCTCCTCGTCTTTCCTTCGCTGCTGCCCACCTGGCTCACGTAGCTCGAACTTGCGCTCTGCGAATGCTGAAATTCTACCACTCCTTTGGGAATTCAGTGTAATAAAAGAGTCAAAGGGTACTACATTTTTGACATTGTCTAATTCCGCCAGGTTGGCATTCTGAGCCATTAAGTTACGGAGCATCATCCCTGATAGCCAATCAAAGCTGACATGATGGCAAAATTGAGTTTCCTGAATTGCTGCCGGATTGTGCTCATAGCATGAACGCGCTGTGCCCGATTTCGGTCATGCGCAAGTGCGTTTCTTGTTCACTAAGCATCCATCGCATAAAGCAATGACTTGAGGGAATCTTGCCTACACTTACGTTATTTTAACCTTCTTACTTTCATTGCGAAAGGCAGGCGTATTATCTTTAACATCTTGTTTACTAACTGGCAATCTAAAATCACCTGCACGGCACCCACGACGATGGTGCTGTCGGCCGCCGACAGGCCTGTACCGGCCGTGGTGAAGATATCTTGGGTGTAGAATAGCATGACCACGATGCCCGAGAATTGCTGCAAGAAGAAGGCAGCCAGCGTGCACAGAAACGGCTTGTACACCCAGGGTCTCCCCAGCTCGGCCAGGGTCAGCGGTGATTCAAGGTCGGCCGTGACTGCTTCATGCATGGCTCCGAACTCTACGGCCACGTCCGGTCCGCGATAGAACTGGAGAGCCCTAGAACGTGAGAATGAGACGTAGTAAAATTTTGGCTCCATAGGACATCTTTTGATGGTTCTCCAACGCAACTGGCGGAAGGGAGAGTAAGCAAGTCGTCATTGAACTGACCCTGACTGCGTCGCATGGATTAGGAAGCACTGCAGTAACAATTCAATACTAGCTCACTCGTCGTTGGTCAATATGACTCTTAACCAGCTCGTATAGCTATCACCTTGAGGCTCTGTTGATAAGTAAATACTGATTACGAAAATTTCATGTTCACAGAGCATAAAACAAGACAAAGTGTTTGATTTCTGTACTCCTCACCGCCCTTCGTCTTTGGGATGTTATTGGTAGGTTACATCATGCGTGGGATATTCTCACGCAAATAAATGAAATTAGATACATGTACTGGACCATTCATCACTGAATTTTGCGAAGGGGTGAGGAGGGAATGGTTAGAGGGCAAATGCCTAATCCTTCACTGCACGGGGTAAATGACACAAATCTCATTTGGACCCTGACCGCGATACACAAGATGGATTTCATCTTCATTTCACATTTAAAAAGGTAATAGGCATCATTTATCGGTTTCGCACTGCATTGCTTGACTCGACGTAGGCCGGGAAGATGGCGCCTTCCATGAGTTACCAACTCTTTATTACAGATGCGAGGTGGACTAGTTGGTCCGAAGTACTGACTTGCGACATATCTAATTAGCGCAAAAAGGAACGAAGGACAAGACGAAGAAAACAAGCACAGCTATACGTCCTGTCTGTATCCTTTGGCTTGTCATTCGTTTTGTGTGTGTGTGTGTGTGTGTGTGTGTGCGTGTGTGCGTGTGTGCGTGTGTGTGTGTGTGTGTGTGTGTGTGTGTGTGTGTGTGTGTGTGTGTGTGTGTGTGTGTGTGTCTGTGTGTGTGTGTGTGTGTGTGTGTGTGTGTGTGTGTGTGTGTGTGTGTGTGTGTGTGTGTGTGTGTGTGTGTGTGTGTGTGTGTGTGTGTGTGTGTGTGTGTGTGTGTAACCTCTCGCAATATCAAGAAAGTTCGCAAGCTGCTTTCGGTATCGCGATGGGCCCTTTCGATGACCAGTGGAGTGTCAGTCTCGTTCAGTCATTACATAATGCATGCAGTGCTCCAGGCGATCGAATCGTAATCCTCCAGCATATTCCAGCGAAACCGAAAGCTCCCAATTTTGTAGGCTGACAATAACGGCACCCTCTGATCTCACCTGAGCGCCGAATCCTGGCGCCCCACTTGCAGCAACCAGCGAGGAGAACCGGCAAGCATGGGCAAGAGGACGGCCATGATGACAGGCGGGACGATGCATAATGCTGCCAGCAAGTCATAGTGACACCACTTGCCCATACGTAGGCCGTTAGTATACCGAAAGTGATTGCCATCGTGCACACGGTGTCCAGAAGACCCCGTACCTCCTTGGGACTCACCTGCAGGCAAGAAAAAATTGCACCATACTGTGCTACATATCCAGGACTTCATATATCAGGCCGATGGCAGTGCTGGATGTTACCCATCGCAGCTTTATCTCACTGGACCGCCCCTGATGGCGGCAAACATGATTCGCTTGGAGGCGTAATTTTGAAAACGTCGTAAATATGCCTAAATATACTACTTTCATTCTTGTGACACACACGTTATGAACAGTCCAGTAGAAAAGGCACACAAGAACAAGACATATGACTCATTCACGATCAGAATTTGCTCTGTCGTGGCTGTGCGTATGCCACAAGCTCAGATTCCTTATTTCTTTTCCTCTTCTGCAGTGCATGTGTGCAAGTTCCGCATGTCTCTTTAGCCCGACAGAAGGGGGCGTTAGCATCGTTTTACGTTGGTCAGAGTGATCATCATTTTTGCTGATTTACAGAGGCGAACATTACATACATAGGTAGGATAGGTAGGATTCAGTGTGACTTGAACTCATTTTGCCAGAATATAGAGCACCTATTCTCAATCAATTAGGGATTGCAACCGTTCACAATGTGTAGTTCCTGCCATGCTTTAGTTCCCTTCATAAAGTATTTCTAATAACAAGCGAAATTAATCATTTCATTCCTTACTCTTCCTTGTTATAATATTGGGGCGGCGATTTTAGTATCCGGGTTCGCGTGGAATATGTAGCGAACAATGTGGCGCGATACAAGTAACCAGTACGGACCTCTGCACAGAATAGACCCGACGTGTAGCGTTTGTATGCCACGAGGACTAACCAAGCAAGATGAAGCGTGCATTCACCGGTTTAGACTCGGCGTTGCCTACACGAAATGCTTCAAGCACAAGATCAGGCAGTCGGACACGCCTACGTGCACCACATGTAACACTCGGGAAGATTTAAAACACGTCCTCAGCGACTGTTCCCGTTACGACGCAGAACGACAGATTCTAAAGGCAGCAGTGCATTTGCAATGCGGCTTGAGCTTGGAACTGCGGCACCTTCTCGACCCGTGGCAAGACAACGCTTGTGCGATGCGCGACACTAAAGCGCTGTTGGTGTTTTTGAGAACCGCTGGACTTAACGAAACTTTATGAATGACTCTTTTGTATATATGCGTGTGTTTGTGAATCTACGCATTATTTTTGTGCATATCTGATCACTGCATATATTAAGTCACCACCCGACCCCTGGACTCGCAAGCCAGGCGATAAACCAGGCTAACATCTCCGGGAATTTCATTAAAGATTGTTATCTCTCTCTATTGGGACTCAAAGCGATGCAAGGATATCGGTGACCGTCTTCGTCCCGCCCCCCAAAGGGCGTAACTAGGGGAGGGGGGGGGTAGTTCAACCCCCTAACTCTTTTTTCAGTTTGCATGTGTGTATGTACAGCCACGTATACATACACACGCGCGCACATATAGAGGCGTAGTACCACTTGTTATGACTGGCAGTCGGTGGCGATGCGCTGACCATGAGAATCTGCGGGCGAGGCGTTCTCACACTGCTAGAACACCTGCATCCTTCCACGAAACGGAATTTCTGGGACGACGAGTGACCAACAATGGGCAGAATCTCGGCCTCAAGGTCTGGGACGGCAAGGCCGGAGACAATGGGCCACCTGGGCTTGGCTGGTACGCTGCCGAAGTGACCTGACGGGTATATTTGGACAGGAGTCTCCACAAACCTTTTTCTGCCCTTCGGGGAAGAACTGCAGGAGCAAGCACGTTCTGCCTTCGGGGAAAGAACTGCAGGAGCAAGCACGTTCTGCCTTCGCGGAAAGAATCGGAGGGGCAAGCACGAGGAACCTGTTGTCCTGCTTCCCCCACCTGCGTGCCGTCAACCGCCGGACCCTTGCTGCTTCAAGTGTGCAACGACCCCTCAGCGACAGTGAAATGGACTGTGCCATGGTGGGTGTGGTCG
Organism: Rhipicephalus sanguineus; assembly: GCF_013339695.2. Classification (NCBI taxonomy): domain Eukaryota; kingdom Metazoa; phylum Arthropoda; class Arachnida; order Ixodida; family Ixodidae; genus Rhipicephalus; species Rhipicephalus sanguineus. The sequence goes on along the minus strand of NC_051180.1, from coordinate 166,268,463 downwards.
TGTGTGTGATTGGTGGTCATCAAGAAAGAGGAGCCAAACTGAGGGGTTAAAACGACGGTGCTGAGTGAGAAATGGGGCTCTGAGCCCTCGGTAACAGGCTCATCCAATTCGCTCGTCGCTGAACTCTGACCTTGTCACGATGTAAACTGAGTGTACAAAAAGTGCCAGTAAACTTGTTATTGTTTTCCCATCTTGCTAACATCAGTTCCTCAACCCGGAGACTCGACTACGCTACCAAACGGAGTCCGGGTACGACGCTGCCCTATCGTAGCAACAACCTGTTGCCGATGAGGGATGGATTCAAATACCCAGGCACGACACACTCCCAGAATAAAACCTGGCTGCGCCCTTGTGCCCACTCTGTCCTTCGCTTCTGTCTCTGAAGCCTTACCCTTCCATTCCCACATTACGTGGGAATGCCAATCGCGGCCCCCAGACGTCAATTCTCCCCTTTTGGGGACACAATCTCGATCAAGGCAGTGGGAGAGCTGGCTTGCTAGCAAGGATCGGGAGAGCCAGCTGGCTCTGCTCGACCAAGCCCAGCGAGCCGCAAAGGCCAGTGGAGCCCTGGACTAAGGACCCCACCCACTTGCCTAGAAACGTTATAGAGGCAATAAATGTTTTTACTATTGAGCGAGCTGGCTCGCACTACCCGAAATTATGCCCCAGTTAGATCCAGAGGCTTCTCGTGGTGAATGATGATTTACCACCATCTTCTGGAGGTTACCTTCCATTAATAATGATTTCTTGGGTTTTAGGTGCCAAAAGCACGATATGATTATGAAGCAGGCTGTATTGGGTACTCCGGAATAATTTTGACCTCTTGGGGTTCCTCAACGTAGACTTAAATCTGTGTATACGGGTGTTCTTTGCACTTTCCCCACATCGAAATGGAGCTGCCGTCGTACCCGCACCCTCGAGCTTAGCGGCGCGACACCTTGGCTACTACGGTGGGTACGGCCATCAGAACGCCGCCTCCAATATTGGAGCGCCATCTCCATGAACGAAGTCTGCTCGGAATGTAGTTTTCTGCTTCATGTGAAAGTGTGGCGCTGCCGAACTAGGCGCTCTGTAGTGAACTAAGATCGAGCTCTATCTTGTACTTCTCTTGACTCTCACCTTGCTTAAGACAAGCTAATAAATTCTGTGTGACCGCCAAGCTAGACATGTTCAATAATACACTTATGGCTTGGAATCATGTGCTGCGGTTAAGAGACGAGATTATATCTTTAACACCAGAGACAGCAATATAAGTTTTCTGTAGTTACCTCAGAGATAAAGACCGGCACGGCTAGTGCAGCAACACCCGTTGCCAGTCCCGAGAATGTGCGGCCTAGCAGCAGCATCCAGACTGCGGAACCCGTGGCTATCAGGATCCAACCGGCTATGTGGAAGACAGCAGTGAGCAGGAAGGTGTATCGTCGCCCGAGGTACCGGATAGACGGTCCTGGATAGAAATGTAACAACAGTTTCGTTTTAAATTGTAAAAAAAAAGTGATTTTATTTATTCTTTTTGCGAGCGGTCTCCGACTTTGCTAATCTTGGACGGTGATGTTTGCGCCAGTTTCCATTAAATTTATGAACGAGTGCTCGAAAGTTTAGCTGCACAGTTAACAAAATGTAGATAAGAAAGGCTAGGCGTGCGCCCTTGCAAAAGCTTTGCGGATCTCATTAAATTATATAATTATTCCCACGAAAACGTTTCACCACAACAATGTCAGGTAACGTAGAAACATTGTTGCAGTAGGCAAAACGTTCCACAACGTGGGTTGTTTTTCCAAAGACTCCCAAAAAAATTTAAGGACACGGATTCCGAAGAGGAAGAAAATTTTGTCGAAACATCCAAAGTAAACTGTAAGATGCGGTGGACTACCACAGACGTTGAACGTATGATCAATGTGCTACCAACTATGATTCACTAACTATTAATTACTTTGTGGCGCATGTTTCTATACTTTAGAAGTGTAGCCGGTGAGTTTCTCGGAGACAAATACAGGCATGGAATGAAATCGTCGGGCGGCGTTAAATTCAGAGAGACGCGACATCAATCCTGCGATAAAAATGCACTGTTGTTCCACTTACTTTTCGAACAAACCGCCTTTTTGAGCAATGTAGCAGACAATTTAGCCGAACGACCAAGTATTCGGTAGCAGTATCGAATGAACGTCGCGCAACTGGTATCACCAAAAAAAAAATTCGTTCGGGGTGATAGTACAAGTACGCCTTGCGAAAACGCCGGATACAATTCGTCGATTTCACTAAGGGCCGTGAAGCTCTTAAAGTTTTGTGGAGCCCCAGTATTAATATGGGGACGGATTACCAGCGAAGCTGTATTCGCGTTACGGCCGTATGCGCCGATCCGTTCGTTTTTCCGGCGTGAGCGATTGCATGCGTTCTTCCTCTTTTGCATGGTCCCGCTTTTGCTGCCTGCACATGCGTTGCTGCTGTCGACGCGTCTCCTCTTTGTGAACTTTTTTCTCCGGCGTGCACCCTCTGCGCCGTCGCGGCGGCTTGCCTTCTCCGGTTTCTCGCAGTGCTATACGTCGCGGAAAAAATCAAGCGCCGACCAATCGTTAAAACACACACACAAAGACAAAGACGTTTCGGTCCCGCTACGGGGACCTTGTTCATTGTGAACAAGGTCCCCGTAGCGGGACCGAAACGTGAAGAAGGTCCAGCGGTACCGAAACGTCTTTGTCTTTGTGTGTGTGTGTTTTAACGATTGGTCGGCGCTTGATTTTTCCGCCATGAACTTTCCCGACCAGAGGGGTTTCCGTCGAACCCTGGACTTAAGTACTATACGCCGTACTACAGCAGCGCCACCATCCAACGCCGAGGCAAGCGCCACCACGTGAGCGCGCTCCGCCAGATGCGCCGCCTCCATTCTTTATTTCTACGTGCGGTGTCTACATACGTACGCGAGCCGGCCAAAATACCTCCCGGCGTGAACGCATATGGGCTAGAGGTAAACGGCTTCGCTGTTAAAAGTTAATCAGCAAATCTTAGCGAACATCAACGGACATTCCAGTCTATGTAAACTTGCCTCCGACCAGTCCTCCGACGAGCGCTCCGATGTTGAGCAGCGATCCGAACCAGCTGCTCTCGTTCTCGGTCAAGTGCATCCGTTGGCGCATGTCCGGCAACGCCGGGGACGAGTACCCGACGGAGAGTCCGTAAGAGACCGCCGCCATTGCGGCAGCTAGTTCGGCGAGTAGTAGGTGCAGGCGTCCATCGGAGTCTTCGTTGCATGACCTCTTCGTCCACGGACACCGCCTCCGCCGCCGACGCTGCCATTGTTCGGCCATCAGCGAAGGCCAATGGCGGCGAGCGTCGGCCGCTGGTGGCTCTGTGCTGGCTTCCCGGTGCCTTGTCGCACTGGAACAACGACACGAGGCTTTTTTTGTTATTACAGAAAGCACCGCAGTTACCTAAAACAAGCGGGCACAATATTAGGACGCATACACGGGTAAGTAGATGGTACGTTAGAACATCGTTCATGCGTTCTTGAAAAAAAAATGCGGGGATAAACGTACTATCCGGGAAAGCGCAATCCAATTTCACTAAAACATCGCGCATTTTCGCTTGATAACGATATCGCGAACGTTGGGAAATCGTATGAAACGGGACCGTATCAATGAGGTTATGCTGTATATGCACAGGACGAGCGGCTGATCGATCTTTCGGATTGATTTTGGCTGATTGACTTTTCAGACCTTTGTGGTCCAACCATTTAACACTGCATACACGTGTCGAAATGATCGAGTGCAGTGTTTACGCAAAATTAAACAAGACTTGGGAGCGGGATGGCTGATATGCTGTGAGTAGAATTGGGGCGTGGTTAAGCGTTTCACTTTTGTGTCCATTTAAATACCGCAGTATGCCTTCGCGAGTTAAACTTCCCAGGGCTCAGGAATCAGTTGTCAGAGACGCTATTGTGGTGCTCTCCGGATAAATTTTGACCACTTACATGGAGCACGATTCGTGCGCGTTTGCACATTGACCCGCGTGGGTAAGCAAAGCGCCGCAGCCGGGAACAAACCCGCGACCTTTGCTCGGACAGTTGAACGTCATAGTCGAGGAACCACTGTAGTGGGCAAGTTTCAGGAGCCCTTTCCCTATCGGGGAAATGGGGAAACGTCATAGTCGAGGAAACACTGCAGTGGATAAGTTAGGAGCCATTTCCCTATCGGGGAAATGGGGGCAAGCGAAGCTTGGCGTGGGCGTGCTTTCTTTATTTCTTTCTTTCCTTCTTTCTTCTTTCTTTCTTCTTTCTTTTTCTTTCTTTCTTTCTTCTTTCTTTCTTCTTCTTTCTTCTTTCTTTCTTTCTTCTTTCTTCTTTCTTTCTTTCTTTCTGTCTATCGCATTGCTCAATGCTCCCTCCTAACGTAAGCGTTCAGTTTTTTTTTTTTTTTTGTTAGGTAGCGGCCGTCCCCGGAACGCTGTTTTCAGGCTGAATCGGCATGGCGTCTTTCATCTTCTTTCCATCGTTCGTCAACCTCTAGAACGGCCCAACGAAAGGACCATCACCACGATCACGGAAACGCGGGTTAGGAATTTAATTTTCTCGATATCCAAATTTTCCTGAATGCGGAATTCCTGATATCGACCTTACGCGTTGCACAGCAGATCGCTTTCAGTCCGCCTACACGAAATGTTTCAATGAAGCGAAATAGCAAGTGTAGTGCTTCGTTTTTTTTTTTCTTTTTTTTTGCATCGTTGGTAGAATGCGTTCGCATGCTTCAGCTCAGTAATAATGGGCAAGCATGGGCGCGTGGCCTAATGGTCAAGGCACTCGATATGGGGCGGGATGACCCGGGTTGAAACCTCAATCCTCGGAAGAAAAACTTTTGTTTTATTTATCATTTCTTTGGTGCGCACCAGTTGTGGGTGAGTTGGTTTTTTTTGTTTTGGAACACCATCACCAGCTTCACAGGTCATTAATACATGCTTCGCTTGAAAAGTCCACCAAGGAAGCGGGGTACGTGATTCGCTTTTCCACGAAACGATTTTCTTTGCGCGGTACCTCGCGGATAGCGAGCGAAAACGCTCAGACAGTGTGAGTCAACTTTTGCATCCCGAATGTCGCAGTCTCTCTGAGAACCAATCTTATCAAAGCTGCCCTATCAAGTCCATGAGGCGCACATAGTTAAGTTTGCATGACTGCTGCAACGATCACTCGCCGATCTACAATTCGTGTTTACAGCGGGGTGCGAAGAAACCCACTCTTGCAGGATGCAACACTCGATTTCACGGTTGCGAGCTTCATTGTCCTGGTTGCCTCAGAAGAAGCGTCATGCTCTTTTGGCGAGAACAACTTCGTACCTCTCCCTCTCCAAGCCCCCCCCCCACCCCCCCAAAAAAAAAAAAGCAGAAAGAATGATGAATGCGTCGATGTACTACTCTTTGAAAAGGGAGCACTGAAACAGCTGACGGTAGCTGCTTACGACATTGGCTTAATGCGTCAACCCCCCTCTCCCGCCCCCCCCCCCCCCCACACACACACTGCTGTCTGCAACGCAACTGGGAGAGACAGTATGGCATGCCAGCAGGGATAGAAAGCACGAACTGCGGGAAGCACATATGAAAGGCGTGTCAAATAGGAGCCGTGAAACGACTACAGTGATATCCGTGTACAGACTCAGCAGCTAAACCTTCCCACATAGCACTTCTCGTCGGCGTTGTCACGTACCACGGTGAGTGAAATGATTTCGCAATTCTAACTTTCCCGAGGTCCGTCGATGGAGCTTGAACTCTGCCCAACTCGAAAGCAGCGTACTGAGCTAGGTGGCGACTCGCACAGGCGTGCACACAGGGGAGGTGGGGGGGGGGGGGGCGCAACCTCGCCCCCCCCCTGCCTAATCATCTAAGGGGGGCTCATAGTGCAATAGCGCAAGAAAACACAGGGACATGCCTGTATCGTCTAGCGCCTGCTTGTATCGTCTCTCTTGCCTGTGTCCCTGTGTTTTCTTACGCTATTGCACTATGCATTCGTACCAACTAGCTCGGCTTTCCGTACTAAAGGGGCTAGTGAAGAGCCCTGCGCCCGCCTATGGTGGCGAAAGTGCAGGAAATGCGACCCCGGTTATCACCAAGTGTCACAGAGAACATCACGTGTTCTCGCGTCACCCGCGAATTCCCCGATTAAGGAGATCCGCACGAACCGCACCACAGTGGTACGAAAGATGCGCTTTGTCGGCTGTCTTCGCTTTTGCCTGCCTCACTATACAAACCACCTGATTTCAGGCTTGTGTGATTATATTGAAGTTGCACCATCGAATGTAAGTTTTAAGTCGATCATGCAGGCTGTCACTAAATGACATTACATTGGTAAAATGATCCTTCAGAGCGCACTCATCTGGCTGTAAATGTTTTATATTACAGCCGGGAAATGAGAACGCGAAATTCACTTTCTTTGAACTTCGCGCCGAAACCTGAGCGATGGCCTACACCGAGAGCGTGAGGCCGCGGGTAATGTGATACCATGATACCATGTAATGGATACCATGAGTCACAAAATAAATGAAAAAATAAACAAATAAATAAATAAGCTACCTTCGGGTAGTTATTTATTTTTATTCATTTACTCTTATTCTGAGTGCAATGGGAAGAGATCACACTGAGCGTCAGGACTGTCACCATATCGACGGAGCGTGAGAAACTTTGTTCGTGCTTTACAATGTTATTAAAGATAACGACAACAGTCCGACGTAAAGGGAACGAAGTTTATCACTGGTGCAGCATGTGCAGTCTCTCAAATGAATCGGGGGTATTTCACGCAGAATAGCAATGGCTATATTGAGCGTGCGTGATGATAAATTGTAGTCTGAGAGCCTGCTTTTGCGATGGATAGTCAATTAGCTCTTTTCTTTCTTTTTTTTTTCCTTACTATAAAGCACGACATCGCTCGTCAACAATTGCTTTTAATCTGCTTCGTATTAACTCATGACTTCGCATCTCGCGAAAACGCTGACCTAATTGTACGCCAGATAAAATGCGATATTAATGCTCAATACTGCAGTATGCCACGTCAGCGATAAGTGTGTTATCAGCTGGAGGATGAGAAGGTACGGTGACTGTTTCATTTATTGAAATATAAAGGACGACTCCTGCTGCAGTAAAACATCCGGAATGAGGTAGCACGCTGTAAAGGAAGTCGAGATAGTCATTCCTGCCAGGACGTAGCAAAACCCATATATCACCCATTTTAAACATGTAACATCTGCCCGCAGGAAGAAGCGAGAGGAGAAAGAGAAAAAATCACCAATCTCCCGCTAAAGGGGAACATGAGGCGTGCGAAGCAGCGTTTCGGCATGTCGAGCCCGCTTTCAGAGGGGAGTGGAAAGGGGAAGTGGAGAGGGGGAGGGGAGATGGGTGAGAGGGGGAGGGAATGAAGAGGGGAAAGGGGAGAGGGGAGGCAGAAGTGGATGGAGAGGGTTTGCGCATGCGCAGTAAGGGTGGTCACGCAGCACACCACCGGTTTGATCTCCGCCATAAGATGCTTCGCATCTAAAAAAAACAGCTCACTAACGTCAAACCTGGGGAAGTGCGAAGCACGTCAATAGAAATGAGAGGGACAGCGTCCTCTCATTGCTACAAACAGCGTCGCACACAGCGTCCATTTCAGAGAAACAGAGCTTTTCCTCAGCAGGCAGGCCAGGCAGGCCAGGCAGGCAGGCAAAGAACTTTATTTGATACTGAGACGGACGCTCATCCCCCTTAGGGGGTGACATCGGCCAACGCGCCGTCATTTTGCCGCCGGACAAGCGCACGTGGCGTTGTCTGTCGCGGCGAGCGCGCGTTATCGGCCCAGCGAACGTCTTTTGCCACTGGCAGCAGACGCGCCGT